>NC_140955.1:111811467-112498967 GCF_014529385.1 Adiantum capillus-veneris
TGGCCTTTCTAAACGTGGATCCTAGATAACCCCATCAACATCACAAAAATGACTGACAGGAGATGGTGTCCTGGTATGAACATGGCGATGTGTAAACTCCCTAGATCTACAAAAAAGTGCGGGCAGCTGGCCCATTCGAAAGAGCTTCCATACCCAAATGCATATCTACTGGGACAAATGATTTAGATTTGTGAGGATTCTCACAACCAAATTCATCGAAACCCAACATTGATGATGGCAACAGGCTTAGAGGGCACTGAAACCTTAATGAAAAACTTTTCCTGTCAATATCTATCCGTAGGGAAACCGTTGACCCCATATAAGCCTTTTTAATTCAAGCAAGGATCACTTTGCTTTTTTTAATGCCTCTCAAAATTGGATTGGACGATTTGGACAAGGTGCATGGGGATAGCATCCTCCTTGAAGGAAGTGAGGGTCTGACAGGGTGTTTCACGGGGGTGCATAGGATTGAACTTGCCTGGATCTTCCTTCATCGCCATCTCTCTCTCTCTCTCTCTCTCTCTCTCTCTCTCTCTCTCTCTCTCTCTCTCTCTCTCTCTCTCTCTCTCTCTCTCTCTCTCTCTCTCTCTCTCTCTCTCTCTCTCATATACCTATTTTGAAGTAGGTAGAGGCACACATATGCATGTGGGAAGGTGCCTCCTCCTCGCAATCTTCAGCTGTAACATCAAGTGAACAACTAGGCAATCACCAACTCCTCCTTGCAATCTCAATAATGAGACTCCCAATCATCATGCAGATTATCAATGTGCACACCAGAGAAAAGATTCTTCAAAGAGAGAGAGAGAGAGAGAGAGAGAGAGAGTCCGGGGGATTCACCATGAGTTTTGTATGGGTATCATGTGAGTGTAAGGGAGGGGGGTTTTGGTAGGAAGGGGAGATATTTTTTATAAGGTATGGTCCATATATGGGGGGATTTTTTCCATATATAGGGGGTAATTTTCCAATTTTGGTGCACGTAAGTGACATCTCATCATTATTACTTGTGAATCCCTTGGGGGGGGGGAGAGAGAGAGAGAGAGAGAGAGAGAGAGAGAGAGAGAGAGAGAGAGAGAGAGAGAGAGAGAGAGAGAGAGAGAGAGAGAGAGAGAGAGAGAGAGAGAGGATAATTGCATGAGACGGTGTGGAAAATAAAAATGGAAACTACCCCATCACAATAGTTAACTTCAGCTTTTGTCCCCAACAATTTCAATGCAACGGACTGCCTTAGGGTAGTGCCAACAAAGATTAAATCAAAGATCATGATGTCAATTGAAATGATGCATACTTTTGTCTCTTAGACACAAATAGTCGCTCATATAAAGAGAGTTACAATTTCTCGTTGCTTATTCAAATGTCACATTATATAATGTTTTGAGCGAAATCTGATGCCAGGGTATGAAAAAGAGAGATTGCAAATGTGCAAGGAGCTCATCCACGCGGGCCAAGCTCTTATGGAACCAGTTCCAGATGCTCTAAAAATGGAGGTGCTAATTCGCAAAAAAAAAAATCCATGAATTGTAAAGTCATGGTATTGCAGACAAAGACCAAAAAGAGCCAGGAGTTGAGGCACCTTTAGATACAAGGGAAGTAGCCAATACCACAAATGGGGTGGGCTCACAAGCACTGATGCCTATTCCAAAGGCAGAAGAACCGTGGCCACAATCCTTATGGTGGGAATCAATCAGAAACCAAAAAGATTGTAGTGCTACTTTGAAGTCAACACCTATACTTGAGATAAACATGGATCACAAATTTTTCCCGAGGATATAGATCTTTATATGGGGATGTCGGGTCTGTCGCATTGTAAAAGGCGAAGACAATCCCAGCAGGCGGGAACTGTCTCCTGGAAGCCAAACAGTGGATCAATCACACATCAGTAATTACCATAGCAGTTACTACAGTAACTTCTAGAAGGCTATAAATAGGACCCATTACATTTTAATCGGGCTTCTTGCTTCTTACTTCTCAGTTCTCTTGGCTTTAGCTTTTGAGTATTCTGAGCTACAATCTTTTTGCCTTTAACTTCACTTGTAATCATTACTGTTGTAATCATTTGAGCTTTAATCCGTTATACCTTGTACTATTTTTTCCTGAACTATGAGTTTGAAACTGCAAACACTTTTCCAGTTTTCTATTATGTCTCTCAATTTAGTATACTATTTGAGTTCAGATAATTGTTTTAGTCCAGTCTTTGTTCTCTATTCCAATTTCACTGACTGAACTGACGACTTATCAGTAGCTCTAAATTCTAACATTGGAATCAGCTATCTGAAGAGATCAGCTCCAATTCCATTTTGGCAATCACGGTGATCAGAGTTATTTGCTCGTTGACTAGAAAACTCTTCTCCCATTTAGAATTTTCAGTTGTAAGTGATGGCACCCAAAACCGGTCGTGGTTGTAAACCATCACACCACGTTGACCCTGTTCATGAGGAATCATAATGAGACTCTGATCCTAGGAAGGACCTGGTGACTAAGACTGAGGCTCAGGAGGAGAAGGTCATGATGATGAGGCCAAGGAATCTCAACACTCCAGTCAGTCCAGAAGGAGAAGGGCTAAGAGGGAAGAACGCAAGGCCATGAGTTCTTGGACCACACATAGGGATGTTGGGGCCAAAGGCAACAAGGTTAGTCATCACAGTTCCAGTAGAAAAGCCAGAGAAGTGACAGAAACTGAAACTGAAGAAGAAATTGATTGGGATGTTGGTACAGACCATTACAAGAAGTCTTCAAGATGAAATCAGGTTCTTAAGGTCAGAAGAGGCAGAAACGATGCTGACTGGCATGATTATACTTCTTAATTGAAAAATTATTTCCCAGTGTTCAAAGGTGGGAATAAAGATGATCTAGATGTTCATATCCAAGCTTTTGAACAGTATGCTGAGTTGAAAAATATTGATGAAGATGGCTGGGTGAATACTTTCCTCATACACTAAAGGATGCAGCAAGGAAATGGTACTACCATTACCCAGCTTTCCAACTCATATCATACAGCAAATTTCTCAAATATTTTAGACTAGAATATTCAAAAAACAAAGGTGATCAAGACATCCTCTTTGAACTGGATAAGATAAAGCACGGAAAATTATCAGTCAGAAGTTATGTTGAGAAAATCAAGGAGCTAACCAGGCAGTTGTTGCAGGATACACCATCAGAAAAGAGGTTGGGAGCATGGCTTTTAAATGGGTTCCACAGTAAGAAGCTTAGGGAACAGGAGGTGTCTGCACAAAGAAATAAATTCAATGATTTGGTGTAGCGTGCCACCCTAAAGCTCGAACAACAGACAAAGAAGGAGAGGAGCTACAAGAAGAGGAGGTCCAGTAGTAGTAGTTCTTCTACTGAGAATTTTGATTCCAGTAAGACCTCCAGTAGCTCTGAAAGAAGCTCAGATAAAAAGACAAGGCCAAGAAGGGGTCTTGGTCCAGAAAGATTGATGAGATGGCCCCATAGATTGCTCAAATCAGCTAGACCAGACAACCAATTAGAAGAATGGAAACTTGGTGTTCAAAGTGTAAATCTAAAGATCATGTTTCCAATGAATGTACATAGTGTACCTATTGCAAAGCATATGGTCATTTATGGAATAATTGTGGAATTCACATTCATCACTTCAAGAAGGGAAAAGATTTGTCTGTAGTGGCATTTACCAATGTTGAACCGGTCAGAGTGAAGACAACCAGTGTCACGGGATATGTGTTCAAAACGTGAGCCGGGCAGGCACCGGGCCTCTGGCTGTGGGAGGTGTGAGAGACTAGCTGCAAGACACAAAGAAAAAGACTCTGAAAACACCTTGAATGCTTAAAAATTGACAAGCAGAATGTTCCAATCTGCTAATGATTAGCCGAAGTGAATTCGATTACAAATGTTTGCCGTTAAAGGCACTCATTAGGAAATTTTGGAGGTCATTTGGAGGGCCTTATTGAAGAGATAGAAAAGAAGGAGCAGCCAATGAGCAGCAACATTACGTAACGTAGAAATACATGGAAAGCAACACAAAAATGAAAGAAAACATTTTAAAATAATGAGTTTTGTCCCATTTTCGTAAGGTAACTTCCTGCTTTCACAAAGTAGGGCCCACTGCTAGTAGCCGTCAAGTTCATGGCACCTGGCTACTGATTGATAGCTAGCTCTCTCTCTTCATTAAAAGATATCCACTACCTTATGGAAGGCTTTCAAACCTCATTCTCCCTCCATTTTACCTATGGCTTCGTCTTCTACCCGCTCAAGAAGTTCTAGAGGTTGCCCTACACTGTCCCCAACCAGCCTCACCATTAGTGTGCCAAGAAGACCATTAGTAGCATAAGCACTATCTCAATCTCAAACTCTCTCACTACAGATAATAGGTGGCAAGAGTAGAGGATAAGCAAAGGTTCTTGGGTTCTTATGCAGCCAAGAAGGAGAAAAAGCTTGAAAGCAACAAACATATTTTGTTTTGCATGGAAAGCCAGAGTTCTGGATTTTAAAGTCGAGGTCGGTAAGAAGACTGTGAAAGAAGTCTTTGTTCAACATGTTTTCACTCACTCTGATGTGATTTCTAATGGCGGCAATGTCTCCATGGTGAATAATCCATGGTGCAACTGTAAGTTAATTATTTAGCACTCCTCTATAAATATTATCTTAATTTCAAATGAGAATCTATTTTTTTCTTCTCTTATTACTATTCTATTACATTCACAGATGTTTATCCTTCATCATATGAGGAGTGGGAGCCACTAGAGTGCATTATAGGTCTCATCTCTGTGACCCGTGCTCATATTGGAGTCTTGCAATATGCTGGCAGAACTAACAAAAGACTGGCAGACAAGGGTATTTTCTTTTATGACCATTTCTACCAGCTCAATCAAAGGAATTAGAGAGCAGTGCTGGTGAAGGTTCCACTACCAACCAACTGGAACTTCGTGGATTGTCCTGTTCCCGACACAACAATGAGTGAGGCATTGAGGAGCAGGCTCTCTAGGGATGTTCAGAAATCTCTCTGAAACTCTGTACCCACTAAATTGGTGAAACTTGAAAATTTTTGTCCTATTGGTCTCTTTGTTGAGTTATTTCATACTTGCAAAGTACATGTTGCTAATACAATGCTGCTCTGCAAATCATTTGATTCCCTCTTGTGTGATAAGCTCTCTGATCGAAGGTGGTATGTAAAACAAACAGATGGCATATGTTGTGAGATTGCTCTTGAAACTTTCATTGTCAAGTATATGCTTGCTACACAGACATTAATAATCTCCTTTTGGTACGAGCGTTCTCACATTGTTGAAGGTTGCTATGTGCCTATGGATCAAGAGACAGCAAGTTTGGCAAACAATGCTATCATAGACGTGGAAGTGGTGGACAAAGACCTAAATCTTATGACAGTAATTATGATAAGGCAGTATTGCAATCTTTTGCAACTTCGACATGACATAGTGGAGGAGACTGTCGACATTGACTCTGTAAACATTTCTTTCTTGCTCAACGGACGAAGAGTAATGCAACAAAGGGAGAAGCATTTTTTCTGTGGAGATCTCTCTGGCCATATTCAAATTGTGTCCATGTAATCATCCCTGAATGGCTTCAATAAACAATAACATTTTTGACTAGTTTAATCTTAATATCAAGTGTTTGCTCAAGGCTCATTCTCCTGCTCTCTCTCTCTCTCTCTCTCTCTCTCTCTCTCTCTCTCTCTCTCTCTCTCTCTCTCTCAGTATTCAAAACATATAGACAGATAGAAAGTAACAATTTAAGGTATAATGAATGAATTACTAAGTACATTTGTAAGTACAAATGCCAATGTGCTCAATGAGCTTAAGTACATTGCTTGTAGGTATGGGACCAAAATGTCCTCTAGGTAAAAATCGTGAAGATGCCCTTCAAATGAAGGTGGGGATATAGTAGTGCCACATGGATTAAGTAAACCCTTATGTGGTGTGTCATCAATCGACAAAATGTTGAAAGCATCATAAGGTACATTGATCTGCTCAAAGGGCTTGTAAAAAAGTGGTACATTAGCTTTAGTTCGGTGGAAATGTCCCGCAATGGTATTACAATTTCATGGACTATATACAAAATGAAAAGCCAATTGTTGAATTTCAGCCAAATTACAAACTATGGAAACAAGGGGATTCAAGTTATGGGCCTGCATTGAAGACTAGATAGACACCCTAAACCTTGGAAATAAAAAATTCAAAAATTCCTTTGTGCCTGGTCGAATTAAAACTCTGACATCTCCCAAGCGGAAACTACGTAAATCAGAGAACTCCATATGTACTTTGTACGGCTGTCGTAGCAGTAGCAATCCATTGAGATCCAAGATAATCAGTCTCTACAATGATTGTGTGCATACATATAAGTAGTTAGAAACAAAAAAGCATTTATTATTTAAGTACAATGGATATTACCGGAACAACCATGTCTACTTGAAGCAAGAGTCCATACTGGTCATTTCTAATGTTGACATTTTGTTGTTGAGTGTCGATGTTTCCTTGTGTATTGCCAAGGGTATCCACCTCTTGTGATTGTGCAGTACATGACTCTTGTGTTTCCATGGCCGAATGGTTAAGCTGTTATGTTGTCTGTTCCTGGACTTGATTTGCAATATTGGCCTCCTCCCTAGCACTCCCTTATCCTCCTCTGCTTCGCCTAGAACCTCTGTTGCATTCTTCGTCTCTGAGGAGCATTTTACTTCTGTAATTTCAGGGGCTTGGTCTACTTCACATTGCTCAACCCCAACGTCGGATTCAGCCGCTCCAACTGCAAAGTTAACTGGTGTCTTTTCCTCTAATATGGGGTCAGTTTGAGGAATTTGGTTTAGGGTGTTGGAAACTGGCCTGACTGCCTCTTCACCGGTCATTGTTAAAGCTATAATATGGTCGTCGACAAAACTATCATCTACATCTAAAATTCTTGGGATTGAAAGAGATAGTAGATGTTGAATCATTGAATCCCAGTACCTTTCTAAATATTCCAATGTATAATTTTCCCAAGCATTCTGTAAAATTAGGTTAACTTGTGGTCAATTCTTTAATTAATAATGGCACTAATGTTGGACCATACCATTACAAGGAAATACCTTTGACATAAATGGATGAAGAGCAAAAAAACTCTGGAGTATATACTCTGCATGTAGAAGACATCTCCAACCGCAGGAACTTGGATCTGTCTGATTAGGCACTTTCACAGCTTTAAAGGTGGACTTGTACAGTTCAAGATTTCCACAGAGTTTTCCATAGACATGAAGTAATCTTTTTATACATCTGTAAGCAGTGAAGGGTTATTGATTATTAACAATATTCAGGTCATCAACCATTCCCCAAATAAACACTAAACGTTTTATCAACGCTTACACTCTTATCTCTGAATGTGTTGCTTGTATGGAGTTGATAGTCCATACCACTTGTTTGTCCAATTCTATACATACAAGGCTCCAGTGATTTGTTGATTCATATGGCAACACCAGTGTTGTCACCTGGAGCATTGGACAGTGGACAAACCATCTCTCCAATGTGCCATGAGGGATGTTCTTTATTCGGAGTGGCACAGACATTTGTGGATCTAAAATATAAATTTCATTTTGGGTTTCTTGAGGGAGCTGGCTCTTTATTAAGCTACAATCACAAGCAAGGATTTAATTAGAGGCCAAGTACCAACAAAGAAACATCTTAAAGGTAAAGATAAGCACTTACTTTAGGCATACATAAACAATAGAGTCGGTAATTTGTGCATTTGGATCTTTCAATATCCCAATATCAACACAACCTAGTGCTAATTGCCTACTGCCATCAGCAAGGGGAATGCTTGCTAACATTCCCTCTGTCATGGAGTGTAATACATCATTGTTTCTTTCATTTAGCTCTGTGGTAACTTGCCCATAAGTTCTCCTCTGGGCCTCTTCATCAGCAGTAGCAGGCTGTATACTCTTTACCTTCTCTGCTTCAGAGTGCTGTCTTTCTTCTTGCTCAGCTCTCGCTCTTGTGTTCACCTCATGAGTAACCTCATGAATCTTAACCTGTTGAGCTCAGTGGCCTGGTGGTATTAGTTATATATCTTTCATTTTGGGATCAATAAACTCATTAGGTATAAGGAGCTTATCATATCTCCAGCGCACTCTCTTAAGAGTCTCATTGTCCTTGTCCATTATTGTCAAATGGTGAGCATGAGCAGCAACAATGGTAATGTCATTAAAATACTCCAAAAGAAAATCTTCAGCTGCTTCTTGAAGACATAGCAGGGCAACTGCCTTCCACCTCATTGTACCAGCACATGCTTCCTCACAGATTTGTCTCACTGCTCTTTGAAAAGGAAGTTTAGGGACACAAAGATCAATACATTTCTGAGCTTTCCTGATCTCCCTAAATAAACCCATGTTTCTTTGAATATTCTTCATTCTTGGGCCCTTCAATATCTTCATTGGTTTACCTGAAGTTTTCTTCTTACTAGCAGACCTTCCACATGCTTTCTTTACAAGCCCTGGTCGTTTGCCTGCCTTCCTTGCTGTTGCCTTGGTCCTTGCCATTACACTGAAAGAGAAAAAGGCAGAGAATCTCTCTCTCTCTCTCTCTCTCTCTCTCTCTCTCTCTCTCTCTCTCTCTCTCTCTCTCTCTCTCTCTCTCTCATCATGAACTCAAGTGTGCATTTGTTACTATAAATGTACACGTATTTTTGGGTAGTTAAAAATCACCTTTTTAGTCATACCGCCCATTAAATGCATGTCCTTGTAACACGCGTTCAATATATGTGCCTCACATCGTTAAAAACGCCAACGATAAGATATATTATTGCATGAAAGGGGTGAGGAGAGAGAGAATAACGAGAGAGAGAGAGGGAGATAGACAGAAGGAGGGAAAGAAAGATAGATTAACTAGTGTGAACAAGCTAATTACAGACCTCAAATGACACGGAGATAAAGCCTTGAGAGACAGAGAGAGAAAGTGAGGAAGGGGAAAAGAGACACCTTTGAAGACCTCTGCCTCCTTCAAGGTGCAAAAATCAGAATCTTGAAGACTCCAAACTACATTCCAAGGCCAAAACCTCTACTCCAACAACAATGTCTAGTCCTGGCAAAGGTAAAGCCAATCCCTTCAGTGTTACTATGTCCTTAGTTTTGTTGTGTTCTGTGAGTGTTCTTCAAAATGTTAAAGATCATTTCACCTTTCAAATTCCATAATTGGATCACGGCGCACGATTTACGTTATGCAGATGAGTTTACATACTCCACGCGCCGTTATCCTCATCTTTAATATTTACAAAGGGAATTTTTTGTTTAAGAATATTGTAGGTATTTCAATGCATCAAAGCCTACAAAGTTGATCACGGCACGCCAGTAGTGTTTTTTACGTTAATTTTCATACTCCGCACACCGTGATCCTCTTTTGACTTTGTACATAGTAATCTTCGTAAAGTACAATTGCTTTGATGTATTTAAAGCTATTCTATTTTCTAAAAGCCGAGTAAGTGGATCACGGCGCGCCTATAGCTCTATGGATATATGTTTATGTACTCTGCACGCCGTGATCCACCTGTATGGCTTCTACTCCTCACATATATAACCCAGTTTTGCCTAGTTTTGCATTTGATCCATAGTGATCATCTTCTTTTTTTGACTACATGATTAGTTGGTAACAATTGTGAGATACCTAATTATAGTTTATTCAAAACTTATATGATCATTTGGTTCTCTTCTTTTTGTATATACTTATTGAAACTTATATTTGTGATTATGAAATAAATGGCAGGTTTAAGTTCACATAGGAGGAAGAGGCCAAAAATTGATCTCGAGCGCATTGTTGGCCAAGGAAACTTTTCAAGAAGACTGTCAGAGCTGTTAAAAACATCAATGAAGAGAAATGTAGACTTCACAAAGCCCATTGATAAAGCTGTTGCAGAGCCTGCCAGTAGTTTGGAGGAGCCAGCTCTAGGTTTGGAGGAGCCTGATACTTTCCCATCTGTAGAATTGGAGTCCCCTTCTACTCCAAAATTTACAGTACCCAACTCACTTAAGAGAGAAGTGGATTTTTCAACACCTACTTTGCAGAGTGCCCTATGTATTGCAAAAATCCAAAAGAAAAAAGAGATAGTTATTTATGAAGAGATAGTTATTCATGAAGATCCTACAGTGATTGATGAAAGGCTTTTAGATTTTGCAGTTACATCTGGGGCTTGTGATAAGTCTGATTTGGTCTCCTGCATGTTTAATGCTCCATTTAATCTTGACGTGTTTATAGCAGAGCAGAGTGAAAACTTGAAGCTGGAACGAGAGAAGTTTAATCTTCACACTCAAGAGGGCAGGATTATTGTTGGTGAAATCGTGGCAGTCCATTTGCAAAACTGTGATCCTAAAAGACAGTCTTACAAGAAGTATAATCAGCTGCCTCTTATGTATAGGCCCCATTGGTGCAGCTTACATAATCGAGAGTGCAAGCTGATTCAAGAGTCCTTTGGATTTCTAATATTTTTAATTGGATTATTTACAAGTCTTATGAAAAATCCTAAGGAGGTCAGAGAGGAACAAGATTTACCCGCAGATGAAAAAGAGGAAAAGAATGAGGAATATATTGAAGTGACAGAGATAGAGGAGTCCATTGATCTTGAAGAAGAAGCAAAAGAGGTGAAACAAATCAATCTTCTCTTAGTGAAAACCTCAGATATCAAGCTACCTCTAGATGTGTCAAGTTTCAATGAGCAGCAAGACACCTTAATGCTACCAGGAGTGCCAAAGTTTAAATTTGGAGATAGGACATACATTTTCCTCCATGATATACAAAGTATTTTTTGTTTGCGGGAGGACTTTGCACTGGCCACTATTTCCAAGTATCAGGAGGAGATGAATGGATTTGTTTCAGATGACAGTAGTGATGACGAGGCAATGGAGATCTTCAGTAACCCACTGGATTGCCTTAAACTCTGCTTTGAAAAGGCAAAAAAGTATAAAGAAACCCTTCCTGATGAAGCCACATTTCAAGCTATTCGAAATAATCTTAAGCCATCAACTAGTAAACAGGATATGGAGGATTGGTTTAAGCGACCAGCGCAGGAGTCAACCGGATCAGTTGACCTATGGAAGGATGATATTTTTTTGCAAGATGAGAGTTTCATGGTATAAATTCCTGCCCCCCCCCCACCCCACCCCACCCCCACATCTCTTTATGTCTGTCTTTCTCTCTCACATACACAAACACTTCTTTTGTTTATAGCCATGGATTGCTAAAAAGGACGACTTTCTTCGTCGTTGAAGAAGACAGTTCCGTGGTAGGGATGTAGCTCTAGGACAATATCTTCCTAGTTTATGCGAGGCACCCATCCTAATCTTCCACAACGGAATGTCACAAGAGGGGAATACTACAACCTATACTTTCAAGACACTATCTCGCTTTTTAGGTGGTCCAATGCTGCCACAAAATGCTGACAAACTAATCCTCGTTGACAAGGTTTTTGGGAGAGAATGTTTTGGTTACTCGCCAGGATATACTGGGGGCCATGCAGCATATTACTACACATACACAGCAATGGCATTATCTTTAGGGAAAGAAAACCCTACTGAACTCTTAGAGTATGGAAAACATTTAATGATCAGATACAAGGGTGAGGTTCCAAATGATATTTGCAAATCATCAAAATGTTGAAATAGTTGTGGTACATATTGAATTTAGTTCTGCAGGAATTTGGGGTACATCGATCGTCTAAACTCTAACTCTCTTGTTCCACTGATGATTAGCATATTGCATTGTCTCTCTCCACCTAATTTGACTTTCAAGAGCACTTGAGTTGTTGAATGCGTCTACTCGCTTTCTTTTCTGAATTTGCAAATGCCGGATTGCATGTACGGTTTCTGCAGAGGCCAATCCTTGATTTTGTTGCATGCGATGAATGATTCTGCAATAAAACCACTGAAATAACTCCTTTAGAATGTTTGCCTTGTTTTGAGAGCCTCCATGTTGTGTGTGTCTGAAGTAGGCATTTCTAGCCATGTAATGAGACTTCTCCAGGCTCTGGGTGTTCAATATACCTGGATTTCCATACTTTTGGATGAAGTATGGCAAATGATTAATAATGTGCTGCAAAAGAAGAAATTTATTTAGAAATTTAAACACGAACGTCACACATCACCCTTTGCATTACAAGTTGTTGGCTCTTGGTCTTTCACTGCTAAATGAAACTTTTTCTAGTGCATATACTCCACTTTGCTAATGTAGGTAAAGTGATATACTCTCCCTCGCTTTGTTAGCTTCACATCTTTCATACCTTGAGGTTTAGATAGAAAACGGCGTGCCTTGACCCCACCTATGGATGGTTTGCAGGGTACATCTTTCTCATTGGTTGACCTTTTTTCGTCCCGCTGTATTTTCACATTGCCCCCATGTACATCAATATCTGACAAAACTAGTTTCAAAGCCTCTAGAGCGACTTGTCATTCAGATGACTTTTTGATTTTCCAAGCAAACCCAATGTACAGATATACCAACTTCTCTAAAATTTGGCAGAGAGCATGCATTGTACAAATCATTAACAAGTGGTATATTCAGAACTGGTCGGAAATTAGAGTCTTGATTGTGACAAGTAGGAGCCTTTCGCAACCACTTTGGGTCCATCACTTTTGCAGGTTCCATGCAATACAAGCATGGAGACTTTTCCATGGCACCCATTCCACAATTATACATACACTTCAGTGTTTTGAGGTCACTGCAAGATGCCATTGAGCTTGAAAGTCTTCTCTCCCATCTACATCCAATACCTCTCCTCAATTCATTTGACTGTCAATGATATCGGGAATAGGGGTTTGATGGAACACCCAAAATAAAATGTCATGGTCTTCTTTCTTTACCTGCAAGATCAATCCTTATGAGATACAAAAATTAAAACTAAAATTTAGGTACAATAGAGGGCTTGCTAGAGTTGCAAAATTGGAGATAATTGGATTACCTCAAATGTACCAAGCCACCATATGTTTGTTTCTGATTGAACACTTAAGTATGAAGGGTCATCAGTGCGACATTTGGAAAGGGCCCTATTCATTAATGTGATTGTAACTCGCTCTAGCTTCTTCTCTTTAAGAATCTCACACTCATCTAGCTTCAAAACAAAATGTAGAACGCCACATGTCTCTTCGAATGTGCTATTGTAGAACTCTACCATTCTAGCTTGCAACAAAGTGAGGTCCATGAAGATATTGTTGTATTATCATAAGTGACAGTAGTTCCCTGTGAGCTATAGATATCTTGAATATGAAATGCACATACAATGAAGTCTGTATGTTCATTATTGATCTGTAGTCTTTCCTTCCAAACACTTGCAGCTGTTGGTAAAAGCTTAGACTTTAATCCCTTCTTCATAAACATGGAAGAGATAGACTGTTGAATAGCTAAGTAGCCTCTTTTGTTGACACGCTTTTGATACCACGCACAGCCATTCATAAGACCAAAAGGAAGCACACAATAACAAAAGCATCCCCATGGTGTGATAAATGTGGTCTTCTTTTGATCTTCTATAGCCAAGGTGAGCTGAAAATATCTAGAGAATCCATCACATACGCTATACCTCTCATGCCCTGCAATAGAACCAAGTATGTCATCTATGAAAGGAAGAGGGTATGGATCCCTCTTCATGACTGCGTTTAGAGGCTTAAAATCAACACATATCCTCCACTTTCCATCCTTCTTAGGTGTGACAACAACAGGACTCACCCATTCTGCAGTGCTCACAGGACATATGAAACCTGCTTCAAGAAGCTTGTCTACCTCTTCCTTTAAAGCATTAAGTTGTACCTGCCCCATTCTCCTTAGCTTTTGGCGTCACTAACTCCAAGGGAGTCCAATGTACCATGTATATGCTTAGCAGGCACTGCATTCTTTGAAATGAATCTGTCAACGACATCTCGTTGCAAAACCTTAACTTTTTTTCATGCATGATATCCTTTGCAAGACCACTAGTTATGAATGGCTTTAAGTGCTTTCCTACATTGGCCTTCGGGTCTATGTTTTCTTTGTTTGGATAGATGGAATCTCTACAAAGAAAGCATAACTAACATAAAGAAACACTTAGATTAATTTAAATTAATTAGACAGTTTACAATGCTCACCTCAATGCTTGGATTCTTTTCTTGAGTCCGCCAGAGCCTACCTTCAACGTTTCAAGATCCTGTAGTTTCTTCTTTTGCACACGAGTGCCTAACATTGTCTCTTTGTTTTGTAATGACCGTAATTTTGTTCGCAAGACCTATGATTCTTGTGTGTGCTGCATTACAGTCTTTTGGTCCTCATGATGTAAGTTCGAAAGTCTTTGAATCTCATTTGCTTGGTGCTTCACCATGTCTTTATAAGATTTTGATTTGTTGTTTAGAGCTTTACAGTAGCCAAGCAATCCGTTCTCTCCATTTCCTGCAAAGCTCAATAAGTTAGTGGGATTTGAAAATGCTGGGAAAGCATTTGTCATGGGATTCAATGGATAGAGTGAGCCTTTTGTCCAAATATCTAAGTGTTTTGCTCCCTCTGCTATGAGTCTCTCTGTCATGATCGGTGTCACTTTGATGTTAGTTTTGCCTTGCTTACACAGTGGCGTATATTGGGGATCCAGGTCAATGTGTAGATGATAGAAGGGTCTCTTAAGGAGGACATTTGTCGGGGTGGAAGAAGAAGCCATGTGTGCAACTGGGCAAGAAAGGGAGGATTTCTTTAAGGTCAGGGCACAAACAGTGCGAGAGTAAGGAGAGAGCAGGTTTGGAAGGATATTTCCTTTACTCATGCATTCCATGTACAGGAAACTCCCTCCAATTCTAGGACGTTCACTAAATGCAACTGAAAACGATTTATTCTTCAATCATCACGGCCGTTATGACACTCTGGGAAGAATCTACTTGTAACTACACTTTTCAAATGGTTATTCCAACTTTACATTTGCTTTTATCGCACCTATTTTCTAGAGAGAGAAATTCAAAATTCTATTTTTCTTAGAAGGCCCTCCAAATGATCTCCAAAATTTCCTAATGGATGGTGTTAGGAGAGTCTAATGCTCTCAAATTAGATCACGACTATAAATTTCTCACTTATGCCTGCCATTAGAGCCATTTGAAGTTCATCAGGATGTACAAATCTGGTGAAATTCCTTGCTTGATTCCCTTGTAATTCCCAATTATGGTAGAGAGATGTTTTCCTCTCTCTTGGTTACCTTACCGCTCCCTTATCTTGCTACTTAACCCCAGACTCCCTTAATGCTTGCCGAGCTCCGACATCTGCTCTTGCCAAACTTCACTCGCCTTATCTTTCCCTTGCCGGGATCTGCTTATTTGCTCTTGCCAAGCACCCTTCTCGTTATTGAACTAAGTCGAGGTCCAGGACGAGAGAGACTTCGATCTTGCTTCTTCTCTCGATTGCCTTTCTTACCCTCTTTCACTTGATTATGGCCAAGAGAGGGATAGGAAACTCCTTGATTTGATTGGACATCAAGAGAGAGAGCTCGCCTTGATTGCATTGGAGATCGAGAGAGAGAGAGAGAGAAAGAGAGCTCGCCTTGCTTGGATTGGAGATCGAGATCAAGAGAGAGAGATCTCGCCTTGCTTTTCTTGCTTTGCTTAAGCTCGAGAGGTAGAGAGGAAACCTTGCTTGCCTCGAGGACGAGAGCGAGAGAGATCGAGCCCCCCCCCGCCTTGCCCTTCGTGGATGGCCTCCTCGTTAACTCTTCTCCTTGTTTTCTTGCCAACACGCGCATGCAAAAAGGCCCCATCCTAATATTAGTGTGTGCCCCCTTAGCAGTGGAGCCCAGCGTCACTGACGTGGCGCAGGAATTGGCGCTATGACGTGGCAAGCTCGGACGATGACCTGCATGGAAATGAGTGGAACCAGGGCCAAATAAGTTCACTTCCTCATGTTAAGCAACTTTTGTTTCATCCACATGCGCATCCAATTCTCATGGCTCCCCATGCGAGCTATTTTCTTCTGCCTGCGCTCGTTGTGGTTGTTGCACGCCATGGCCTCCATGTCCTTTTTCCCATTTGCCTTTATTAAAACCCTATTGGGAAGCTATTGAGGAGGCCTTTGGGCGTCCATTGAAGATGTGAGTATGGGCGGCCTTATTAAATTATTGAGGCTCTAGGCCCTTGTAGGGTACCATATTTGGCGTACATATTGACATTGCCTTGTTGGATTATCCCGCAGTCAATGCATTCCAAGAGATCACATTCGGAACATGAAGCTCTTCAATGTGAGGTCCCCAACCCTCCTACACCAAAAAGCGGGATGGCGTCCTTGAAAGGTCTCTAGGCCTTATAAAAATCAGAGTCTCTAAACAAGAAAAATCCAAGGAATAAACCCTTGCCATCGATAATGTCTTGGGTCTATGGCCTTAGAAGAAGACCTAGTCATGTCTCGCAGCGAAAACGGGACAACATATTAACAATCCCAAAAGTCTTTCGGTCCTATAACTTTCACATATTGAGCTAAGGTATCCTCAACCAACGCTTTTTTCCCCCTAACATATGGGAGGGCACAGCTGCTGGTGGACTCCTCTTCCAAGTGGAGAAGTTTTCTAAACATTTTTAGTGCGTAGGGATGGATGGTTACCTGACTAATCAAGTCCACCCATCCATGATTGACAACCTTAGTCAATCCCCACTTACCACCCCGCACCCACACATGATTCCTTTTGTATTTTAATTACTATCACATTGTTTTAACATTTAAAATAATGGTTTCTTTTAACGTTTCGTCACAATAATTCCTTCAATCAAATATTAAAGACATCATTGAAAACAATTCTTTTAGCAAACAGACATCTTTAAACTTAAGACAGGGTATTGTCAATCAAAACATTGTCAGAATAACCATGAGCAGTACTCTTCTTGTCTCAAGACCACCTAAGGGTGAAAAAACGGCACCCATTCCTTGTTCACGATCCGGAGTGGATAAACCCCCACCCAAGGTTCCGGGTGCCCATACACCAAACCGGTTGCCCATACAATTGGGCAGCTCCCCTAGGATAAAAATGGTATCCTAACTTATGTACAAACATCAAGACATGACACGGAGCAGAAACTCATCGTTCATGGGGGTAACCGACTTATCCGTGGCTGGAAAGCCAATCATTATCATCAATTTATACCAAGGAGTCGGAGGTGTCTTGAAACAAGCTGTCTTAAGGATGATCAATCATATCTTTCCTAATTCAACCAGTTTTAACCCAAACAATTCTTTCCTACATTATAAACAAATGCACGTTGGAAGTTACCTTTCGTTTTTGGCCAATTATTCCTTTTCTGATTCTTACTCACTCCTTACACATGCAATGCTAACTTATGAAAGAAATTAAACTATTAAAAGACTTAATTGAATAATGGGAAACCCACATGGGACTGATCGGCCATATGTTGCTGCGTTGGCGCCTGAAGACTCTCCTCCGTAGGCTTACTACTAGGCCCGTACTACTAGGCCCGGCTTCGTCGTCATGCGACGCTCTAGTTCGTTTTGGAGCTACATCCTCATCATCAGATGTAGGATTTGCTCGGGTCCGTTTAGGTGCCATAACTTCTTATCCTTATAAAAAGGGCGTCTAATCATTAGGTAAATTATTTTAAATCTAAACTTAACCTTTGTATTCAACCGTAACCCATCCAAGGTTCAATTTATAGACTTAATTTGGTAAATTCTTGACCTAGTAATTTCTTATTTATCTATATAGTCATGATAACTTTTTCCAAAGCTTCCCTAAGGGTTTTCTAAGCTCTCCTAATTTTCTATATCTTTTTCCTAATTTTTCCATCAAATTTTTAAGCTTGAAATCTGCTTATTTTGAGCTTAATATTTATTCTATTTATTTTCTCTTAAAGATCTCATTTCCTCAATACTATGTCACTCATTTACACTTACTCTAATTTTCTTAGAAACTTTTGACCGCAAAGTCTATTTATTTTAATTAATCTTGTGCTAAAAATAAAACTTTTGATCAATTATAACTTTCTAAAATTGACTAATTAACTATGGTATAATTATCACAAGTAGATAAGGATGTTTGTGACCTTTAGTAATTATCTTTTAATTTTCCAACTCACTTATCTAATTTTGATCTTTAATTTTCAATTAATATTAGTATAATTTGACTTAGATAAATATCTATACTAATTTTCTAACCTTAACATACTGATCACAGCCTTCTCATCATGTAGTCTAACTCTGATAAATACCATGTAATGATCTAACATGATTTACTAATTTATCCCTTTATTTTTTGTCTAAAATTAGTATAACTTGACTTAAATAAATATCTAGAGTAATTTTCTAACCTTGACATAATTATCATGATCTCCTTATCATGTAATCTAACTTTGATAAATAGCATGTAATCATCTAACATGATATACTAATTTCCCACTTTACTTTTTGACTAAAATTGATATAATATGATTTAAATAAATATCTATGCTAATTTTCTAAACTTGGCATAATTATCATGGCCTTCCCATTATGTAATCTAACTCTGATAAATAGCATGTAATCATATAACGTGATTGGTTAATTTTCCCCTTTACTTTTTGACTAAAATTAGTATAATTTGACTCAAATAAATATCTATACCAATTTCCTAACCTTGACATAATTATCACGGCCTTTGTATCATGTATTTTAACTCTGAGAAATAGCATGTAATCATATAACATGATTTACTAATTTTCCCTTAAAAACATTGTTTTTCTACTAAGATAATTAGCTAAACTACTTATCTATAATTAATCTAACTATCACACATTTCTCAAGATGTGTTTTAACTTTGAGAATTATCTCAAAGCTTTTTGGATTAGTTTGCTATTTTTCCTCTTTTATTTTCTCCGAATAACAGTGTAATTTTGCTAAGATAATTAGTTAACCTAATTATCTAACAATAAGATAATTATCATAGGTTCCATAATAAGTAATTTACCTCTGATAATTATCTTAAAGCATTTTGGATTATTTTTCTATTTTTCACCTTGTATTTTTCTCTAAAAATAGTGTAATTCTACTGAGATAATTAGTTAAACTAATTATCAAAGGTTAAGATAATTATCATAGGTTTTATAGGATGTGATTTACCTCTGATAATTATCTCAAAGGATTTTAAATTATTTTACTATTTTCCCCCTTGTATTTTTCTCTGAAAACAGTGTGATTCTACTGAGATAATTAGCTAAAATAATTATCTGAGGTTAAGGTAATTATCACGGGTTCCATAGAATGTAATTTACCTCTGATAATTATCTCAAAGCATTTTGAATCAAATTGCTATTTTCCCCCTTTTAATTTTTCCTAAAAATAGTATAATTATGTTGAGATAATTAGTTAAACTAATTATCTCAGAGGATTTTTGAGTATACATAGGTTTAATCTTCAATTAATTAAGAAATTTGTAAATAGGTTAACCTAGCTTTGCTATTTAAGAAAGGTTAGTGCTAATTATCATTGATTAACCAACTAGAGCTTTGCTCTCGAGTGATTTCTGCGTAGAGGTCTCTCTAGATGAGAGCGAATGTACCAAGGCTCCGAGTCTGTCCGAAATTGTGAAGCAAGGGTCATATTTATAGGTTTCTGGGCACTCACAGACTGGAAAATGGCAGTAACTTGCATCCCAAGCAGCCCTACAACTCTAAAAACGCCCCCTACTGCTAAATCTAGTCTAGGAAAGTTCATCATTACCCCACACAGCCCCCCAGATACACAGAATCGATTTTCTTCTAGTTTGTTGACTTTTAATGATTAATTTTGGAAATATCTGCAATTTCTAGAACCTTAGGATAAAAAGTCTTTAGCAGTAATAATTACTGAAACCATTCAATTGTACTTAACTAATTAAATTCATAGTGTAACCTTTCAGAGCCCGCAACTTTTCCAGATTTTATCCGAATTCGGTTCTGAAAAATCCTAAGCCGAGGTTTGTTGTGCTTAAGATTCCAAAAATACCATTTTTAATTTCTTTTGAAATAGTGCTTTACCTGTTTGTAATTCCAATGATTTCCCTTAAAACTTTGAGTTCATCCCTCTGCAGCTCAGAAGGTGGAGACCTTTTATTCAAGCACTTTTTATACTTTATGAGAAGTACACCAAGTTTGGCGTACATGTAAACTGTCGTAATGACGCCGGTAGCAGTTTACCCTGCTTAGCAATGCACTGCAGGAGATAACATTTTGGACAAATTCTCCTTGAGCACTTACTCTTTTGCATTCCAAAACCCTAGCTGCAGCTCATTGACCGAGCGGACCGGAGTGGTACGCAACCGGCCCCCGATGAATCTTTATCGGCCAATATCTTGGCGACCGGGACTCCGATCACTGATCTGAAAAGACCGACGCGCCCCACAAAGTGATCACTTTAGGCCCGTGCATTCATTTCATTTCTAACACCTCAGCTACAGTTGCCCAATCCAGTACGGATCTGCAATCGACTTAAACTTCAAGCTGCCATAACTTCTTCACTGTAGCTCCAATCGACGAGCCGTAAAGACAGGCCGGTAGAGCACTTCAAGCACTGCACTTCTAGATTATAAACTCCCATATGTGCTCACTTCAAACATAATCATTTTTGGCATCATTAAGGCATCTGTTGGCTCTTTTAAGCCGCATTTGGCATACATTAATCATTAAACTTGGCCTG
The DNA here is from genome assembly GCF_014529385.1 of Adiantum capillus-veneris. NCBI lineage: Eukaryota > Viridiplantae > Streptophyta > Polypodiopsida > Polypodiales > Pteridaceae > Adiantum > Adiantum capillus-veneris. The sequence continues at coordinate 111,832,053 of NC_140955.1, forward strand.
TTAACAAGCCATGATCATTGACCATTAAATGTGTAGGCTTCAAAGAAGCTTAGCTTGCATTTCTCTTCTTTGTTTTCTCTTCATGGCAGCGGAGCTGCATGACATCCACCCTCTCTGAACCTACACAGTCTCCGGTCTGTGTCAACAGCACTTCAATATGCATATGCTATATGTACCTTAAGCTCTTTGTCATCATTAGACTCACATTATGAAAAACGAAATAAGCCTTATACCCTATCATCAATTTTCTAGCTTAATCATTAGGTAGCTGCCCATCAAAAATCTCTGAACTGTATCTGCCATATCTTCAAAGCATTCAGGCATGGATAACTTGTTTAGTGAACCCCTCTAGACTCAAGTGCTCCAGTTAATGATGCACACGGCTTGACCATTAAGCTCTCTTTAAGGAACAGAGTATGCCTCACGTTGTTGCACACGGAATGGCCGTCAAGTACTTTACTTCAAGTTCTGGTAGCAGAACCAACTCAAAAGATGTGAAGATACTTCATCAATTATCCAAAGAAGTCAATTGGAAGCCAGCCATGTAATCTTATTGAATGCATAACCAAAACTATTTTGACTTAGCATAATCTAGGAAACAAAACCTTGCATCATGCAGCTTGCTACATCAGGCATCTGGTATCCTCTGCATCTGCAACTTGCACTTTAGTAACCCCCAGGATCAAATCCGGTAATAAGAAATTGTCCACACACTGGAGCGTCATAATATCCACATGAGCATACATTTCCTGTGTCAATCAACATCAAGCATTTCTGGTACAGATATGCTACCCCTGGTTCAAATAGCACGCAATTACTATGCATAATGATCAGTATCCATCCATATAGAATCTGCTTACGAACATCCTTAGAATCTCCTGGATCAAACACCGTTGATATCACATAGCATTGATGGGTTCCGCAATATACTCGAGCTTCACCTGAAGCATAGTGCAGCACCCACATCTCATAAGCTGTTGGCAACTTAAGCTCGTTACCAGAAAGCATTAAAGGATTATGGTTCCCTTTTATTGGCAGCCAAGACATCACTGACATAAGCATCAATAGGAATAGCATCCAAATCCAATCACATTTGGCACGTTATCCAAAGAAATGAAAAAACCTGTGCACCTTATGCAGTATCAGAGATAATTTACCATCATCACCCCCTCTAGCTTCATAGCCATCAAGAAAAGTCTTGGGAGTCTCTCGACTTGTATCATCAGACGAATTTTCACCTATTCGGATTTCAGCTTGATCATGAAAAACAGCTTTATCCTGTAGACCTTCATCCGTAGCATCCTCAGGAAAGTCACCCTTAGAAGTCTCAACATTAATCAAAACTGTAGGAGTTATCTGTAGGAAAGTCACCCTTAGAAGTCTCAACATTAATCAAAACTGTAGGAGTTATCTCCTCATGCAGCCCATGTACAAGCATAGATGTAAATCCCTGTCGATAACCTATTCACAATCAGCATGATCTAGGCAGTCTTCATAATCATCCATGTCATCCTCTGATTCCTCATCTGCATCCATGTTACTTAGCAATACATCATAGCAGTGTAAAGGCTCATATGGCACCCCCTCTGAAGAGGTACATGCATCAGAAAACTCTTCTATACTGTCATAATCATCTCCTTCAGATCTAGACAAGAAATCATTGATTATGGCATCTTCTTCCATGATATCAGCATCTGCAAACATATGGTTAGTAGCAATAATAGGTTCATTGATATCCTCAGGTTCATCCTGTACTGGGTCCACAATCTTGGTCACTTCATCAGCTACTATGTATATAATAACTTTGTTTATGCAATCATCTGTAGCAAACATGCTGTCCTGCTTGCCTATAGTGCTGATAGTTTTAGAAATATCATGTAGATACTCATCTGCTTGATGAGCTCTTCAGAATAACCCATGTCAAGGTCAACAGCTCGTGAACCACTTGCTGTACAGTCTATGCTTTCACTATAACCATTATTAGAGGTAGCGTCCATGCAAGCAATCTTTGAAAAAAATTCATATAAATCTGTTCCAGCATTAAATTCATTCTTTAACTTTTCTTCGTTGCTCAAATTGAGCTCCTTTGAAACTGAATCCGTTACTTCTAGCTCAACATTTTCTTTGGCTTTACTTCATGCAAAAATATGCTCCCAGAATTCATCATGGTTGAGGAACTGCGTCTGATCCTCTTCACCTTTATTAATGACAACCTTACTTTGTTCTGTAATCTCCTTTATTTCCCGATCTAGAATCCTTGAGCTTTCGTAAATAAAATCCTCTGCAAAATACTCCCACCGTGTGGGATATGCTTATGCCAGTTCTTGAACCTGTTTTTTATCATTCGAGTTTAGAGCCTCTTCAAAATCTGCAATCATCCGATCTTATGGAACATCTCGGCACTTAATATCGGCTTTGTAACATGCAATACAACCTTCTGGATCATATCCCTGAAAAATATAATACTGCTCCCCAAGAGCATCAAGTGCTAGCTCTACAGCATCATCAATCTGCCTTTTTAACTGCATGGCTTTTGCTTCTTGCAGACATCCCTGAACTAATTCCATCATTTTTGGTAAATTTGCAACTGCTAGATTTTTATCAAATCCATTGGCACTGAAATCTTCAATAAACTGCTTTAATTTTTCTGGCATCTCCATCTTTACCTCCCACCCCGGCTCGTTTCGCGTCGAGTTCACCAAAGATGTCGGGGGATATGTGTTCGAAACGTGAGCCGCGCAGGCAGTGGGCCTCTGGCTATGGGAGGTGTGAGAGACTAGATGCAAGACACAAAGCAAAAGACTCTGAAAACACCTTGAATCCTTAAAAATCCACAAGCGGAATGTTCCAAGATACTATTGATTGATTAGCCGAAGTGAAATTCGATTACAAATGTTTGTCGTTAATGGCACTGATGGTGTTAGGAGAGTTTAATGCTCTCAAATTAGATCACGACTGTAAATCTCTCACTTATGCCTACCATTAGAACCATTTGAAGCTGATTAGGATGTACAAATCTGGTGAAATTCCCTACTTGATGCCCTTGTAATTCCCAATTATGGTAGAGCGATGTTTTCCTCTCTCCTGGTTACCTTACCGCTCCCTTATCTTGCTACTTAACCCCCAAACTCCCTGAATGCTTGCCGAGCTCCGACATATGCTCTTGCCAAACTTCACTCGCCTTATCTTTCCTTTGACGGGATCTGCTTATCTGCTCTTGCCAAGCACCCTTCTCGTTATTGAACTAAGTCGAGGTCAAGGATGAGAGAGACTTCGATCTTGCTTCTTCTCCCGATTGCCTTGCTTACCCTCTTTCACTTGATTACGGCCGAGAGAGGGATACGAAACTCCTTGCTTTGATTGGAGATTGAGAGAGAGAGTTCGGCTTGCTTGGATTGGAGATCGAGAGAGAGAGAGAGAGAGAGAGAGAGAGAGAGAGAGAGAGAGAGAGAGAGAGAGAGAGAGAGCTCGCCTTGCTTGGATTGGAGATCGAGAGAGAGAGAGAGAGAGAGAGAGAGAGAGAGAGAGAGAGAGAGAGAGAGATCTCGCCTTGCTTACCCTCACCTCCTCGGCTTGCTTTGCTTGCTTCATTCAATCGTGAGAGGGAGAGACGAAAGCTTGCTTGCCTCAAGGACAAGAGCGAGAGAGATTGAGCTCCCCCCCCCCCCCCCCCCCCCCCCCCTCGCCTTGCCCTTCATTGATGGCCTCCTCGTTAACTCTTCTCCTCGTTTTCTTGCCAACACGCGCATGCAAAAAGGCCCCGTCCTAATATTAGTGTGTGCCCCCTTAGCAATGGCGCCCGGCGTCACTGACGTGGCAGAGGAATTGGCGCTATGACGTGGCAAGCTCAGACAATGACCTGCATGGAAATGAGTGGAACCAGGGCCGAATAAGTTCACTTCCACCTGCTAAGCAACTTTCATTTCATTGACATGTGCATCCAATGCTCATGGCTCCCCACGCGAGCTATTTTCTTCTGACTGCACTCGTTCTGATTGTTGCACGCCATGGCCTCCATGTCCTTTTTCCCATTTGCCTTTATTAAAACCCTATTGGGCGGCCATTGAGGAGGCCTTTGGGCGGCCATTGAAGATGTCAGTATGGGCAGCCTTATTAAATCATTGAGGCTCTAGGCCCTTGTAGGGTACCATATTTGGCGTACATATTGACATTGCCTTGTTGGATATATCCCACAGTCAATGCATTCCAAGAGATCACATTCCGAACATGAAGCTCTTCAAGCACTTTTTATACTTTATGAGAAGCACACCAAGGTTGGCGTACATGTAAACTGTCGTAATGACGCTGGTAGCAGTATACCCTGCTTAGCAATGCACTACAAGAGATAACATTTTGGATAGATTCTCCTTGAGCACTTACTCTTTTGCTCCAAAACCCTCGCTGCAGCTCATTAACCGAGCGGACTGGAGTGGTACGGAGCCGGCCCCTGGTGAATCTTTATAGGCCAACATCTTGGCGATCGGGACTCCGATCACTGATCTGAAAAGACCGACACGCCCCACAAAGTGAGCACTTTAGGCCCGTGCATTTGTTTCATTTCTGTCACCTCAGCTGCAGTTGCCCAATCCGGTATGGATTTGCAATCGACTTAAACGTCAAGCAGCCATAAACTTCTTCACCGTAGCTCTAATCGACGAGCCATAAAGACTGGCCGGTAGAGCACTTCAAGCAATGTAGTTCTAGATTATAAATTCCCATCTATGCTCACTTCAAGCATAATCATTTTTGTCATCATTAAGGCATCTATTTGCCCTTTTAAGCCACATCTAGCATACATTAATCATTAAACTTGGCCTGTTAACAAGCCCTGATCATTGACCATTAAATGTGTAGCCGGGTCTGAGCCCACTTGCACGGATTGGAGGATGTGCCATTTGGCAGTCTTTTGAGCCTCGCCAAGGTTTTCGGTGGAAGGGGGAGTCATGTGGAGCTAGCACAAATCGACTGCACGTCAATCGGATATTCAGTCGGTCAAATATTGCGAGACGAAGTTGGGAGCATTTGGGCAGTGAACAGTTGCAGATGATTTTTTAAGTTTTTCATGGCCTTGGTTAGCGAGCCCAGTGACTTGGAGTGCAGTGAACACGGGGAAATTTGAAGTTGGGAACCGGCTCTATCGGTCGGGTTTAACAGCCAGTGCATAGGCCAACTGGGCAGGACACATCAGATTACCCAATACAAGCAAAAAAAGGATTTTTACAAGTTTAAAAGGGGAGTTTTTTTTGAGAGCCTTGGAGGCTACCCCAAAGGGGGATTGTCCACAAGACTGCCACGTGGCCTAGCAAGTGAACCCATATGCGCTGCCAAGTGCCGGGACCTCGTGCTATATAGGTAATTCCGTGAGCATCCATTAGCATGCAAAGAGGTGTGGAGAGCTTGGAGCTTTTGGCTATGGTGGAGAGCCTAGGCGGCGGCCCATAGGCACTGCGGTGGGCGGACACGCCTGGAATTTGGCGGCGCTTGGTGAGACGGAGCGGCACAGTGGCACGCCCGCGTGGCGGTGCACCGTTGGACAGACAATGACATGGCGGCCCCAGTGGGGGGTCCGTTCCCGTGGCCCTAGGGGTGCCGAAATTTTAAAGGAGAGAGAGGGGGAAATAGCAACATCGCTATTGCCTCCCCCCCTCAGGTAAGAGGGAGATCCCACAATGGTGGCCAAAGGGGAGCATAAAGTGAGGCCAAAGATGAGTAAAGCCAAATGAGCCAAACCAAGGGCTGTCCGGGCAAAAGCAAGGCCAAAAAGAGCTAGAGAGGAGTCAGAGTCAAGCATGTGGAGCAGTGCAAGGTCAAGGCCACAAAGGGGTAAAAATGAAGGTGGAGAAAAAATAAAAAAATGAAGAGGCTAGGGGGCAATAGCGACATCGCTAATGCCGCCCCCCCCCCCCCCCCCCCCCAAGTGCAAAGAGTAGAAGAGAGAGATAGAGCAAGGCAGTGCCCCCCTTCCCAAAAGTTACCAATTCAATGTGCCAGGTGGACCAATTAAATTGTAAATTCCCAAATTAAAGGCCCCCCCTATAAAAGTCGAAAAGGGATCAAATTTGGGGTTTTTTTCTTGGCCTTTTGGAGTGTCATTTGAAGCCTGCAAAGAGGAGTTCTCTATCAAGCTAGGCCCTTGGTAAATTTTTCTTGAAAATGGCCATAGTGATGGCAGTGCAAGCCCATCTATATGTTTTCTGAAGTGCAATCAAGCCACAATTGCCTCCCGTGCCATTGTTTCCCCTTCCCCCCTTCTCTTTCTCCTGCTTTCATATTTCTCCTTGGTGCCAGCTCTGTGGAAGTGTGTGCCCCCCCCAGACCGATGGTGTTTTGAGTGAGAGAGTGAGATTGAGTCGCTGTGTGTGTGTGTGTAAGGGTGGAGACAGGCAGTGGTAGCAGGTGTATCTTGTGTGGTGGTTTTTAGAGTGTGTGAGCAGTGGCAATTGCACAGGCAGTGGTCTGTTAGTGTAGAGTGTTTCTTTGAAGGTATTTTCTGAGAGGATAGGGGTGCTGTGAATACCCTGATCTATAGAGAGGCCCTTTTGTTTGTATTGGGCGTGTTCCCCCATTTTCCCTCTCCATCTTCTGGTGCCCCCACTGAGGAGCACACTGATTCCTCCTAGTTGATCGAAAAGAAGTGGTTTTTTGTGTTGGAAGTCATGGCAGCTAGAAGCTATGGGCCGATTTTCACAGGAGAAGAGAGCCCTGACCAGTGGATGTCAGAGTTTGAGCTGTATATGCTATCATTGCATATCCCAAACGAGGATAGCAAAATGAAGACTTTTCCTTTGGTGATGCGTGGTAGAGCTAAAGCATGGTACGACGCATTGGAAGGTGAGCCGAAGCAAGCGTGGCCGGCTCTACGGGCGAGGTTTCTTCACGACCTTTGCAAGGAGACTTCCCCAATCGAAATGGATGCAAGCTGAAGTCGCTTAAGCAAGATGTAAGTGAAGAATTCAATCTGTTTTTGGGTCATTTTGAAGAGTGTTGGGCAGAGCTAGCGGCAGCCATGCAGCTGGCTAATGGAGACTATTTCAAGCTAGACAAGTTCATGGCATGTCTGCATACCAAGGTGAGAGATAAAGTTGATTTTGAGAGCCCAGAGAATTACAATGGTGCGGTAGCCATTGCACGATCGAAGAGCAGAAAGATAAAGAAGAAGATAGAGCAGGGCGTGTCAGGCTACGAGACGATGGCCCATGTTCAACCACAGAGTCCGAGAGAAGCTGTACACAAAGATAATCATGGAAATCAAGGTGTAGTTGTTGTGCCACAAAATTGGGTGCACACGATGCAAGATTTATCCGAGAAGATGCAGAAGTTGTGGCTTAGTGTCATGGATAGAGGACAGGCAATAGGAGCAAGGGGCAAGGCACGGCCACTGCCTGATAGGTGTTACAATTGTGGAGAAGAAGGGCACTATGCACCCAATTGTCCTCAACCACAAAGAGAGAGAGGAGGTATGTATCCACTTTTTGGTAGAGGTCGAGGTCAAGGACAATACAATGGTCCAAGAGAGCAAGCGGTGGAGAATCATGTGCAACCAGCTCCACAAAACGGAGGTGAAGTTCCAAGAGTAAACATCATAGGGGTGGATAAACAGGATGTCGAAGTTTTAGCCAATAAGAGAGCAAGAGCTGAGAAGGAGACAGAGACAGAGCGGTAAACTAAAGGTCGCAAGGGCAAAGAGAAGGTGTACGAAGGCAGAGAGCAGCCTGAGCCTAGCAAAAGAAGGAGGTGTTGTAAGATCAAGCAAGCACATTTCCAGCTAGGGCGTGGCTATCCCGAATACAATCTGGTGAGTGATGTTCAAAATCAAAAGGCAAATATTATGTTTGGTCAGTTGTTAGCTTTAAATCCAAAGTTAAGAAGGCAGTTGTCCACAAGTGTTAGCACCAGGCTGCCAAGAGCTAAGGGAAATGTGCAAGCAGTACAAAACACGGCTTTGAGGGTAGGTAGCCCCACTGATGTTCTTTCGTTGGTAGATGCAATTATAGAGAAGAGGATGTAGGTACAAGCTTACATAGACGGTGGAGCACAGGTTTGTGTCATGACGGAAGCAGCCATGAAAGAGACGGGACTCAAGGCGGTAGTCAATCCAAATGTACGCATGAGGATGGCCAACCATATCAAAGCCAGGTGTCTGGGTGTGGCTCAGGATGTGAAGGTCAAGGTGATCGGCATAGAGTGCCTAATAGACTTTTTTGTGATGAAGGCAGGAGATAATGCTTACCCTATCATTTTGGGTAGGCCATGGATTTTGGCGATAGGTGCAAAGCAAGATTGGGAGAGCAAGGTGTTCACTTTGCCTGACAAAGAGAAAGGTAGACAAATTGTGCTTGATTTGAAGACCAAAGAGAGCAGTTCTTGTCCTATGGCAGTTAAAGATGAGGGCAATACGACGAGCTATGAGTACGAGACTGAGACGGGATATGATGAAGGCTATACTAGCACAGAGGAAGAGGAGACCGAGGACGACATGTTGAAGATAGATGCAGACTTATTCGGGGTCACCATAGACGACTCTCCACCTAAAGAAGAAGGTATGCAGCCTCAAGCTCATGGTTTAAGCATAGAGGAGGTTTCAAACATGTTGAGTGAAGACTTAACTAAGGGTGAAAAGGAAGGCTATGTTCAAATGTGTGAGTCCTATCCGAACTTGTTTGCGACGGAATGCAAGCATTTGCGAGGTGCAAAGGGGGTGGAGCACAAGATTTTTCTTAAGGAGGGACATAAGCCTAAAGCACAGAAGCTAAGAAGATTAGGAGAAATCCAGAAGGAAGCTCTTTGGCAGGAGATTAATAAGCTACTGGATGCAGGCATCATATATCCTATGAAGGAGTCAGAGTGGGTCTCGCCAGTGGTCATAACCCCCAAGAATAATGGGAAATGGAGAGTGTGTGTCGACTACAAGCCATTGAATGATGCGACCAAGAGGAATCACTACCCATTGCCATTTCAAGATGAAATCCTAAACCAGGTGGCTGGACATGAGAGATACTTGATTATGGATGGCTTTTCGGGGTATTTTCAAATAGGGATTGTGCTTGAAGACCAGTTGAACACCACATTCATATCTCCATGGGGTAGTTTCGCTTACCGCAGGATGCCATTTGGATTAGTAAATGCCTATGCCACATTCCAAGTTTGGATGAACAGGGTATTTGGTCCATACCTGGGCCGTTTTATTAGGGTCTTCATGGATGATATCGACTGCTACAGTTCAAGATTAGAGCATCTATCGAAGCTCCAATTATGATTTCAAAGACTTGATGAAGAAGGAGGTCAATTGAACCCCCAGAAGTGCAAGCTAGCGCAGCCTCGAGGGCAGTTGTTAGGTCATGTGGTATCGCAAAACGGTATAGAGACAGATCCCGAGAAGGTGAAGGCATTGGTGTTGATGGAGCCGCCATCAGATGCTCAAGGTTTGGACTTCATTTGTTCATAAGTTGAAGTATTTATCACGTTTCTTTTGGATGTTGTCGCAATATGTGCATCCTCTTCAAAAGAGGGCTCAGCAAGTGCATGGTTATGAGTGGGATGGGGAAGCTCAGGAGGCTTTTGATAGAGTCAAGGAGATTTTGTGTCAGTTGCCAGCGGTGTGTCCTGCCAATCGAGAGGACGACTTTTATGTGTCTATGACGGTGGGCAAAGTTGCCATTGGAGCGGTTCTACTGCAAAATGTAGGGAGAATCTACAAGCCGATATACTTCGAGAGCAAGGTGATTAGCCCAAGAGAGGCTACCTACATCGAGGCAGAGCAATGGGTGATGGCTCTGGTCTTTGCTTGCCAGAAGTTCAAAGTCCATTTGATTGTGCATAAGCTTTTTGTGTTGACGGCTAATAATCTATTGCCAGAGGTAGTGCTACATTTGAAGCCAGGAAGGAGGATTATGAAGTGGGTGTTGGAGCTACAGGAGTTCGAGTTCGAGTTCAAGGTAGATCACACGAGTCGGTCTCACCTGGCAGACATTCTCGTCAGCAATGCCATCAATTTGCCGGCCTATCCAAGAGTGGTACGAGATGAATCTAAGGAGGAACCCGACTTGGAGGATGCTTTTACTATGTGGTTCGATGGAGCCTATTGAAGGGTAGTGCAGAAGGCAAGAGGAGGTGTGGTGATACACGACCCACACGGAAAAACTATATTCTTGAAGGCGTATGATTTAGAGGATGTCCACACCAATACTGAGGCAAAGTATCTCACTCTGCATTTGGGTTTAAAGCAGTGCATAGAGTTCAGTATTTTAAGGTTGGTGCTGAAGGGAGATGCATTGCTAGTCATCAAGCAGTTGTTAGGCCAATGGCAGGTAAAGCACGATTCTTTGAAGCATTGGTTCTTCTCCATCAAGAAGATGTTGAAGTCTTTTGAGGAAGTCCAATTCAAGCATGTGAGAAGAGAGTAGAACCAAGAGGCAGATCAACTAGCTAGCAACAAAGTGCAGGTGCATGTTGCAGGTCTATATGTGGCCCCAGCCACTTATGCAGGTAGGGAGACTCTAAAGGAGATTGAAGGTTTTTTGGGTACAGGGAAATGTTCAGAAGGTTTGTCCAAGCTGCAAAAGAAAAGAGTGGTGCAAAAGGCCCGCAAATTCACACTGGTAGGTGAAGATCTCATGAACTATGGGCGTGACGGAGTGCTTAGAAGGGTGTTGTACAAAGAAGAGATAGGGATGGTGCTGGAGCAATGCCATGAAGAGAGTGGACATCAGGGCAAAGATCAAGTTCTGTTTTGAGTGCTTAGAGCAAGCTTTTGGTGGCCTTCCATGGTGAAAGACGTACATTGCTGGTGCAAAACGTGCCACGAGTGTCAGATTATAGGTGAAAGACGACTAGTAGCGGAGTCACAGGGCGTCATCATCGCACAAAGTGCTTTCGATAAGTGGGGTCTGGATGCTATAGGCCCTCTCCCAAAGTCTACAAGTGGTAAGAAGTACGTGGTGGTAGCCATTGACTACCTTACAAGATGGGTCGAGGCCAAAGCAATGAAAGAAGTAAATGCTAACGTGGCGGCTCAATTTGTGTTTGATAATATCTGTTGCCGTTTTGGTGTTCCATGGGTATTAGTTTCTGATAGGGGTCAGGGGTTTAGAAGCAAGCTCATGAGCGCATTAGTGGAAAAGTTAAAGATTCAGCATAAGTTTTCCTCACCCCATCACCCCCAATGCAATGGTCTAGTCGAGAGTGCTAATGGTCAAATCGTCAAGACGTTAATGAAATATGTGTACAAGCAGGAAGCTGAGTGGGAAGAAAATCTAGAGAAGTGTCTGTGGGCGTATAGAACATCTTATAAAGTGGCTACAAACTTCACTCCATTCAAGCTAGTCTATGGTAAGGAGGCTGTGTTGCCAGTGCATGTAGAGTTAGGTGCTTTGAAGGGTATGTGGCATGTCAATGCCACTCAACAAGGGGTTCTACAGGATCGGATAGCCAGTTTGGAGGCTTTGCAAAAGGACAGAGAGGCAGCGGTAGACTACTATGTGAAGCAGAGGGAGAAGCGGGTTGCCAAGTTCAATCAAAACCTGCCAGACAAGAAGATAGAGGGAGGAGACCTAGTCATGAAGTACGAAAGCTATCTGGATTTCACATTCCAGAAGAAGTTCAAGAAGAAGTGGACAGGTCCGTATAAAGTGAAGAAGGCCTTTCCAAATGGGACCTATCCACTGGTAAGAGCAAATGGCAAGCTTCTTAGAAATAGGGTGAATGGTGTGCGGCTGAAACTGTATTTCGAGAGGGATCTAGTGCCTGAAGTGCAGCAAATTATAGTCGAGGGGGGTGGGCAACCCACCTAAAGCATGCAGAGTGTGGAAGGAAGAAGATAAAGCTTTGTACATAGCCTGTACATACAGTTATGGTTTGTGAGTGCTTTTAATCATCGTTTGGTGTGCCAGTTTTAAAGTTATGTGCATATGCTTTCAATTGAACATAAAGGCAGCAATCGAGTGCAATGCAGAAGGCTAGGGTAGGTGCCAAGGCCCTAGGCAGCCGAAGGGTAGCAGGAATGTATGCTTGAAGCGGCTTTTTAGGCCCGAAGTGTTGTGGGATGGTCGAGATGGGATGGCGGGTCAAGGTGTCCAAAAGGCCAAGTCAGTGCTTTGAAAGGTGGTGCTCGGTGTGCTCTAGAAGCCGGTCCAGACAGCTCGTCAAACGGAGCCCCGATGTGCAAGATATTACAGTTTAAAGTTGGAGTGTGTAGCAAATTTTTGACGGGCAGGGCAGCTGGGGGCAGGTGGCCCGGGCTAATGTCATTGTATATATGTGTAGTGCTTGAATTATGGAGCATGCTTGTCTTCTCGGATTGCGAATCAGAGCTCTGGATGGCAAGTTATGGTCAGTTGAAGATTTTCTGGGGGCCGGGTCTCAGCCCACTTGCACGGATTGGAGGATGTGCCATTTGGCAGTCTTTTGAGCCTCGCCAAGGTTTTTGGTGGAAGGGGGAGTCATGTGGAGCTAGCACAAATCGACTGCGCGTCAATCGGATATTCGGTTGGTCAAACATTGCGAGACGAAGTTGGGAGCATTTTGGGCAGTGAACAATTGCAGATGATTTTTTAAGTTTTTCATGGCCTTGGTTAGCGAGCCCGAGGACTCGGAGTGCAGTGAACACGGGGAGATTTGAAGTCGGGAACCGGCTCTATCGGTCGGGTTTAACAGCCAGTGTATAGGCCAACTGGGCAGGACACATCAGATTACCCAATACAAGAAAAAAAAGGGTTTTTCCAAGTTTAAAAGGGGAGGTTTTTTTGAGAGCCTTGGAGGCTACCCCAACGGAGGATCGTCCACAAGACTGCCACGTGGCCTGGTGAGTGAACCCATATGAACTGCCAAGTGCCGGGACCTCGTGCTATATAGGTATTTCCGTGAGCATCCATTAGCATGCAAAGAGGTGTGGAGAGCTTGGAGCTTTTGGCTATGGTGGAGAGCGTGGGCGACGGCCCGCAGGCGCTGCGCTAGGCGAAAACGCCAGGATTTTGGCGACGCTCGACAAGACGGAATGGCACAGTGGCATGCCCGTGTGGCGGTGCGTTGTTGGAAAGACAACGATGTGGCGGCCCCAGTGGGGGGTCCGTTCCCGCGGTCCTAGGGGGGCCAAAATTTTTAAGGAGAGAGAGGGGGCAATAGCGACATCGCTATTGCCTCCCCTTCTCAGGTAAGAGGGAGATCCCACAATGGCGACCAAAGGGGAGCATAAAGTGAGGCCAAAGATGAGTAAAGCCAAATGAGCCAAACCAAGGGCTGTCCGGGCAAAAGCAAGGCCAAAAGGAGCTAGAGAGGAGTCGGATAGAGAAAAATCGGAGTCAAAGTCAAGCATTTGGAGCAGTGCAAGGTCAAGGCCACAAAGGGGTAAAAATGAATGTGGAGAAAAAATTAAAAAATGAAGAGGCTAGGGGGCAATAGCGACATCGCTAATGCCCCCCCCCCCCCCCCAAGTGCAAAGAGTAGAAGAGAGAGATAGAGCAAGGCAGTGCCCCCCTTCCCAAAAGTTACCAATTCAAGGTGCCAGGTGGACCAATTAAATTGTAAATTCCCAAATTAAAGGCCCCCCCTATAAAAGTCGAAAAGGGATCAAATTTGGGGTTTTTTTCTTGGCCTTTTGGAGTGTCATTTGAAGCCTGCAAAGAGGAGTTCTCTATCAAGCTAGGCCCTTGGTAAATTTTTCTTGAAAATGGTCATAGTGATGGCAGTGCAAGCCCATCTATATGTTTTCTGAAGTGCAATCAAGCCACAATTGCCTCCCGTGCCATTGTTTCCCCTTCCCCCCTTCTCTTTCTCCTGCTTTCATATTTCTCCTCAGTGCCAGCTCTGTGGAAGTGTGTGCCCCCCCCAGACCGATGGTGTTTTGAGTGAGAGAGTGAGATTGAGTGGCTGTGTGTGTGTGTGTAAGGGTGGAGACAGGCAGTGGTAGTAGGTGTATCTTGTGTGGTGGTTTGTAGAGTGTGTGAGAAGTGGCAATTGAGCAGGCAGTGGTCTGTTAGTGTAGAGTGTTTCTTTGAAGGTGTTTTCTGAGAGGATAGGGGTGCTGTGAATACCCTCAGCTATAGAGAGGCCCTTTTGTTTGTGCTGGGCGTGTTCCCCCAATCCCCCTCTCCAACGTGTGTCTAGATTGAAGGCGCTCCTAGTTCTTCTCAACATGCAGGAAAAGTTTGGACTGAGTGACACTAGCATCACAGCGCTTTTCCGGTGATTTATTACAATGTGTTTACTTCAATAAAAAACTCTAGATGTATAATGATCTGATAGGTTACTTATACAAATGTAACGCATTTTTTTTGTAGTGTAGATTGCTCAAAGAGCAAATACTGTCAGCTGATAATGTGATGCCGGATTCTAGAGAGGAAGCAAGAAAGATCTTGCAAAACTTGGGGATGGATTACAATTCAATTCAGGCTTCTCCTAACGATTGCATTCTTTTTAGAGGGGAATACATAGACATGGAGAAGTGTCCGAAATGTGATTCCGAGAAATATCAAGTAGATCTCCACGGACAAAAAATTCCATAGAAGGTTTTGCGACACTTTCCTCTACTTCCTTGCATCAAGAATTTCTTCGAATGTAAGTCCATGGCCGCCCTAGCATCATGGCACGAGGAGAATAGATCTTTGGAAGGTGTGCTACGGATTCATGCAGATTGTGCAGCCTGGAAACATATAGATGACACATGGCCGGATTTTGTCAGGGAAGCTCAAAATTTGCTTTTAGGGCTAGCTATGGATAGCGTAAATCCATTTGGTCAGAGGTCAACATCTTACAGTGTATGGACCGTTGTCATCGTCAACTACAACATTCCCCTGTGGTTGACTACCAAGAAGGGGCACCTGTTTCTAAGCTTGATTGTGCCAGGGCGGTATAAAGTGAAGAATACGGATGTGTATCTTTGTCCACTATTGGAAGAGCTACAAAAATTGTGGATTGGCATAGAAGTGGTGGATATGAGCCGACACACAGGTCGAGAGAATGCTTTGATCAGAGGCATTCTAATGTGGACCATGCGCATGACTATCCCAGACTAACAAAATGCTCAGGTGATTTATACTCAAACTCAAACACTATAAATCTTGGTTTTTCTCAACCTTATCTATTTTTCATGTGTGTACATGCAGGGCTTCAAACAAGCGCATACAGAGCATGAGTCACATGTGGACCTAGACTTAATGCATGTCGGACATCCTCACTGAAGAAGAAAATCTATGAAGGTCATCAAGCACATCTTCCTGAGAATCATGAGTTATGAGATGATTTTTTGAGAAGAGAGCCACCAAGGATGTTTGCACAAGCATGGTTAGAGTTGAAGGAGATGCATGATGACGGTTTGCCCCCAGGGATGAAGAGACTCTCTGTATGGTACGTGTTACCATATTGGCCCAGACTCATGATCAATCAATCACTTGCAATAATGAGAGAGAGACCTCTTAAATCCATAAACATTGTATTTGAACAATTTCACTCCGTTTTATAATATATATATTGTATTCACATGGCTGTTTGTCTATTCTTGTCTATATGCTTCTGTTGTTGAGCACCTTGTCGTTGATGCTGTCGTATACAATAACGCATGATAAGATTTTTTATGAGTCTCCTCTCTCTCTCTCTCTCTCTCTCTCTCTCTCTCTCTCTCTCTCTCTCTCTCTCTCTCTCTCTCTCTCTCTCTCTCTATTATCTATAGTATACATTATAACTTGTCCATATTTTCTTCTTCGTTCAATATTAAGATTAAATGTTCATGTGTTTAATGCAGGTATGGATGATGATGAGTTTCTTTCTTCTTTGTCACCCCAAGAGAGGAGGTGGTACGAGGAGCGTCATCGCTCTGGAGCACCACCACGTGGTTCCACTCCTTCAGTGTCTCCCTTTGTTTCGCAGCATTCAGTGCGCTCCGAGAATTCAATGTCAACGAGACGATCTTCACACTCTTCTAGGCACCGTCGCTCTAGTGGTGGCAGCTGTAGTTGCTATGGGGATGCCGCCGCTGATGCCTCGACATCACCTCGTGTTCGCTGAGGCTCCTTATCTTCCCCTTCTTTGCCTGTCCCCACACCAAGCACGGCCTCGCAATCTACGCCAGGTTTTGCACGGCTATCGGCCGTTCCTGGCTACACACCTCTAGCTACTCCTTCGAGATTCACCCCAGTCGACACTCCTTGCTTCGGAGCCCAGACTCTAGTGGAGACACCTGGATTCCGTACCCCCATCGAGACGCCACTGGAGAAACCACTCGAGACCCCTACCAAGACACCCAAGTTCACGCATGACAAGCGAGGGGGCTTTCCGTACTCGATCGACATCATCGACAGCATCATCTTGGATAATGAAGGCAAGAAGGTGATCTCGCCCATGCGCGGTCTTTACTCTCAGGTATTTTGACACTACATACTAAACACCTGGAGTGAAGTGCCAAATGAATTAAAAGACAGAGTCATCAACATGCTGCATGATGAGTTTCATGTGTCAAGTCGGGATGAATGCTTCAATGAAGACCCGATGAAGGTTTGTATGCGTGAATACTCCAAGCAGAAGCGTTCTGAAGTACAAAAACCAACAAAGCATGGGTGGAACATACTAGATTGGCTAGCCAAAGAAGATTGGAAGAATGCAAAGCATGTAGCGCACGAGAACCCTGACAAGTGGAAGCAACAAAAGGAGGCAGCCAAAGCACGAGTAGAGGTAGGGAGCTTGCACCACTTGGGGAGCGGCGGGTGGACATCATTTGAGGCCGATTTTGTAAGTGTTTCTGCATTGCCATTTAGGTTTGGTAGTTATGTCTATTTGTACTTTTAAATTCTAACATAATGTTTTCTTTGTATGTTTTAAACAGTGGTCGATGATAGGACGTGACACCACCCCATACGAGCACGAGTACGTGGGTAAAAAGGGCTTCAACACCCTGATGGACATTCTCAGTTCTTGCAGCGGCATGGTTAGTATTTCTCTTTACTATTTTACATTTGTTGTATTTTAATAATAACCTCAGATAATAAATTGTTTTGTAATTATATGTTTATACTTACCGAAAGTATTATTTTTTTTTCTGCAAAATTTGACAGATACGCCACTTGGACGGGATGAGACTTCTGATTAAACAACGTTAGTCTATAGCTATAGCCAGATAGCACTAGTTTTATTTTGTCATAGCATGCATAATGAGATGATGTGTATACGTCTTTTTGAAACTATTGAAAAATGATGTATTTTCTCAAATCAATGACAATTATGTTGTAACTATTACATTTGCAAAGCTTAACAATCAAGTGATTTATGTTTATACTTACAGAAAGTATTATTGTTTTTTTCTGCAAAATTTGATAGATACGCCGCTTGGACGCGATGATACGTCTGATTAGACGACGTTAGTCTATAGTTGTAGCCAGATAGCACTAGTTTTCTTTTGTCATAGCATGCGTAATGAGATGATGTGTATACGTCTTTTTGTAACTATTGAAAAACGATGTATTTTCCCAAATCCATGACAATTATGTTGTAACTATTACATTTGCAAAGCTTAACAATCAAGTGATTTTGCCTATGATGTGTATAATTTTGTCATTGACTAACTTTCATCAATTCACTTTTTTCCAATTACTTTTGTCAGTTTTGTATCTTTATTCTGCAAACAATACTATGCATCATGGAGTGAATGGTTATATTTTCTTGTGGGTGACTACTTTGGGCCTATACCTTGCACTTTCTTTCAAAGGTGAATCTGTGCTTATCTTGGATTCATTTAGGTATACTTTATTCTAGAAACATTCAATATCATTCATGGGTGGCAGGGCATTCAATGCTCTACCACCCAAAAAACAAATATCGGGCGTCGCTATAAGAGTCTCTATATAAGGTTCTACAACGTCGCTATGAGTGTCGCTATAGAAGAACTGCAATCGTCGCTATATGCATCGCTAAATCGCCTATACTGACGCTTTTAGTAGCGCTTTTAGCGATGCCAGGGAGTAAAAAAACCCAATGTATTTCCGTCGCTAAAAGTGTCACAAGTGCACATAACCTCTTGTAGTGTTTGAATCAATTTTCAAAAGTCCAGTCCAATGCCATCTCATCTGAGACCCTCACGTGAGGATTATGGCTCTTTTAAAAAACATTGGAGTATGTTTCAAAGTAAAACACTAACACTAATTTCAAAAGTTATGCATCTATTCAACAAAGAGAAAAGTGTTGAAAAGCAGCTCCCATTACTGAATTTACTAAAGTGAATATACTCAACTACAGCCATACAGCTATAGTCATACACCTACCACCATAAATGTGAAAAAGGTCAACATCAACTGCAAAAAACCATGTAGTAACAAGAAGTTTGAACCAGGTAGTAACATCTTGCTCAAGATCTTTCACTAACGTAGTTAGCAACCCAGGCAGATACCATTGCCAATGGATCCCCAAATCAGGTCTACCAAAACCATGTTGTGAGGCGGATGTTTAAATTTTCATGTAAAGTCATCATACAAAGCATGTATTTATTATTAAAACCAAAGAGGGGTAGCATTATAAGGCCCATAAAGTGCATCAAAAAGTACAAGTACTCAAACTTTATCATTATCCTGTACCATTTCTAGCTTAGAGGGAATACACACCAGTATTAGGAATATGCCTCCTATGGCTGAATATAGATCCAAATGAGTAAAAAAACATTTTCCTTAACTTTCAGCTGAGACTTCTCAGATCCTTCTATGACTAAATGTAGATCTAAATGAGTAACTTTTAAAAAAAACCGTTTTCATTAACTTTCAGAGCTGAGTACGAATTATGCCAGTAATTTGCTTGTGCATCTGACCATTTTTCCAAAAATAACAGTAGAACATCATCCAAATGCATTATAGGACCCAAAAAGTGCATCAAAATACCAATTTGAATGTTACACAAATCCACTTCCAAACCCTAAAGTCTAGTAGAGTCACCATAATGTCCAATACCATGGCATAGAAGTTATACTATGAGCTATGTATAGGTAGGTAGCCAGGTAAATGCAATCAGATAAAGGTCAAAGTTCCTTAAAGGTCGACACAAATCTTTTCCAGAATACATACTTGTATGCTTTGAAAGGACATAGGGAGATAGACATGCCAATAACCACCCAACCATACCTATATATAGGCCCTTAGCTCTCCTATATATAGCCCCTGTACCGCATGTGTATCTATCGGCCCTTGGCCAAGGCCGTGCCCTTCTATAGTCCTACCCTTGGCATGACATTACCTCCCCCCTTGGAGAAGCATTTTCGTCCGTGAAAACAAAAGTGGTTGGATCTTCATAAGAACACTAATGTTTTCCAAAGTGGTATCCATCATGGATCCAGCCGTTTGTTTGATCAAAGCACTGTACAGTAGGAGGTTCAATGAAATCAAGAGTAACATCATGATTTTGCACATTTTTCTCCTTTTGGAACCATCTAGTGTGTAGACTCCATTTAGAATGCAGATGAGCATGCTTAAACGAGTTATCACAACAAAGATGTACCTAAAAGAGTACCGCTTTCCACTTTCCATGAAAGTAACTTGCTGACATAACTCATCAGCCAAGTATAAGTCCTTGACTTGTTCTCAAATTTCATCAGTAAACAACCCCACCATAACTAGTGTTCAAGGTTGAGAACCTGATTTATACATGAAGAGACTAAACCTAATCGCAAACATGCTTTATCTGATGGTAAGCAAACTCCAAGTAGAGCAATAAATGCTTATCAAATGGATTGCATGTGCTAATGTACGCACTTTGCATATCCTTTAGCACAAGATTATACTTTGTAATTTTCCTATCCCCTTGGATAACTGACTGTCTGTAAACGTCTGAAAAAACGTCCTTCAAGTACGAGATGTACTTGGGTGTGGAGGTAACTCTAAACACTCCATGACAAGAGTGAGAGGACCCTCATTCATCGCTTCACAGTGGCTAAACCAAACTTCTTGAGTCCCTAGACCATGTTGTATCCCATGTGACAACATGTGCCAAATCGAATCTGACAAGTGGACTCATAACAACATAATGTACATTAGACACTACGGCCCAAAATATTTGTTCCGACATGCCCTTGGCATGGCCCTTGGGATTGAACTGAAATTTCAGTTACCCGTATTCAAATGCACAGGAGCACGTCTCACACCTGTGAAAAAACCAAGCAACCTTGCACTGAAACACTAGGTGTTCCCTTCGCAATCCAAACCCATTGGGTAGAATCTATGTAGTCAAACCCCTTGGTCAGACCCTTGTAGAAACTACTCAACTAGCAGGTAACGATAACAAACATAGTTAACCATTTACGTAATGATGAGAATCAACTTGAAAAGTAGAATTTTTCCACTACCACATGGTAGATTGTAGAATTCTTTCCTTGAAAGTATAAGTGGAATAGATCAAACTGTGATCCCCTATGTCTATGGGGTGATTCAGTAAGCACCCATGGGGTCTTACCCCAAAACAATGCGTCCATAGCCACTGGTAGTGCTATGGAGAGAGAAGGAAATCAACAAAAGTGAAATGCCTAGCTCTTATGGGCAACCATGCTGTCTCAACTGATTGCTGCATCGATACTTCCTTGTAGAGATCAGCTGCTGTGAGTTGAACATTATCAAAAACTCAACTTGAGTGTCGCACTAAAACATGTAGTTCAAAAATGACACCCTAGACATCCGTAATGACAAGACTCTTGCTTGTCCAGTAACCCCGATGTGTACTTCCCAGGGTAGATCTGTTCGATCTTGAAAACAATCACCCAAGAAATGCCAATAGTTAGGTCTTACCCTTGGCCTGACAATGGCTCTTAGCCCGTGTGGCTCATAGCCATTATGCACATTAGTGTTCAATGGACAAACCGATGAAGACTAATTTGAGTAGCATCTTAGCCATGTGTTAGCTGAGAGTTAGAGCACCTTGGCTCAGGCTGACTCACGAGCAAAACATGTATAAAAAGATTCTTAAAAATGTTTTCTTTATTCTTTGAGAGAAATACAAAAGAGAGTGAGAGAGAATGTTGGGTTGAGGAACTTTCCTTAAGTGACCACTTTGTATATGCTATTCCCATGCTCGTGTGCATCTTATGCGTATCATGTAGCTTATCATATAAGCGTGCAACAATTTTCTGCTATGACTCCCTCATTGAGAGAGGTAATAGAAAAACACGAACAAGTCACAGACTGACCCACCTACCGTTTATGTGGTTGTGACGACACCAGTGTGACTTAATGATAACACTTTGCCTTTGAATTAAGTCCTTGATTTAGGTTCTTTTTAATGTTGTTGTGCGTTGACAGCAACCAAAATTATGTGAAACAATCCAGAACTTATCTTGTCCTTGACACAGTGTCTGGTGTTATAGCGAAAGCGTGTTTCAAGAGGCGGTAGAATTGAATCCACCTAGCTAGCATGCCATGCATACATAAACTTAAGCCCTTAGCAAAAATGATGGCCTCAAACGTGAGAGCGAAAACCATAAGTCCCTTGCACAGTTTAAACTGGTAGGGATTCTGTGAGCTGAGATTCCCTATTTTTCCAGTTTCCCAAACTTGTGTGCCAATGCCCTTGATGCCAAGTCATTGGGCAGTACCTTAGCACAAGGAAGAAGCCTTGTTTCATGTAAAATTGTCAAAGCACATCGCTTTGCACAAAAGCAATAGTTTCCAATCAAGGATGTAAACATGGAAAAATAAGAAGATTGTAAAATTGGCTAACATGGTCGTTGTTGTTACCAATTGGCCCGATCATCCGTGGAAGAAGACTTTCTTAAAAATGGTGCATAGACATATCTATTGCACGAGTGGATCTGTCACATGTACAGATACGTCCCATGTATCATATACGCTCGTGTGTCACATAATGAAATAACCTGTAAGCATATTTGCCAAAACTGCCCCAAGTTTGCCACCTGATGCCTCATTCTCGACTTGTAGTTGCCCGACCTTGTCGGGCACATAGCTTATGCATTCAAAGTTCCTTGAATTTCGATGCTGAATTGACATGCAAACATGCCATGAAAACCTTTATGTGGTTATGCGACAACAACTGCGGAAAAAGTAAACTGAGTGCTTTTGGCAATTTGCTCTGCTTTATGGGATCAATGCGTCAAATATCCTCAAATCAATGAGCATTATCGTCTTTGTCGATATAGGAATACGTCATCAAAAACCACCAAAAACCGAGCCTTGTCAGAGAGATGGTGATAGTCGCTTCAAGGTCAATATGTATGGCTAAAGAAATCTTGGTCGTGCCAAAAGATTCTGCAGAATTTGTGAGGGCATGTTCGTTCGATACCGCCTTCTCGAGACCTGCTCATACATGACGCCTTGTACAAATTTACGCCGCCGTGCAAAGCTTGGTCATATCACAACTTTCTGTTGCTTGTGTACGTCTTGCATGATCCATGCATACGACTTTGATCGTCGACTACGAACGTGTGTGGCCGAATCTGTGGGAGCGACCTAGGTGGGTGGCATGCATATTCTTGCTATGGGAAAGCCCCTAGGGTGATCTTAGGGCACCCAAATATGAAATGACTCGGTGCAATTGCTCGCTTGATGCATTTTGCGCAATCGACTCCAGCTGCCCCCTCCTTGCAAGAGGCTATTCCTGCCCGTGTATGCCTCCAGCCTGCCCTGGTTGCAAGCACCCGCTCCCACTGCCCTATTTCTTGCCGATGGCCTTGACTTCATCCTCTTAAGGGGCCATGCCCACTGTAGCAAAGATCTCCTCCATCTCCTGCTTAGGGCGCCTGCCCATGGTAGCCCGCGCCTCCCTTGTTAGAGGATTTTTCCACAACCCCAGAGAGAGAGAGAGAGAGAGAGAGAGAGAGAGAGAGAGAGAGAGATAGCACATGCAAAGCCTTCCTCTCTCCTCCATAGCTCTTTCCTCCCCTGAGCTCTGATACCAATGAGAGGACATAGGGAGATAGACATGCCAATAACCACCCAACCATACCTATATATAGGCCCTTGGCCCTCCTATATATAGCCCCTATACCGCATGTGTATCTATCGGCCCTTGGCCAGGGCCATGCCTTCCCATAGTCCTACCCTTGGCATGACATGCTTAATAATGAAGACAGACCGATTTTTAGAGAATCCAAAACTTTTAAATGTACTGAGTAGGTGCATAAGCACCTATCCGTATGCCATTCCGGATGTAATTAGGGATCATCAACCAAGTGAAGAGATGCAGATGCTTATCATCCGAATGTTGGAAAGGGACAGGTCAAAGAAGTGGGAAGGCTGCTTCCACTTCTAACAGAAGCTCTCTCTCTTGTGTGTGTGTGTGTGTGTGTGTGTGTGTGTGTGTGTGTGTGTGTGTGTGTGTGTGTGTGTGTGTGTGTGTGTGTGTGTGTGTGTGTGTGTGTGTGTGTGTGTGTGTGTGTGTGTGTGTGTGTGTGTGTGTGTGTGTGTGTGTAGCTGTATTAAATCTTACTTAATAAGACATAATTGGACTTTTACATTCTAAAGACAACTGGCCAAGGATCAATGAACTGATTTGTACAAAAATAACTCAGTATCAGAATTATCTAAGTACAATGATTGTAAGAAAGAGATCCTCTTTCAATGTGGTTGGTAGTAAAAAACTTCCCCGTTCTTCAATGGATATTTCATAATAGTAATGTTGCTTGCCAAAGAAACCCTCCAAGATAAGATAGAGTCCTTACCTGCATCCATCCAAACAAGACAACAATTCAGTTAGCCTTGGATGTGTATTACAGGTATCAATGGACCAAATCAGTTGTTATCCATGCCGATCTTATAGGTTTTAGTTACTTTAGACAAGCTAGGTTATTCATTAGAACTGGTATTTTTAGTCATCTTTTCTTATTACTTCACAAGTGAGTGTTATAGTCTACTTTCTTACATGGTGAAGTCCATTAAGAGTCAAACTATTTCGAGAGCCATAGCACATAAACCATATACTTACCTTCAAAATTAGTAAACCCATGGTATCAAAGGTACCCCTTTAGCTAAGGGGATGTGAAATCCGACTTACTTTTTGTCAACCAAAGGTATCAAATGAGGATGATAACTACCTTGCTTCTTAACAACCAATAAGATACCAGTATAACTGGCTAGCAAGACTGTTAGGTACACTCCTTCCGAGCTACTGTTGAAGCCAAAAACTGCCATATACTTACCTTCTCAAACAGTTTGTATAGAGGACCATTTCATAAACCATAAGCAAACCCAAAATGTTGGGTTCTAACCAGCTTTATTAAATATAGATGATGATCCTTTCTTCATAATGCGAGCACGCACAGTGATATAGACTACCTAGTGACTCAGTTGCTACATAGGCTAAGGGTACCCCCATTTTTTGAAAGAACGAGTTATGCCGAGACTAGGAAATGTGAGAATTGTACAGTAGTGCAAAATTAAACAACGCCTCAGTTATTAAGAATAACCCCAATTTTTCTGAAAAAAGACCAGTTATGCCGAGATTAGGTAAAGCATGCAGACGGTAATTCCCTGCAGCAGTTTTAAAAGAAACCCATTTACAAGATCATATCGCAGTATACTGCACACAGTTCCTTTCCAAAAAAAACAGTAGAAAAACCCTATCTACCAATGTATGCCAAATCATTCCAGCCAGTCATTATCTTTTATTGGCCTAAGAGGTGCCAACCACACACAGTATGAAGAGCCGACAGACCCCAACAGTTTACCAAAGATGCGGCAAAACCAGTCCAAGGTTAGGACCACCTCCCGTTTGCATTACCATGATGTTATATGATACCATGTCAGCCCATAGCAGATGGGGGTGTAGCATGCCCATAGTTACCATACTAAGCAAACACCATTCCCTCAGGTGTTTATCTCCATTGGTACAGTCATAAGAAAGGCCAAAAAAGAAAAAACAGTTGTTTTCTTATGCACAAGCAGTCCCAAGGCCCACAATAATGTCCCATTCTATGCATATGAAGTCTTAAGGCAATGCTAAAACATGCCCCGGCCCAGTAGTTTCATTCAAAAAAAACCAGTTAATTAGTGTTTATACCAACAGGCTCCCAATTGAAGCCTAACCATGCCATAATCCGTAACCAGGTACCTTACCACAAAACCCATAACCAACAACTCATTCCCAGGTACCTTTCCACAAAAACAACCAGGTAAGGTCCAACCTCATTTGAGGGCTAAGAGTAGGTAGCATCACCCATATGTTATGCTACCACAATCTATCTCTAGGAACCATAGGATGCGTTTATAAAATCCGTTAAGCAGAATACTCCAAAAAGACCAAAAACCAGTGTAATGCCTAATCATAGTCTGCAGTTAGTTCAGCGATTCCTAAAGCATTTGAGAGCTTATGTAGTAATTAGCGACCATATGCCATGCTAAAACATCTTAAGAACCACAGTGGTTGATTGTCAGAGATAACTCGTTAAGCAAAACCATCAAAACCCCTGCTTTCCTACTACGTTCAGCAAGATGTCAAAGCAAGAAGCACATAGTGCTATACAGGGAGCATTTAGTGCTATCCAAGGCGGCGGTATAATACCCTTAAGTATAACCATATCAGGTTTTCTAAATGCTTACCAACAGAAGTAATATAGCATCTGTACACAGTCGACAGTAGATCCCTCAAAACTTTGCCTAAGTCTTCATCAGGTGCCCATTTAGCGAGAGAATACTTTGCTACCTTATTTAAGGGTTTATGACAACTTATGCAAAAGAAACAAAAACCCATAGTGCGGATGGTATTTCTTTTTATTGCCTGGCTCAAGAGGAGCCTTTTACTCCCCAAAAAAACAACAGTCGGCCTCTGATAACAAAGGCAAAAGAAAGTTTAGGTAAACCATAGTACCTGCGGAGTCTGAGCAGCAAGCTCCATTGCTTTTGAAATTTCAAGTAGAAATAACACAGAGCGGGTTTACCCAAAAAAAAAACACTGAATCTCAAGCTAAGTGAGGGCTAAGGAGTGCCCTCACCTTAGAATTTATAGGTTGGTTTGCACGCTTCCTGAGTGTCTGAAGTGAAAAGAGCAGAGCCGCCCCTTGCTGTGAGAGCCCCTCACGCGTCAGAAGCCATTACTGCCTGGGGAGAGAGCGCCATTACACGGTCCGAGGGTGGAAGGAGCCGCCTTCCCATTGTAATGATAGTTTGAGGATTTTTTAAGAGCCCTTTGTCCAATACCCAAGTCGGTGGCACAATGTAGCAATGAAGGCCCTATTTTGTCAATAGGGGGAGGGGGGGGGGTTGTTTTTCTTGTTTTTTTTTTCTTTTTTATGAAGAAACCCTATGAGGGGGGGGAAAAATATATGACTCCATAGTGTTAACCATAGTGTGTGTGTGTGTGTGTGTGTGTGTGTGTGTGTGTGTGTGTGTGTGTGTGTGTGTGTGTGTGTGTGTGTGTTTCAATAATATTAATACATAGACACCAAAGAATTTGACCAGATTCAAAAGACACTAGAAACTATGTCAGGAAAGAGGGCTGTATAATTCCATTATCATGTCAAAAAATGGTCTTATACACAAGTGGGGAAATTTAAAAAGCTTCCCTAGTAAGGATGAAGAGATACAAGTCCTGCAAATCTCCAGACCAGCAAAAATTTGATAGCTTAGAGTTGAGAAGGTAACCCTCACCTGCATCCATAGAGACAATATAACATTTAGTTAGTATTGGCACTGACTGCAGGTGATGCATAGATATCCCACTTGTTATCGATGTCACCCAACTTTAAAATTTCTATCAATTAAAGTAAAGAGATGAAAACTTTTAACCAGTGCGATGAAAACTTTTAGCCAGCTTATGAGCGCCATATTTGGTTATGGCTAAACATCCAAAATAAGCAAGACCCAGCCCAAAATCTAGTACAGAAAATCAATCAGCACCCAGTGAAAAAGAGCCATGAGATACCCTTTAATACAAAAAACCTGGATAACTTTTTAAGAAAATTATTCTCAGAATTTTTCCAGATCAGCATGATCAAAGTTTTCCACTATAGCAACATTCCCAAAATCTCTGGCCAGCAAAAAACAAACCAACCCAATGAGATGCTTCTACCTATTTAACCATGGATAGAAAACTATAGCCAAGATACGAAACCATCGTAGGCCACATGCTGTTGAAACATCCAGGCCTAAAGGACACAAACCAACTATATTGTGTGAAGTAAAAGAGAGACACAAAACCATTTAGACCGCTTCCAGATCCGCAAGCTATCTTGACAAAAAACCAAGAATCCGGTATCCGAATGTTGCCAAAGTTGTGTCCTTGGACACCATAGCAGCCAAAAAAAACACAAAAAGTTGTACAAGAATGATGCTCAATTCAAATGCAGGTATAAGCATTCAATCAACAAAGAGACGGCCAATACCACAAAATAGCATAGTTGCATTAAGTCACAAGCCAACTACATAGTTGCATAAGCAAAAAGTTCAGGTTAGTAACAAAACAAAAGAGACTGCAGCCATGATTAGCCACTCCATTATCCAACACATTGACCAGATTTTCATAGAGTTATACTGATGCACCTCAGCCCCAAACAGAGAAGCGGCCTAGCTCCCAACCAGAGCTCCAAAACTCAAATATTCCCAAACCCATAGTCAACCTTAGTGGAGTTCCAGCATGCCAAGTTCTATCAAAACCATCGGCTATATCAAACAAGCCATAATGCTGTCATGAGATGTAGGAAAAAAGACCATAAGAACCAGTCCATAAGCCATATAAGTCCTATTAAAATAAAGAAGAGCAGCAAAAACACATGAAGCTTAAAAAGCAAGGTATCCACCTCATAGTTGTATAGGTAAATTGATTGTAGAATATAACCGATACGGCTTTCCAAACAAATAAATAAAGTTCATGCCAATAGTGCAAAAGTGAATTCGAATTCAGTCACAATCAGTTGCCCCCTTAAGCAAAGCGGTGAAATGGCCAGACTTTCATGGAGCCATATAGATGTAGCTCAACCCCAAACAGAACAGTAACACATCTCCCAAACAGAGAACCATTCATATACCATAGGCAGACCTAGAGAAGCTCCACTAGGCCAAGTTCCACCAAAATCACCAGTCATAATATGTATGTTATATTGCTGTAATGCCACACATGGCCTATCAGAATGGAGAAGAGCAGCTACAAAACCACATGAAGCTGAACCTAAATAAAGCTCAATATAAATGCAGGCATAAGCATTCAATCAACCGAGTTCTGCGAGTATCCTTAAGTCAGGCATGGTATTCACGCCAAAAGACCAAAATCCCACTACTTAGTTATAACCATAGAACATAAGTTGCTTGGCTAAGCACAAGAGCCCTTTAAAAATAGTCCAGTCTCCAAAGCAAGCAAGCCTAGACAGAAGTTCATAGAATAATCGACAAAATCTGGATATCCTTTACTAGTACAAAATAGAGACAGAACCTGGGTGATATTTTAACCTCAAAATTTTCCAGATCAGAGTTTTCTCATTACAGCACCATCCCCAAAATCTCCGGCCAGCAGAAAACAACCAATCCAATGAGATTTTCCTACTCATTTAGTCATGGGTAGATAACCAAAACAACGATATGAAAACGTCGTAGGCAACTTACAGTCGGATTATAACGGAAACACCCAACTACATTGAGTTATGTAAAGGAGAGAAAAAAAACTATTTAGACTGCTTCCAAACCGCTGAGGCGGTCCGGGGCGGGCAACAAGAAGAGCAACCTCTAGACACCCTTCAAGGCTCCCGTGCTGCTCAATGGGGCTGGGGCACAACAAAACACAAACCAAAACAACAAACCCACAGCCAAATCCCAACTACACAAGGGGCACCACCTAGTCTAAGAGCGAACTAGGACGCAAAAGAGGAGAATCGTTAGAGCAACCCACAAACAAGCAAGGAATTTACACTAACCCTAACACCAATGGAACACTCTCACACACTAAAACACGAGAGAGAGAGAGAGAGAGAGAGAGAGAGAGAGAGAGAGAGAGAGAGATAGTGCTCGGGCTGCTTTGAAACGTATCGACAATGATCAAGCAAACACAGCTATATATTTAAGAAAGAGAGAGAAAGGGGGAGGGGGTGCTTGTTGCATTAATACCTTCTTACAAATCTGTCATGACAAATCAAAGTGAAATTAGTATTTGTTCAACATAGCTTGCATAAATTTCACCACAACACATCACAAGAAAAGCCACCCCAATCACTGTCTTAAAGCCAGGGGAGTCCTCTCCACCCTGTCGCCCTCTTACAGTATGTGGGATTTATGGCTAGGTTGATGACAACAACAGAGAACAAGCTATCAAGAACTTAACAAAAAACACCAAGACACTTACGCATCATTGTTGTCCATTACTTCACGTTGGAAGGGAGACAAAATATCCAAGCTTAGTCCAAATCCACCCTCCTTGATTCAGCAAATGTTGGGCTTACACTAGTAGGAGAAATGATAGATTTCCTACTCTCAAATTGAATGATCACTCTCTCTCTTACAATGGCATAGAGTTCCCTTGCTAATCCCCTATTACAACACATGCACATGCATAAGACAATGAGCTTCCACTCAAGAGCTCCTTCTAGAGAGGTTGAGCTTGGCTTCTCAAGCTATAGCATAGTGCTCTTGCTTATGGCTCCCCGCTTTTGTGCTAGCTACACCCTCCTTTATAGCAATTTTGAAGGCTAGGGTTACTCCTCTAACCATGGTTGGGTTAGATTTTCAGCCATTTATCTAATTTCTTTTGTTTGGAATTATCAAGAAGTTGGTGGGGAAAGAGAGAGGAGAGAAATGGAGGTGATAGGACTTTTCATAGTGGGTTAGTGTTAGTAGAGTTAGTATTAATTTGCAAATGGAATTGGATATTTACAATGGGAGTATCCATGTAGGATACAAATAAGGAAGAAAAACTCTTAAGAGGTAAGAAAAGGTGGATTTCTTACAAGGTTGATGCTCCAAGTGTCTTGAGTAGGGCCAATTTTGACGCTTGTTGACGGTCCACTAGCTTTGACGGTACATTTTTTCTCCACTCTTGACCTTCCTTGAGAGACAAGGTAATTGAAGCTGAGTAATCAACCACCATGATGCTGTCTTTTAAGACAAGAGGCTGAATTTTGTGGTTTTTTTGATAGATATGGGTAAATTGGAGAAGGAAAAATGAGACTAGGTGGTCAATTTTGGAATGGAATTGTGTGTGGGAGGTATGAGTTCACCATGGTTTCTCTTATTCTTCAAGGTTGAGGAGAAGGTGAGTAGGGTGCAGAGAGGAGTGGTGAGAGAGGTGGGGATGATGAGTGGAGAAGTGTGTGTGAAAGAGGAAAATGATAAAGTGGAAGAGAGAGTGTGGCTGCATAGCATGGGAAAACTGGGGTCCACTAATAAAATCATAGCTCACAGCTCGTAGCTCAAAAAAATATGAAAAAATTTGAGGCAAAAGTTCAGCCCACGAGCTACAACTTTTGTTTGTATCACCTTTTCAAATTCGGAGAGCAAGTGAACTTTAAAAATTCAGCAAAACCGACCGTTTTTTTCCACTGCACAAGGTCCTTGTGGGGTCCTTCTTTGGATGATTCTTTTGAATACCTCCAAGAGTGAGCCCTCCATAGTGCATGTATGCATGCCACCTACCCTTGACCTTATTTGGTAGGTCTATAATTGAAGATATTGTTGAGATTATGATATAAGCGAATAGTACAACTAAGAAAATCAAATATTGAGGGGTCTAAAAAATATGTACATGTCAAATATAAATAATATAAGTGGAAAAAATATAAAGGGGTCAAAAGAAATCTCTCTCATTATGAGGCTACCATAAAAAGATAAATATTTTTGGTGTTCTAATTTTTTAGAAAAAAAAAACAAAATAGATGTAGGAAGGGAAAAATCAAAATAGTGAAAAAATATACGCATAAATAAAACTAGTTTTTTTGGATTTTTGTTGGGGTGGAGTTACACCAAATATAAGAGAAGCTTACATGAAAATATTTCTATATGGAATAAAGAGTATGAAAAATGGTAAGAAAAAATTGTGGTAATGGTGAGGCAATGTAAAGAGCATAAATAACACACACCTAGGTAGAAATATTTAAATAAATACCAAAATAATTATGAAAAAATCTTTTATTTAGGCCCTATATACAAAGAAATATTTACATACGCATGGGCCATAATATACTTATATTTTTTAATTTTTTTAATTTTTTTGGCTCAACTAGCCCAATGACTAGCTAATTGAGGGTTTTTTAAGAAGATATGGGAAAAGTCCCGTGACTCACGCACGCCTATGTACAGTGAAATGGTAGGGATAGCCACAGTGTTTGGGTGATTTTGGTAGGGTGAGGTAACTCACTGTGGCAATTACAAAGAGCCGAAAAACGGCTATCACCGCAAGCCAGCTTTTTACCACAAAAATCAAACAAGAGATCAAGTATTTGAAAGCCCATGTCCAACAGTAATACCTGTGTTTGAGTTGGAGCAGCCAGCTCCACAACTGCCAATTTATCTTTCCCTTTAACCATCACTCAAAGCTTTTCCCCAACAAGAGATAGTGCGACTACTAAGTGGTATTTGCAAACCCACAACGAAATGAACAAGTGCACAACACTAAGTGAGCTCCAAGAGAGCTCACCTTTATATACAACTCGCGCAGCTGGAGGAGTGGGAAAGATCCATACGGACGATCCCCGAGGTTAATGCCTTCGGTGGCGTTCTGAGTGAGCAGAGCAGAGCGTATAGGAATCCGCGCGACAGAGTGCAGGAGTGAGGGAATGAGTGCGCCGTGTAGAGTGGGGAGACAGAACAGAGATCGCAGGCAGGCTCGATTTGGGGGAGGGCATTAAGTGTAATGGCCATATGCCCCCCAATATTAGGAGATAATAAGTTTTATCATGTAAGGGTAGTGCCCCATGCAAGAGAGTTTAATAATCCAGTTTAAAGGTAGGTAGTATTAGAGTAAGTGTACGAGTGTGTAGGAATAAATGTTAAGAGTAATGTAGGTTTTTTTTGGAATAGCTAGCGGCCTTCATAGGTATTGTGTGTGTGTGTGTGTGTGTGTGTGTGTGTGTGTGTGTGTGTGTGTGTGTGTGTGCGCGCCCCATGCTAGGGGGTTAGGAATCTAGTTTTAAGGTAGGTAGTGTAAGAGTAGGTGTAAAGGTCCCGGTAGTGGCCATAGCTAGAGAGATTTAAGATAGATAGATAGATTGTGTGTGTGTGTGTGCGCACGCGCGCATGTGTGTGTGTGTGTGTGTGTGTGTGTGCGTGCATGTGTGTTTTCAGCCGTTTACTCAGGGTTCAATGGTGGACACGACTTACAGGTGAGCTATAGGGGTTGTGGATACTCCAGCAGGGTGAAACAACATCTGCAAGTGCATGTCAAAAAAAAGGGCTCAGTTCAATGTGCATGTGTGTGTACATATCTCAATTTAACACCCATGTGTATGTGTGTACAAGGCTATCATACAGAATGCAATGCTACTAAAAGGATGAGCATGCGTAGCCAGGGACAAAAAACGCTCTTGATAGGGTTCACAAAAAGAAGATAGGGAGAGACATTGAATTCCCATTTATAATTCCACCTTGGGAGTCTTGTAGAGGGTGTGTGTGCATGTGTCTGTAGCTGCATGCACATGAGAAGCAAATGAGCTCTTGTTTTTATCTGCCAAGTGCCAAAAAGGCTTTAGACAACTAGGACCAAAGGGAAGGTAGGTGGGGTAGTTGTAGTGGAAATCACTTCTCAAAAAGTTCCAACATTTTTTGCAGAGTAATAAACTTATATAAAACTTATGTATATGTCAAAGTCCTTGATGCATCAAGATTCAATGCCCAATTTAACCCGCCATACAGTTTTGAGAGAGAAATCAAAGTGTATGCAAGTATCACTAGAGAATATGTGTCGAGGAAGATGCATATAC
Source organism: Adiantum capillus-veneris (assembly GCF_014529385.1). Lineage (NCBI taxonomy): Eukaryota > Viridiplantae > Streptophyta > Polypodiopsida > Polypodiales > Pteridaceae > Adiantum > Adiantum capillus-veneris. Next base: position 111,864,850 of record NC_140955.1, read on the forward strand.
CCATATGCATGTGAGGGTCTCGTCAAAAGAGGCTCGAGGGTGTGATTGGGGAGTCAAAGATACGATCCCATTAGAAAAATAAGCGAATGTATACTAGATGTTGGAAAGCAAAGGCAACAGTCAAGGAACTTTAATTTTGTGTTAAGCGCCCATCATGGATTACTAGATTGATAACAGTATAAGATCAAAGTTTTGACTACTAGAGAGAATGTGGATTTAAGGGCTATGACCATAGTATCTGTACGTAAAAGGAGGGATTGTGAGAGTAGGAAAGACCTGCAACCTTTTAGATTTAAATTGTACTATATTTTAACCATTAGGAGAGAGTCTCCAATGCTATCAAATGATAAAAATAGTTGAGTTCTATGCTATACAGATTGTGTGTGTGTGTGTGTGTGTGTGTGTGTGTGTGTGTGTGTGTGTGTGTGTGTGTGTGTGTGTGTGTGTGTGTGTGTGTGTGTGTGGCTTTGATGGGCCCTTGGCAACATTGCAAAAAATGAGGTGAGCCTGGTGAAGCCTTGAAAAAGGAAAAAGGGGTGGATCAAGCATGCACCAACTGATTTGTAGGTAAAGCACACATGGTGGGGCCCAAAAAAGCTGAGAAAAATAAAAGGCAAGTCAATCAAGGCGGGCAAGGCTAGTGGGGGGTCATGCCCAACAATTATAGGATGGATGGACCCAGTAGTTATTATCCATGCATCAAAAACAGTTCGAAGATGACAAACATTTTTTTTTCTAGACCAATATAAGCAAGTGGTTTGCTAGAGTTGATACTCTAATAATGTGTAAACAGAATCTATGTATGGACTACATCATATCCCAATCAAGGGCAAGAATAGAATCTATCAATTATAGCTAATGAAGGGGCCCATAATGTCCTAGGGAGAGGCAAAATGTTTAGCAAATTGAAATCTATAAGTACCTGTGATTATAGTAACAAGCTTATACCAAATGTTTCAAAGAGTATTGTAAGTACTACATTAAAGGGAGTTTATGCTTTATTTGCTTAGCAATCATATTTTTGTACATAAGGATTAATTTTAACTCTTTAATCACAGATTTATAAGGTTATATGCTAGCCTAATTAGTTTATGAATAACCAAAAAATTGTTACAACTATGAAAGTCCGCAATCTATTCAAAGTCAGCTTCAATTGTTATTTTCAAGATATATCGTAATAACTAAAAATCTAAAGTGCAAGTGTTATTACTGATAATTACTTGCAAGTATAATATCTCTAAAATGCTAAATTTATGCATGTTTGTGATGTACCAAGTGAAGACATTGGTTTTCTATGTCCAAAAAGGTATCGCATTACTAAAAGACAAGTTTAATGTGAAAAAACCTTAAAGGAAGATAACATGAGTCTCCTAAGGAAGGAAGAAACATATAATAGAATCCTTCCACCTAAGAGGAGGATGCATCAATGATTTCATTAGCGGTTTGTTTGTCCACCATGAGGGCAGTCGTATTGCAGGTCTTGTAGACAAACGGCACCAAGAACATGTGCTCTTATGATAGGTTTGGCTTGCGTTTTTGAGGTTTTGGATTTCTAAATTGTTTGTAGTACGACCGAGGTAGTGTGAACTTAGTGCTAAACCAATGGACAGACAAGCACTTGTGAATTGTATGTTTATGGGATAGAAGCATGGTATGTTGATTACCAAGCGAGCAAATTGATGCAAAGGGCAATTGCATGTAAATTGATGCAAAGGGATTATTGGGCTAAAGTGAGGAGGCTCCAATCACTAATAAACTCATCATCACAGAGGATGATCATCGTCCGCAGGGATTACATGTAGCTCAGGGATAGCACTACAAGAGGATCTTCATAGTAGCAATGGTAGCAATGTGACACTCAAATGTGAACATTCACGGCGTCACTATATGTGTCACTATGAGAGGTAAAGCGACGCTTATAGTGACGCTTAACGACGCTCATAGAGATGCATATAGCGACGCCGACCCTGTAAAAAAATAATGCACGAGCGCCAAAAATCAGATCTCATGTATGAGTTTCGGTGCTCTTCCAAAAACAGGTATACTCGTGTCCCTCTCTGTCCCCCCCCCCCCCCCCCCCCACCTCTCTCTCTTTCTTCCTCACACACACACCCACACACACACACATGAGGAGAGGAAGGAGAGCCAGGTATGCCCCTTCCCTCTCCTCCCTCTCATGTTCCCTTCCCCTCTTTCTCTCTCTCCTTCTTTCCCACACACACACACACACATTGTGTATGTGTGTGTGTATGTGTGTGTGTGTGAGAAGGAGATAGATAGAGAGAGACTGTACACACACATGCATAAACAAAGAGCACATATACACACACACATTGAGAGAGGAAAAGAGAGAGAGAGAGAGAGAGAGAGAGAGAGAGAGAGAGCAAAGAATGTACATACACATGCATAAACAAAGAGAACACACAGAACACACACATTGAGAGAGGGAGAAAGCAAAGAGAGAGAGAGAGAGAGAGAGAGAGAGAGAAGGGGAGAAAGAAAATAGAGAGAGAGAGAGAGAGAGAGAGGAGAGAGAGAGAGACACCACTCAAGACCCCTGTCAAGACACCCGGGTTCATGCGTCACAGGCAAGAGGGCTTGCCATACTGTCAACACAGTGAAAGCATCATCTTGGATGATGACGGCAAGAAGGTGATATCGCCCATGCGCGACCTTTGCTCTCAGATGTTTTGACACTACATACTAAACATCTGGAGTGAAGTGCCAAATTAATTAAACGACAGAGTCATCATCATGCTGCATGACGACTTTCCCATGTCAAATCGGGATGAGCACTTCAATGAAGACCAGATGAAGGTGCGGATGTGCAAGTACTGCAAGCACAAGCTTTCTCAAGTGGCAAAAGCAATAAAACATGGGTAGAATAGGCTAGATTGGCTAGCCAAAGTAGATTGGAAGAATGCAAAAAGACAGCAGCACACGAGAGTCTTGACAAGTGGAAGCAACAAAAGGAAACAGCCAGAGCGTGAGTAGAGGCAGGGAGCTCGCATCACCACTTGGGTTATTACTAATAATTACTTGTAAGTATAAATATCTTGCAGTAAAAATTTAAAGTGCAAGTGTTATTACTCATAATTACTTGCAAATATAAATATCTCTAAAATGCTAAATTTATGCATGTTAGTGATTGTACCGAGTGAAGACATTGGTTTTCTATGTCAAAAAAGGTATCGCATTACTAAAAGACAAGTTTAATGTGAAAAAATCTTAAAGAAAGATAACATGAGTCTCCTAAGAAAGGAAGAAACATATTATAGAATCCTTCCACCTAAGAGGAGGATGCATCAATGATTTCATTAGTGGTTTGTTTGTCCACCATGAGGGCAGTCGTATTGCAGGTCTTGTAGACAAACGGCACCAAGAACTTGTGCTCTTATGATAGGTTTGGCTTGCGTTTTTGAGGTTTTGGCTTTCTAAATTGTTTGTAGGACGATCAAGCTAGTGAGAACTAAGTGCTAACTAATGAAGAGATGAGTACTTGTGAATTGTACGTTTACATGATAGAAACATGGTATGCCGATTACCAAGCGAGCAAATTGATGCAAACAGAAATTTCATGTAGGTTGATGCAAAGGGATCATCGAGCTAAAGTGAGGAGGCTCCAGTCATCGATATACTCATCATCACAGAGGTTGATCATCATCCGCAGGGATTGCAGGTAGCTAAGGGATAGCACTACAAGAGGTTATTCATAGTAGCGACGGTAGCGGTGCGACACTCAAATGTGAAAATTCAAAGCGTCACTATATGCATCTCTATGAGTGTCGCTACAAGCATCGCTATGCAACAAATACTAAAGTGACACTTATATCAATGCTCATAGAGACGCATATAGTGACGCCGACCTTGTAAAAAAATAATGCGCAAGCGCCAAAAACTCAGATCTCATATCTGAGTTTTGATGCTCTTCCAAAACAGGTATACCCGTGTCCCTCTCTCTCCCCCCCCTCTCTCTCTCTCTCTCTCTCTCTCTCTCACACACACACACACACACACAAGGAGAGGAAGGAGAGCTACGTATGCTCCTTCCCTCTCCTCCCTCTCATGTTCCCTTCCCCTCTTTCTCTCTCTCCCTCTCTCCCTCACACACACACACACACACACACACATGTGTATGTGTGAGATAAAGGGAGAGAGAGAGAGAGAGAGAGAGAGAGAGAGAGAGAGAGAGGGAATGTACACACACATGCATAAACAAAGAGCACATACACACACACACACACACACACACACACACACACATTGAGAGAGGAAGAGAGAGAGAGAGAGAGAGCAAAAAATGTACACACAGATGCATAAACAAAGAACACATATACACACACATTGAGAGAGAGAGAGAGAAAGCAAAGAGAGAGAGAGAGAGATAAGGGGAGAAAGCAAATAGAGAGAGAGAGAGAGAGAGAAAGATAAAGCGAGAGAGAGAGGGAGAGAGAGAGAGAGATGCCACTTGAGGAGACCCCTGCTGAGACACCCAGGTCCACGGGCGAGGTGAGAGGGCTTGCCATACTCTGTCGACCATAGCGTCAGGATCATCTTGGATGATGACCGCAAGAAGGTGATATCGCACATGCGTGGCCTTTGCTCTTAGGTGTTCTGACACTACATACTAAACACCTGGAGTGAAGTGCCAAATGTATTAAAAGACAGAGTCATCATCATGATGCATGATGAGTTTCCCGTGTCAAATTGAGATGAGCACTTCAATGAAGACCTGATGAAGGTGCGGATGCTTGAGTACTGCAAGCACAAGCTTTTTGAAGTGCAAAAAGCAATAAAACATGGGTGGAACATGCCACATTAACTCCTCTACCAACTCACCTTCTTCCTACCAGTAGCATATATGCACAAGAATTGTACATTGCTCACTAAGCCAATGCATTGATTGTACCTTGTTTTGTTTTTGGAAAGCAGAATTCTCAAAAAAATCTAACATTGACACCACAACATTGTTTAGAATGTTTTCCGAGCATTCTAAACACTGTTTGGAGTGTCAGAAAAGTCTTTCATTGACACCAAAATATTTCTTGCAATGTTTGCCAAAAATTCTTTGAATCGTGAGTGTTGCCATTGGGCCCTAACTTTTGTATGTTATGAATACCTATAGTTAATGTTTAAGTTTCCCAATCAATAATGTTGGAGCTATCTCCTTATATACCATGTTGATTATTTTATTCTCACCTCTCTTTTTTTATTTCTCCATCATTGGCATATTGATATGTTCACTTCAAACACATGAATTACTCTCAATTAACTCTCACTGACAAAATTTGTTCTTGGATAGACCACAATGCTTGCATTGCCATAGCAAGAAAGACTTCTCATGCCATTGACATCCGTTTGAACATGTTGTAGATGTATGTATCCTTCATTGCATGGCATGTTGTTTCCTCTGCTTGCCAAGAAACATCACATAAGCAATCACAACTTGAGGTATGCAAGATGGATCTCATTTTAGTAATGCCTGAGAAATACATAGCCAGACATGGATCTTGATCTTCATAATCCACATCCGTGTAACCCACAATGAATATATCACTATTCCAAAATCATAAGCAGTTGTTTTCCCTATGTTTCAAATATCTCAAGATGTGCTTCATTTCGTTAGGAAGAGAATGGAATCTAGGAGCAGTGCAATCGGGTGGCCTCAGTACTCGTGCACACTCCAAAAACCACGCCTCATGCAAACAAGCAAAGAACAAAACAAAGGGGGCACCACCCTAAATTAAGAGGTTTAGGGACCTCACACATAGTGCACATAGGCAAGTGAGACTTCTGGCATTATGATGGCATCAAAACATATGGCAAAACACATATAAACGAAGCTTAGGGACCTTATGTAGCATATATATACACAAGACATCAGCTTAACAATACAACGGCATCTGATCATACATAACAAGGATATAGAGAAGCAAGCCAAGGATGGCATAATCCCTTGTCAAAAACAATCAACCCAGCAAGTAGGTATGATCCTACTAGCAACACATCAATACCTTAGAGAATGATGGCGAGGATGGTGGCCATGGAGCATGAGAGAAGACTCCTTATTTAGGTTTTAGGGCTAGTAATGTAGCATACTAGAGGGAGAGAGAGTAGAGCTCCCTCCATAGCTCCTCGTTGTGAGCAATGTCGTCATAGCTTCGTTGCTTGGTGAAGTGGGTGAAGTGTTGGTTTTGAGTGAGAGAAGGCCTCCTTATATAGGTTTCTGAGAGGGTTTAGGATTAGGGATAAACATGCTTAAACCCGCTGATTGGGGTTACTTTTTGCTTAGGGTGGTCAACAAATTGAGGTCACCTGATATGTCACCATCAAGATATTCTCTAGAGTGATGTGAGAGGGGAGGCTAAATGCTGATTTTTCTGATTGTGACACATGGGGATAAGGCCTTGACCAGCATTTAAGAGCAGGTAAGGTGGCTGTTGAAACTGGAGGTTCTGCACATGTCAGGGGGGGCATGCTGGGTCCTCCTGAATATCAAATTCTCAAAAAATCCTCAACCATGGCTTCTTTTGACGTGTGTTCTTTGAAAAAATCAACATGTCTCTTTTCAACTCAAAAGTCTTTATCCCTGTTGACTCACCTTTACCATAAGATTTTCCCTTTTTCTCCTCCTGTAACTGCATTGTTGATGCCCAATCACTGTTTCTAGTAATAGTGAACTGTTACCTACCAAATACTTATGGTGCAGTAAAAAATATTTACCATGGGTAAAAAAAGTTAATGTAGGTAAAAAGTGATTTGTATTTACCATGTAGGTGAAAAATATTTACTGTAGGTAAAAAATATTTACTGTCGGTAAAAAAGTGAAAACGGAGTATGCTGTGCTGTGAGTCCACACGAACATCCTCGTGTAAATTTCACTAGAAATTCACACCTAGAATGGGCTATTCTGTAAGATATAGGTTGTAGGCATGCATAAGAGCTCGTTCCCACGTATCTTCTGTCAATGGCACTTTTTACTCTTTGGTGCTTGTGAAGTAGGTTTTTCTTCTCTTTCGAGATCCCTTGGACTAGAGTATCCTCATCTCCCTAACAACTGACTGTGCCTTTATTGCATCTTCAGAAGGGGTCCTAAAAACCATGCATCATATAGCCCTCCCCCTTAAGCTAGAGGTATTTGATGCCTCTAGCTGTAGGTTGTGCTACAATAGGGTTCTCTTGAATACTTACCCACCTGGTACCAATTGAATTTGCCATGTTACTGCTTTCTTGGCTGATGCACCCTGTTTAGTCCTTTCTGATGAATAATTGTATCCATCCATGACTAACAACTGGTCTCCTAGACCCTTGAAAGCCATACCCCATCCATTGTCAATATCCACTTTCACTGGTAGCATTCTCTTTTTTTCTTTTTTTCTTCTCTTTTTTTCCTTTTTTTTTTTTTTTTTTTGAAACGACTATGTACATGATTGTTACATTAGTTGGAGCTCGAATATGATGAGCTCTCCTCTGAACCATCCTTAGCATTGATTTCACCAGCATATGGCTGTGAAAGACGACATTGGTAGGCCTTCAATCGCCAACCATTTACCGGGGTCTGATGTACCTTACCATCTAGGTCACCTAGTTGGTAACTACCATTTGAGAACCTCTGTATCACTACAAAAGGGCCTTCCCACTTAAGCAAGAACTTACCATCCTTCCTGCGATCAAAGCGATTGTCGTATCTGAGCACTAAAGAACCTTCCTTGATACCTTTCTTGACAAGGTTGCGATTGAACTTCTTTCGTTTCTTCTCTGCCTGAGCTGCATAGTACTTCACTGCTGACTCTCGATCTAGCCCTAACCTCTCCAAATCGATGATTCTTCCTTCCACCTGCTTCTCTTGACTATCCTCTTGATGTGCTTTTAGAACTCGGAGGCTCGCTAGCTCCACTTCTATAGGCAATAGTGCCTCTTGCCCGTAAACCAAGTGAAAAGGTGTATACCCCAAGGATGTTTTAAAGGATGTTCTGTAGGCCTAAAGTGATGCATCTAGGTGTTTGTCCCATGCCTTAGGATGTAAATGCACTTGCTTAGTGATGATTTTACATATAAGACCATTTACCTTTTCGACGAGACCATTGCACTGAGGGTAGTATGGTGTAGAGTGCCTGCGCTTGATTTTTAACTTGCTCATCAATTGCCCGACTAAATCAGCTCGAAATCCCGGTCCCCTATCCGAGAGAATCTCCAAAGGTGTGCCAAAACGGCAACAAAGGCATTCAAAAATGAAATCACTCACGTCCTTGGCTGTGATGCGCTTTGTGGGACGAGCTTCTGCCCATCTGGTCATGTACTCCACCCCCATAATGATGTATTCCTTCCCTGATTGAGTGCAAGGTAGTGGCCCTATTGCATCTATCCCCCATTTTTCAAATGGCCCATAGGTTTTGATTGGATGCTGATTTTCATGGGTAAGACGCCTTGGTCCAGCTTTTTGGCAAACCTCACATGTGCGACACCAATGTTGTACATCTCGATGGAGGCTTGGCCACGTGAACCCTGCTTGTAAAATCTTTCTGCTAGTAATCTCTTGTGCAAAGTGGCCACCACACACACCTTCATGACAACTAAACAAAATATCCTTTATCGCTTGGGATGCAGGAACTCTCCTTAAGACAGCATCTTTCCCTCTACAATACAAGTCCTCATTCACTAAGCTATAGTTGGTAGCCTTTTTTGCCAACCACCTACGTTCACTTTTACTCATACCAGAGGCTGCTTCACAATGCTCAAGAAAGTAAAGTAAATCATGCAGCTCCTCCTTTCCCTGGTATAAAGGACTTTTCACAAGGATAGCACCTACTATGAGAGTTTGTAGTTCTTCACCTGCTAAGGCATCTGCTTCTCGATTTTGATCTCTAGGTACAAAGTGCACTCGAACTTCTTTAAAACCCTTCAACAAGGCCTTTGCTTCCCTCATCTTAACAGACAATTTGTCATTTTTACAGGCCCATACACCAACCATTTGCTTAACAATCAACATGGAGTCACCAAAAACATTTAGCTTTGTGATGCCCTGAGAAAGACAACATTGCAACCCTAAAACAAGGGCATGGTACTCTGCCTCATTGTTAGAATGAACCTCTTTTAGATGAAACCCTTTTGCAAAGATCTTCTCCTTCTCTGGACCTAGGTACAAAGTGCACTCGAACTTCTTTAAAACCCTTCAACAAGGCCTTTGCTTCCCTCATCTTAACAGACAATTTGTCATTTTTACAGGCCCATACACCAACCATTTGCTTAACAATCAACATGGAGTCACCAAAAACATTTAGCTTTGTGATGTCCTGAGAAAGACAACATTGTAACCCTAAAACAAGGGCATGGTACTTTGCTTCATTGTTAGAATGAACCTCTTTTAGATGAAACCCTTTTGCAAAGATCTTCTCCTTCTCTGGACCTAATATTACTATGCGTGCTGATGCCTTGTCTTTGGTCCTCTTGTAAGCCCCATCAAAATACAGACTGTGTGCTCCCAGTAGAACTTCAGGCTCTGGAATAGGCGGTACCTTACTAGGTGCCTCTTTCTTGGCCTTCTCATAACACCTTTGTGTGAGGACATCTGCCAAACAAGCACGGGTGGAATCCTCTAATTGTAGTGTGTAGCCAAACTCTTGAAGCTGCACCACCCACTTTGCTATTCTTTGAGACAATTCCATGTGTTGTAGGGCATATGGAAAAACCTCCTCAGTTGTGATCACCACAAATTGTCTCGGAAGTAAGTAAGCCCGAAACTTCTCCACTGCAAACTTAAGAGCTAGCACCAATTGCTGAGTTGCGCTGAAACCCTTTTCAGCAGCTGTCATCACTCTACTAGAGAAGTAGACTGGTCTCATGAGAGATGTCCTTGGGTCTTTTTGCATCAAGATAGCTCCTAGAGCTTCTGGACCTACACTAGGATTTACATAGAATAATTCACCCCATGTGGGTTGTAGGACGATAGGCAATGAGCTCAAAATGGTTTTAACTTCTTGAAAGCACCTTTCACCCTCCTCACTCCATGTCAATGTAGTGTGTTTAGTGAGCTGCTGCAAAGGATAGATTGCTTGAGAAAGGAGATGTATGAATCGTCCCATGTAGCGAACCTTTTGAATGAAGGAGACTAGTTGCTTCACGTTTGAAGGAGTAGGTAAAGCTAACAATGTCTTTACCTTTTCAGGGTCAGCCTCAATACCATCTTGAGACACAACATGGCCTAGTAGAGTGACCTTGCTCTCACCTATGTGGCACTTGTCTTTATTCAATTGCCCACCCAATTGGGCCAGATGGGTGAAACCTTCATCAACCTTGGACAGATGTACTTCCCTAGAGCTGTAAATGCAAAAATCATCAATGAAGACTCGTATGGACTTACCAAAGTAAGGTTGAAACACCAAGTTCATAAACCTCTGGAAAGTAGCTGGGGCATTAGTTAAACCAAAAGGTATAACTCTATAAGCAAAACACCCCCAAGGTGTTATGAAGGTAGTCTTTCTTTGGTCTTCATCTGTAATTCTGATTTGGAAGTAGCCTGAGTACCCATCACACACTGTGTACCTTTCATGACCAGCCACTTAATTTAGTATTTCATCTTGAAAAGGCAAAGGAAAATGGTCCCTTTTTGTGGCTACGTTTAGAGGCTTGTAATCCACACATACCCTCCACTTCCCATTTTTCTTTGGTGCTACCACAACTGGAGACACCCACTCAGAATCTTCCACTGGGTAGATAAATCTTGCCTTGAGTAATCTTTTTACTTCTTTTAAGAGTGCATCTTGTTGCACTAGCCCTAATCTCCTTAGCCTTTGCACCACTGGTTTGGCACCTTCCTTTAATTGGATATGGTGTTGGGTTACCGTCACTCCTTTAATGTGCTCGTAATCCATTATAAAGAGGCCAGCATGCTTCTTTAGTACCTGCAAATAGGGTTCTCTCTCTTCTTCTAGTAGGTCCTTAGCTAGCATCTCCTCTAAGCCTGTGGCTTCTTCCTTGTTTAGAGAGTCTTGACCACCTTCTCCTTCTGGGTTTCGCAATATTATGCCCATGACTTCCAAAGAGCTAGCATCCTCCTCAGATGAAGAGCAACTGCTTGTACTCCATTCATCCATAGAAGTCTCCATCTCTAGGTCTTGTTGTCTACCCTACTTCATGTCATACACAATTTTTTGTTGCTTGCCACCTACCTTATGATTTGGTCACAACTCAAGGGAACCTGTCTCCCAATCTTGCCTAGCTTTCATAGCCATAAGCCAAGGTCTTCCAAGGATTAGCGGATAGCCCTCCCCCTTAGTTGGGATCACATAAGCATCAATTGAGATTGCAACACCAAAAGCTGAAACCTTCACTCCATTAACCTTTCCCACACAAGCCACCCTTACATTATTTGCCATCTTAGCTTGTAAGGAAGTTTGCTTGTTTACTTCCAAACCCAACCTGTGCATTAATTTCTCTGTCATAACACAAATCTCGGCTCCACCATCTACGTACACATTGGAGACTCGTTGACTCTTAATCTCTGCATCAATGACTGGCACGATATCCTTCATGCATCTTGCACTAATAGACCCAACTGACTTTGCCTTAGCCCTCCTGGTGCTGACCATCTTAGACCAGGTTCTACACATCTTTGGGGAAAGGTGGAGGAGTTGCTGCCATGAAATCTTTGGTCATTGCTTACTCACATCTGCTACCAGGTCGTAAGGTATGGATCCTACCCCAAGTGGAAAGTCTTCTACTCCTATGTGCCTCCTTGACCTACTCTTCCTTTTCTTGTCTCCTATCACTTGGGAGGAACCCTCATTCCCTTTATCCGGCTCTAAAGCTTCCATTTCATCAGTTCTTTGTCTCCTAACTCTCTTTATTGGCATGGCAACAGCTTCCTCCATTTTTTCTTTCCCTTCATCCTTACCATTGTCAAGACTTATGACAGAGACAGCCCTGTCCTCCCCTCCCGATGGTAGTGGAGGGATCTCTACCGGTGCTTGTGGTGGTGGAGGAGGGGGTCTCAATATTTGGATTGGTGGAGCCACGTGTGCATTTTGTCCATTTAGTGGCCTAGCTCGAGGAGGAGTGACTTGTTGGCGAGGAGGCCGTCTTTGATTACCATTTCCTTGATAGCGTCGTGGATGGGGGCAATAATACATGCCGTGACCTACCTCTCCACATTTGTAGCAAATGTACTCACGTGCTTGCCTTTGTCCTTCTTGTCTATTTCGTTCATTTCCTGGCTGGGGAGCCCTTACACCTTGAACCAGATTGATGGACAGGCTCTCTAGTTGATTGGTGATTTGTTGAAGTAATTCTTGTTGAGAGGACTCTTGGTATGTTGCTCCTGTCCCTGCTATTACCCTTGTCGTAGGTTGAGCTAGCGGTGGAGGCTCCATTCCCACTTGTAGTTGAGCTTGGAATTTTAACTTCCTATCCTTCTCCCTTGCATAAGTCATAGCTTTATCAAAGGTATCTGGGAATTTACCTTTTACCTTTTCTCGAAGGATGGGGTAAAGCCCTGCCAGGAAACAGTCCTTCTTTAGGCATTCTGGCGTCCTTTCTCCTTCACCTAGTGATGCACACCATTTCTCCCACAGGTTGGAAAACTTTCCTTCATAGCTTCTATAGTCATTGGGTGATGTTTGGTGTAGCTCTAAGAGCTTTCTCCATATCTCCTCTGGAGGCTCATGACGGCGAAACACTTCGATGAAGGCCATCTTTAAGGACTCCCAGTCTCTTCTTTCTTCAGGTGCCAAAGTTTGATACCATAATTTTGCACCTTCCCTCAAGACCAAAGGAAAGGCCCTTAACTTAGTAGCTTCATCATCCCTTCCCGATACCAGAAAGGCCATTTCCAAATTATCCAAAAATTCTGGAGCAACCTCCCCAGGCTTACCATAAAAATTAGGGAAGGCCATAAGTGAGAGAGTAAATAATTACACAAACAGCTCCAATTTATTTTAAAATAGAGTATGGTAATTACAATTTGGAGCTTTAGCACAACTTAGCTCAAAATAGGATGAAAATCGACACATCAAAGGAATGGTAATAGTCTAGTAAGGGTAGAATGACAGGATGAGGAGAGCGCAAGATTTCCCCAAGTCTCTCGGCTCCAAACAACAGGGCTATTCTTTGCTGATAAAAGATTTTTCTATCAACACAAATATTCACACGGATATGACGCACAAAATGGAAAGGAAACATGCGGGGATCATCATTCTCATTATTGGCATCCATACTTACACACAAGAGCCTAGCTTAGTTGCACCACGTTGGGACCAATGAGCCTGATCAGCCACAGAAGGTCAGCACCTCGGATCACTTCGACTCTTCCTGATGCATCTGTGAAGACGTAAGGCATGATGGCAACACTTTGTACAATGCTGAGCCTTTTAGCAAGCAACAATTGGATGCTATTACCATAATCAGCATGACGAATGAAAGTGACACCATTAATGTGCAGCACATCATCAACTAAGATAGTTTCCTTAGATTGAGATAACTTCTTGAAAATTAGCAACAAAGGTAGGGCAGGGAGGCTTTTCACCCGGTCTCCAAAGCACTTTGGACAATATCCAAAGTGATCTTCACATGGACAGGAGGTTGGCTTGGGATTGGTGGTGTCTGGATTCACAAAGTGCACTGGGAGCACTCGCAGACGGGCGGCAATCTTGTAGGCAAGCCTTCGCCTCTTTGCTTCAGGAGGATTTAGGGATGAGAGTCGTGGTTGCAAGTTGGAGGTTGAAGTTGGTTGCTCACTAGCCTTTTTCTTGCCTGTAGTGGTCATGTAATCCCTTATTAATGAGATTAAGCCAAATGTTACCTTACGCTTGAGCACGCGCTGCGGCCTTGGGCCACTTAGGTGTAGAGGTGATCTTCCTCCTCTTAGTCGGCTTCTCAGGAAAGAGAGGTCTGGTGATGCTTTCTCTTCCCTTAATGTGTGTCACAGTACCTTCGTGTATGTTGATGTAGAATATTTCAAGCTCGTGTGCGTTGGAGGTTTCTGGAGCACTCATAGGTTGAGAGGAGAGGTATATCAAGCTCTTCTTCTTACTCTCCTTCGTTGGCGACGATCACGAACAAGGCATGTAGAAGAACTTACTTCTTGAATTTCAATGACACTGCAACCTGGTAACAAGACCTCGATGAAAGCTTTTAAGGCCTCTAAAGCCTCCTCCTCTTCTATTCTCCAATTTGCAAACTCCTCACGCCATTCGTCCATGTTGTAGATTGCACATCTTCATTGCTTGTGGACTGAAATTTTGTGTAGCCCTCCTCAGTGGGGGCACCAAAATGATAGCGGGAAAAAGAGCAGTGCAATCAGGTGGCCTCTGTACTCGTGCACACTCCACAAACCACGCCTCATGCAAACAAGCAAAGAACAAAACAAAGGGGGCACCACCCTAAATTAAGAGGTTTAGGGACCTCACACATAGTGCACATAGGCAAGTGAGACTTCTGGAATTATGATGGCATCAAAACATATGGCAAAACACATAGAAACGAAGCTTAGGGACCTTATGTAGCATATATATACACAAGACATCAGCTTAACAATACAACGGCATCTGATCATACATAACAAGGATATAGAGAAGCAAGCCAAGGATGGCATAATCCCTTGTCAAAAACAATCAACCCAGCAAGTAGGTATGATCCTACTAGCAACACATCAATACCTTAGAGAATGATGGCGAGGATGGTGGCCATGGAGCATGAGAGAAGACTCCTTATTTAGGTTTTAGGGCTAGTAATGTAGCATACTAGAGGGAGAGAGAGTAGAGCTCCCTCCATAGCTCCTCGTTGTGAGCAATGTCGTCATAGCTTCGTTGCTTGGTGAAGTGGGTGAAGTGTTGGTTTTGAGTGAGAGAAGGCCTCCTTATATAGGTTTCTGAGAGGGTTTAGGATTAGGGATAAACATGCTTAAACCCGCTGATTGGGGTTACTTTTTGCTTAGGGTGGTCAACAGATTGAGGTCACCTGATATGTCACCATCAAGATATTCTCTAGAGTGATGTGAGAGGGGAGGGTAAATGCTGATTTTTCTGATTGTGACACATGGGGATAAGGCCTTAACCAACATTTAAGAGCAGGTAAGGTGGCTGTTGAAACTGGAGGTTCTGCACATGTCAGGGGGGGACCTGCTGGGTCCTCCTGAATATCAAATTCTCAAAAAATCCTCAACCATGGCTTCTTTTGACATGTGTTCTTTGAAAAAATCAGCATGTCTCTTTTCAACTCAAAAGTCTTTATCCCTGTTGACTCACCTTTACCATAAGATTTTCCCTTTTTCTCCTCCTATAACTGCATTGTTGATGCCCAATCACTGTTTCTAGTAACAGTGAACTATTACCTACCAAATACTTATGGTGCAGTAAAAAATATTTACCATGGGTAAAAAAAGTTAATGTAGGTAAAAAGTGATTTGCATTTACCATGTAGGTGAAAAATATTTACTGTCGATTGAGTTTCCACTAGCAATTTTGGCACCCATCTTGTTTTTGGTTCGTGTGTGACTGTCTTTTTCATTTTATCGTTTTGCTTGATGACTTGATAGACATTGGGCTTCGGTATCCATATTTGATGATTTCCTTTGTAGAAGCCTTGCTTTTGAGGTCATACAATGGCATATCGGCTTCACTTTTCATATCATCATAGATAAGCCTTTCTGAATCCATGATTGTATCGATCATTTCATCGATCTCGGGCTCAAACATAGCCTCGTTGGGAATGTGGTCTGCATGATCATCCTCCGAGCTATCAGAGGCTACATCTTGTGGCCTCACGCATGCTGCTTGATCAAAGCGCCTACGAATACGTCTATTGGGTTGCAAGATTGTTTCCTGTTGGCCAGCGTTAGAGTTCGATGAGTTATAATTGGCAACAACTCGATCTATAATAGATGGATCAAAACTCACCAAATTCGTGAACATGCTGCAAGAAAACGCGTCTTGTCGGTCGCACAGCATGTTTGCATTGATTACAAGGACATAAGATCCTTGTTGAGAGATAGGTGTTTCAGTTGGACGGCCCCACATTATTATCACTACTCGTAATGAATGTAAAAACCTTACAACCTGGAAATAAATTTAATCTTCTATTAGCATTCTGTTGTCTTATCTCTCTCTCTCTCTCTCTCTCTCTCTCTCTCTCTCTCTCTCTCTCTCTCTCTCTCTCTCTCTCTCTCTCTCTCTCTCTCTGATCACATTGTAAACTACCTCACATTCTCTAGTCATGTCCGATCTCCACACACCTTGGTCTCGAGGTGCACGGAGATTAGAACCACCGGGTTATAATCTTATCTTTATTGGTCAATGCCTATATTTATGGGTATGAGAAATCTACACACCCACTTCTACATGGCAATGCATGTAGTGGACAAAACCCCTTTGCCTCTTCTTTAGCTGTAGCAATTTACAGCATCTTAACATCTCTTTACAACAGGTCCTTGTTCGAGAGATTACTGTGCACATTACATGTTGGCTTCCAATCTGAGTATCATGTCATTGAAAGCTTTCCAACTGAAGGTCGCATCCGTAGAGAGGAAGAGAGGGATCACCATTGGCCTAACTCCAATTTTTTCCCGTAATCCTGAAGGTAGACTTTAATATTAAAACTAAATCCAAAATCTAATTTTACATCTAACCTAATTGAACATATGGTGATTCTTGTAAAAAAATATGGAGTGAAGGGATGGATCTTTGTGCTAAGATATGTGTGAGAATGACAAGTGTTTAACTGAAATATATGAGAGAGACAATGATATACTGAAAGGAATATCTTTATTGATGATGAAGCTTCCTTGAGATACAATATTGGTACTTGCAAACTACCAATGCGGGTACTGCAGACTACCAATACAGGTACTGTGACACAGTCTTAACAGTACTAATAACAGAGAGTAAATAGTACCAAATAGACAGTTATGGTACTCTGGAAGTACCTAGATAGGTACTCGGAAAGTACCAATGGTACACAGTATAGGTACTTCTGTGAGACTGAATGGTTGATCCCCAAACCCAAGCTAGAGGTTAAAGTCCCAAGTACAATGAGTGTGTTTTCCCAGATGAAAACACTCTATACAAGATGATCTAAGCCTCACAAGGTCTCTTAGCTCTCTCTCTGTGTTCTCTGTCTCTCTGCTTCTCTATCTCTCTGTCTTTCTCTCTGTGTCTCACTGTCGAACTAGTGTACTGGTACATCTTTATATACCTGCATTTCTCAATGCTGAGCATAAGTCGTGGATCCCTTTGGTAGGTAGATGCACCATTATGTGGGGAACATATCTCCAAATAGGTAGCTCCCAAGTTGACAGGTTATCCTCTGTGTGCAATCTGCAACTCTGCAGGCAGCCAACTTGGCACCTTCACCAAATATAGTAGAAGCTGAATTAGGATAAACCCTCTGATAGGATTATAGTCCACATGGAGTAGAACAATTTCTCTTTGTATTTCTCCACGAGATCACAGCTGTAGGTGGCTATTTTCATCCCTACAAATCTGCGTGTTGCACCTCCTGAATCTGCTCCTACCTTTTAGGTACCTTTCCACCTAACTGCTTGGTGGTTGTTGTAGATGCTTCAACGTGTATAGCTGATGATGCAAGGGTTATTGACCATCCAAAATGATGTCAAGTCATCATCCTAAGCTACCATGTCATCATGCTACCATAGCATCATGCTTAAGCCTTTGTTCCCACCTTATTCAAGTAGATGTGTTGGACTTGTAACTTTAACACCTTCCCTCAAGTCCATAAGCATCTTGAAAAGAGTAAAACCTGAAATCAAAAACAACTAAAGCAAACCAAACATTAAATTGTTGAAGGCTTTGTTGTGATGCCTTCCCTTATTGCTTGATCTTGCATGAAGAGCCTTCCCTTATTCTTCAATTCCTTCCCTTAAGGGAAGCTCCATCATGCCAAGTGCTGATCTATGCTTGAAGAAAAGCTCCTTCCCTAGAGCTTTGGTAAAGATATCAGCAACATTCTCCATGGTGTTGCAATGGTGTAAGACTATGTCTCCACTTTGCACCTTCTCCCTGATGAAGTGCTCTCTAACTTCAATGTGCTTGGTCCTTTGATGTAGCACTGGATTCTTTGCTAAAGATTCAGCTGAGGTGTTGTCACACATGATAGGTGTAGCTTGGCCACTTCCATAGAAACCAAGTTCCTCCAAACATCTTTGCAACCAAATAGCTACACAAGCTGCTATAGTAAGAGCTTTATATTCAGCCTCTGTTGATGAAAGGCTGATGGTGTTTTGTTTCTTGGAGCTCCATGAGATGGCTCCTACACCTAGAAAGAAAGCATTGCCACTAATGCTCTTCCTATCCACCAAGTCTGCTGCATAATCAGAGTCACTAAAACCATGTAGATTCAGCTTGTCTCCTCCATACAAAATACCTAAGGAAGGAGTACCTTTCAAGTACCAAAGTACTCTCTTGGCTGCATTCCAATGAGATATCTTTGGGGCTTGCATGTATTGAGCAAGTGAGTGGACAGCAAAGAAAATATCACGCCTAGTGATAGTTAAGTAGATAAGAGAACCTATGAGCTATCTATAGAGTGTAGCATCATAGGGAATACCATGTTCATCCTTAGTGAGTCTAAGACTAGACTCCATAGGTGTAGAAATAGGCTTTGAGCTGATCATTCCAAATGGAGTGGAGGTACTTTTGTTGAGAGATAAAGATGTCTCCCTTCTTCAGCCTAGAGACTTCAATACCAAGGATGTAGTGTAAATATACAAGGTCCTTCATCTCAAACTCCTTGGAGAGTTGAGATTGAACATCCTCCACCATAGCTTCATTGCTACCTGTCAAGATAAGATCATCCACATAGATGATAACAAGAATAATATCCTTGCCTTGTACCTTATAGTAAAGAGTGTGATCAGCATGGCTTCTCTGAAATCTTTGAGATTGGAGGTGATCATCAATCCTCCCATACCAAGCTCTTGAAGCTTGCTTCAATCCATATAAACTCTTGTTGAGCTTACATACCATGTCCTCTTTCCCTGCAACAACATATCCCTCTGGTTGCTGCATGTAGACTTCCTCCTCAAGTAGCCCATTGAGAAAGGCATTGTTGACATCCATTTGTTTAAGCTTCCACTTTAAGAGAGAAGCTAAAGAAATTAACAACCTAATAGAGCTCATCTTGGCTACAGGAGCATAGGTTTCATCATAGTCCAAACCATATTGTTGAGCAAAGCCTTTGGCTACCAATCTTGCTTTGTGCCTATCAATCTTCCCTTCCTTGTTGAACTTTGGCTTGTAAAGCCACTTGCATCCAATGGCTTTCTTGTTGGGGGGTAATGGACATAGATCCCATGTCTCATTCTTGTGGAGAGCATCCATCTCCTTTTCCATAGCTTGGTTCCATTCCTTCTTGGTACTAGCTACCTTGTATTTTCTTCATGCTGTAATATGGAGCTAACAAGTGCAAGATTGCATTGCTGAAGATCTGATTCATTACCTCTGTGATATGTTAATCTTTGAGGTTGTCTTCTAGTCCTTGAAGACCTTCTAAGGGCTGCTTGATGCTCCTCATCTTCTTCCTCTAGTTCTTCAATAATCTCCTCTTGCATGCTGGATGGTATGTCCATCTTGAGAGGTGATGGAGATCTTGCATCCTCTGACTTTGTGGCTGATTTGAAGCTTACACTCTCATCAAATATGACATCCCTTGAAATGAATGACTCCTTCTTTATAGGATCATATAGCTTGTAAGCTTTGCTTACATCACTATATCCAACAAGTATGCATCTCCTTGACTTGTCATCCAGCTTCTTCCTCTTCTCATCTGGAATGTGAGCAAATGCCAAACATCCAAAGACTCTGAGGTGATCTACCTTTGGCTTGACCTTATGTAGAGCTTCATATGGTGTGATTCCCTTCAAGATATCTGTAGGAGACCTGTTCATCAAATAGCATGAAGTGTTGATAGCTTCAGCCCAATAGCTATTGCTAAGTCCTTTGTCTTTGAGCATACACCCGGTTGATTCAAAGAGTGTCCTATTCTTCCTCTCTGCTACTCCATTTTGTTGAGGAGTATAGCTGCAAGTTAGTTGCCTCTTGATCCCATGTTCAAGGAGGTATTTGCTGAAATCTTTGGATAAGAATTCTCCTCCATTGTCAGACCTGAGAGCTTTGATTCTTCTACCTGTCTTCTTCTCAATCATCATGTGAAAGAGCTTGAAAATCTGAAATACTTCAGCCTTGAACTTCACGAAGTAAACCCAAGTATATCTAGAAAATTCATCAGTGAAACTCACATAATAAGTGTTCCCACCAAGTGAGGAAGTGTGGGCTGATTCACACACATCTGCATGGATCAAATCAATTATCCCAATTGACCTAGTCTTGCTCCTACGAAACTTGCTTCTAGACTACTTTCCTAGACAGCATGCTTCACATACTTTTCCAATCCTTTGTAAGGTTGGAATGCCCAAAACCATGCCTTGACTCTTTAGCATACACATGCTTTTGAAGCTCAAATGCCCATACCTTTTATGCCATAACTCTGTGGCTGAAATAGGTGCTGATTCACCACCACCTGTGGCTGAAAATGTTGATGGTGTTCCTTCCAATTTGAAGAGCTTTCCATGCTTTTGCCCTTTGGCAAGTACTTTGTAGTGATTCTTTGGATCTCTAATGAGGCATTGTTGGCCTTCAAACTCCACATTGAGGCCCTTCTCTGTCATAGCTCCAACTGAAAGTAGGTTCTTGGTAAGGGATGGTACCAAGAGAACATTTCCAAGAGTCTTCTTCATTCCTGTGCCCAATTGAATGGGTATATCTCCTTTACCTGCAATACTATTAGGAGTACTATTTGCTGTATATATGATGCCATTATGAGTATCATCTAAACTAGAGAAATACTCAGCATGTGAGGTCATGTGGGAGCTTGACCCACTATCAATCCACCATGGGTCTTCATGAGTGTGAGTTGCCATCTCCTCCAAGGACAGCAATGATGTATCTTCATGAAAGCAATGTGAACTTCCTTCTTCTTTTTCTCCATCCATATAGTTGGCTGATTTTCCTTTCCAATCAGCTCGGTTGCTTCTGCAATCCCTTGCAATATGCCCATACTTTGAGCATTTATAACATTGCATAGAGTAGTAGGTGCTCCTACCTCTTCCTCTTGCTCTACCTCTAGATGAATGACCTCTTCTACCATGATAGGATGAGTTACCTTCATGAGAATACTGATCATGAGTGTTGTTGGGTTGATGCCTTCCTCTTCCTCTTTGAGTGTTTGTCCTTCCTCTTCCTCTTGCTGAAAAGAGTGCTTTGTCATTGTTGGTGGTACTACTTGTATTCTTTCCTCCTTCATGTATGATCTTCATGGCTGCTTGCCTTTGATCCTCATCTCTAAGGATTTGTTCCATCTCATCAAGTGATGGCTTCTCCCTCAAGATAATAAGCCCTTGGACAAGACCTTCGTATCCTTCTCTCAATCCATGGATGATGATTGTAGACAAATCATTGTCTGTCATCTTGTCTCTAACAGCTACTAGTTGTTGATGTAGAGCTTTGAGCCTCTTGATGAAGCTTGTAGCATCCTCTCCATGATTCCTTTTGGTGTTGGTAAGTTCAGCTCTCAATGCTACTTGCCTTGAGGTGCTCTTTGACTCATAGATGTTCTTCATTGTGTTCCAAGCCTTCTTGGGAGTCTTCACATCCATTAGGTGGCTAAGGATGTCATCTTTGACACTTAACTTCAGCATGTGGACTGCAAACATGGCCTTCTTGTCCCATTTTTCTAGCTACTCTTCATCATGTTCTTCTTCACTTGGTCTCTCCATGGAAACCAGCTGCCAACAATCTTGGAAGAGCAGTAGGGACTCCATCTTCACCTTCCAAGTTGCATAATTGTTGCCATTGAGCTTTTCAGCTCCCTCTAAATGTAGATTATGTAGGCTTGGTGCCATCTTCAACTTCTCACAAATAGTGTGATGAAGGGGGATTTTTGCACTCACTCAAGATCACTCTATCTTGGCACTACAACCTTCTCTCATACCATGTGAAAAAATAGGGAGTGAAGGGATGGATCTTTGTACTAAGATATGTGTGAGAATGACAAGTGTTTAACTGAAATATATGAGAGAGACAATGATATACTGAAAGGAATATCTTTATTGATGATGAAGCTTCCTTGAGATAATATATTGGTACTTGCAAACTACCAATGCGGGTACTGCAGACTACCAATACAGGTACTGTGACACAGTCTTAACAGTACTAATAACAGAGAGTAAATAGTACCAAACAGACAGTTATGGTACTCTGGAAGTACCTAGACAGGTACTCGGAAAGTACCAATGGTACACTGTAAAGGTACTTCTGTGAGACTGAATGGTTGATCCCCAAACCCAAGCTAGAGGTTAAAGTCCCAAGTACAATGAGTGTGTTTTCCCAGATGAAAACACTCTATACAAGATGATCTAAGCCTCACAAGTTCTCTTAGCTCTCTCTGTGTGTTCTCTGTCTCTCTGCTTCTCTATCTCTCTGTCTTTCTCTCTGTGTCTCACTGTCGAACTAGTGTACTGGTACATCTTTATATACCTGCATTTCTCAATGCTGAGCATAAGTCGTGGATCCCTTTGGTAGGTAGATGCACCATTATGTGGGGAACATATCTCCTTCATAGTCCAAGAAGAGATCATGGCTGTATCTCCAAATAGGTAGCTCCCAAGTTTGCAGGTTATCCTCTGTGTGCAGTCTGCAACTCTGCAGGCAGCCAACTTGGCACCTTTACCAAATATAGTAGAAGCTGAATTAGGATAAACCCTGTGATAGGATTATAGTCCACATGGAGTAGAACAATTTCTCTTTGTATTTCTCCACGAGATCACAGCTGTAGGTGGCTATTTTCATCCCTACAAATCTGCGTGTTGCACCTCCTGAATCTGCTCCTACCTTTTAGGTACCTTTCCACCTAACTGCTTGGTGGTTGTTGTAGATGCTTCAACGTGTATAGCTGATGATACAAGGGTTATTGACCATCCAAAATGATGTCAAGTCATCATCCTAAGCTACCATGTCATCATGCTACCATAGCATCATGCTTAAGCCTTTGTTCCCACCTTATTCAAGTAGATGTGTTGGACTTGTAACTTTAACAATTCTGAGCTAATTGAACATGGTTAGTGGGTGAGTTAATAGGTGTCAGTTCTGATGGGACAGTTCATTGCCTTGTGTACCTAGTGTTTTCTCTTTGGGCAAAGCGTTAAGCTTAGCTGGAACTCCACCCTCATTGACATGCCCTAAAATCTAAATCTAAATCTAGCTTCGTTAATCTTAAATCTTGTCCTAATCTTAAATCTAACATAAATCTAAATCTATTCTAATCTTAAACTCAACATAAACCTAAATCTAATCTAATCTTAAATCTAACCTAGACCTAAATGTAATCTAACTTAAATGTAATATAACCTAATTTTTAATCTTAACCTAATTTTGAATTTAGCATAAATTTTAAATATAAGTTAAATGTAATCTAGCGTAATCTTAGATATTAATCTAACCTAATCTTAAATGTAGTTTTAAATCTAACTTAATCCTAAATCTTAATATAACATTTCATTAATTCATATTTTCTCTACTTTTTTTATCTATTTCTCTCTCTCTCTCTTTGTTTTCTCCCCTTACCTCTCTCTTTTCATCTTCTCCCCCCCCTCTCTCTCTCTCTCTCTCTCTCTCTCTCTCTCTCTCTCTCTCTCTCTCTCTCTCTCTCTCTTCTTCTTCTTCTTTCAATGTGTGTGTATGCATTCTTTGTTTATGCACGTGTGTCTAATTTTTTGTACATTCAATGTGTGTGTATGTGTTTTGTTTATGCATGTGTGTACATTCTCTCTCTCTCTCTCTCTCTCTCTCTCTCTCTCTCTCTCTCTCTCTCACTCAAAGACACAATGTCTGTGTGTGTGAGAGAGAGAGAGATTGAGAGGGAGAGAGAGAAAGAGGGGAAGGGAACATGAGAGGGAGGAGAGAGGAGGAGCATACCTGGCTCTCCTTTTTCTCCTCATGTGTGTGTGTGTTGGGGGGGGGGGGGGGGGGGGGGGGGGGGGGGAGGGGGGAGGGGGGAGGGGAGGAAGGGGGGAAGAGAGAGAGAGAGAGAGAGAGAGAGAGAGAGGGAGGGAGGGAGGGAGAGGCACGGGTTTACCTCTTTTGCAAGAGTGCCGAAACTCAGATCTGAGATCTGAGTTTTTGGCACTCTCACTTTATTTTTTATCCCTGTCGGCATCACTATGAGTGTCGCTATGCAACAAAGAAAATAGCAACGCTCATAGCGACGCCGTGGATTTTAACTTTTGAGCGTCGCACTGCTAGCGTTGCTAATATGAAGAACCTCTTGTAGTGAAATTACAAAGGATGTTGTTCGATTTTTTTTGAAATTAAATGATGTAAAAATTATCATAAATAAATAGCCCATTCTTTAAACTTAATATTTGATCCATGTTATGGTGTTAGTTTTTGTTGTAATTTTGGACACCAATAACAAGGGGAGGGAGTCGTTGACACCTGTCTTCCCAAGGAATGCCAAATCTGATAGGCTTGTGTTTCTTGGATGGTGACAGGTAAGAGATTCTTTCCTTGGGATTACAATGACAATTGTAGCAATAACATAAGATCATCGACTGTTCGGTTATTTTTAGAATTGATAGATGACCCTTGTATATGATTCTTTTATAATAACATGTAATCCACTATATGTCAGTATCAAGTCTAGTAAATGTCAATTGTAGTCTTAACTTTATCTACTTGTTATCTAATGTATACATAAGGTTTGGTTATTTACATGTCGACCCGTCTCTAGTCACATTGGATGGTTCAATAGTTTGTGAAATCAAACTATTGCTAGATAATCTTTCTTAAAAACACAAACATACATACACACACACATGTTGATGTTTATATGCAATATAACTCCTTCTGGTATATAGGAGTGGCTTGTTGCTACTTCCTAGGTATAAATATTAGTTGGGGATTGGTCTCAATAACTAGTATTGCCCTGAGAAATTTCTTGTGAATAAAGGTTTGAACTCACTAGGTGAATTTCTAAATGGGAAATTAGGGGTGGATTCTTAATCGTACCTAACACTTTACGAGTTAAGTGGGATGACGGGGTTTTGGGCGGGCTGGCCTGACTCTGTATACCTTTTCCTCATCCGCTTGATGACACGGTGGCTCCCTCCTAGCGGCATCTACTCTACAATGCGCTCTCTAGCGCTGTGTGTGTGTGTGTGTGTGTGTGTGTGTGTGTGTGTGTGTGTGTGTGTGTGTGTGTGTGTGTGTGTGTGTGTGTGTGTGTGTGTGAGGCAACGGTAATGGTTCTTCTCCCTCATGAAGTTGGACCCGCCTTTTTTTTGTGGAAGGAATGCGGCTACTGGCACCGAACCCTATAAAAGGTGAGCTTACATGCTCACTTAGGGTTGGTACCTATGTGCTTCTGTGGTGTGCGTGTGTACTAGTGAAGGGTTGTTTGTACCTTGGGATTGTGAGGGTTTTTCCTCCAAGGGTGTGTATTGTTGCGCCTTTTGAGTTTAGAAAATGCTTTCAATATATGAACGACTTGTCATAGGCGTGTATATGAGCAACCTTTGGTATCTGCGGCACTGGTTTTTTACTCTCCTTTTGAGTTTAGGGATTTCTTTCAATATATGTCTACTGACTTGTCATAGGCGTTATATGAGTAGTGAAAAACATTGAAAGGTTGTACCCTTCCAGATAATGGTTTCCTTGAGATTTTTTAAGCTAAAAAGTACTGATAGAAGTTTTTTCTTACAACTTGGTGAATGACCCTATATTATATGGTAGGTATTAGCTTACTTTAGAGGTTTAAAGATAAGCGGAATGGTCTATTTTACTAGGGATGCTGTTGTGGTTAAAGTTCTGATAAGGTGCCTTTGGGGTTTGTTATTGAGATTACCTTTCTTGCTCAAATACGATCTATGTCTGTTGATTGTTGTGTGACAGATCTTTGGCAAAGTTGTTGATGTGTCCGAATATGGTTGTGAATGGTTGGTTGTGAATATGGTTAAGAATGATTGTGGCCAAATATGGTTGTGAAATATGGTTGATATGGTTGTAAATGGCTACCTTATGGCTACTCATGTGGTTGTATATGGTTGCTTATTGCATCAATTTTATGTTATTTAATGGGCCTTGGTGGCACACTCTCTTGGCCTTTGTAACAACTAGGGTATTCTGGAATATCCTACCTCTACATGTTATGATTAAGGGGAATTGAGCACTCATACTTACTACCTTTTATGTGTTTTTTTTTTACTCCATCTAGGAAGGTGTAGTACATACTTGCTAACATCTCTTTGTGTTATAGGCGATTCCAAAGTATAGATTGACTGCACGTATGAGAACTATTACTGACCCAAAAAAAATAGCGACAATTAATGCCAAACTCTGTAAAGTTAAAAAACAGGTATATGCGGCCCACTTTTGGGCTCAATTGCCTCATAAAACTTGTCTCCGGCCTTATCTCATGAGAGCTTGCGGCTCCACATGGTTTCCTTGCAACCCCTTGTAAATGAGACCATCTCTCAATATATGTTATGGTTAGCTTTACCTTTCTTATTATTTGTCTTTGAAAGAAATCTAGTTGGGTGACATCTATAACATGTGGGATACCCATGCATCACTTGCATACGATGACAATGCTAACTATATGTTGTATTGTTTTCATGGGTGCAAGTGAGGGTTACCTTCTCAACTATGATTTTCAAAGTTCCTTGGCTTGAAGGTGGCGGGCTTATATATCTTCAAGCTCTTGATTCTCTTGTACTTTTGTATAAAGATTGTTCTATCCTATGAATGGGAATTATACCACCTTTTCATTGACATAGTTTCTAGTGTCTTTTGTAATTTGTAAGGATTCTTTGGTTTATATGCTATATTGTTATTGGAACACACACACACACACACACTTCCCTTCGACCAAACCTCTCCATTCCTTGGCTCTCCCTCTTTTGTGTAGTCAATCGACAAGCAGAAAAAAATGTATTGAATAAACGTGGCTACCAACTTGCCATGCCGAACCAATCTCTCTTTTTTCCTTTGTCAAAAGAGCACACCTATGTTTAGGAAGAGCATTGATGTCCACCATACTTTGCACAAGCCTTTCTTTTTGCAGTGTATATAGTTTCAGCTCCTTCTAAAAAATTGTTTCGAGGAAAAGATTCTCCGTGATTTGATCGATGTTTGCAATAATGGTTTTCCCTTTGTCTTTTGGGTCAAGAGAAAGTCCCTCTATTATGCTAGGAATAGTACTATTCACCATTCGCAACACCACTCTGTATTGTATGGCTACATGGACACTTCCATGCTTCATATCAAGACCTTGATTTTGGATTTTAAGAGAAAGAATCTCAAGAAAATAAGGATCATATAGATGGCTAACAAGGAAATCATGCCTAAGTTACTTTTATATATATATATATATATATATATATATATATATATATATATATATATATATATATATATATATATATATATATATATAACCATTAATGAGAGAGGCTGCCATAGCTCCTATATATACATAACCATTAATTTAATGAGAGGGGCTACCATAGCTCATGTTCTAGGATTCTATGAGGAGTATCTAACACAGCATAGACAACTGAGACTAGGAGGCCTTTCCTAAAGAGGGAAACAAGTCCTATAGCAATGTATCCGGGGAGGGGGGAGTCACCCCACAATTTAACTGAACTATATTTATAAAAAAGGGATTTTAATTGCATTTTGAAAAAAAATCAATAAGTTCCTTAAGCAAAAGGGATTGTTTTATTACCTTAGAGCATGTAAGTATAAGGGGTAGGGAGAATGGACACTTAGTGTCCATTCCTCATAATACTTGCGACCCCTTGGCGATTGGTAGAGGCCGGGAGCCATGGGGGAGCAATGAGTGAATGGACAGTAAGTGTCCATTCCCGATCGTCAAGGGTCCATGGGAGGGGGGTAGGCAACACATCAGTCACATCAGTGACCTGCACTGACAAAGATTGAAGCTTGCAGTGCACTCAGTCATTGTTCAGAATACTGGATAGAAGTTAGATTACAGAGCCAATGATTGGTTGCATGGACAGTCATTACCCATTATGCATGATGAGGTGTCAGTAGGAGGTAGTTGTAAAACCCTGGGACTGCCATGTCCGAATGCTCCGCCCAACCTCCCTTTTATATATAGCCTCCTGGCCCTAGGATCCTTTCCCATTGGCATCCAGCCCTTGGCCCGCGGTCCCTGATCTCCAGGGTTGTTTCCCTTGGCATGACATTACTCCCCTCTTGGAGAAGCGTTTTCATCCTCAAAAACAAGAGTGATGAAATACTAATGTTTTCCACAGTGGAATCCATCATGGATCCAGCTGGTTGCTTGACTGGAACACGGTTCAATAGGAGGTTCAATGAAACCAAGAGTAACATCTTGATTTTCCACCTTGTTGTCAATTTGCAACCACCTAATTGTACTGGTTCTTATCCAATTATAGTGTGTAGACTCCATTTAGAACGCACATGAGCATGCTAAACGAGTTATCACAACAAAGGTGTACCCAAAAGAGTACCACTTTTCATGAAAGTAACTTGCTGAAATAACTCATCAATCAAGTTTAAGTCTTTGACTTGCTCGCAAATTTCATCAGTCAACAACCCCACCATAACTAGTGTTCAAGGTTGAGAACCAGAATTAAACATGAAGGGACTAAAACTAGTCGCAAACATGCTTTAATTGATAGTAAGAAAACTCCAAGTAGAACAATAAATGCTTACTAATTGGATTGCTTGGTGCTAATGTACGCACTTTGCATATCCTTTTGCACAAGATTACACTCTGTAATCTGCCTATCCCCTTGGATAACTGACATTATTAAGGTGTGTTTTCCCTACGGTTTACATACAGTCTTCTAGATGATTGGTAAATGGGGATCACAATATCATACAACATTGCTGAGGAAAAAACAATGTCATAAATAACCATCTTGGTTAAATTGAAAAATCCACCAGCACCCAAATTGAGCCATGACCTCTATTGGTGATTGGTAGACCGAAAAGTAATCTCATATAGATACTGCACATAGAGTGTAAAATGCTTCATAAGCAACTGATGTGATGAATATGCATGCCGCTCCAAATCAGTCTTTGCTAAACACTAGGGCCCATAGCACCTAGTGTGCATGCATTTAGTAAAAAATAGATCCAAACATGTATATCCATGATCATTCTTGCCCATACTTATGGCAAATGTGATGCTCCTAGCACACATTAAAGAGGAATGTAGAGAGTTCTGAAAAGAAATTAAATACTTTCTACTGCAATCATTTGCAAGCCTTGCTGAAATGTTTGAACCAAAATAGAAGGTGAAACATTAATCACGTCCATGTATAAACAATGAAACCTTTTCGTAACAACTCATAGTCTAGCGATATGCATAAAAAACCATCTGTAATGTTGTTTAGTAGCACTTGTATCTTAACAAGTCATTCTAAGTATTCGACAATTTTTGGCCATTGAAATTGCTCCTGATACGTTGTGCTGAAAATGGTCTAGAAAACAGATTTGACCAACACCTAGGGACTTTGTCGTGACACATACTTGAAATAGGGGGCGCCAGTGTCAGTCCCAAAGACTCATATTTGCCACATGTGGAATATGTATCAACTAAGGATGTCTGAAAAAAGAACATCCTACCTACAAGTTGTTATGGCATTAGCCGCACATGCGGTCCTACGGTCCTGCGGAGGTCTGGACACTGCGGATCAAGAGTCATGCGGTATGCGGCGGCCGTAGCGGCAGTTCTTCACAGGATATCATGAGACAGGGGTGTGTGCACCATTCCCAATCTGCGCTGGAGCAGCAGTTGTATATGGAGGGACATACCTGTCTTTTAATGCAACTTAACCAATCTCTATCATATTCATGGCATCTACTGTTGTAACTCTGTGTCTGGATTATACATGAATGAAGCAAGAGGTGTTTTGTGCTTGTGTATTGTGTACTTCCTTCTCTTGTCATTATATATGTTGATGTTCATATAATGTAGTTGCGGGTAATCATTCCCGTAATGCCTATTGCTCCTGTGCGGGCAATAGCCATTACATATGGCGACCACGATGCGTGATGGATGGCCTACGATGAATATGCATGCGCACTAGGTCGCAGGGTCGGCCTGACCCTGTGGTTCCAATTGTAGGAAGACGTCAGAGGAGAGGTGGTTCAGATGAATTTGTTTTTTCTTCACCGCAGATTGAGGAATCTGTATCTCCATCACCAAGCCCGGTGCATGGTAGGCGGTTGCAGCGAGCGAGACGTACTCCGTACAGTCAGTCATGTCCTCCTGTCGTACGTTCACCCTCACGCACACAGGTTGCTCCACCACCGTCTCCGATAAGCAGTCCAGGGGTATCTCCGCCACTGTCTCCACCTCCTAGTGCTTGTCAGCTTTTTCCGAGAGGAGGAGGTACAGTTGAGCAAGGGGTGATGGCTCATCCTCAGATTAAGTATAGTCAGTTTTGAGGTCTTTTGAGTGAAGACCCTGATGCACATTTGCGCCAATTTAATAAAGCTTATGGATTGAATCATCCTGGGGAGGTGATTCCTCTCCATCAACAATCAGTGTTTGAATCTACACTCTCAGGGAAAGCTGTGAAATGGTTGTCCGAATACCCTGATGATCATTTCCAGACATATGCTGACGGATCCATAGCGTTTCTACGAAGGTTTCAAACGGAAAAGACAGTCTCTCAACATTTGGAGAAGCTTCGAACACTCCGGCAGAAGTCATTGCCAGTGGAGGATTACGCTGCAAAATTTTGGATGCTTTTGCAAAGGGTACCTCAGGCACAAAGGCCAGCAGCCAAAGTGCTGAATGATTATTTTTTACAGGGGCTCAATAAGGATCTCAGAACGGCTATGGCAGCAGTGGATAAGGTAACTACTCCACTGGATAATGTAATCGCTAGGGCTGTAGTAGCAGGAGAGGCTTTAGAGGATACGGAATCTCCAAAGAAGTCAAAGAAAAAAGACAGGAAGAAATCTCATCGCAAGTCGCTAGACAATGGCAGTGATAGTTCGGACTCAGAATCCGCAGTATTAGATTCCTCGGACTCAAGCAACAGCGATTCGGGGAAAGAATCGGAGGAGACACCGTGGAAAAAATCCCAGCGTCATGGGAAAGGTGTTTCATCCGGATCGTCGCAATCGGCTGCGGTGGCTAAAAGTCTGAAGGAACTATGGTGTACCCAATGTCGAAATCTGGGCCATGCTGCTCAGGAGTGTGCAATGGATCAGAAGTGGTGTGCGCTTTTCACGACCAATACGCATAATACATTGGAATGTTATTTCAATGGCCGGGGTCGTCGGAGTCGAGGGGACTCTTCTACCTGGCAACAACCACAGATAGGGCAGGGACAAGAGCCTGCTGTGGCGATGGCTCATGCTCATACATCAGAGACGCCTGTGCAAGGTCCAGCAGGAGGACGGGGTCAAGGGGGAGGACGAGGTCGCGGAAGAGGTGGACGAGATCCTAATCGCCCCAAGACATGCCTTTTCTGTTTGGGGGATGGACACTGGTGCTCTAAGTGTACTGAAGCTATGGAATACGATCAGAAAAAGCGAGAACGCGCTGCAGGGAAACAGCCTAGTGTGGCTATGGTTCAGATTGAAGGACTGGAGGAGTCTGATCCAGTGGTTTCATTAATCACACGATCGGGTAAAAATGTGATTCCAATTCCCGATGTGAAAATTCTAGATTGGACGGCTCAGGAAGAAGTGCGGAAAAAGACTGTGTCCTGGTTGCCACAATCCGCACCACCAGTGAAGACAGCAGGACCATCGACATCGACTATGCCATCGACTGTGGTCCTGGAAATAAAGGAAGGAAAAGCTGGAAATACGAATAATATTAAAGAACGGGAGGATTGGAATTCAGTTTGGCAAGAGGTCCTCACGTCACCAATTCAAGTACCTCTGGGTTCATTGCTGAAATTGGTCCCGAATTTCCATAATGCATTGCTGCGACAAATGACCACTGAGCTGAGGGGAGTCGCCATTGGGAAAGTTGAAAGCGAGGAGGATGATTCAGCCCCGTTGCCGGCGAATAGGATCACGGATACCCGCATTCCAGAGC
This sequence comes from Adiantum capillus-veneris, assembly GCF_014529385.1. Classification (NCBI taxonomy): domain Eukaryota; kingdom Viridiplantae; phylum Streptophyta; class Polypodiopsida; order Polypodiales; family Pteridaceae; genus Adiantum; species Adiantum capillus-veneris. The sequence continues at coordinate 111,896,968 of NC_140955.1, forward strand.
TTTTAGTACGATACCATGGAACATACATTGACAAGGTATTATTGGATGGAGGAGCGGGGGTAAACATTATCACCCAAGCAGCTTGTGAGCGTTTTGGTCTCAGTGATTGGGAGCTTGCACCCTTTGTAGTCTGCATGGCAGATCAAAGGAGAGTGCAACCAGTGGGTTTACTTCGGGGCATTGTTTTGGATGTAGTGGGCTTATCCTTTGATGTTTCCTTAGTAGTTTTGAATATCTAAGATCATAATCAGGATTATCACATTATCTTGGGGAGACCCTGGTTACGACAAGCGAGGGTAAAGCATAATTGGGAAGCAAATATGCTACACTAAAGAAGGGTAGAAGAAAAGTGTGTGTAATGTTGGGAACATGCCGACAACCAGTTCAGGCAGCATGGTCGATGATAGCAGAAACAGTCAATATGGTGGAAGGATTAGAAGAGGATGAAGAGGAACAATTTCTCAAAGCTAATCCGGATTTGGTTTCTCTATATCTTGCGGATATTTCTCTGATTCCGAAAGGGAATTTGGTGGCGGTTTCAGGAACTCCAGGAGGAATAGGGGAGCAACAACAGGAGCTGCCAAGTCCTGAATCATTGGAGGACGTGATTCAGCAAGAACGAGCGTTTGAGACACAAATGGGAAAAATTACAAGGGTTAAAGAAGATGAATTAGAGAAGGTTTTTCTTGGGGAGCAAGCGGAGTCGCAGCCTATATACATTAATAAGCAGCTGGAGGCAAGTTTTAGAGATGATTTGATCAAGTTACTGATAGAGTTTAAGGATGTTTTCACATGGGAATATGCGGATATGCAGGGATTGGATCCTAAGTTTTATCAGCATACGATCAATCTGAAACCGGATGCGGTGTCAGTAAAGCAGCAATCATACAGGAAGAATCTGAATGTGGCAAAGTAAGTTAAGATGGAAATTGATCGCCTATTGAAAGTGGGTTTTATTACCCCTATTGATAGTCCGGAGTGGATTTCTCCAATTGTGGTAGTACCAAAGAAAAGTAAGAATATCCGAATTTGTGTGGATTACCAGAAATTGAATGCAGCTACTGTTCCAGATCCTTTTCCTCTTCCATTTTTGGATTCCATTCTGGATGATGTAGCAGGACATGAGATGTATACTTTTTTGGATGGATTTAGTGGATACAATCAAGTCCGAATGGCATTGCGGGATCAGCCAAAAACAGCTTTTATTACCGCATGGGGTGTGTTTGCCTGCATAGTGATGTGGTTTGGATTGCGGAATGCGCCTTCCACTTTTCAAAGGGATATGTTTCATATTTTTTGTCCTTATTTGACGGATTTTATGAGAATTTTTCTGGATGATCTCAGTGTTTTTGGAGAGCAATTGGAGCATTTGAAGCAATTACAGTTATGCTTTATGAAATGCAGAGAGGTAAAATTCAGTTTGAATCCTTTAAAGTGTGCATTTGCTATTCGTAGTGGCAGGCTACTGGAGCATATCATTTCTGAAGATGGTATTTCTGTGGATCCGGATAAAATTGCCGCAATTATGAAAGCGCCTGCACCGCGGAACCAGAAACAGTGCCATATTTTCTTGGGTCAAGCCCGATGGCATGGGAGGCATTTGCGGTTTGTCACACATTTGGCAATCCCGATACTCACGCAGATCATGCTATAGATTTTGAATGGACACAGGAATGTGATTTGGCTTTTCGGAGATTAAAACTGCAGCTATTCAAAGCTCCGATTATGCTGGCACCGAATTGGGGTCAGGATTTTCATGTGTTTGTGGATGCTTCGGATCGAGCTATTGGAAGTGTGTTGATGCAGGAACAAAGTCAAGGATGGTTCCGACCTGTCTATTATGCCAGTAGACGATTATCATCCGCAGAAAGAAATTATTCAGTAACGGAAAGGGAATGTTTAGGGATGATTTATTCAGTGAAGAAATTCTGGCACTATCTGTTGGGCAGGCGTTTTTTCTTCCATGTGGACCATTCGGCTCTTTTATACTTGGTAAGGCAAGAGAATTTGATGGGAAGATTGGCCAGATGGGTGCTTTTGCTGCAGGAATTTGACTTTGAGGTCATACATCGGCCAAGGGCTCAGCATGCGGTGGCTGACTACCTATCCAGGTTAGATTCCGGAGAGCCGTCGACGGGTGTAGCTGATGAATTTCCGGATGCGTCTCTATTTCTAACAGGAGTAGCTGCAGAGGATATCACAGTCTCGCAACAGGCAAGGGTCATTTCTAGCATCGGTATGAGGAGATGTTTCATTTTCTCGACAACGGCGAAATGCCTTCTTTCTTGTCCAGCCATTAGAGGAAACGTATGGCTATTAGAAGCAGGAATTTTGAGATTATTATGGGAAAGCTCTACTATCATATGGTGGCAGAGGTATTACTCAGATGTGTGCTACCACAGGAGCAGGAAGCAGTATTAGAGGAAGTCCATACTGGTATTGCGGGAGGTCATTTTGCAGCATTAATCACAGCTCGGAAGGTTCTCCAATCTAGATTATGGCGGCCCACATTGTTTCAGGATGCGATAAATTATGTGCAACAGTGTGATGTGTGTCAGCGGTTGGGGCAACCTACCAAACGGTCCAGAATGCCTTTTCAGCCAGTTCTGCCTTTGGAGCCTTTTCAAAAGTGGGGTTTGGATTTTGTTGGTCCTTTTAAACCAGTGGCAGCCCACACAGAAAATAAGTATATCTTGACAGCCACGGATTACGCTACCAAATGGGTGGAGGCATGGCCTTTGAGAGATAACACTGCAGTTTCTGCTACGGTTTTATTTTGTATTACACGGGAAATCTTCTCCATATTATCCTCAGGCGAATGGGCAAGCAGAATCAACTAATAAGCAATTGATTCGGATTTTAACAAAGTTGGTGAATATGCATCGAGCGGATTGGGATGTGAAACTTCCTTCCGTCTTATGGGCCTATCGGACAGCTTATAAAGTGGCAACAGGATTGACTCCTTTTAAGTTGGCATTTGGCATGGAGGCAATCACTCCGGTGGAGCATGTGATTCCGAGTATGCGGATGTTGATTGCGGATCGGCTTCTTCCAGAGGATTCTGTGATTTATCGATTGGATGTTTTGCAAGAACTGGACGAAGAGCGGCTGAATAGCTTTGCGGTGCTGCAGGATCTGCAGTCTAGGCAAAAAAAATGGCTGGATCGCCCGAAAGCACGGCAATTTCTTCGGGGACAGTTGGTCCTGGTCTTCAATTCCCGCCTCGGGAAGATGCCGGGGAAACTTAAATTACGGTGGTCAGGACTATTCTAGATTTTTCAAGCATGCGGGCCCATCTCTTTTTATTTGGCAGAATTACGGGGGGAGGTTATTTTTGTGCCGGTCAATGGTTTTCGACTGCGCCATTATGTTTCACCTACCACGATTCAGTGCCCCTTTGCTATGGTACAAGAGCCGAAAGCCACCCTAATCATGATTGGGGATTCTTTTGCATGCAATCTTGGAAAGCGGGAAAGGATCTATGATGGTTGCGACACCGTGGATCACCCTATTTAGGGAACTCATTGTGGAAAGGTTACTACGACATGCAGACGATTTTTATCGTGTTTCTATTGTTTCGTGTGTCGTGCGCTCTTAGTTCTCTACTCTCTGCTCCTTCATCTCATCGCCACCATGACAGCTTCTCTCCTGCAATGTATTCCTTTCACTCCTGTACAGCAGCTAGCGCTTCGACGAGTGGACGCATGGCTGCAAGATTTGTGGCTACGTGTGTTCGCCAACCTGGATTGGCAAGGGATCCCAGTTCACCCGCAGGCAGCAGGTTTGATTGAGCAACTTGCTGCTGGCGATATGGTGGTACTGAATAATCAATAGATTCAGTTGACAGTAGAAAGGGTCTCAAGGTGTTGATGTTTTCCCAACGATGGCGTGTTGCGCGCCTCTCATGTGATCCCTGCTGCAGATGTAGAGCAAGAATTTGGTTTGAAGGTAAAAGAGGAGTATAAATTGTCAGGGTTGTCAGATGTAGCAACCAGGGATGCGTATCGATGGTTTCTCAAGGCGATTTAACTGCAGGCCAAAACTTATACCATTTCGACCCGAGCAAGAAATGTTTTGCATTCGGCCAACTTTGGGCCGGTAGCTTGGGCAGCGGTGGTCAGAGAACGACTACTGGCGGAGTGCCAACGAGTGATGGCACAGTTGGGGAGGAATACCCCAACCAATACAAAGGTTGGCCAACTGCTTACATTGATTTTTTCTTTAAGAGAATTTTTTCCTCTCGTCCTGCGTCCTCTCTGCCACTTTGAAGATGATCGCTTGATGGTCCAAGGCACTAATGCTCCTCTATCGCAAACGCAAAGCTTGGCAGTGCCGGCTGAGAGGGTAACACAGCAGCAGCATGTGGACACTGGGGATTTTCCTGGTCCATCAACAGTAGTGGTATCCTTTGGAGCCCAAGAGATGGCCACTGCAGATGCAGGATCAGCATGCCGCAAGCGCGGCAGGGAGGAACAGCAATTTTCGACACCACCTTCGACAACTGCATCTATTGTTTTGAAAGATTCTGTGGTGGCTCGCTGGCGCCGCTGAATGCAGGAGAGAGTGGGCAGTGCTACTCCTGTGAGGATCAGCTCTCCGGTTGCGGATGTTCCCGCTCAACCGGAAACATCTGGCATTACCAATGCGGCTGCGATGGGAGGTACTCTTCCTGCAGCGCTACCTTGGGAGGCTACGGCAGCGACCCCCGCTGACCAATTGCAGGCATGCGGCACTTTTTTTAGCAGACTTGCAGAGTCTATTTGTGCGGCCTGGCCAGCCCCCACCACAGAGGGAAGAGTCAATGAGCTAAAAGTGCAGGTAGCGGCCTCGCAAACTCGCATTGACGAGTTATCCACTCAAAATGAAGAGCTGACTGCAACAACTCGCCAACAAGGGGCAGAAATACAAATGTTACGAGGGGCTAATGCTGAGTTTGTGGCCTCTATTCAATAGGAACTTCTTCAGTTGAGAACGCAACATATCCTAGCCTCCTACTTAGCCTCGCACCCTGGCGATGTAATGATCAATATAAATGATTTGGATGCGTTGGCAGTGGAGATGCAAGAAGATCTCCGAGTTTTTTTGGATAATCAACTACAAAGCTGGAGCACACGCTTCGCTGCTGAGGTGAGAGCACAGCCACCCACTCAACAGGTTGTGGTGCAACACCCCGAGTCCTCCAACACTGACAGAGGTAAGAGTGTTGTTCTCGAGGGTTTTGATGTTGCTGATTGGGCACAAGCTACAGAGGATTGTGCTGAGGCCCAGGCTCATGTATCTCGTTTGCAGAAAATGATTCATCAATTTCGTAAGGAGCGGTGCAGGGTCTGTTTTTGGGTGGAGACCTTAGCTCATGCTTTTTCTCTCAATCTACCACCTTGCCCTCCATTTTGGTCTTCTCTTAATAGATACCTTTCTCTCTATTATCCTTTACATACACCTCTTGCTCCTCTGCCATAGGCGCCTCAATCTATTTCTTTAGCAACGCAGTTTATTCCTCAGGCAGCCTGGCCGGAACAAATTGAGATAGATCCACGTCTTTTGGATGAGGTCTATCGGGCACATACTGTAGATTTTAGAGGCTTTGGCTATATTGATATTTCCTCTTCACCAGAGCAGGATGCAGAGCAACCACCGGAACCTTCCAACCAGAGGGTCTGAGTGTGGGTTCGCGCAATCCACCGTGTATGCCAGGTGTTACGGCATTAGCCGCACATGCGGTCCTACGGTCCTGCGGAGGTCTGGACACTACAGATCAGGAGTCATGCAGTATGCGGCAGCCGTAGCGGCAGTTCTCACAGGATATCATGGGATAGGAGTGTGTGCACCGTTCTCGATCTGCGCTGGAGCAGCGGTTGTATATGGAGGGGCATACCTGTCTTTTAATGCAACTTAACCAATCTCTATGATATTCATGGCATCTACTGTTGTAACTCTGTGTCTAGATTATACATGAATGAAGCAAGAGGTGTTATGTGCCAGTGTACTGTGTACTTCCTTCTCTTTTCATTCTATATGTTGATGTTCATATAATGTAGTTGCGGGTAATCATTCCCGTAATGCCTATTGCTCCTGTGCGGGCAATAGCCATTACACAAGTACAAGATGTACTTGTGTGTGGAGGTAATTGCAAACACTCTACGACGGGAGTGAGGGGGACCCTCATTAGCGTTGCCCCACACTGGCTAAACCAAACTCCTTGAGCTCCTAGACCATGTTGCATCCCATGTGACAACATGTGCCAAACAAACCCTACAAATGGGTCTATAACTACATAATGCAAAAACTTATTTTGGACACTACAGCCCAAAAGTCTTGGCTCTTACATGACCTTGTCATCTCTCTGAAGATCAAAAATGGATGACAACATAGTCTATGCATCCTACGAAGAAAAATCAAACCAAAAAACATAAAACCAAATCAGATGCGTAGCTAGAACAGAGTGTTCACTTATTTGTAGGTATCTGTCCAAATTTCCTTCCTCCAAAGGCCTAGGAACACTAATTGAAAATTAGGAAAATGCAAGTAGTCTTGCACATGTAACCTTGGGTGTTGCCTTTGCAATCCAGACCCCTTGGTGAAAGAAACATTGTCAAACCCCGTGGTTAAATGTTGCATGAAAACTGCTCAACGAGCAGCTGGCCCTTGTCTGTGACCCCCGTTGGGTTTTCCCCTGGCTTTTTATCACTTTTGAAGTTCAAAGATTTCCACTACCCTTTGGTAGTTTATGGACTTCTTTTCTTGAAACTGCAAGTGTGAAGGTTCCAAGAATGGACCATCAACCCTTACTAAGTGAATTAGTAATCACGTGTTGGGTCTTACCCCAAATTGTACTCATATAAGCACTCTTAGTGCTAATAAGAGTTCCACTCAAATTGGAGTCGTACGCACAACTAGATCTTTATCACAACCAAAAATCCATAATGTGGGGTTTTTGTGAGCAGCCATACGGTCTAAAATGCTGGCTTCATCCTTACACCTTAGTAGAGATAAACCCATACGAGTTTAAGACGTTCAAAAACTAACTTGACTTGCACACTTAAAGTGTGGAGTGAAAAAATAATGTCCAAAAAATCACTAATGGCAAGACTCTTGCTTGTCCATTTACAAACAGATGGCTCTTAGCCATGCCCAAAGAGGTGGTAAGTGATGGCTCTTAGCCCTTTTGGTTGGCTCATAGAAAGAGTTTGATAAAATTGTGTCTAGTTTCACCTTTCCCGCATAGAAGTTGGAAAGAGAGAGAGAGAGAATGTTGGGCTAAGGAAAACCCCTTATTCCAATGTGTTGTATGCCCTTTTCAAATGCTCGAGTGCAGACCGTGCCTGTGTCATAGCTTATCCTATAAGCGTACATCAGTGTAATTGTACCATGCTCTCGTAGATAGAGGTACCAGAAGTCACATCTTGACCCACTTACCTTGTATGTGAGCGTGAATGTATCAAGGTGCAGATGTATGGCATGTTGCCTGTGAATAAACATAAAAATAAAATGTTGAAAAACAACAACAACTGAGCTCGTCCTTGACATAGTAGCTAGTGCTATAGCGGAAGCGTATGCAATGATGGATGTTGTACGGCCATCATAGGAGTATTCCATGCATACAAAGAAAAGAAAAAAAAATAGACTAAGAAGACCTTGGTTCCATGATAGCCTCAACCATGTGAGCCGTTGGTATACGTGCCATGCACGATTACACTGGAATGGATACATCACATTGCAGCATTGCCTGTGAGCTTATATCAACGGAGTGCTAAATATGTGTGCCATTATCATTGATCGATAGTCAATCGATAATACCTGGGCACATAAGAGACGATCTGCTTCACCTGAAGACAAGCAAAGCACATTTCTTTGTACAGTGGTTGTGTATGGAGTCTACCCAAGCACTTTGTTTTGCATAACAGAGCGGTCTTTTCTAGAATGAAAAGTAAAACATAGACAAAAAATAAACATAACTTGAAAGTTACTAACCTTGTCGCCCAATGATGGCCAAGTGTTTGATAAGTCACTCGAAGTTGGTCGAGTGAGTATGCTAAGAGCATATTAAAAACTGTGAAAATCGCGATGCCAAATACCAAAAGAGAAGCCTTGCTTGACGTAAGTACTCATGAATTCTGTTGCACATAGCTACCAGATACTCTTGCCGATTTATAATGGCATAAAAAAAGAAATTCGATTGTGTCGAGCATTCACAGATAATTTACCTTGTCGAACTGTACACTGTATTGAAAAACAAAAAAATACTTGCAATAGAGGTACCTTGTACCTGTTGGGCGTGATTACGGGTATCCGAAGGATTTGTAGGTGGAGCTGTGCTCCCAAGATGTCGAATCATTCTTGACAAAAATGGGTGGATCATGTCATTGCCTGATTGCATGAACGGCAGACAACTGGCCTAGAAGTCAAGCCCGAGCAACTGGCTTGACAATTTGTTGAAATGCAGTCAATGATCGGCCTTGCCGAGTATTTTGACCATATAGTTACAAGTTTATCGTTCAAACCACACGCCTTGCCTCTGCATGCATGTACTGCTAAAAAACTTTGTTTGCACTTAGTGTCGGTCATACTTACACCTTGACAAACATCTCTTGGAACAAGCTCCCCTTCCACCATAAGCAATGGTCGTGAAGCTTGTGTTGACGGATGAAAAAATTGCTGCGAAATTGAAATGAGTAAGAAACATCAATGTCAAGTTTATTTTACTTATCGGCCATCGGAAACGTCAACATCGCCATCCCCATCAAATATGAAGCAGTCGTCACATTGATAACCGCGATAGCCATCATATGCATGAAAGTTCTGCAAATTGCAATAGTGTTGTTGCATTTTGCTGCATGCCTTGCATGCCGCACCCTTGCCGAAAATCTCTTGCCCTGCATAGGTTGTTTTGATGCACTTCTTGCAATTGGCTGCATGCCTAGTTGTGAGGAATTTCTACGCCTACTGCAAAATTGCGGAAGGCAAGTTCTGATGATCGTTGACACGATGCACCCTACATGTGTGCCATGTCGGCACCTTGCAAGCGTTCCGTGTTTGACTATTGTGAATGTGGGATAGGCCCCTTAAGGCCTTGGAAGAGTGGCCCCCGTTTAACTGTGGGTGGTCCCCCAAATGAAAAACGGGGGGGGAAATTAAGGAGCATAGCGATGGCAGGGCGGCAGACTCTGCACGAGGGGAGAAGATGAGCAAGCTGCACGCGCTGTTGCAAATCGGAGCTCGGGCCTGTGTCAAGAAATCACCACCAGTGCCATGCGATACTGTTGAGCCCGTCTTCTCGTGATTCGATGCATGTCGACTGCCGGCCCCATCTTTGTGTTAGCGGCCCCTCCCACGCGAGTAGCCGAGTTCCTCTTCCTCGATACAAGGGGCCATGCCCGCCCTGCAGCATCGAGACGAAGATCTCCTCAAGGAGCTTGCCCACGGTTCTCTAGAGAGAGAGAGAGAGAGAGAGAGAGAGAGAGAGAGAGCACATGCAAAGCCCTACCTTCCTCCCTCCTCCATAGCTCCCCCCTCTTCTGGCTCTGATACCAGTGTAAAACCTTGGGACTGCCATGTCCGAACAATCCACCCAACCTCCCTTTTATAGCCTCCTGGCCCTAGGATCCCTTCTCATTGGCAGTCGGCGGCCCTTGGCTCGCGGTCCCTGACCTCCAGGGTTGTTGCCCTTGGCATGATAGTAGTAATCATGCTATTGAGATGGTCGGCAATGATTGGATGCTGTGATAGCTGCATCGACTTGATCCCGGATGTTGAGGTGTCAAGAGTGGGCACAATTTCGACCGCTGAGTTGGTGCATGGTGAGTGGTCCTCACCTACAGCTTTTTTGTGTGCTGATTTGGCATGCATTCAACGGCTGCAGCACTTCATTCCGTAGGAGAATGGACAGTGGATGGAGGGCGCAGACTCATAGCCCCCTAACCTCGGACCTTGATGGATTTTTTGAATACCCTTTGAATGCAGGTAATATAGTTGATATCTTGTGACTCCCCAGAGCGTTGCTAGCTCAAGATAAACCAAAAGAGGGACTCTGGCTCTCTCTCTCTCTCTCCCCCCACACCCCAATAGAAGTAGAACATTCCAAAGTTTATTGAGCAAGGGTTAGCAACTTACAAAAAAACTCCCAAGCTTAGTATCAAAGAATGATTTCAAGCCTTTTACATATATTCATGACCATATATATAGGGAGCATATATATAGGGAGAGAGCATTGATATTGTTCTAGTTGGAACTTAAGATATCACTATAAAAATACAGGCCATGTTTCTTTGACCGCAACAACTCTCTGGTCACAAAGTAGTTTTTAGTTTTGAGGACAATCCAACCATTTTAGGCTTTAGCAAACAAGGTGGCACTTTTGGAAGATGCAATCGTTCAGGCCTCCTCTCTTAGTGGGCAACAAAAGAAACATTGTTTCGAGACTCTTTTGGGGCAACAATGCTTTTTATTTTTGCAAAACTCACAATTGTGAGTGAATTATATTTATCAACCTAAAAAATTACAAGGTCTTGCCATGCTCGTGTTGAGCCATCACATCATACAGGGACCAAAATCACAACGGCTATCAGAGCAACAAAGTCCATTGCCATGTTCTTCTGATATCTTTTAATTACCGATGGCTAGTATTTTCTCCCATCCTAGGCATGCCAACTGCTGACAAAAGGGCACAAGTAATCCTAGCCCAATCCTTCGAGTGTTGCTTGCGTCCGAGTGTCCATATTAGCACTTTGCTTTCTTGTATAATTTCTGTGAAGCTTGCCACCTCGAAACCTCCTTCAAACACACGGAGGCAATTTGAGTGCCGATGAGGAGGGCATGACTATCCAAATTCTTCCCTCCAAGGAATAGATCACTCTTGAAGAAACCAATTTTCCATGTTCTTTGGACCCACTTGCATACTTTCCCTGCTAGGCCTTTGATAGTTGGGCAATCCATAAAGAGGTGGGCTAGATCTTCACTAGCGAGCTTGCACCCCAAGCATCGATCTGACCCAATCCCTCTCTCTTGAATCTTCACCCCCGTCGGTACAGCACCCCAGATTACCTTCCATAAAAATATCTTCATGTGTTGTGGAACCTTAGGCTTCCAGATGTTCTCTATTACTTGCTCCCACCTTTCCTCCGGCCATTGTTTTTTCTATATCTTGTTAAGGGGGCTAGACCAATCCTTCTTATGCATCATTGTATGATAAATGTCTTTAGGATGGGGTTTCCATAAGAGACTGCTTCCGGGCCCTTTCCAGGCATTCCAGTCCAGCTCCGAGTCACAAATCGGCATCACTATATTGTCAAGCTCTTTCATCACTTTGTGGACAAGCAAGACCTCCAAGCTATTAAGTTAGTATTGGGTGACCAGAAGATCAATGGTTTTCCAACTCTTGTTCTCACTGTCCGAGAAGTGTCCAAGTCGATTCAAACCCTTGTTATTCAGTTTCATGGCTGTCTCCATCCAATAGGTAATTTGTGGCGGATCTGCAACTTTGGACAGCCAGGGGGACCAATGCAAAATGGAGTTCTTGAAGTACCTGGTTTCTTCCCCCCACTTTAAAACTCCTACTGCCCTATTGCATTTTCTTACCAATTCTCTTGAGCTGCGCCCCAGTCTAAGGGTAGACCATGCTGGGGCTAATAGTTTGTCATGGAACTCCACCCCTCTCCATTACCTCCTTTCGAGCCAAGTGTAGCCGCTTCCATCATATCTTTGATCATGACAGCCCAAACTTGATCCTGTTTAGTCAAGGAGACGACAAATTTGGCGCAACAAGCTTCTGCATGGACCACCGGGTTGAGAATTCCGAGGCGTCCTTGATTCACTGGTCGAGCAACTGATTCCCTACGGGCCCATTGCCAAGGCCTGTGGATTTCGTGTTGTTTTTCCATAAAAACCTTTTTATTGGTTTTAAGAACTCTTTCCAGTGACACTTAGCCATCTTGAGAACAATGCTCAAAAAAAACCTAGGTTTAGTGTAATCCCACCTACAAATTTTGAAATTTACCTTTAAATTTTATATTTGAAGGTAGGAAAACCTACAAAATTTTGAAAAAATTAATGTAATTTGATGTAAAAACCTTCAAATTTTGTCAATTTACCTCAATTGTTTCGCATATGTAGGTTTGCCAAGTTTTTGGAAAATAAGTTGTTTTGAGCACTGCTTGAGAAGCGGGCTAGTTGGGGCAACAATGCTAAGGCCTCCTTTTTTAGGAAGTCAAGGAAGAGTTTTATTTTGAACATGCGTGAGAAAACCCCAAAAAAGGTACTAGGAAGAACTGCTGGATGAAAGTAGTTTTAAAAAATTTTAAAAGAAGGGCAGAGGGGGAAGGAAATGGAGGAACAATGATAAGAGAAAACGACGGCACGATGAGTGTGAGCGGGATGAGAGAGAAAGAGAGAGAGAGAGAGAGAGAGAGAGAGAGGGGGAGAGACTGAGAGTGGACTCAGTGGAGGCGCAGCCTGCAGGGAGGGCACGTCCTGCAGCCTTTGCCTGTACCCTCCGCCATGTCGCAGAGAGCACCTGCCACCAACCTCTGTGTGTGTGTGTGTGCGCGCGCGAGTCTGTAACTGCAGTGGCCGCAAGAGAGTTGAGGGGAGGCACTCTTGAAAGCCGCCCACAACAGAAAGCAGACAGACACTAACTCTCTCTCTTTCCCTCTCCCTTCTCACACCCGCGCGCGCCATACACCTTGACTCTCTCTCTCTCTCTCTCTCTCTCACACACACTTCCTGACTATTCCCGCTCACTTCATGCATGCAGTTTTAGCTCTCTTTCCTGATAAGCGCATGATGCACACCCCACTCTCTACATGCTCTCTCTAGAAACCAGGACAGTGGACAGGAAACAACGTGACACATGAGCACGCTTGAGCGAGGCCGTCCAGAAGGCATTCCCATCTCCTCTCTCTACTCTCTTTCTATCTCGAGTTTCGATGTCTCGCATGCATGCTTACGGCCTATGGCAATGGACATACAACAGAGAGAGAGAGAGAGAGAGACCATCAGATAATGGATGGTATAATGTATTTCTGTCTGTTGCAGTTGCATGCGCATAGCTGTGTGTGTGTGTGTGTGTGTGTGTGTGTGTGTGTGAGAGAGAGAGAGAGAGAGAGAGAGAGAGAGAGCGTCTAGACTCTAGAGAGTTTGAAATTTTGAAAAGCTGGCGCTCTCTTGTCCAATATTCCCGTCCTCGCCTGCACTCCACGCACTTGCCCATATTGCGTTACTTTTGATGCGGTTCAACAGCAATGCCTTCATCCTGATTAAGGTCAAACTAGGGAATCTAAGGTCTTCAATTGGATTTAGAAAACCTTTGATTTATTACCAAAGTAGCTAACTTTGACCTTGAAAATTAATGTCCAATGAAATTCTTGTTAACCTAGAAATTAACTCTACAAGTTCAAGTGGCCAGGATATGCAAGCCATGCCACCCTCTCTAGCCATGATGCCTTAGGTTCCACAATATGGATCGATTTTAAAGGCCAAGTTCTTTACCATAATTAAAGAAGCTTGTTCCTATCTAAAATATTGCTTTTTTTTTAATTTGAAATTAATGGCTAGAATCTAGTTGAAAGGACAACTACAACCAGGAGTATATCAATAATCACTTACACAAGTCGACGCATCCTTTCCATTTTGCTATGCCAACTTCCAAGTCTTCTACCTAGAGACATCCTCCTTTCTCTTTGTGTTTGTGCAGTACATAGAAAAGAGAAAATGCTCTCTGTTTACTGCTTTGTTACTTTGTAAGTACCATGTGAAGGAAAGCCCTTTTTAATGATTTATAAGTTTCTTTCAATAAAAGATATAAGAGCCTTTTTAAAGGTACTTTTGTGGGTTGTTTTTCAATTGGTAATTATCCCCACAAACATAACTATTAGTAGCACTGTTTTGGGGGGGGGGGGGGGGGGGGGGGGGGGGACAACGTGCATTTGAGAAATCTTTTTTTAACATGTTTGAATGATTGAAATGACCTCTTATCTTGGATTGTTTTCAAAATTAATTATAGGTTTCCCCCATCAAGGGAGACATTTTACAATACAATTCTTTGTGTTCCTTCAATAACTAGCTACTGCAATGAAGATGGAAGCTTCAAGCACTAAGCAAATACTTATAAAACACAACATCAATTCCCTCACGGTCTCAGACCCAAGACCTCACACACCTTCGAAGATAGTGAGAGCTAGAAGGGTATTCGGAGAATTGTGCGCTCCTTGCCCCACTGTCGAAGCAAGGGACTTGCCGATACACCGTGTGCGAGCCACAAATGGCTCCAAGCACACAACAAGCCTAAACTAGTAAGCTCAAAAAAAGCGATGGTGTGTCACTCACCGCTCTACGTTTGCTTCGTGGAGGATTCCTCGTCGCGAAGAAGAAGGAGACGCCGCTTCGTCGCGTTCAACCGCTTCACTGCCGCCGTGCCGTCGTCGCAATGCTTGATCGCTCTCTCTCTCTCTCTCTCTCTCTCTCTCTCTCTCTCTCTCTCATACACACACACACAAGGAGGTGAAGAAGAAGAAGATGGAGATGGAGATGGAGCAAGAGCACTCTTCTATTGCACAAATGAGAGAATGAATAAATTTTAGGTTTAGTTGGCTTTTATATGAGCTCGCCCCATTCACACTTGGGCGCCCATGCTTAGCCAACGAATCCCTTGAATGTTCCAGTTAGAGTGCGCCTCTCATCGGCGATCACTCTTACCCTTTTCCTATTGGACCAACAAGCCCGGTACCTGACTCTACAAGTAAATAATACAACGTCCGTCATAAGTTAGAACGTTCGTCGTAGGTGATAGGGTGTCCGTGAGCCGTGAGGGTTAACAGGCCCCCCTTCCTGATGTAGATTCCGTCCTCGGAAGCTATTGAGTTGAAGCTTGTTATGTCCATGTTGTAGAGCATTTGGATTTGAATCTGCAAGGCAAAGTCACTGTTTCAGCAAGCGGAATTATATGGCCATATATCATGAGGGGAATGTAAAGTACATGTGGAAATGAGTAAATGCAAGATTTATGAAATGTTAGACTGCCATTAAGGACAAATAAATCACACTTTGAGTAAATTAATTAATCAAGAGTTTTGGGCTTATGGGTGAGTCTATCAATTAGTTAGCTATGACTAAGGTTAAAACAACTACTCTAGTACTAGCTAAGCCAAGAAGATTATCTAAATGCAAGATTCCCTAATTGTGCTTTTCAGCTTTGATTAGCCAACTAGCTCTCACAACTACGAACAAAATCTTGAAATGTTAACTGTAAGCTTGATGGAAGTCTTTTAAATGTCATTCATTTTTTTCTTTTTCTCTTTTTTACTTTGGTTCACAATCATTTGACGTGTGTGCTTATTTTGTATGTCCGGGGCTTTTTGCTTCTCAAAGAAAAACACCCACACTGGTAACCTCTAGGGCTCTAGTACCATAGACAATACATGTGAGTGAAGTACCAAATCAAGCCAGGATTTCTCTTCCCGCATTAGATTTTTCATTGTGGTACTTATGTTTTTTGCTTCCATTTCCTTTGTATTCTCACTAGTGTTTTTGTTGTTTAAGTGAGCAAGCTTCTCTATGCCTTAAACATTCCGAAGGTCTCAAACACTCAGATAATTTTATCAGCTAGGCCTAGTGGTCAAGTAAATGAGTTAACCTAAAGTCACGGTCTCCTAATCTCAAGGTTCATTCATAAGATTAAACTCTAGTTCCATCAACTTAAGCAAAGACAAATTTATACATCTATAATGGCAAATAACAAACATAACTATTGCACTCAAACAAACCATGAAAATTCATTATTAGCAATTATACATATCCACCAACATGAATCATGGAAAGTAGTACACCTGGAAGTATGGAGTTGCTCATTTCGTTGAAGCAGATGTCCTCAGCCATGTGGATGGAGATCCATAGAAGTACTACCTAACACATCCAAAAAAACAAGAACTATACCTCTAGGAGGCATGTCAGTGTGAAAAAAGTAAAACTCCTAGAAAACAAACTCAAAACACAATCCAGACCCCTAACCTATCTATATGTCATCCCTTTTAGAATCAAGGAAAGAGGATATTATATAAACCGGGTGGCCACCCTAAGGCTAGGCCTCTATCCTCATCATCTAGATAAACGAAATCATTTTCCGTGAGGCCATAGTCTTCCTCGGTCTCTATTATTTCTTCTTCATCATCCTCTTGCGCAAGCATGTTAATCAAGAACCTCGCGATGCGTGGATACTCATCCTGTGCAAAAGAATAACCATGTTCGACCGGAGAAACGTTCGCTACTGGGTAGGGATCAATTGTTATCCATAGACGTATCGGCCATTCTAACTCCTCAAAATTTCGCTCACGTGCAAGTCTCTCTACCAAATCCCATTCGCAAGAAAGTACAAGGTAGCAGATGTGAAACACTTGAGAAAAAGAAAAAGGGTACCTTTCATCAAAAATAGAAGCGCATGCCTCTGGTGAACTAGCCATCTCTGAGAATACAGATAGATTTGGTTAGGTATTTAAAACATGAGTTGTTTTTATGTGTTGCTTGATGTGACATGGTGAATTTTGACTTATTGTAGGATCTGATAGGGTGCTCTCTCGTTGCTAGTTGCTCTTGCTCTTTTACTTTTACTTTTTTCTTTTTGTTTGTTTGCTAGAACTAGTATAAGGCTTTATATATACATTCCCTAGGATTGGAGATTGAGAGGTCAGGGAGGAAGGTTGAGAGGGAAGCAAGTGAATGATGGATGTCAGCAAACACTCCCCCCTTCTTTGGGTAGATCATACCTTTTGGAATGATGTCGTCACCTTTTGAAACCAATTGTTCCAAGTTGTTATGGGTGAAGGCTTTAACCAATAGTTTTCGATCACCCTATGTGTTTCATCTAGTTTCAAGGGTGTTAAGATACTCTCCCATGATTTTATTTGCAACATTGTTGTAGGTGGTGAATCTACAACGGGAGGTGCAAACTCTTTCTTGCTTGTATGGATAAGTACAACGGTAGGTGAAAGTTGTGTCGAAGCTTCTATTTCCGTATAGGAACTACATGAAGAGCAAGAAGCTTCATTTGATTTCCCTGTTCCTGAGCTAGGTGGAACAAATCGTTCTTTCTTAGGTACCCAAACTAGCTCTGGAGTAGGTGTGTCGCATTCCGTGATTTTTTTCTTTCCACGATCTTCAATTTGTTTTGGAGCTACAGGATTAAGCTCACATGGGTCAGGTGACAAGTAAGAGTACAATTTACGTTTGGGCACCCAGATTTGATCATTTCCTTCATAGTATCCTTGGGCTTCCAATAGTCGTTTAGGAATCCATCGCAATGTTTCTTTACATTTCTTGGAGTGAGGGGGACGTTTCTTACAAGGCTTCCGTTTTTTAGCATCAACCATGGTTACTAAAGAAGCTTTAGGGACCCACTTGTATGCTTTCTTTGTTATATTAGGATGGTTCTTGTGTGTCTCAAGCTTTCTTTCAACTACATCAGTTGAAGCTCTAGAGAGTTGGGCTATGGGGACGTATGGTTCAACCTCCTGGACATGCAATGTCTTGGGTTTTATTTCCTTAGGCAATATCTCAAGGACTATGGCTTGAGTGGTAGGCATAAGAGTTGGTTTTTGCGTTGTGACACCCCCAGTCCCCCAATCAATAGTGCATTTGGTGGCTATCATCCACGTGCGTCCTAGGTTTATATTACCCTCCATAGTTCCAGTAGGCATGACCAAAAAGTCTTGAGCTACAATTCCATTGTCATAACTGACAGAAGTGTGCCAAATTCCAAAAACCGTAGTTTTTTTCTTGTTGACACCCTTGACTTGGATAATACTCTCAGATAGAGGTGGCTTCCCTAACTGACACCACACCCCATATGATAGCAGATTATATTTAGCATCGTGTCCAATAAGGCGTTATATAGCACTTTTCCATAGGCACTATTTAACTCAATAGGGTATCGTAGAGGTGTGTCAGAGTCCAACCAATCCTCTTCGATTTCCACGTGGAATGCATTTGTGACTCCAAGGTTAGCCTCTCGTTTTCGTCTTATACGTTGTTGTCGCTCCTTAGCCTCAGCTTGAGCTTGTATCTTCTTCAATTCCATTTGTGCCTTGGCTACCTTTTTTGTATGGATGGCACGCAACTCCTCTTGGCTTAAAGGATCATAGCATCTTTTAAATTTGCTCCCATTGAGGAATCCAATGATTTCCACTCCATCAAGAGTCTCCACACGAATGGTTCCTTGTGGGGTGATCTCACACACTCTATATGGTCCTTTTCCCACATATTTCAACTTTTTCTTTTCGCTACGCACTCCATACATAAGGACTTTATCACCAACACTGATATCTTTGTTTTTTAGATGACGGTCAAACCATTTCTTCCTCCTATCTTTCTCCACAAGTGCATTTTGCACAGCTAATTGCCTCTCTTCATCTAGCCTTTCAAGGATATATAATCGCTCAACTAAGGGGTTACCATCCCAACCCTCTTGAGAAGCTACTCGAAGACTAGGAACGACAAACTCCCATGGCATAACCGCTTCTTGGCCACCATCTTGAATGGTGTGCAGTTAATGGAAACTTTATACGCACTACGATAAGCCCATAGAGTTGATGTAAGCTTTAAATCCCAATCTGTGCGATGAGCTTCCACCGTTTTGGTTAAAATAGAGATTAAGGTCTTATTGGTGCTCTCAGCTTGGCCATTTGCTTGTGGATAATAAGGTGTGGACTTATGGTGAGCTATCATAAAGTTGGTAGTGAGTTCTTTTATTACTCCATTTATAAAATGAGTACCATTGTCACTCACATAGTCAGTGGCAACGATAATATATCGAGATTGGGTGCTACGAGCTGCCGGACTAATTGGGCCTACAAAGTCCAAACCCCATTTTTCAAATGGTTGAGTCACTTTAACAGGATGTAAGGGCATCCTATCCTTTTGTTGTGTGATCTTGTAACGTTGGCATTCATCACATCCTTTTGCAAAAAGTGATGCATCCTTAAATAAGGTTGACCACCAATAGCCTGATTGCAACACCTTTCTAGCTGTTAGTTCCCCTGAGAAATGTCCTCCGCCTATACCCATGTGGGCTTCTTGCAGTATGTACAAATACTCATCCTCACGGGCACAACGTCTAAGAATATCATCCTTCCCTAGCCTGTAGAGAGTTCCCGCAATGAGAGAGTAAGGTTCACATTCTTTTAACAGTTTTCGAGCTATGTCTACGAAGCTCTTTGGGTGGAAAACCATTAATTAGAAAGTTCACAATCTTCTCACTCCATTCAGGTATGGTTTCGACTAGGAATAGAGAAGTATCAGGCAATTCATCATCGACTCCAGTAGGGGCTTCACCATTGGGTATGCGAGACAAATGATCAGCCATGACATGTCTTTTACCAGGTCTCACCACAATGGTAAAATCAAACTCAAGGAGAATTAACAACCATCGTGTAATTCTTCCCGTGGAACAAGGTTTATTTACTAGATACAACAAGGCTTGATGATCAACATAGAACACAAACTTGTTGGCCAGAAGGTAGTAGCAAAATTTCTTCACTGCATAAATCATACCTAAACCTTCTCGCTCTGTAGTGGTGTAGTTTCTTTCGGCATCATTCAACTGACGACTTGCAAAGCGAATGGGGTAGTCCAGTTTATGTTCTCCTGGTTGAGCTAGAATACACCCAATAGCAAAGTTCGATGCATCAATATGCACATGAAAATTACATTCCAATCGGGCACTCGTAGAATAGGAGCGCTAGTCAAGGTCTTTTTCAATGACTCATAAGCATGGTCACACTCCGCAGTCCATTGGAACTCAATAAGAAGCTTGTACAAAGGACGAGCTATCTCGGCAAAGTTTAAAATAAACCGTCGGTAATAACCAACATGGCCCATGAACCTTTGAACTCCTTTATAGTTTGTAGGTGGTGGCAATTCAGCAATGGCTTTAATTTTGCTCTCATCTGTGGAAATCCCATTTTTGGACACTATATGCCCTAAAATGACTCCATGTTTAACCCAAAATTGGCATTTGAAAGGGTTTAAGGAGATGCGATACAATCTACACTTCTCAAACACTTTTCATAAGCATGATAGATGTTCTTTCCAAGAGGAATAAACACAAACATAAGAAAGCTTCACAAAACTCCCTCAAATATTCTCTAAAAGCAGTGTTTATTAATCTTTTAAAGGTAGCCGGGGCATTGGTTAAGCCAAAAGCCATAACACGAAATGCGAACACTCCAAATTCGGTTATAAAGGTTGTTTTAGCTTGGTCCTCCAGCGCAATTGTGATTTGATTGTAGCCAGAGTACCCATCTAAAAAGCTATAAGCTTCCTTCCCTGCGACTCTTTCAAGCACATGTTCTGAATATGGCAAGGGGTAATGGTCCCTCCTAGTAGCGGCATTGACCTTCTTGAGATCCACGCACACTCTGAGTTTCCCATTCTTTTTTGGCACAATCACTATTGTTGACACCCATTCTGAGTGCTCAATAGGGTATATGAATCCGCATTCCACAAGCTTTTCAATCTCTTCTTGAACGATTTTTGCATATTTAGGATTCATTGGGTAGGGTCGTTGCTGAACTGGTTTAGCCATGCTATTCATAGGGATTCTGTGCTGCACCACGGAAGGTGGAACACCTTTCATATCATGATATGTCCAAGCAAATATATCCCTAAATTCCTTGAGAAGTTCTTTAAGTACACACTCCTCAGTCGCAGTCAGATCTTGGGCAATGAAGACAAGTTTAGACTCTTCTCCTGGGTCTGCTAACTCTATTTCCTTAACTATCGTTGGACCATCATAGACTCCATTGCTGGCATCGATAGGTGTTCTTTGAGCCTTTGTATACACAACCTTACGTTCCTCCGTGGTATAGGATTTGAAATGTTCAGGTGCAGGGTGTAAGTCTGTGGGGTCCTGTTGTTCTGTGGACTGTGATTTAACTTCTGATTCCTTTTGTTGTTGAGCTAACTCTCGATTTTGTCATCTCCTTACGGTACGGCTCAACTTTGGCTTATCTGTAGCCTCTAGTTGTGCAATGTCAATGGGTTGTGGACTACACCACATAACGCTCTGAAGGTATTCACCCCAGTTATCTACCAATTTTCGATGAGCATCACATGCCCCTATATAATTAAGCCATTCTGCGGTAGATTTCTTTTCATTTATTCTAGCACGCACATTTGCTCGATATCGTCGCCTCTTATGTCTCTTACTCTTCTTGTTTAATCCTCGATTACGGTCGATTTCTAGTGAAGACTCACTAGATGAATCACTACTTGTGTCTTCTACTCCCTTGGATAGATTATCATCTAGGTTACCACTGGACCCTGAATGGTTTGTCCCCACATTTGCACTAAGATTTAACTCAGATTCTTCGTCCTCAGAGTCAAAGTCAATTGATGATTCTGACCCCAAATCGTGTGGGCTATAGTCTTGTGAGGCGCTACTGGTTTCAATGGCAGTCAAACTTTCATCTTGTAGATCATCAGAAGCTATATGCATTGCTTCTAGCATGTTTAAGGGTACAAGTGGTGGTATTTCATCCCCCTCAGGTGTTACCCAAGTCGTCCCCCTATTTCCCCAAGTGTCTATGGTTGCTGCTAGGTGGACCCAATCCACATTGTCTGACTCAGTCATCCCAGGTAGTACATCCATATAAGGAGAATCTTCCCCAACATCAGTGTCCGCTTTACACGTGTAACAATACTGTAATGGGGCCGAGTGAACTGTGGTGTCAGATCTATGATCAATTACAAACCTGCTTCCTAGAGGATGTGATCGACCCGTCACAAGATCCACTCGAATGACAGAATCTTGGAACTGCAAGTAGACATGGTTTTAAGACCAGTCATGCACCATTTTTGCTTCCCTCATGAAAGGACGTCCTAAGATCATCTCCGATGCCATAGTGTGTTTGGAGAAATCCATAACAATAAAGGTAATCCTTATTTTATGTCCAAAGACCTTGATCTTGAGATCTTCTAGCATCCCAATAGGTTTAACAATAGACCCATTGGCCATCTTCACTACTATGGTTGTGGTCGCAAGATGAGGTCTTCCCATAGTTTCCCATCAATTTTTAGTCACAATGCTAACCCCAGCGCCACCATCAAGGATTCCCTTCACAGTTAATCCCTTAGTAGTGATCGGTATAGTCGCATTGGATTCATCACCCTCAAAGTATTGCCCCAACTTGTTAACAGGTATTTCTATAACAAGGTTCTCATCTAGGTTGGGTTGTGGATCTAAGTGTTCCTCCTCTATTGGCATCTCCTCAGCTCCATCCATCTGTGCAAATTGTGGTAGCCCAAACTTTAGTTCTCCATTGAGAAAGGCTCGAAGAGCTGAAACTAGCTCGGGGTCTTTATATAGTTTGGACATGATGGTGGTTCTAACTTCTGAAGACATGAAATCCATCAATTTGGCAATGTTTAACGGCACCTTTTGGCCTTGAGTCCCTTGATGTGGGGAAGATGGGATCTCCATTTCTTCGATAGAATCAGGTAGTCCCTCTGTAAACATTCTTTCCATCAAGAAGTGAGTACGTCCACTTTCCCATGACTTTAAGTCACTTTCCTCTTGGATGACACTAGGTATGTCCAAGGGTCTATGGACTTGGTGAGGTTGTTGTTGCATAGGGAACACGGTGTCTGTAATCTGGATCTTCCTAGGTGCTGGTTCTAGATCCCTTTGGGTATCTTCTACCAAACTCCTTAAATGCTTGACTCGTTCAATCTCCTCTGTAGGGTTTGGGTAAGTTCCTATCTTCTTTTTGGATCTTGGCCATTGTGGCTCATGAAGATCTTCCTTGTTGGTTTCTATGTTAGTGGTCGTTCTGGTCTCCATGGTTTCACCTGAATCAGAATCTTCTTCAGCGTCGTTCATATATACGGGGTCGTCACCAGTCCCTATGTTGGTCTTTGAACTGGGGTCTGACTTCTCTGCTTTTTGCGATCTCTTTCTTCGTGTTTTCTTCTTTTTCTGAGATTGGTCAATTGATGCCGTGTCTCTTTCCTCAAGAATATAATTTTGATTTTTGGAGCATCGATCGTATGAGTGCGTTTACTGGTACCACGGGTGTACTTGGTGATGGCTCCTCGGTAACTTCAATCAAGTTTAATGGCGTGATCTTCGGTGCATTTGGATTATTTGGACATTGGGCAATCAAATGATCTATGCCACATCGATTACACATGAGTATCGGCATTGTAGACGTGCTCGCTTGATTGGTTTGCATTAGTGTGGCGTTCTTTTGTAGCCTAATAGGACACTCGGCTACACGATGTGGACCTCCACACTCATAGCATTGAAGAGGTGGTCTCTTAGCAGTGTAGTTAATATTTTGGCCTCTTGCCGCAAGAGCAGCTACTTGATATACAGGTTTGACTTGTCCCCAATAGTCCTCCATGTAGTATTGTGGACTTTCTTCAAGAACATCCATCCCATAGGCGATATTAGGATCTATATCTTCCTCACAGCCTTCCAAATAAGAAATAGATGACTCACAACCCACTTGATTCACACAAGTGATTCTCGGATGTGGTGGTTGCGGTCCTAGCACTGGAGGTGGTAAGGGTGTTGTTTGAACAACACTTTGGGCCCTAGGGACCATATGTTGTGATGTTTGTTCAAGAGGTGGGGCCGGCATCAATGCAGGCACTCGAGGTGTGTCTGTCCATGCTAAGGTTGGTCTATTGGCCATCGCGCGCTTAAATACTATGCAATCCTTAGCTTGATGACCATACCTCCCACAGGCATTGCAGTTTCCATTGAATTTTACTCTAAAAGTAGGGCATTCACTGGTACTATGCGGTCCATAGCATATTGAGCACCATTGTTGCTCCCTTCTTGGATACATATGATTGTTTTGCGGAGCACGATTGTCTCTAAGACTCTCTTGAATAGCCTTGGTGAGATCTCCTAAAGTCATCTCAGATATATTTGGCTCCTTAGCAATAGGCTTTAGGGTCATTGGTTGATGCCCTGATGCTTGCGAGCTAATAGATTTAGTCTCAACAGACACTCTTTCTCCGTAAATCATTAGATTATCCTCCAATTGGATCGCATTGGTGGTGACTGCTTTCCAAGTGGTGATACCTCTAATGACTAGGCCATTGTAGATATCCTCACGTCGTAATCCCCTAATGAATCTATCAAGTAATTGGTTATTGTTGAAACGCTCATTTGGATTACAACGAGAATTCAAATGCTTCAAGCGACTTATAAAGTCTCTCACCGACTCTCCTTCCTCTCGTTGGGCTTTCTGGAGCTGAGAGGCTACACCCCAAAGCACTCCCTCTCATATGTATTCCTTTAAGAACAGTCTCCTAAGAGTAGGGTAAATCGTTTTTTCTTCCACCCTTAGGGTTCTATACCAATCCCTAGCCTTTCCACTTAAGATTAGGCTTAAAGCATTGCTCTTATGTAGGTCATTGTGTTCTCCTAGAGAATCGCATATTTGTTCAAACACTTCAATATGCTTTCTCACATCCCCGTCTCCACTAAATTTTTGTGTGAGCTTGGCTATTTGTACTGCCTTACTTCTAGGCTCTCTATCAGGCGTGTTACGCATATTCTCAGCAATAGATCGACCAATAGCTTGAGAAAATGTCGCCAAGTCACCTAAGTGAGCAGGCACCGTGGGTGAAGGCGCTCCAGAGACTACATGTGGAGTAGGTATTGGCATTGGGCTTGGCACATAGGAAGCCCTTGGGTTCCACGTTGGGTACGATGTTGTGCCATGTGGTGGTCCATAGTTCATATGGGTGGCCCTAGGCATAGCAGACGTCGGATGTGACATGCTAATGCTAGCCGGTATAGTCCCATGGAAATAAGAACTTGGGTGTTGTGGTTGTGGAGCATAGGTAGTTGAAACAATGGGAGAGGTAGGGACTACATGAGTGTGATGACCCATAGGTGCATTCGATTGGTTCGCACTTGTAGGTACTATTGCAGGCATTGAGCTACCATGTAGTGGTGCTTTACTAACAAATGAGGTCCATGGTGTGTTTCTTCGCATGCCCATCATTGGGGTAGGCATGGTAGCCGTGGTGTCATCCAAGGAAAGATGAGCTAGACTTGGAAAAGTAAAGCTATCGCTTGTGGGCTCAGATCGCATTGAGACCCCTGGAGAAACAACATATGGGGGATCGATGGGACTCACTGGGGGAGTCTCCATTTGTGATAGAGTGGGTTGTTTCCCTTTGTCCGTGTCTAAAAATCGCATAGGACCCATCGAAGGTATGTTTATTCCTCGATTTTGCCTCTCGGACTGGATAATCCTATGGATGACATTGCAGATCATGTGTTGTTGTTCCTCTAGACTAGTGGCACTAGATGTGGATTGTACAACTTCTAACCAACCCACCTGGTATGTGTAGCCCATGTATAGGTCGGTCAAAGTCTCCGTGTGTAGGTCATTTTCCCAATTTTCATTGAGAAATATCCCGTCCAAACTTGGTGTACTAGAGGGTTGCCGTGAGGTGGATGCAATGTTGCTTCCCGTGTTTTGACTTTTAGTCACCGCTGCCTTAGAGGCGACTTTGGAAGGTGGTAGCTCGGTAGGGCCTTCATTAAATGAGGTAGGTAGAATGTCCACGTGGACACTCTGAGGGAATGTGGGGTCTACACGAGATGTGAATGGTGATTCTACTTCCCCACCCCCTTTGTTTACTTCACTAGCCGTAGGTTCAGAGCGCGTAGCTCTACTAAAAGTTTCCATCAAACGGCTAAAAACACTAGTTCCAGGCTGTTGGGCCCAGCTAGGCACGATTTCATCTGTTCCCCCGGGGCTTTGTGTAAGATTCTCTTCCATAATATCATAGTCAGAGGAGGAGTCGCTAGCCGCTATATTTGGGTCTTGGGTTGCACTACCTTGGGTCCCCGCTAAGGGCGTAGACCCTAGCGTGGAAGGATAATGGGTGCCCGCGTAAATGGAGGCACTATCAATATGCTCGTGCTCTAACACTCATCCAGAGCGTAGGTGCATGTGACCTCCACACTCTAAACACGTTGGTGAGTGCCCATGAAGGCCGCTCACTTAGTTTTTTTTTTTTTCTTGGCGTTTATAATCCAAGTTTTTCGTTATTCTTGGTTATTTTTTGTAACCAAGCCACAAAAGATGGCGTGTAATAGCTCAAGACGGGTGTTTTGGCTAAAGGAATGTGCCGTGCTTTACAACTCCCTATTCGGTTACCTGAAGCCCTCGAAATCCTAAAAATAGTCTTTATAGTCCTCGAAATCCTAAAAATAGTTTTTAAATATAAAAAGGTGTATAAAATATTTTTTAAAACTGAGGACTGAGGTCTGGGTTTGGGCTTGAGCTTGAGGGATGATCCCCAGCCCGAAAATAAATTTTTAATTTTATTTTTTTTTTTTAAGTCGTCGCACCGCGCGCGCGCACACACACACACACTTAACCTACACCTAACTTATCTACTTACAGCTAATAGAGATACTGCAACACACACTCTAACACTGTTTACACAGTACTACAGCAGCTAATAGATCTACAAAACTAACTTTACAAAACTAACATTCCATAGCTAATACCTTAATTCTAACAATACATTGCAAAAAAAATGTAACTCCTTCTTTAATAGAAAACAAAAAAGACAGTACAGTGTAACAAAAACCTTCTCCACACAACCACACACCTTCCTTCTTCACAAATCCTTCTCCACACAACTACACACACTCCTTCCCTACCTTTCCTATGATAGAAATTGCACCACAAGAAAGCGTAAAGTGCTCAACTGAGCTTAGTGTAGGGCATTTCCCCGGCAGTGACGCCAAAAATGTGCGCTCCTTGCCGCACTGTCGAAGCAAGGGACTTGCCGATACACCATGTGCGAGCCACAAATGGCTCCAAGCACACAACAAGCCTAAACTAGTAAGCTCAAAGAAAGTGATGGTGTGTCACTCACCGCTCTACGCTTGCTTCGTGGAGGATTCCTCGTCGCGAAGAAGAAGGAGACACTGCTTTGTCGCGCTCAACCGCTTCACCACCGTCGTGCCGTCGTCACAATGCTCGATCGCACTCTCTCTCTCTCTCTCTCTCTCTCTCTCTCTCTCTCTCTCTCTCTCTCTCTCTCTCTCTCACATACACACACACACACACACACAAGGAGGTGAAGAAGAAGAAGATGGAGATGGAGATGGAGATGGAGATGGAGCAAGAGCACTCTTCTATTGCACAAATGAGAGAATGAGTAAATTTTAGGTTTAGTTGGCTTTTATATGAGCTTGCCCCATTCACACTTGGGCGCCCATGCTTAGCCAACTAATCCCTTGAATGTTCCAGTTAGAGTGCGCCTCTCATCGGCGATCACTCTTACCCTTTTCCTATTGGACCGAGAAGCCCGGTACCTGACTCTACAAGTAAATAATACAACGTCCGTCGTAAGTTAGAACGTCCGTCGTAGGTGATAGGGTGTCCGTGAGCCGTGAGGGTTAACAAGAGTAGATTGAGAGGAAGGAGTAGTCTTACGAGAAAGAAGTATATTTTCTCACATAATCACTCATAATAGCTTAACATAGCTCAGTAATTAGCATAGTAGAGGAGATCAGCATGCATTGAAGCTTTGCTCTTGGTTGGATTTGCATCACAATTAAAGCCAAGAGTTGTTGGTGTAGGCCTCCCTTCTCACAAGCTTGAAGTAGATGATGAGATTTCCATTAAAGCTTGAGAAGGAGAGAGAGAGAGAGTCTTCTTGCTTCACACATGAGATTGTGTGAGTGTGTGTGTGATAATGCCTTGCCAAAACCAGCCCCCTCTCTCTCTTGGTCGACCCCTCTTGCAACCTACTCTTGTTGGCACCCCATTGGACCCTGCAAAGCTTAGCTAATCATAATTGAGAAGCATAAGTGATAGCCTTGTGACATGTGTCCCCCTTTCCCCTTTTGTGAGAGCTTTAGGTAATTAGATAATGCTATTAAACTCTCATTGGACCCCTTTGTCTTTGGCCAATAGGAATCATGCAAGCCATTGGGCTGCTGAATCTTCATTGGACCCCTTGGGAGACTGACCAATAGTCTTTTAGAGAGCTTAATTCTTATTGGTTCTTTTATTAAGTGTTTTTAAATGAATTAAACTAGATTTAATCTAGCCTAGTTCTTATTGGTCTACCGCTATGGCCGTCCAATAGGATTAATTGAGTGCATCTTGTGGGCAATTGGCCTAGGGACCTAACATGTGTCTACTATGCCCTTTGTGTGAAGGGGCTTGCATGAGTGAGTGTCTGTGTGTGTGTGTGTGTGTGTGTGTGTGTGTTTCTCTCTCATCCCCTACTAAAAGGGCTCGCCCCCTCCTATGTAGGAGCTGGCAAAGACTTTTTGGCACACTACAAAGCATCCAATTTTCCCTAGAGTTGGACCATTGGACATAACCTTTGAATTTTGGAACCTTAGCATTTTGGAAGTCTTAATGGGTTGAACCTTAGGGTCTTTGAAGCCCATTGTTGCACATTTCTCTTTTGTAGATGGCCACCCCTTTGGATCCCTACTGTGGCCCCGGTCTGCCAACTTAACCAATATTCTAGCTTTTTCTCCCCTGTCACTTCCCCATATTAAATTATCAGTTTAACATGAGAAAATCATTTAAGAGAATTATATATTAGTTATTATGACATTACCTCTCTCTTGAAATCATATTCGTCCTCGACTATGGGGTAGAGAAGGTAAAGTCTATTCATTAGTCCTTTTTCTAGCGGGTAGAGGATCCCTATCTTACCCTACGACATCGTTCTAGAATGGATGACTAATCCATTTGGTGCTTGAGAGCCTAAGTTGCCACAAGCATGTTTGCACATTAGTACTATCAATCTTCCACAGTAGAGTGACAAGCTCGACTTAGTGTTTGGAAGACGTCGTCTCCATAAGCTTGATTCTAAGCATACATACTACTTAACATCTGTGCACAAATAACAAAAAGAGAGTCTTATAAGACAAAAAATTTGTTCATTTTAAACATTTGTACATTTGCTTACTCTAGGGAAGCATTGTAAGCATTGACAAGGTTTAGGTTATCCTTTAATTGTATGCCTTGCATCCATCTATCATCTTCAAAAGGATAATTCTTAAAATTAATAAGATATCGTCAGATAGTCTTACCGCCTCTTAATACCTTGTCTTCATGTCGGAGAATGGACTCGGGCTGCAATACCTCTTCTTGGTCCTCGATCTCCGGTGGGTCTTCAATAGTTGGTTCTTGAGGTGGATCTCCTTTGTAAGGCTTTAGTAGGCTCACATGGAAATCATTGTGTATGAGCCAATGACTCGGCAACTTGAGTTGATAGGCCATCTCATTGATTGGTCTAAGAATCTGGAAGGGACCATAGTACCTTTTTGCTAACTTAGCATAGTACTTTTGGTGTCACATAGGATTCTTGCCCGTGGTGTGCCTTAATCGAGCCTTGGGAAATTTTAGCAAGACCCAGTCCTTTTCTTTAAAGGATTAGGCTCTTCTGTGCTTATCAGCAACAGCCTTTTGCCTTTGCTATGAGATAGAGATAGTGACGGGAGCAAATCGAGACACGGACCGCGACGGCCTCTAAAACGTCGGGAGCCGATGCACGCCGCAAGCCGGTCACGGTAAAGAAAATAGGGGGCACCACCTAGCTTTGAGCGGCTAGGACGCAGACAACGGTGATGTAAGATATCATGAACTTACACACACACACACAGAGAAGATAGAGAGAATGAACAAATGATGAAAGCCCTCGGGGGTGTGAGGGAGAATTAATTCTTGCCGTATTTACAAATGATCTTCTTTCCAACGAGGTGGCACACCGTGGTGATAGAGAGATAAAGGGGGAGATAGTGAACCTACTTGGTGTGTTCTCTAGAGACGACTCGATGATATGAAACTTGCTACCAAGAATGTGTGTGTGTGTGCATCAACCATTGGAGTCGAGAGGTGGACGTAGCTCCCTTCACATGATGCAATTCCCAAAACAAACCATTACAGAAGTCCCCTCCCATGTGATGCGAATAGTGTCAATTCCTCCCACTAAAACTCTACCAAGTGATGACCTCTCATGAACTGCCCCCCCCCCCCCCTCGATAGTGACCTCTCAGTGCCCTTTTATAGGTGCTGGCTGCTTTAGATTAGGGTAATCTGGCTTGATTAGGGTAAGCTAATCAGGGAGATAAAGCAAGGCAGTGGGCCCGGGGTGGTTGACCCTTGCTTTGTCTTGGGAGTTATTAAAATCAAAACCTCTAGGTGGGCCTTTGTGACCATCACATAGAGAGAGGAGACTTTACAAGTTGGGATCTTTTTACAAAAATTGGGTAAAACTGAAAAAATGATGATAATAACCTACGGTTTACTGAAGAGGGTCTTGTGGTCGCATGATGCCGGTGAATGGCAGCTTCATCGGTGCGTTGTTGTAGCGCGTTCGTCTCTTTGGGGTCGGCCGGGGCATGCCTTCAGCGCCTTTGCTTGTTCCGGTGTCAACGGCGCATGCTTTGGCCGCCTTCTTCTTTGTCGATGCCGATATCATTTTGGTTTTTTTCTTCTTCTTTTTTTGTATTTTTTATGGTGTGTGTGTATACGCGTGTCATGTGTATGTGTGTGTGTGTGTGTGTGTGTGTGTGTGTGTGTGTGTGTGTGTGTGTGTGTGTGTGTGTGTGTGTGTGTGTGTGTGTGTGTGTGTGTGTGTGTGGGTATATGTACATGTGTGAGTGCGTATTGGCGTGCGTGTGAACGTCAATTACCGAGCCAAAAGAGACGGTGAGAGAGCGTGAGACGAGGGAGTGTGTGTGCGTATATGTGTGTAGGTGAATGTGTGTATTTGTATATGTGAGCGTGGGTGTGTAGGCAGGAGAGTGTGCCGTGTGGGTGACGGGGTGTGAAGGAAAGTGTGTGTGTGTGTGAATGAGGGTTTATATATATATATATATATATACTAAAAATCTTTCTTTTTTCTTTGCAGGCCTACCGACGGCTCAGAGCGATGGAGAGAGTGGAGGACGTGAGCGAGACGAGGGGGTGTGTGGTGTGTGTGTGTGTGTGTGTGTGTGTGTGTGTGTGTGTGTGTCTCTGTGTGTGTTAGAGAGAGAGAGTTCCTATTTTGCACCTTCAGAGGTTGAGAACGAAAGAGAGAGAGTGTGTGTTGAGTTGCCTGCACGGGCTGTGTGCGAGAGAGATAGAGAGAGAGAGAGGTTGAGTGGATGAGGTGGTGATGGAGGGTGAGTGTCAGGGGGCGGGTGTATGTGTGTGTGGATAAGAGACAGAGAGTTCCTATTTTGCGCCTTCCGACTGGAGCCATGAGTGGCTGAGAGAGAGAGAGAGAGAGAGAGAGAGAGAGAGAGAGAGAGAGAGAGAGAGAGAGAGAGAGAGAGAGAGAGAGAAGAGTGTGAAACGGGAATGGGGATGCAGGAGAGAGAGAGAGAGAGGAGAGAGAGAGAGAGAGAGAGAGAGAGAGAGAGAGAGAGAGAGAGAGAGAGAATATCCGGGGCCCTTTTGTTGGTCAACAGAGAGCGTGGGAAGGGGGGGTTTTGGCGATAGAATGGGGTAAGGGGGTGTGTGGTGAGAGAGAGAGGGAATATTATCCCCTGTTTTGCATGCTGGCTCAAGGATGAGAGGAGGGGAGAGAGTCAATGGGGTGGGGAAGAGGGAGTAGCGGGCCAGGGGAGGGAGAAAGTGAGGCCGAGGGAAGGGTGAGGGGTGTGTAGATGTGTGTGTGTGTGTGTGTGTGTGTGTGTGTGTGTGTGTGTGTGTGTGTGTGTGTGTGTGTGTGAGAGAGAGAGAGAGAGAGAGAGAGAGAGAGAGAGAGAGAATTGGCTTCTTGTAGGCAACAAGGGATATAGAGAGGGAGGATGGCTGGGCCACCTGCGGCTTGTGGGCCGCTTGCGGGCTAGAGAGAGAGAGAGAGAGAGAGAGAGAGAGAGAGAGAGAGAGAGAGAGAGAGAGAGAGAGATGGTTGAAATGGATGAGGGAGAGAGAGCGTTTTGCCGAGAAGGGAGAGAGGGGAAGAGGGAGGTGCGTAGGGAAAATGAGAGAGAGAGTGGGATATTTCCTCCCATGCCCGTGGGGCCTTTGATCAGAGAGAGGGGAAGAGAGTTGGATCGATGGAGGGAGAGATGGATTACGACGGCCCGCCAGGGGAATAAAACAAGAGGGAGAGAGAGGGAAGGAAGAGTGAAACCGAGGGCGGCCTGCTAGACTGGGGTATGGACGAGCGAGGGCATGAGGGTGATAAGGTTGGCCAATCGAGGGGGGCCATGTGACGAGGCCATGCCAGTAAAAGCCAGGGCCGTGAGGTTGACCAGGCATTGCGGAGCCTTCCGACGATGTCAACAAGGCTTCGGCAGAGGAAAGGTAACCTTTTTCTTCTTTTTTTTCTTTGATTTTTGAAAATCGACTAGGTGGCTAGAGGCATTCATGTCTCTAGCCCTCACTCTGATTCTTCTTTAGCTGATTTGTAGGAGCCGATATCGAGTTGCCTTCTGAACTAGCCATTCCATTTGGCCACTGGTGAGATTTCTGGGATATTCATGGATCTGCAACAGGTCTGGGTGATAGCCTGTTCCTTGGAATAGTGTTGGTTGATTAAAAGGGAAGCCCATGGCTTCCAGAACTTTGTGCTAGTGTCCTCCTGGATCCCAAGTGAAGAATGGGATCATTGTCTGCAGTGTCCGAACAATAAAATTTTCATGCCAAATAGGACCAAATTTGTAACCACCAGTAGCGAGAGGGGAAATGAGCATCTTGGCTCCTGCAAAGACAGAACTGAAATTATGATTCCCAAGAGTGTGCCAAGAATCCACCTTATATGGCCACCTTGTTGGTGTGGTGAGCTCCAGTTGTCTTCAAAACCTTGCTTACTGCCATGACTGGAAAAACTTGCAAGCATACCATGCATCTCTTGAGTGTGCTTAAACATGTCAGCTGTCTTTTCTGATGCTGATAGTAAGCCACCTACCTTGCGGCTTAAATACAAGCGTGATCTACTTATCTCTCTCCGTAGAGAGGATACACTGTTTGTAAAAAATTGCACCAAATTGGGAATGAGGCCTTCATTCTTGCATTCTATCAGCCTTTTGTCTATCCATGGATCCTTAACTCTTATCTCCATGCTGATCTTACCTTTATATGTTCTAGCAGTTAACCATAACCGTAGGTCTGATGCATCCCATGCAAACACAATGATGTGTTGTGGAGGAGTCTGGAACATCCTTAAAAGGTTGGCAACATATTGATCATCAAACTTACTCTGAACATCCTTACATAAACTGGAGGCATTACCCATCTCCAAGTTTATAACACCTTTCAGTAGACTAGAGGCATTACCCATCTCTAAGTCTATGACACTACACAATAAATTCTTGCTCAACTGCCAAGCCCTTGGAGTAATATCCACCAACTCCAAACCTTCAGTCTTGCTTACCTCTTCATTATGGTCCTCGTGTGAAACTTCCTTGATGCAAGATTCCTCTAGCTTGCTACACTATCCTTGGTCCATGCAGGTGCACAGGCTTCTGTCTTCAAAGTCCTTCCCTTTGCTTGATATGTTGTCCATCTTCTGCAAAGCCTTGCTAGCAGGTTGGTCTTCCTCTTCTCTTGTATCTTCCATGCCCTTTGCATTCCTCTTATTCTGGTGAGGCCTGATCAACACTTTACACCTTCTTACCCTTCCTGCCCAATGTTGTCGATTGATCGCTTTGGTGCTTATTTCATCCACGGTTAAAGATGTACTCACATTTGTAACACAATTTTCTTGACTTACCTCCCCCACTAGGGTAGCATCTTTTGATTCTTTAACCTCTTGTTCCACTACTTCAGTCCTTTGTTACCTCCCCCACTAGGGTAGCATCTTTTGATTCTTTAACCTCTTGTTCCACTGCTTCAGTCCTTTGAACAAACTTCTCACTTGATCCTTTTCTTGTTATCTTCACCTTCACCTCTTCTGCAAGACCAATGATACTTGGTGTGCGGGTACCAATTGATGGTGGGCGTAGGATGAGTGTAAGTGGTGATTGTGGTGGTGGTTGCATCGTTGGCTGTAGGAATTGAACTCATGGGGCTAGTTGTGGTTGCATGGGTGATGGTGGAATTTGAACAAGTGAGATTGGTTGCCTGGGCAGCGGCAATCTTGCCCTTGGCGGAGAGATCTGATTCTATCTCCCTCCT
The DNA here is from genome assembly GCF_014529385.1 of Adiantum capillus-veneris. Classification (NCBI taxonomy): domain Eukaryota; kingdom Viridiplantae; phylum Streptophyta; class Polypodiopsida; order Polypodiales; family Pteridaceae; genus Adiantum; species Adiantum capillus-veneris. The sequence goes on from NC_140955.1 coordinate 111,931,077, forward strand.
CTATTGAAATTCTGTCTCCTTGGATGTGGACAGTAGTACATACCATGGCCGTCTTCCACCCTTGTTGCACTAGATGCACGAATAAACTCTCTAGTTGGGTAGTGATGCGACTCAGCAAGTCTTGCGGCTCCTCTGATGCCTCTAATGGTTGGGCTCTATGAGTGGCTGTTGCAGTCACTGGGGTTAGTCAGACTGAGCTTGATTCCTCTGACTTGTTGACTCTTGCTTGTATGCGCAGCTTCTTGTCTTTACGGCGGGCTACTTCCACTGCCAACTCATACGTTGCAGGAGACCTTCCCTTCACCTTCTCTCTACGGTGACCATAGGGTAGCAATGAAACGGTCCTTCTTCAAGAAATTAGGCGCTCCTTTGCCTTCCTCCAGTGAGGCAACCCATCTCTCCTACAAATCCACAAACTTGGACGCATAGGTGGCATACTCTAGCAAACTCCCTGTTTTAATTCCTTCAGTAGCTGCCATAGCTTCTCCAAGGTTGTGCCTCCACCAAACCTCTTCACAAAGGCAACACGTAACACATCCCATGCATTTTTGGTAGCCTAGGGCAAAGCATTGTACCAGGACTTGGCCTCTACTTTCATCAGTAGAGAAAAAATTCGAAGCCGTGAGGCGTCATCATCCTTGTTGGAAACCACACAAGCGATATCGAAATCATCCAGAAAGTCGCTGGTGAGATCTTCTCCCTTCTTTCCTATGAACGTGGGGAAAGAAACACTTTCCATGGTAGCGACTCAGGAAATTACAAACCCTTTTTTTTTAATATATATTAATGATGCAACGGCTCATAGCGGCTTTTTACAGAGTTGGGTAGATAGATTAAAACAGGATAAAGAATGGATCACAAAGCTATAACAGAATAAAGATGCTTACATCAAAAGAGTGGTAGTAATCCCGAAGGGGCAAGATGATGGGACATGGAGATCTCAGGATTTCATCAAGCATCTCGGCTCCGAATAAGAAAACAATCTTTTGCTGGTATAATATCTTCCTATCAATATACACATTTACATGCATGTGTTGCAAGAAATGGAAAGGAAATACTTCTGGCCTATTGTTATTATCCATGTCGGGTGTAGGGAAAGGATCTTGACCACTAGGGTTGCGTACCTCAGGTGTTGACGAGGTGACACCTTCACCACATGCTCCTACCTCTTGTAGAAGTCCGCACAATCCTCCACATTAGGTTCAAAACAGACTGGGCGAGAAGAGTCTACCTCAATCAGCTTTCCATTCTGCATGCGGCGATGGCGCTTGGGTGGTCGAACTTCATTTGAACTCTCCAGGCCTAGAGACAGTGTAGGACCACTTGCATCCACCAAATGCTTTAGGCTTTCGGACTTAGACTCTATGGTTGATGTAGTTGCCGACTCCTCTTGAAGCATTAGAGATAAAACACTTGGTGCTACAGAAAATCTGACTATCGTGAGAGTAGTGCTGCAGTTTTCCAAAGCAAAACTCACCGTTCTTTCTTCACTTCCTCTGTCGGCACTCATTGACAGAATGCTTTGGTTGACAGCACTGATGGCACTTCATAGGCCTCCCACCTGATGCTCTCAATTTGTGGTTAGAATGAGCAACACGAGATGAGGAGCTTACCTCTTGAATACTGACAACACTACAGCCTAGCAGTAGCACTTGAATGAAGGTGGCTAGTGCCTCTTTAGTCTCCTCCTCTTCCGTCCTCCAGTTAGAGAATTCCTTCAACCATTCGTCCATGATTGATGGCGTGTGTTACTTTCAGCATTGTAAACCGAAGGTTTCCGAGAAGCCCTCCTCAGTGGGGGCACCAAATGATGGGAGCAAAGCGAGACATGGACCACGACGGCCTCTAAAATGCCGGGAGCCAATGCACGCCGCAAGCCGGTCACGGTAAAGCGAACAGGGGGCACCACCTAGCTTTGAGTGGCTAGGACGCAGACAACGGTGATGTGAGATATCACGAACTTACACACACATAGAGAAGATAGAGAGAATGAACAAATGATGAAAGCCCTCGGGGGTGTGAGGGAGAATTATTTATTGCCATATTTACAAATGATCTTCTTTCCAACGAGGTGGCACACTGTGTTATAGAGAGATAAAGGGGGTGATAGTGAACCTACTTGGTGCGTTCTCTAGAGACGACTCAATGATATGAAACTTGCTACCAAGAATGTGTGTGTGTGTGCATCGACCATTGGAGTCGAGAGGTGGATGTAGCTCCCTTCACATGATGCAATTCCCAAAACAAACCATTACACAAGTCCCCTCCCCCGTGATGCAAATAGTGTCAATTCCTCCCACTAAAACTCTACCAAGTGTTGACCTCTCATGAACCCCCCCCCCCCCCGATAGTGACCTCTTAGTGCCCTTTTATAGGTGCTGGCTGCTTTAGATTAAGGTAATCTGGCTTGATTAGGGTAAGCTAATCGGGGAGACAAAGCAAGGCGGTGGGCCTGGGGTGGTTGACCCTTGCTTTCTCTTGGGAGTTATTAAAATGAAAACCTCTAGGTGGGCCTTTGTAACCATCACCTAGAGAGAGGAGACTTTACAAGTTGGGATCTTTTTACAAGGCTTGGGTAAAACTGAGAAAATGATGATAATAACCTACGGTTTACTGAAGAGGGCATCGTGGTCGCGTGAGGTCGGTGAATGGCAACTTCATCGGTGCGTTGTTGTAGCACGTTCGTCTCTTTGGGGTCGGCCGGGGCATGCCTTCAGCACCTTTGCTTGTTCCGGTGTCGGCGGGGCATGCTTTCGCCACCTTCTTCTTTGTCGGTGTCGATGTCATTTTGGTTTTGTTCTTCTTCTTTTTTTGTATTTTTTATGGTGTGTGCGAATACGCATGTCGTGTGTGTGTGTGTGTGTGTGTGTGTGTGTGTGTGTGTGGGTATATGTATATGTGTGAGTGCGTATCGGCGTGCGTGTGAACGTCAATTACCGAGCCGAAAGAGACGGTGAGAGAGTGTGAGACGAGGGAGTGTGTGTGTGTGTGTGTATATGTGTGTAGGTAAATGTGTGTATTTGTATATGTGAGCGTGGGTGCGTAGGCAGGAGAGTGTGCCATGTGGGTGAGGGTGTGTGAACGAAAGTGTGTGTGTGTGTGTGTGAATGAGGGTTTATATGCATATATATATACTAAAAATCTTCTTTTTTTTTGTAGGCCTGCCGACGGCTCAGAGGGATGGAGAGAGTGGAGGATGTGAGCGAGACGAGGGTGTGTGTGTGTGTGTGTGTGTGTGTGTGTGTGTGTGTGTGTGTGTGTGTGTGTGTGTGTGTGTGTGTGTGTGTGTGTGTGTGTGCACGTACGTGCATGTGTGTGTGTGTGTGTGTATTAATGTTAGAGAAAGAGAGTTCCTGTTTTGCGCCTTCACAGGCTGAGAACGAGAGAGAGAGAGAGAGAGAGAGAGAGAGAGAGAGAGAGAGAGAGAGTGTGTTGAGTTGCCTGCACGGGCTGTGTGCGAGAGAGAGAGAGAGAGAGAGAGAGAGAGAGAGAGAGAGGTTGAGTGGATGAGGTGGTGAGGGAGGGTGAGTGTCAGGGGGCGGTGTGTGTGTGTGTGGATAAGAGAGAGAGAGAGTTCTTGTTTTGCACCTTCGGGTTGGAGCCGTGAGCATCTAAGAGCGAGAGAGAAAGAGAGAGTGTTGGAACGTGAGGTGTGGAAACGGGCATGCATGGGCTGTGATGAACAGCACCACACACACACACACACACACACACACACAGAGAGATTATCCGGGGCCCTTTTGTTGGTCGAGAGAGAGCATGGGAAGGGGGGGTTTTGGCGATGGAGTGGGGTAAGGGGGTGTGTGGTGAGAGAGAGAGGGAATATTATCCCCCTGTTTTGCATGGTGGCTCAAGGATGAGAGGAGGGGAGGGAGTCAATGGGGTGGGGGAGAGGGAGTAGCAGGCCAGGGGAGGGAGAAAGTGAGGCCGAGGGAAGGGTGAGGGGTGTGTAGATGACAGAGAGAGAGAGAGAGAGAGAGAGAGAGAGAGAGAGAGAGAGAGAGAGAGAGAGAGAGAGAGAGAGAGAGAGAGAGAGAGAGAGAGAGAGAGAGAGAGAGAGAGAGAGAATTGGCTTCTTGTAGGCAACAAGGGAGATAGAGAGGGAGGATGGCCGGGCCACCTGCGGCTTGTGGGCCGCCTGCGGGCTAGTGAGCGAGAGAGAGAGAGAGAGAGAGAGAGAGAGAGAGAGAGAGAGAGAGAGAGAGAGAGAGAGAGAGAGAGAGAGAGAGAGAGAGAGAGAGAGAGAGAGAGAGAGAGAGAGAGAGAGAGAGAGAGAGAGAGAGAGAGAGAGAGAGAGAGAGAGAGATGGTTGAAATGGATGAGGGAGAGAGAGAGTTTTGCCAAGAAGGGAGAGAGGGGAAGAGGGAGGTGCATAGGGAAAATGAGAGAGAGAGTGGGATATTTCCTCCCATGCCCGCAGGGCCTTTGCTCAGAGACAGGGTAAGAGAGTTGGATCGATGGAGGGAGAGATGGATTACGATGGCCCGCCAGGGGAATAACGCAAGAGGGAGAGAGAGGGAAGGGAGAGTGAAACCGAGGGCGGCCTGCTAGGTTGGGGTATGGACGAGCGAGGGCATGAGGGTGATAAGGCTGGCCAATTGAGGGGGGGCCATGTGACGAGGCCATGCCAGTAAAAGCCAGGGTCATGAGGTTGACCAGGCATTGCCGAGCCTACCAACGGTGTAGCCAAGGCTTCGGTAGAGGAAAGATAACCTTTTTCTTTTTTTTTTCGTTTGATTTCCAAAAATCGGCTATCAATAGCATCCTTAATCTTTTGGAAATATTCTTGTAGGTCTTGGCTATACTCATCTACCGCGAAGATCTTCCCATGTACCTTAAGTAGCAGGGGACTTTTTGAACTTCCCTCAATTTCCTCGAAAGGTGATTTTCCCATGGAAGTATGTACAGTGTTATTGTAGGCATACTCCATTAAGGGTAAGTCCTTCTCCCATTGGGACCTTTGATCTACTTCCGTTATGTAGGCTTTTAGTAGATCAAGAATTGTTAGGTTAGCTATTTCACTTTGGCCATCCGTTTGCGGGTTATAGGCCAAAGAGAAGTTTAGCCTTGTCCCTAAATTCTCAAAGAGGCCCTTCCAGAAATTACTGGTCATTCTAGGATCTCTATCCGACAATATGGACATTGGCAAGCCATGGTACTTGAAGATGTGTGATATAAAGAGGGTTTCCATTTGATGGGCTTTGATAGTCTTTTTGACAGGTATAAAATGAGCTTGTTTGTTGAACCTCTCTAGTATCGTCCATATTCCTGTATTCCCATGGATAGACTTAGGCAATCCAAAGATAAAATCCATGGATATGCTCTCCCATGGTGAATTAGGAATTGGCAAAGGATGAAGCAATCTAGGTTGCTTCCCTCTATCAAACTTTGTCTTTTGGTATACCACACATTTAGAAACATACTCTTGTATGTTTGCTTTCATGGTAGGCCAATAGAAATATGTTCCAATCCCTTTTAGGGTAAACCGAATCCCTCTATGCCCCACATAAGGAGGAGCATGAGATTCATACATTACTTTCTCACGCAGTGAGTTCATAATGCATAGTCTATTGCCATAGAGAAGATAACCATCTTGTAAAGTAAATGGTTCCTCTTTCTTCCCTAGTGCAAGGGCTGAAATCACATCTCTAGAATCGGATCAATAGCGTACTCATCTATCATAGAAGATCATTGTGAGTTTCTATGGAAACCGCATTCACTCTCAGCCATCTTGAGAGTGCATCGGCTACTTGATTATGCTTTCCAGCAATGTGAACAATATGAAAATGAAATTGCAAAAGGAAATTTTCCCACCTCATTTGTTTAACGGAGAGCTTCTACGTCATGAAGTACTTAAGGATTTGGTGATCCGTCCGTAGAATGAAAGGAGTCCCCAATAAATAGTGCTTCCATGATTCTAAGGCATGTAGAACTGCGAGGAGTTCCTTTTCATATATTCCTAGAGCTTGCTCAACAGGATCAAGCCTTCGACTTTCATAGGCCGTGGCGTACCCTTCTTGAAGCAAAACAATTCCAAGGCAATCACCACAAGTGTCACATTGGACCTCAAATGGCTTTGAGAGATCCGGTAATGTAAGCACAGGTTGAGTGATAAGCTTTTAAAAAGCATTGTTCTCCTTGGCATACCATGTATACCTAATGTTTTTCTCTGTTAGGTCATGTAATGGTCCCGCAATTTGTGAGAACTTTTCTATGAAGCATCTATAGTATGCACACATACCTATAAAGCTTCTTAGTTCATGAAGATTCCTTGGATTAGGCCATCCTTTTATTACCTCTAACTTTGATGGATCCATTTGGATGCCATCTTGAGAGATAATGTGACCTAAATACTGAATCTCTTGCAAGAAAAATTCACTTTTCTTTCGATTAACACAAAGTCTATTCTCTCTTAAGACTTGAAATATTACCTGGAGGTGTTGCTTGTGTTCGTCTGGTGAATTAAAGTAGATGATAATATCATCAAAGAACACTCCAGTAAAGGTTTGATGAGGCCTGTATAGCTTCTCCATCAAGCAATTGAATGTAGTTGGTGCATTGGTCAAGCCAAAAGGCATGACAATGTATTCGTAAAGACCAAATGTAGTGCGAAATGTGATCTTTACAATGTCTTGATCAATTATCCTTATTTGATGGTAGCCACTTTTTAGGTCAATTCTATTGAAGTAGGTCGACGCTTGTAGCTTATCAAATAGGTCTTCTACAAGTGGAACGGGAAACCTATTCTTGATAGTGATCCTATTTAGTGCTCTATAGTCGACACACATAAGATATGTGCCGTCTTTCTTTTTCACTAATAACACGGGTGACCAAAATGGAGATGAGCTAGGCCTAACCATGCCCTTCTCAACTAACTCATGCACTTGCCGCATAATCTCCTCTTGTTAAGCTTGAGAAACTCTATAAGGAGGTTTATTAGGGGGTGAACTTCCTTGAAGAAGTTCAATTGCATGGTCTCATCATTTCCTCATTTAGGAGGTAATTCACAAGGGATGTCGTCAATAAAGACATCTTGAAATCCCTTGAGAAAGTTGGATAACTCTAATTCTTTGTGATTATTTATATTTTCTTTTGCTAAAGCATTAGGTTCATTTTGAGAATCTTTAACAAAAATCATGTACACGGAAATAGAGCTCTTTATTGACTTATTGAAAGCTTGCGTATGTACAATGGGTATGGTGTTACCCATATCTTTGGCATCTATGTACATATCTTTTTCCTTGAACCTAACGTAGATTCTCGTTTCAGGGAATTTAACATTGGCAGCCATGCGATCAAACTATGGTTCCCCTAGGATTACATCCTCGTGCTTGAGAGGAGAGATGAAGAAGTCCTCTTTTTCCACATAGCTTTGGACATGGATCCTCAATTTCCCAATTAAGGGAGTGATTGAAGCTTCTTGCCCCTTGAAATCACCATCGGTGGGCAGGACATCTCCCATCTCTTGGGCTTGGATGCCTAGCTTGGTGGCCAGCTCTGTGGATATGAAATTGTGAGTAGAACCAGGGTCAAAGAGAACAAAATCATCATGTTCTCTTACCTTTCCCCAAGCATGGCATAGAGGAGATCTTGTGTGGTGAGGTTTCTCTTCTTGATTTTGACCAAGCTATCTCTAGGAGGCTCATGGCGGGTGTTCTTTTGAGGGCAAGAACGGTACGTATTCCCTTGTTCGTCGCATTTGAAACAATGGTTATCCTTGCGATACACTCAAGCTCTTTAGGAGAGAGTTTTTTTTTGCCTTTGTAAACTCCCTTCTCCTTAGCTTTGTTGTTATTGGAATTGCCCTTAAGAGACGTTTGGACATTTTCCTTCCCCTTAGGCTCATTGGAACCCTTGTTTTCCATGGGCTTAAGATTTCTCTTAGCCCTTGTTTGGAAATTGATTTGTGAAGCCACCATAGTGTGGTGTATGACCGCAGCTATGGTGCGTGGCCTTTGGGAGTTGACATACTCCACCATATTTTCAATTAAGCCCGCACAACATTGTTGTTTTTGCTCTCCAAAATTCAACTTTTTGAAGACAGTGGCTTTGATGTAAGTCCCAAAACTTGTCTACATATTTGTGAATGGATTCGTAGGGAGAGAGCTTCAAGCTTCACATTTGGTGAGTACTTTGTCTTTGGTATCGGTGGTAAAAAATTGCTTCATGATGGAAGCTCTTAAAGTTGTCCATGTTCGTGGGGCTTCACCGTTGGCCCGTAGGCTAGACCACCATTGCCTGGCAGACTTTTGAAAGTGCATGGCTACATGGCATAGCTTAGAGGACTCCCGGAAGCCCTCATCTCCAAACACCGCATCGAATTGTTGGATGAAGGGCAAGACTTTGTCCGTAGAACCAAAGGTGCCGTCGTAGGTAAGGAAAGAGATGTTCTTTCCTCCCTCTTTGTACTTCTTGACCTTGGATGACCTCTTCCACGCGGCATAGGATTTCCTATGGCCTCTTCTTTTTTATGGTTCAAAATTTGCACCATCACTTTCTTCAGAAGATGAAGAATTTGAGGAAGAGGGAGAACAGGGTGACCTCTTTCTTGCCTTGGTCTTCCCTGTCAGCACCATCACTTTCTTCATAAGAGAAAGAAGAGGGTGACCACTTTCTCGCCTTTTTCTTCTCTTGTTTTTTATCATCCCTCTTTGAATTATGGTGTGGAGAGGTGTGTGATGGTCTTCTCCATTTAAGAGGTGATGGAGAGTGTTTTGCCCGCCGTCTTCATGGAGCCATCTCCGCCAAGGTGGCAGGAGACTTACTTCTTTCTTGTTCCTTTGGTGGGGGATCGTGAGTTCTCCTTTGGGAAGGAGATGCGTCATCAAGAAGTAAATTTTTGAGCCCTTCGTATGGATCTTCTTCTTCCTGAATTGGAGAGAGGCCTCTTTTGGAAGTCTCAAAAGGAGGCTTCCTAGGTACTCTCTCTTCATGGTGAGGAGCTTGGATAATCCCATGAGCACGAAAGTGCCATTGGACTTCACTTTGGAGGGATGGATTTCCCATGGCTTGTTGAAGCCTAGAAACAAGGTAGTTTACAATCATAGGGGCATCATTAGTAGCCTGCTCATTAGCAAAATCCAATCTATCAACATTAATTTTACTCTCTTTACTATTGTCAGCCATTCTAACAACTTTTAGGTGTAATATTTTTAGGTGTACTTTGGCACTTCAAGCCCTAGTTGCTGTTCCTCTTCACCCCTTTAGAAAAGCACTCAAGCTATTGTACCCGTGGCTCAAATATCATTAATTTCAAGGAATAGAAGAGAGGGTCTTTCAACACTAAAACAGTACCGGCTCCTGTCAAGCTTCTAATCGCTCAATAGCGGTTAAGCCGTAGGCAAGCTCCATAGGACTCCACTATTAAGACCATAGCTCTCGACGGTGATCCCCCATTAGCTACATAAAGGCAGGCACACTGCAAGGCTGAAAAATCCCTATTCTACTTACTCAATTGCAATTAATAATACCAACCATTTATAGCTAGCTTGAGGACCTCCCTTCTTGAGCAAGAAAAGAGAAACCTTGTGCTCTGATACCACTGTAACATTTCAATGGCCTAGTGTATAGCGGAAAATAGCATAAACACAATGAACATTTCATTGGAATAGATTTCTAATGAGTATAGCAAGAGTGCTCGGATGGAGAGAGCAACAAAAAGCATAACACCTGGTTAGATAGGCATGAAAAATACTTCAAAAGAGAGATAAATAAAGCTATTGGACAACATTTGAGGACCGGATTTACATGGAGCTGGTCCCCCCTCCAAAAGGCTTTGTATTATAGGTTTCCCCCATCAAGGGAGACATTTTAGAATACAATTCTTTGTGTTCCTTCAATAACTAGCTAGTGCAATGAAGATGGAAGCTTCAAGCACTAAGCAAACACTTATGAAACACAACATCAATTCCCTCACATTCTCATACCCAAGACCTCACACATCTTCGAAGATGGTGAGAGCTAGAAGGGTATGAGAGTAGATTGAGAGGAAGAAGGAGTAGTCTTACGAGAAAGAATTATATTTTCTTATATAATCACTCATAATAGCTTAGCATAGATTAGTAATTAGCATGGTAGAGGAGATAAGCATGCCTTGAAGCTTTGCTCTTTGTTGGATTTGCATCACAATAAAGCCAAGAGTTGTGGCTGTAGGCCTCCCTTCTCACAATCTTGGAGTAGATGATGAGCTTTCCATTAAAGCTTGAGAAGGAGAGAGAGAGAGAGTCTTCTTGCTTCACACATGAGATTGTGTGAGTGTGTGTATGATAATTCCATGCCAAAATCAGCCCCCTCTCTCTCTCTTGGTCGACCCCTCTTGCTGGCACCCCATTGGACCCTCCAAAGCTTAGCCAATCATAATTGAGAAGCATAAGTAATAGCCTTGTGACATGTGTCCCCCTTTCCCCTTTTGTGAGAGCTTTAGGTAATTAAATAATGCAATTAAACTCTCATTGGATCCCTTTGTCTTCTGGCCAAAAAGAATCAAGCAAGCCATTGGGCTGTTGAATGCTCATTGGACCCCTTGGGAGACTGGCCAATAATCTTCTAGAGAGCTTAATTCTTATTGGTTCTTTTATTAAGTGTTTTTAAATGAATTAAACTAGATTTACTCTAGCCTAATTCTCATTGGTCCACCTCTATGGCCATCCAATAGGATTTGAGTGCACCTTGTGGGCAATTGTCCTAGGGACCTGACATGTGTCTATTATTCCCTTTGTGTAAATGGGCTTGCATGAGTGTGTGTGTTTATCTCTCATCCCCTACTAAAAGGGCTCGCCCCCTCCTATGTAGGAGCTTGCAAAGACTTTTTGGTACACTACAAAGCATCCAATTTTCCCTAGGGTTGGACCATTGGGCATAACCTTTGAATTTTGGAACCTTAGCATTTTGGAAGTCTTAATGTGTTGAACCTTAGTGTCTTTGAAGCCCATTGTTGCACATTGCTCGTTTTTAAATGGCCCCCCCTTTGGATCCCTATTTTCCCTCCTTTGGATCCCTATTGTGGCCAATCTGCCAGCTTAACCAATATTCTAGCATTTTTCTCCCCTGGCACTTCCCCGTATTAAATGATCAGTTTAACATGATAAAATCATTTAGGAGAATTAGATATTAGTTATTATGACAGAGGAAAACCTTCTACTTCTTCTTCTTCTTCACCGTGGGTTTCAGACGGGGGGGAGTGTCATGGGTCACTACAATTAAAAAATATATATCATGTGGGTTTAGTAGTAAGGATTTTCTTATTCTATATTTTCTCACATTTTCACATATAGAAGGGTGTTGGAAAATTGATCTTGAAACAAAATGTATGTAGATAGAATAGAAAAAGAGTCCCTTTATTGGTGAAAAAATCATAGCTAAGGGTTTTTATAAATAGTTCTTGAACGTGCATGATATATAGGTTTTGCATATAGTGAACCCCCCCCCCCCCCAAGTTCTTTAATAACTCAAGATAAGAAGCCTACAATTCATAAAAGGGAAAGTACAATATAAGGGGAAAGTAGTAAAACAACCTAGTGTGAATTGCTAGTGAGTGAATTGAGAGAAATAAACAGTTAAGTGTGCCATCACTTTGGGCTCAAAGCATGTTTAGGTGGTACCACTTTTTGCACCTTTTGGTGTTACCACTTGCAAAAAGTGGGGGGACCGGTAAAATTTTCACAAATTTATTGAAAAATTGGCACTCCTTGTACTTTTAGATTCTCCTTAAGAAGAGCTATCTGTTGATAAATAATATGATAGGTGATATTTTTTATGAAGTGTGAGAATGGGGGTCCCAAAGTAATAATTGAAGTAGTGTCCAAGACACCCAAAAGTGGTACCACCTATATATGATTTGACCCTCTGATAGGTAGACCAAGTAGTTGTAGTATCACTAGTGAAGATATGTGTATCCACCCAAGCATGCCAATGATGGATGATTGTTGTGATAGTCATCCAGGAGTATTACATGTTAAGCTTGACATCTCAACACTCTCCCTCAAGCTCATTGTCATCTCTCATATGCCAAGCATCGTTCAAAATCATCGTAGTTTTTCCACTACAAGGGCCTTCATGAAGATATCTGCAACCTGATCATTCACCCTCACGTACTCAAGGTTGATGTTGCCTACCAAGACCCTCTGTCTAATGAAGTGGTAATTCACCTCAATATGCTTCATCCTTGAATGAAACACTAGATTTTGAGCCTATATGCTACTAAGTTTGTCACAGTAGATGACAACCGATCTTTCTGTCTGAACTAAAAAAATCATGAAGTAGAAATCCTAACCATGCTACCTCACAAGGCACCACTGCAACACCCCTATACTCTATCTTTGTCCTTGACAGATCAAGTGTAGGTTGCTTCTTGCAAATTCATGTGATAATAGCACTCTCAAGTGAAAATATGAATCCACTGGTAGACCTATGATCATATGTGTTACTAGCCCAATCCACATATGTGTAACCATAGAGCAGAAACTCAACATCAGCCCTATCAAAGAGTGCACAATCTAAAGTAGCACTCACATAGCACAATGTGTGTCTCATTGCATCCAAGTGGGGCTTCAAAGATTGCATAAACTAACTCACCAATCCAAATGTGTAACTCAAATCTGGACATGACATAGTCAAGTAGATTAAACTACCCACAATCTTCTTGTACATCCGTATCATACTCTTTCAACATGTCCAAAGCATATTGTTTTTCCTTGAACCACTCACTACCATGATTAATCACGTGATTTGACGCACCCGAATCCATATGCCAAATGTTATCACCATAATTTTCCACATTTACAGACATAGTATTTAACATGTGCTACACCAAAAATAGCCTCTCAGGCTCATCTACATTCCTACTAGTGGTTGCATGATTATTTTGTTGCCTCTTGTGTGGACAGTCATGTTAAAAGTGATCATGTATTCCACAACCCCAACATACAACATTTCCATGTTGACATGTATTGTTACGTTGCACACTACCACAACCTCTTGGACTCTCCATGCCTCAAAAATTTTGTTCTATCACTGAGTATTATTTTGCTACTGTGTAAATCCTATGTGGATAGAAATGAGGCATTCATCATAATAAGAGATTCATAACAATTAAGAATAATTATTAGAGAGAATGTACTCAATGTAAAAGGAAATAAAATTTCTTGATTGATTAAAATGAGAGAGATAATTACAACTTAAGCATGGCAGCCTTATATAGGCTCAAAATGGAAGGTTGTAATAAATGCAGAAATTGATGTGCACCACATGTGGGAAAAGGTCAAGTAGCATGCACAAGGTTCCAATACAACATTGTGATAGTTAGAGTGTCATTGCTTTGGCAAAGAATCCGTTGTTTCACTCAAAGTCGAAACACATAGAGGTCAGATACCATGTCATACGAGATGCATTGGCTAGCAACCATATCGAGCTTGTCAAGATTCACACTGATTACAACCCCACAAATGCTCTCACGAAGAGTCTAGCCTCGGAGCAATTTACACGTTACATAGAACTTATGGGTGTAGGATGAAGCCTAGGCGATGCTTCATCAACTTTGTATAGACTAACTATACTGATGCCACTATTGGCCACCATGACCTTCAAGTGAGAGGTTGTTGGGATGTAGGCAAGGTGGCCGTGGGAAACAACCCTTACTCTTACTTTTCCCTAATCAATATAGGGAGAGAAAGTGAGAGAGGTGGCTCTCTCTCACTTTCCTCTCCACTAACCCAACTCCTTGTCTATGCTTCATCCCCTTCTCCAATTCTCTTCTCCTCTCTCTTGCATGCATTCCTCACACGCACAATCCACCAAGAAAACCTCCACATATCACTTCCATGAAGCTATCTCCTTAATCCCCCTTCGAATTTGCAAAACAAATTTGAAAGTAGAAAACTTGAAATAAACAATGCATACGCTTTCTACAATGAGTTTTGCTTTGGTGTGATCTATGTGGTAAACACAAAACTTTGGAATGCACCAACTTGCAATCTTGAGATAAATAATCAAGAAACTTCCTTTGAGTGCCTATGCAAGAGTGAAACCCTTCCATGCATGGTAGTGTAAGCATTAAAAAAACTGCAAAGTTCTTAAGAGTGGATATGCTGGTGTAGTGAAAATTCTGATATAATAGTGTATGAATGATTAACAAATTCTTCTTTAAGAAGGGATTTAGGCAAGAGGATTAATTATGTAGCTCTAGGAGAAGTTTAAGGGTTTGGGGTTTTCCAATTGGTAAGAGGGGGATAACTTTGCTTGGAATGAGAATCCTCTTACAAAAGAAACTCCGTTGTTTATGATAGAATTATCCTTCAAGACTTAACTTCTTGGTGTGTGTATGGTAAGAGTCTTCTCCTTGCTTTGGGTGATTGAAGAAGCTTGTTGATGTAGTAGACGACTCTCCCCCTCTTCAAGACCACCAATTGCGCTACTTGGAAGGAGAGAATGGAAAGAGGCAAGAGAGATTCAAGATATGGAAAGCTTAGGGGTTATGAGAGAGTGTAAAGGAGGTGTGTTTAGGAGGTGTGTGTGTGTGTGTGTGTGTGTGTGTGTGTGTGTGTGTGTGTGTGTGTGTGTGTATTGTAAGAGGCTTGGCTATGGCTTCCTCAAGCTTCTCTACAACTTACTCTCTAGTTGCATCCTCAAAATGGAGGAGAGAAGTGAAAAATGAGAAGAGAAGCCCTCTTTTTATGCACATTTTTTATAATTGCTTTGACTTATCTTGATAGCTTATCTACATTATCTTGATAACTTATCTTACTCATCAAAACTTTATCAACGAGTTACTCACTCACCTTATCCTTATTTTCTCTTTTCCTTCCTAATCTTTTTATTATTATTTTTTTCTTATCTTATCTTTTCTTTTATGATAATTTTTCTCAAAATGAAAAGCTAATTTCCTATGCATTGGTTATGTCCATGTTCCCATGGCATAAGCCGGAAGTGTCTCGTGAGTATACTTTGGTGCTTAAATTGACCCTGAATTTTTCCGAACTTTTTTTTTCTTTCAATTATTTTCTTTTTCTTATTTGTCTTTTAAGTCGGTGGCTTGGATGTGTTGGCCTTGGCCTTGCGTAAGGGCTAGGAGAAGGTCCTTACAAACTCCCGACAAAATGCCAATGCACATAGAAAATGCACACTAGTCATACGACAAGTGGAAGCAAAAGTCTTCATAATCTATGCCTTTTTCTATTCATAACCCTTTGCAACAAGTCGAGCCTTATAGCGATCAATCTCACCATCCGATTTGCCTTTCAACTTGTAAACCCACTTTGTACCAATGGACTTTTTGCCAAGAGAAAAATCGCATAAAGTCCATGTGTCATTTTCTATAATCTGTGTGCATGGCAACCATCCAATTTTTTGAATTTTGTGCTTCATCAAAAGAAAGAGGTTCCTCAACATCATGTAACTTTAGATACAGCCAAAGCATAACACTCCGATGCATAAGATGCATGGCAAGGACCTGAACGAGTACAACTAGACAAAGGTGCATCCAATTTACTATCATGCAAAGTATGCACCAATAATTTTGGCATACCTCTAGCCTGATCATTCTCAGCCCTTTCCTCATCAAGTACATCATGTACATTTGCACCAGTAATAGGCTGATATGTAACATTATCAAAAACCCCCATAGTCTGTACATTTGCCTCATTGGAATTTACATTCGAACTTCCACCAGTGAAAAGAGGGAACAAAGTGTCATAAATGTCCCGTGAGCTTACATTACCATCTCTAGTACATGATAGCAAGGGTTGAACAAAATCTTCCACAAACACACCATCCCGTGAGTCCAAGATATGCATTTTTTGTAGATGATACAACATGTAACCTTTGATTTCAACACTATAACCAACAAAAATACATTTGATAGCTTTATCATCCAATTTTTGCATTGTGTTTGTGGCACCAAAGCATATGCCAAACAACCAAAAACACGCATGTGCTCAATAAAAGGCTTTCTATCATGCCATGCTTCATATGGATTCATAGACTAGAAAGCTTTTTTAAGACATATGTTAAGTACATAAGTGGCACACATGATGGCCTCAAGCCAAAACAAATGCAGCAAGACTTGACTTTTGACCACACATCATGCCATTTTTGTAAGTTACCTATTTTTTCTCTCAACAACACCATTTTGCTGAGGCGTATAAGGCACTGTACATTGGTTTTTTATCCCACAACTAGCCAGAAATGTATTAAATTCATGAGACATATACTCCCCCCTCAATCAGAATGAAGGGTGCCCATAGTACATTTTGAGACATTTTCATCCATAGCCAGAAATTGTTTGAAGCACAAAAATACTTCGAACTTAGCTTTAAGCAGATATACCCATGCATGCATGGAGTAATCATCAATGAAAGTCACGAAGTACAGGTAATTGCCCAAGGATGGAGTTTGCATGGGCCCACAAACATTGCTATGCACAAGCTGCAACCTACATGTGGCCCTAACTGAACCATCCTTTGGAAACTTTGAACGTTGCATCTTACCCAAAATACAGCCTTCACAAACATGTTTTACAGGTGCTTCAAGAGGCAGCAAAGAAGCAACCATATCATATTTTTGCAAACGCAGTAAACTAGTCAAATTCAGATGTCCAAAACATGCATGCCAAATTTTTGCATCTTAAATAGCCTTTGAGTCCACAACTACATTTGCAAAATTCTACCCACACTTAGTCATACAAAGTGAGATTATATAGCCCACGACATAAAATGCCAGATGCAATAATTTCATCACCAAAAATGAGATCATGTATTGTACATCTGTCATCCATAAATTTGACTACAAGTCCCAGTCTAGCAAGTGCAAATACAAACAAAAGATTCTTCTTGATCCCAGGTACATAAATTGCATCAACAAGTGTGAAAGAACTGCCATTTGCAGCAGTAAGCACAATCTTTCCAACTCCTTAAACCGGATAAGAGACACTGTTGGCAGAAGTAACTGAATTTCCATGAGGAATAGACTCAAGAGAGGTGAAAAAATTGCGATGTGAGGTAATGTGTTTTGTAGAACCATTATTAAAATACCGCACATGTGAATCTACAACAATTGACATGCATGCATCATGGACAAAAGACTCAACAATAGTTGCATTTGTAGTGGAACCAGCCTCTTTCTTCTTAGCCTCTTTGGCCTTCAACTTAGGACACTTCTTGATCAAGTGATCATTAGCTTTACAATAATGGTAACACGTCTTCTTTTTTCCCTTATCATCAGATTTCATTCACGTCTTCACGTGAAGTGCAAAGTGGTAATAACTCATGTTATTAAAACTCCATGAGAGTGTGAATAACGTCAAATTCACAAGCACCTGCTAGAACTAACCCAATCTGTTAGCCTCTGGCTTTGGCTATATCCTCCTCTTGCCCCTCATTTCTGGAGGTGGCTATATAAACGATGTCTCATCCTTGCATCCGTCTTTTTTTGCACACTTGGTGTCTTATTTGAGGTCTTTGTTTTCATTCAGGTAGATTTGATTCCTATATATTTTAACATCACGAATAGTTACAACTGACTTTCCCTAGGGTGTGTATCCTCCTGGAAAGAGGTTTGGGTAGGGAGCATCCTTGCGGAGGGTATAGGTGATGCAAGTGTTTGGGGCTCGTTTCTATGGTTGGAATGGAGTGCTCCTTATCACTACACCTACGTATTGTTTGTTACGTATAGTTACCTCCTTTGGGTGTCTATCTTCCTGTAAATAAGTTTGGGTAGGGAGCATCCTTGCGTAGGGTATAGGTGGTGCAAGTGCTTGGGGCTCATTTCTATGGCTAGAATGGAGTGCTCCTTATCACTACACCTGCGCATTGTTTGTTATGTATAATTACCTCCCTTGGGTGTCTATCCTCTTGGAAACAGGTTTGGGTAGGGAGCATCCTTGCGGAGGGTATAGGTGGTTCAAGTTCTTGGGGCTCATTTCTATGGCTGGGATGGAGCCCTCCTTATCACTACATCTATGTATTGTTTGTCATGTTTAGTTACCACCCCTGGGTGTCTATCCGCCTGAAAATAGGCTTGGGTAGTGAGCATCCCCGTGAAGGGTTTAGATGGTGCAAGTGTTTGGAGCTCATTTCTATGGTTGGAATGGAGTGCTTCTTATCACTGCATTGATGTAGTTGTTTGTTACATTTAGTTACCTTTCCCTGGGTGTCTATCCATGTGGAAACAAATTTGGATAGGGAGCATCCTTGTGAATGGTTAGATGGTGCAAGTGTGTGGGGCTCATTTCTATGGTTGGAATGGAGTGCTCCTAAACCGGCATACTTGTCTACTCATTTCTATTGTTGAAATCAAATTTTGACTTCTTTTTGCTTTATATTTATATGTATATTATTTTACTTTATTATATAGTTGTTCAATTAAATACTATTTTTCAAAAACCTAATATTTTTTATGATTGTATGAATATATAGGTGGCTTGTGAACTTGTCATGGACGCCAATGCTTGCTCTCAAAACATCAATGCATCTACTTCTAGTCACCCATCAACTAGTGGTGAAGTATCAAACAATGGAGCTTCCAATAAAGGGAATCGCATGGCCGTCGGTGGTAAGGTGCCAGGGCCTAGTGGCAATTTGCTGAGAATGTAAGATCATTTATAGATTGGCATTGCAAATTATGTGGCAAAGAAAAACCAGGAGATGCACCTTGTATTAGGAAACACTTCCTTGGATCAGGGAATGGAACAACTAATAGGTCTAATGGAGGCACATGTAATGGTGTAGGTCATGAGAGTGCGACGAAACACTAGAGAGAGTTGTTAGGGGATGTAGTCAATGCAAGGCAACCTATAATATCGACTCCAAGCCGTTATGCTTCACCAAGGCAATGCTACCTCAACACAAGGCAGACAAAATAGTGGTGCAACCTCCATGCCGACCAACACACACACACACACACACACACACACACACACACACACACACATACACACACAAAGAGCTAGCACTCAAGATGGATCTCTCAAGTACCAGTTTGAAATGCATAGAATGAGGCAAGTAAGTCTAGAGCAAAGCTTTTGATCAACTGCTCTTGAAGAGGCACAATCTGCTCTTGCACAAGCTATCTATTGTACAGGCAGTTCTATGTTCATGGTCACACGAGAGTCATGGAAGCATGCATAGAAGAATATCGTTGAGTATGGGGCTGGATTTTCCCCTCCATCATATCATCAAATGCAGAAAACATTCTTGGATAAATGGTTTGTAGATACCCAAAAAGAAGTTGATAGATTGATCTTGAAATCAATTGATCAAACGGGATGCACTATAGTTAGTGATGGATGGTCAAATGTCCAACACAGGCCATTGATTAATGTGATGATATTCAGCCCTCGAGGGGAGTGCTTTATTAAATTGGTTGACAGTTCGGGTGAGATAAAGTCAGGGATCTATATAGCCGATATAGTCACAAAAACAATTCATAAGTTGGTGTCCAAAATGTAGTACAGGTGATAATAGACAATGCCAAAAATTGCAGAGAAGCGGGTCGTCTATTGGAGGAGTGCTTTCCTAGCTTGTGATGTTGGGTTGCAATGCACATAGCTTGAATCTTGTGTTGTAGGATTGGTATAAAAAAGACAACACTGATTGGTTCAAAATCATTATAGATAATGCAAGGATGGTGGTGAAGTTTATTTTGAAGAGACAATGTGTGCTAGACATGTATCGGCAACGTATGTCCACAATATTGAAGCTTCCATGTGAAACCATATTTTGCACTAACTTCTATATTGTGGAGAGTATTTTGCAAAATAAAAATGTTGTTTTGGAGACATTTATTTGTGCAGAATTCTATGAGTGGGAAGCAGAGCAACCAGTACAAATAAAGAAAAAGGTTCGATCCGTGAAAGTGCTTATTGATGATAGACACTTTTGGTCCGATGTTTGGGACACATACTTGGTGATGAGGCCTGTGATGTTATCTTTGTGCCAGTTTGATTTTAAGTTACCCAATATAGGGAAGGTGTACATGGGTTGGTATAATGTTCAGAAGAGCTTGAACTCTCCTTCAGAGCCAAAAAATTGTTTGATCAAGACTTGGAGAGCACCTTTCAATAAGGCTAAAAGAGATACCTTAAATAAGTATGTACATGCTTGATGGGTTAGTGCACATAGCCCACTACATAGTGTTGCTTTTCTACTTGATCTAGAGTACTGGAACATGGATTGTGATGATTTAGATGAGGAGGTGATTGAAGACTTCTATGATGTGGTAAGTAATTTCTACAACAATCCAGATGATCAAGCCCAAGCAATCACCGACCTCACAAAGTACAGGGTAAAGGATTGCCTTTTCAATTTGGAGTTTGTGCAAAACCTTGCATCAAAACAACCAGCATGGAGATGGTGGCTCATGAATGGTGCTTTGACGCCTACATTGCATTGATTGGCCGCTAGGGTTCTTGCACAATGTGCTGCCAATTCAAGTTCCGAGAGAAATTGGAGTACGTACATTTATGTACACTCGACTATTCGTAATCAGCTTCTCAGAGATCGAGCCAAGAAATTGGTTTACCTATATTGAAATCACAGGCTACTTAGTAATATTGAATCCAAAAGGTATGAAGAAGATAGAGCACGGTGGACTGTGGATATGAATGAAGATGACCAGAAGCAAGGGGAAGAGGTGACAGTCGAAGAACTTGAGTTCTGTGAGCTTGATGAATGTACTTTGCTTGAATTGAATGCGAACCTTGAGGTGGAGTATTTTCCTTGTACTCGGCAATGAAGGGCATTGCGGAGCAACAATGTAAACACAGATAGCATTGTAGGTTAACACTTCATTGAGGTGCAGAACAATTGAATGTAATGCAAATCCCTTTGTTTGTGGCTTCTAGCCCGTGGACCAAGTGACATACCACAACTTTTATTTTATTTCCATTGAACACGATAGTCTAAGCATTGTAGGTTAACACTTCATTGAAGTGCAGAACAATTGAATGTAATGCAAATCCCTTTTTTTGTGGCTTGTGGCCAGTGGACCAAGTGACATACCACAACTTCTATTTTATTTCCATTGAACACGGTAGTCTATAAGCATTGTCATTTGTGAATTTATGTTTTAAAAAGTATCATAAATTTTGTTTGCAATTCCAATGAAAAACTTTATACACTTTGAATTTATAACATTACTTTATGCATCAAGGAAGACTATGAAACCTTCACAGATCAATTTACCAACATTCAAAAAGTCACAGCAAGTTTTACAAGGCTTCAATGTTCATTTCAAGGAAGATATATACAAGGATCATACGAGTCACTGCAATCCACTCCACGCTAAGATGTTTACAATTTACGAAGATAAATTCAAATTGTCCAAAATAGAGCATCTCTCCCTTGTAGTTGTTGTCAAGAAGCGTTGATAGTCTTTCTCCATTTTGAACATGGAATACATAAGCTCGTCAATCGGAGCCTTGCAAATGTGGCACTCTTTTTTATTTACCATGTTTTGCATGAGACACGGCAAATGATACATGTGGCCACAAGCTATTCTGTAGTGTCCACTCCAACTATGGAAAAAGTGTCCGCAAACCGGGCAAGGGGCCACTGCATCCTCAATGTGAGTTGGAGGTGGCCGTAATGTGTTAGGATGCTCGATCATTGTCATTATAGATTTTGGTTGAACCCATTTCTCCATTTCACGGAGCTCACACATGAGCAGCTTGATATCTCTCTGTAACTCTTTGTTATTTCTTGAGTCCCCTTCCCTCGTCGTCTCTATGGAGGTATGAATCTGTGTTTTCATTCCTCCATAGTGTCATGTGTTTGTATAGCGGAGCCAGTTAATTCATATCTTAGCTCCTCTCGTGATATTGTGACTGTCTCACTTTGGATATCCTCTATGCTCTTATTGGGGGCTTTGCTGCTGAAGTCCTCTGGCTCATTTTGAACAAATGGGATGTATATCATCTTTGCAAACCACAAGGGACAATCTATGTGGTTTAGTGTACTCCCTATTCATGCAAGGTATATAGCTTTGCCATGCGTACGTATGTCTAGCACAACACACTTATCCATCTTTCATCTTCCCTTGCGGATAGAGAAGTCGGACACATGTGGCCATGCTTCCTTGACCATCTCTGTGGTGACGTCTTTGTTTATGTCTCTCCATTGCTTGCCATTTATCGGAGCCCACTCACTGGTCCTTGCGACAACTCTCACTTGGTCATTTGGGCCAGTTGCATCTGCAAGTGCCCGCAAGCGATTGTATGCTTTTTTAGATTTCTCACACTCTTCCATACGTGTCACAAACACATTTACACTATCTCAATGTGCGATAGAACTTAAGTTTGCATCACAGATACAATTGCAAAACACACCACATTCTGTATTAATCACTTTGCACCATGAGTCCAACATTCCCAAAAGAC
This sequence comes from Adiantum capillus-veneris, assembly GCF_014529385.1. Lineage (NCBI taxonomy): Eukaryota > Viridiplantae > Streptophyta > Polypodiopsida > Polypodiales > Pteridaceae > Adiantum > Adiantum capillus-veneris. Next base: position 111,953,443 of record NC_140955.1, read on the forward strand.
TTTATTTGGGAATAGAGTCTAGATTTCAACTATAACTATAACAACACACCACATTCTGCATTGATTTCTTTGCACCATGACGCCATTATTATAAGAAGAACTTACTTGCAAATAGATGTTTAGATTGCAATAGAAAATATTAAAATACACCACATTATGTATTAATCCCTTTTCTCCATCATTATAAAAAGACTTTACTTTTGAATATAAATTCACAAATTCAAAAGAAAATATCATGACACACCACATTGTGTATTAATCACTTTGCCCCATGACTCCATCATTATAAAATGGTACAATTTAACTCAATGGTCCATGAATATATAAAAAGCTCCATTTACATATGTCAAATAATCCAAAAGAGACCACTATTTACAAAAGTGACCAAAGTAAACTAAAATCTAGGCATCATCTCACTAAGCAGACACAAACACATCCCCGAGCTGAGCTCTAACATATCTAAATGCTCACTCATATTTTGCAATGTGTTTCTCTGTCTAGGTGGTTATTGTAAGTAGTTTTTCTGCATTATAGAGACAATCATGCCACAATCAGTTTGCTTTCGCTTTTGCCATGGCACATTGTAATGCTTTGAAAAATCTTTGCACCAATCACATAGTTGCTCAATGCAAAAATCAACTGCATAGGTGTTAGTGGCTTTCGAACACGGACAAACAGCTTTTGGGTTGCAAAGCTCGAGGGCCCTCCAAGGATGTAGGGCATGCTATATGGGGTCTTTGATGTTGGTTTCTTGCTTGCCAATGCCCACTCGCAGTGCCAACCCCCAATTAATGACACCCACACACGGCACACCCTCCTTAGTGAAGTCAAACATGATGTTCCATGGGTGCAAGTCTCAGTGTATAATTCCTTTGTTGTGTGCATGTGCCAGGGTCTTCACCGAAAATCCATAAAAGAAGGTGCCCAATTGAGCATATGCTTGCACATCTCTAACTCTTGCTCTGTGGCAGGGCATCTAGGATCTTCTTTTCAAGCCACCAGGATGTTAGAAAATTTTCCTTTGGGTGGTGAAACACGCTCTAACATGTCACCCAGATCCATTCCATTGAAGCGAGGAAAAACAAGGGACCATGTCTATTAGTGTGTTTGTGCAATGCATCTAACAACGCCTCTGTGGAACAATTGCACGCTTGCCTCTAGAGCAAAAGAGGCGGCTCTCTGTTGCATCTCCTTTGAAGTCTTTGACCACATACTGCACTTCTCGTGGCAACCAAGTGACTCCATCAATTATGCACTCTGACACAACTCCATAGCATCCTTTCCCAAACTTTTGACCATGTTTGATAGCTTCGGGTGTGAGGTAAACAACAATCACATGCTGAGACATAAAGCAAGCGTGCAGTAATAAATGCTCCATCCCAGCTTCTGTATCTGATCTTGCTACTACATCATCTTGAAAGGAAATTGATGAATAAAATATGGTACTATCTTTGTGGCTATGGACATCATAAGCATCAATATTTCACGCTATTTTTTATTTTGACCTTTTTACATGCCATATATTGGTCCAATGTTGTAGCCTGGCTAGATCTGCATCCGTTGTTGGTGCATCAAGACCCAAGCCTCTTAAGCATTGTTCCATATTGCCCACAATAATATCTATTAGCCTACTGATAGCCTTTGCTTGTACAGCTGAGAAGTGTGCCTAAACTACTTCAATTATCGTATCAAAAAAATGATCTCTGTGCGTCTCACTTTCCAATAAAGAGGTGATCTCCTCCGTGGTCAGCACACATATACACGTGACCAACAGAGATTTGATCTTGGTTTTTAACTCCTTCATTTTCACAGGATCCATGTATGTTACAATCAACACATATTTTATTATTTTTAAAGAGAACATAAATTTAATTTTATAATAAATATAAGCTTCATGCATTGAAACTGACGACAACATTAGCTTAAAGAGTAGGCAATCATTCAATGAGAGTGATGACACCTCCAACCCAATAGTAGGGTTGGTGCTGATAGCAACACCGAACTAAGCCTAAAAAGCAGGGCATCATTTGATGAAACTAATGACACCTTTAGCCCAATGGTAGAGTTGATGCCAAAAGAAACACCAAACTATCCTAAAAGCAAGGGCATAATCCAATGCAATTAACAACACCTCCAACCCAATGATAGGGTTGATGCCGATAGCAACACCAAACTAAGCCTAAAAAGCACGGCATCATTCAATGAATCAAATGACACCTCCAGTCCAATGGTAGAGATGATGCCGAAAGAAACACCAAACTAGCCTAAAAAGCAAGGGCATCGTTCGATGATCTAACAACACGTCTAGTCCAGTAGTACAATTAATACCAAAAGCAACATCAAACTAGCCTATCAGCACATATATCACTCATAAAACATAGAAAGCAGTTAGAATTAGCTTGTACAATGACACTCCCAGTCCAATAAAATAACTAATACCAAAAACAAGGTTAATAGAACTACCTATAAATTGAACGTAACCATGGTATGTTCAACAAGGACACTTCCGATCCAAAATAGAATTGATGCCAAAGTGAACACAATCGACACATTATAAAACAGTGTTGGTTGGTTTAACATTTCACAACGACACTTCCGGTCCAGTAGTAGGACCGATGCCAACGTGAAAAGCAAGATCGACATTCTTTGAAAACTACATAAAAAAATTATTTTTAAAAAAATATACCAGCTTAAAAACAAAACAGTAAACGAGCTTATGAAATTAGGCTAAAATTTACAGCGTATTTTTCTTTGTTCCTTGTGAGGACTCTTTGGTTGGATACCTGTGCAAGTGAAGACTCAAAAGTTAGAACTGTGAAGAAAATGGTGTGAGGCTTGAGCCTATGGGGGGTGATGGCGTGCAACCATGGCGAGGGAGCAGACAGAAGGGTGCACACACACACACACACACAGAATAAGAAAGGTTCGACACAATAACGCTATGTTTTTTTTTATTTGAGACCTCTTTTACATCATATAAAGGAAACAGCTAACTAGAGTTGTTATATGCACCTAAAAAAGCACTGATGCATAACTCTTTATCACAAAAGGATGTTCCCACTAGTAGTACTAGGCTTGAACCCAACAATCCCCCCCTCAAGCCCGAACTAGACAGACCCTCTCATGATACCTCGAGTTTTTGGTGTACTCGTCAACCATGAGTTTTAAGTTTTCTCACAACCAAGGATTTCTGGTGTATCCTGACCTTGTGCTATGATAGTACCACCCCCCTCCCCCCCCCTCGAACAAATAGGGTGTAGGTTGAAAAACTAGCTACCAATAAATGGAGTTTTTGATTCACTACCAAACCTTGGGTTTAAGGTGTACCTAGTAACCTCATGAGAAGCGAGACATAAATGAGACTTGAACAAAAAACTAATATTTTGGGAGGTCTTACCACTCATGTGTGGCAGTGTCTATAACCCGTACAATTTATTTTGACTAGGGAAAACATGAAAGGAGTTGATCTAAAAAGCTTCATTGTCAATAGAATATATTAGACATTGGGTGTCTTCCTCAATCACATGAATTTGATTTTTACCCTTTTGAAAGCATCTATTTGAAGGATGATTTGTTTTACCACAGTGAATACAAGGATTCTTCTTGAAACAGTCTTTTGTCAAATGATTTTTGCACCTACACATGGCACAAGATCTAGTACCAATGCATGGTCAAGATGAAGCTAATGTAGAAGCACAATTAGTGGCTTGACAAATAACAATCTGGTAATTGTAGTGGATGTGTCTACTTCGTCGATTGATAGCAGCTTGATGACGCTCCATAGATTCTTTCGCATCAGATATCCCTTCACTTTGATTTGCCAGGTATGAAAGCCTATGCCATTGAATTTATCCACCTTTGATGCCATATTTGATATGCCAATGATAGCTCCGCTCGACCCTTTTGCTATGATGGCAAAGACAAGTATACCTTGGTTAATAGAATTTTGAATCTTTTTAACAAAATATGGATCCGTAGCATATAAAGTTGAGGAAATCATGTTTTGACAATGTTGGTAGAAACACAATTTCTAGCCACTATGGGAGATGATGCCCAAACAACTACCAATAGCTACAGCTTACAATGTTTTTTTGTTTTTAAACAATGCATCTTTTCTAGTCACCAATGCTCATGAATCGGCTTCACAAGTTTTAGCCAATAAAGGGGGCTGTGAAAGATCTCTTGTTGAGGCTCAAAATAAGGGCCACTTCAATAAAGTGTGAACACAAAAGCAAAACGGGATCTCTCTTTACCAGTGTAGACAGAAGATGGCGATGAAGATGGTGGCCGACTGTAGGTGGCATTTTAGCAGAGGAGACTGTGTCAAAGTGTCATAAAAAATACAGGGCGACCATGTTGAGGGCAGCTTCAACAAATATGAAGCAGGTCGATATCCTCCTTCTCTCTGCATAAGCGACTAATCTCGCATTGCTGAATTGAGCTGTGGTTGATGCCAAGCAAAGCCAAGAAGGAAAGCTCTGATATCGGGTGTGAGGCTTGAGCCTATGGGGGGTAATGGTGTGCAACCATGGCGAGGGAGCTGACAGAAGCAAAGAACGAGCGGGAGAGAGAGAGAGAGAGAGAGAGAGAGAGAGAGAGAGAGAGAGAGAGAGAGAGAGAGAGAAGAAGAAGAAAGGTTTGACACAGTAACGCTATTCTTTTTTTATTTGAAACCTCTTTTACATGATATAAAGAAAACAACTAAGTAGAGTTGTTGCATGCACCTAAAAAAGCATTGATGCATAACTTTATCACAAAAGGATGTTCCACTAGTAATATTGGGCTTGAACCCAACAAATGGGACCCCTATTTATAGATACCCTGGGAGCTCTTTGGGCTATGAAGCAAGACCACCGGGGCTACAGCGCTCCTGGTGTCCTTTGTATCCTGATGGGCCCTGGCGGGCAACAGAGCTATCCCGGCGGGCAAATCTCACCGAGCCTCCTGATCCCCTTCAAGTCACCATGCCAATTTCTATAAATGTGAAGACTTGTGAATTGAGAATTTTGTTAATTAACAGTGTAATCACAAAAAAACCACGTGATCACGTGAATTTGAAATCCTTGAATGCACGGGGGGGAAAACCTCCTAGTAAGGGAAAATGCATCGGTGGTCCTAAGTGTGTTCACACTTAGTGATGTGTTCACATACATCACTACCGCATGTATATGGTATCAATTCTAGAGGTCATAATGGTAAACCCAGTTTTGTCATGCTTGTTGTATTTAGCACTTCATCATTGTCCCCAAGGTTCCACTTAGTAAGAGATCCATTATTCTTTTGACATGCTCCATGGCCCCTTTTGGATCCAAAGGCCCAAAGGGAACTAAGAAAACATGTATATAGTATTTGTATTGAGCATGACTACATAAACTTTGATGATAGCTCCACATAATGGCAAAATGAAACTTTTTTATACCTTTTTTTTTCCCCCAAGAAACAATAGTGAGGAAGAAGTAACCATATGTTTTTATCACCAACCCATTGAAGTTAACGGGGAACTTTATCTCATGTCCTATAAAAATCTCCACTCTTATTTATATGCAATCAACCGTAAGAAATGACTCTTTTGGGAAAAATGCAATGGTCGTCAGCTTTGAAGGCTTGTTGTGACCAAGACATGAGAAATTTTACAAATTTCTCATTTTTGCCATATGTAGTAGTCTTTGAACTATAAGCTTATGAAAGGTTTTTTCAAAATCTACTATGGTTTTGGATTTTTTTCCAAAACCCTAAAAGGACACTTTTATGTCTTGTTAGGTTCCCATACTAGTGTTAAGGTCTTGTTTGAATAGACATTAAAAGGAAGTAAGAACTAAGGGATTATAACTCAAGGAACTTACTCTAAATTTCAACTAGGGTTAAAAATTTACCGAGAAGATTTGACGTGGATAGCTCTAGCATAACATACAAGATTTAAGTGTGAACTTTGTCTTACATGTTTGGAGAAAGGTCGGCACAGGTGTTTAGCTGTGCGATGCAACAAGGGATGGTCCTTTTCAGCTAGGACTAATAACCATTGGTATTATTTTTGAGCTCTAGCTCATTCACTGTCCTAGAAATGGGATTGAATGGGAGTGAGTCCCAGCCTGGTGATAGGGATGCACGGATGCGTTTGGAAATTGGCCTAGTCTGCACAAGCCTAATGTCGATGGGAGAAGGAGGAAGGAAAATGGATCCATGAAAGGGTCGAGATGAGGGAGGAGGATGTGATTTAATTAACAAACTCTTCTAATTGTTTGGTAAAAAGGAACCTTGGAAAGGCTAGGAACTTAAATGGTCTATTACGTAATTGTCCACATCAACCGGACCTTTGCTTTGCTTCTCGGATTACTGATTTTAAAAAAATCTAGAGTAGATTATTTTTGTAAGACTTTCCCACACAAGATAAACAAAAATAAGAATTGGAAATTGTGTCAAGGCGTCGCCTCCACACGTGGCAGAGGACACAGGATATCTAAGTCCTGGGATGAAGATAGGGATATGCATGGAGGAGTATACGTGATTTCTTGGAAGATAACTAGATAATTTTACTAATACTAAAGAAGGAAGTAAAATATTCTAAAAAGGAAAAAGTTGTGAACGACATGATAAATGCACAATTGCAAGGGTATGCAACAATTTGCATGTTGCTTTCAAATGTTTAAAATGTACTCTTGGTTTGACATGATTGGAATAGTGTTTTCTAGTATCATAGTACTACCTTGGAAAGGTGCATCTATCAAACGGTTCAGTGGGTGGGTGGATTCCGAAGGGTTAATTTTGTTGGCCGAAAAATTGAACCCAATTTTAGGTTGTCCATTTAGTTAAGTCAAAAATGGGATAAGAGATTTTGATCTACGAAGAGGGAATCAAACTTGGTAACGAGAGCTTTGTGTAGTTATTAAATACACGCATCTTAGGTGAACGTTGTGAACACTGTGCTCAAGCATAACCGAGAAAAAAGCATCAGTGACCTTGATCCAAGGGTGAATTAGAGAACACCCATCAGTTGACCCTGGAAGGTTGAGTTCACATTTAGTCTGATGACTTCGGCTAGAAATTTTAAAGCGATAAGGAAAAATATTTCAGGGTTAAGGGTTTCATAAGAGAAAAGTGAATGTTATCACCCCCTTGAGTTGGCATTGAAGAGAGAGAGGAGCCCTGGCTTGGTGTCGGTCCCAAGTAGGAGGGATATCATGAATTGTGTTGTATCCATCTGGAGATGGTGTAGCCAAAGTTCCTTGGCATGGTCTTTGCAAGTGGTATTAGAGCGTAGTTTCTATCCTTGGCCAGACAAATATTTTCAATATAAACTTTTGTGGGAAGAGAGTGAAGTATTGTTCAATTGTTTTCTTTTTCTTTTTTTAAGTCAGTGGCTTGGATGTGTTGGTCTTGTGTAAGGGCTAGGAGAAGGCCCTTACAAAAATTCAACCTAGTAAAGATGAAGATAGTTCAAAAGTAATGCATGCTATGTTCTCTGATAATCCTGATGTTCCATCTACATCTCACTCTCCACCCCTATCACTGATTCACCAGGGATATATGAATTTATAAATGATCATAATATTCCCATTACATATTACTCACAACCATTAGACACCCAAGATCCTTATAAATTTGTACCATACGCATTTAATGGTGATTCATATAATACCAACATTCCCATACAACCAAAGACAAAACTATCCCCTAATAGATGGCCTTATCCATTTCCATAACCCACAGATATCCCTCTTTATGATATACTCAAATCATGGACTAATGAGCCAAGTGAGAAATCCAATTTTTGTCATCTACCCATAACTTTACATAAGTGGGAGTAATCCCTAAAATTTTGAGGATTATGTTCCCAAAATGGAGAGCTACCATCTGGATGATGTATGCATATTCATTCCCTTTGCAACAAACTTGGAAGTAGAACCATCTTATGCAAAATAAATTCATAATGCTAAGAGAAGAGGCTACCACATTGTGTACTCAGAGACACACTAAGAATGGATATCAACAGAGAAAACTAGGTTTCCAACAACATAGAAAAGCCATGTCAACCCAAAAAGGTATACTTCTCAACTAGTTCTCAGAGATGATATGAGAGGATTGTGTGATAAAGATCCAATATTTCTAATCTCAAAATACATTCCTCCCATTGAGGAGCAAAGGCTAGAAGAAGATAAATGGAGCCTTGCTCACAACTATCTTGATGATTGTCTTGAAACAAAGATCTAGAACCAAAAGTAGATGAAGAGATAAATCCATAAATTCTATATATGGAACCTTATTTCAACCATCAACTTTTTGCAAATGGAGCACGCTCTTTCAATGCAAAGAACATGAGAACAAAAATTGGCAATCTACCTGAATATTGACCAAAGGAATGCATAGTCCATTGAAGAGCTATTTCATGAAATCTATGGCTATTTTCTAACACTTACTAGGAATCAAAATGTCCCAAAAATTCAAGCCATAAAACACATCACCTATCGATGCACTAGTGACCTCAGGTAATATTAGTGGGAAGCAATAAGCATAGAATTAAAAAGGGAAATCCTACTCCATCCTTGTCCAAGGTCTTTTTTTAAAAATACTAGCTGCTAAATGGAGAGGAAATAGAATTGATGAATTGAAATATGTTCTTAAGACTTTTTGCATAGCAAAATTACGTGATATCAACCAAATTGATGAATACATTACTTACATGAGACATTTTCTACCAAGCACATGGAGCACACAATGAAACCAACAAAAGAGTATTTGTGCATTCTTTACCAAAACCAGTTCTCAAGTTGATCACTAAAAAAATGACTTTAATGGACATTGATTTTAATGTGTCCTTGTGAATGATCTCATAAAATATTACATATCATACAACTTACAGCTAAGAAATTAGTGTTACCATATAAATGTGGTAGTGGTGTGTGTGAACACACTTAGGATCACCTAAGCATTTTTCCCCTCACTAGGAGGTTTTTTCCCCGTGCATTGTATATACGACCATTACTCTAGGGATAACTGATATTTTCATTGCATACTAAGTAATACTAGTCTTTGTTGTGTGCCTTGAGTTTCTCATCTTCTCCAAACTGTGTGTGTTTCCTTGAAACTTTCCAACAATTGGTATCAGAGCAGGTTGCATCCTCTCATGCATAGTCGCCATCATCGCCAACACATACTTGCTCATTTTCTTCAATTTGGGTGAGCTTCGGTGAGCATCAACACGTTGAAAATTACTTTGGGTAAGCTTGTAGAGCTTGGTTTGCTCAAATTTTGATTCAGGCCCATTTAGGCCTATGTTTCCATTATAGGCAGCGTTGTGTAGACTATTTGGTCCTTTTGTGTAATTTTTTTGTCAATTCTATTTTTTTCATAACATGTCCATTATAGTCTTCTTTCAAGTTATGCTACATAGCACGTGTTAGTTCCGCTTTATTTCTCCTCTTTTTGGGCATTTTTCACATCATGTGGAGGCACTTGCCATGGCTGACAACAACACAGATGTGTTCAAGATATTTAATGCTAAGGATAAATTAGTGAGAATAAATTAGATGAGGACAATTACCCAATGTGGGCTTACATGATGCAATACGTTCTTGTATTAAAGGGCATTTGGAATGTTGTGCAGGGCATTGATATATGTCCTGGTTTTGTGGATACATGCGTTGTTCAGGATGTTGCAGGTTTTGGAGGTAGGATTACTGCTGCTAGAGCTATTTTGCCTATATCTGAGTAGATCATCGGGATGTTAGAGATGCATAGGCTCATGCATTAATTGCATTATCTGTGAAGCATACTATTACTCCTCACATTCGCTTGGCTAAACCATCTAAACATGCTTGGCATATTTTGATTGGTCTTTATGCAAGTCGCACTATAAGAGGAGAGATTGAGAAACACTTCTATTACCGCCAAATAACACATGGAAATGAAGAGAGAAAAAACTGCATGAGCGATAGTGGGAATTTCTACCATGACAATGGTTTAATAGCAATATCCGTTGTAATAGATGTAGATATATTGCCACGTATATTTCCATTGCTATTACCATCCTTATTATTGCCATGCACCTATTCGAAAATAAAGGTGCTCATTTGGGCCACCCAAAATTGGATGGTCCAAATGAGCACCTTTATTTTTGACCTGCATAAACCATATAAAGCATCAATTGTTTTTTGAGAAAATGTACCAAAAAAATAAACTTTAGAGATAAAAACTACATTACCTTGAAAAATTGAACTGAAAAAAACCAATAATATAAAAAAGTTACAAATAAGATCAAAATTCTAATTGAGATTTATATACATGTGATCATAGTGTTCTTTGTGCCACATTTTCACTTGTAAAAGAGGATTACAAAAAATTATCTATCTATCCAAGCCCTCCTAGTCCTCTTCATCGTCCATAGGTTCATATGTTTTAATCACCCTAACTCTACATTAACAAAAAAAAATAAACAATTAAAAAACTCAAAATAGCTAATACAAATATAGTTTGTTTAAACTTACTATCTATAGAGATCCAATAGCTAAGTTGAACTGCTCGCGAGAGATGTGATGGTTCTCCAACAACCATTGCCAAGTATCAAATTTTGTGTGACGCTCTTGATACTGGACCATCGCTCTGGTCGGGCGACTTAGAGTGATATTTTCCTAAAGATGCAATGACAAGAGAAATTAATAATCTAAAATCTTTTCGAATTAGTTTAGGGCCGAATTTAGAAAAAAACTTACATATTTATCCTTCCAAGCTGCTTTGCCTCTTGAACCATAGTGTGTGGAAGTTTGTCTTGCCCGAGCTTCCCGTTGTTGTTGATAGGATAAGCTCATTGCAGCTTGTTCTCCCTTTTCTTGCATGGCCCACTCCCACCCTGCATCTGCCATGTTGCCTCAATGGTAGCTCCTATCTCGATTTGTGACTTGGTTGGTGGCTGCACGTCGTACGCTTGATTTCTTATTTTTTAAAACTTTTTAATGTGGCCCTCCAACCATTGTGCCAAAAAACGCTCATACGGGCATTTGGGAATCGAGCATGCATCGATGTAGCGTGCATGAATAGGCAGCTCGTCTAAACTTTACAAAATAATTCTTATATGTCAAATGTATAAAAATTTGAAGATGACGTCAAAACGCTTTACCAAAATCCACTTCGTTGCCATACTTTACTCTGTAGTAGCGCCCATGCGTATCTATTATGGGTGCGTCTGTATGACTGTACTCTACGTATGGGGGCACCCTCTAAAATAGGGGACTCCATCCCTCCCCACTACCAAAACAAGCGAACATATAGGATACCCCACCACTCCGTCTCTATGGATGCTGGTTGTCCTAAGCTGAATGCCGATACGCACTACCAAATGAAGTGTGTCAAGAAGCTGTGGGCTGTCAGCGATGCTTGGGTGAAACTAGAGTGGAATGGAGTGGTGTAGGACCCTATGATCAAAGGGGCATGGATCCGTGCAATGGAAGGGGAGTAGGCTGGTAAGAAGGGATCGTAGAAGAAGGTGTCGTCGGTGCGAGGCTCTGGATAAATGGAGTCCCTCCCTTGCTCTCCCATGGTGTGGTCTGCTGAGAAAGACCGTGGGTTGCAAGATGCTATGGAGTGTAGTGGCAAAACAATCCCTCAGCCGAACAAATATACTCGTCTCGCAAAGAGAGGGCACGATGAAGGTCTCGATCTACCACCAACGGAGGAAACTGGGTAGATGGATCGTCACCTCCATAGGTGCAGAAGGGCCATGCCTGCAAAGCACAAAGAGAAATCTACACTCATGCTCCCAAAAAAACTAGCTACAAATAAGCTAAATTTCATTGTTTGGACATACCACCTCAAGACTCGGGTCCATTGGAGGCGATGTCCACCATAGATGGGAGCCCATCTAGACGTGAACCAACCAAAATAATTCTTTTTTCCTTCCAAAAAATACACCCAAGTAACTACACCTGTGGTTTAGAAGATTGTTTATTGCAAAGAGTAGTGGAGTGGGTTTAACACTGCTAAGTTGGCACCGGTTCCTATCGAGCTTGCTAATAGCTCAATAATGGTTACGCCATAGGCAAGTCTAAAAAGACTCTATTATTAAGACCATAGTTCCCGATGGTGTCTCATGAAGCCTATAAAAAGGTGTGCCAACCGAGATAATAAATCCCAATCCCACTTACCTTATTGCAATGAACAACTCCCGCCTTTCATAGACTAGAGGAGTACATCTCTCCTTAGGTAAAGAGGAAAGAAACCTACACTCTAATCTAGGACTATCTATGTCTATACTCTCTCTATAAAGTAGAGAGAGGGAGTGCAATAGAGTCAAGAGTGAGCAATAAGAGATTTAATCACTCTTCTTGCTTCCTCTCTACTCTCTTGCTCTCCCTCTATCCCTATCTCTATATCTTTCCCTCTCTCTCATTCCCTCTATTTCTCTCTATCTCTATATCTCTCTCCCTCTCTATCTCTCCCTCCCTCTTTCCCTCTCCCTCTATCTCTCTCTTTCCCTCTCTCTTTCTCTCTCTCTCTCTCTCTCTCTCTCTCTCTCTCTCTTTCCCTCTCCCTCTATCTCTTTCCCTCTCCCTCTGTCTCTCTCTCTCTCTCTCTCTCTCTCTCTCTCTCTCTCTCTCTCTCTCTCTCTCTCTCTCTCTCTCTCTCTCTCTCTCTCTCTCTCTCTATGTCTCTTTCTCTATCTTTATGTGTAGTAGTGCATGCTCGATGTATGTTCTTTTAAGAGAGGTTTTCTAAAGGATTTTGTACGGGTACGATCCCAGCCAGAGGCATGTTTGGATGAAGGGTGGATCATGGAAGAGGCATTTGTTTATATCTCAGAGTATTTGACACAAGTTGATCCCTCGATGCCTCGCATGTGGTCAGACAAGGAGGATACAAGGATGAGACCTCACACTTTCGAAGTGGAAAGGGAAAATTATTTAACATGGATATGGATCTATCCCGAGTAGTAAGTAAATTTTGTATCCTCAATGCAAAGGTTATGACCAAGTGGGTGTACTTGTGGACAATGGCATAGGCAAGTCCGTTGCAAGAGAGGGAAGCATGAAAGCAAGCATATGGAGGCAGAAGATAAGCCTCAGTACCTAGACACCTTGCATGTTTCCTAGATCTCATTGGTGCCGAGTGGATTCATGAGAGAATGATCGAAGCAAAATCACACGGAGAAGACATCACCAACAAAGAATGGGAGTATGCATGAGGTTGCATACCAAAGGTAGAGTACTGATATATTTTATAATTTTTCTTGATTCTAGCTTTGAAATTGATAAAATATATTTTCTTGTTTTGTAGTGCCTTTCCTTTAACTCTATGTTGGCAAAGGGTTGACACTTTTGTACACGTCACATTGACGAGCATCGGACCACCACGGAATGTGGCATCATGGGCAACTTTGACATAAATGGTGATGAAGCCAGGTACTGTGGGACTATTGAAAGGATACTAAAGGTTAATTTTTGAACCTTTTATACCTTCATCTTTGAGTGCAAGTGGTTTGCAAATGTGTCTAGATGGCATGAGAATGGCCTCTTCATGGTGGGCTCTAGTGTGCATCACACAAAGAGGTATGGCAATTTAGTTTTTCCATACAATTGTGAACAGGTGAGTGGCTACTTTCTTTACCCTCTCTTGTTTGTAACATTAATTATACCAATGTTACTCACTTTGAGATTCTCTTCTCATCCTATATCCCAACAATCCACCAACCAAAACTTTGGTTTGTTGTTCCCGTAACACCTTGGGGGAGAACCATTTTTGTCACTAATGAAGTGGAGACCATCTTCGATCCAGTACCACCTACTACTTTGGATGAGGGAAGATAGACGAAAGAGAGATTGATGATTTAAGTCCCACGGCCGCAAGTCTTTGTGAGGATGATTGTCATGATGATGATGATGATTTAAGTCCCACAGTTGCAAGTCTTAGGGAGGATGATTGTCATGATGATGATCATGATGACGAGATGGAGGATGAAGAATTCGAATATGATGAAGCCAATACATCCACAAATGAAAATTCTATTTCTCTTTTTATTTATTTAGGAGCCATGGGCTTAGAATTGGATGACGCTTCTTGTAGAGATCTTTTGTAAGATGATTCATAAACATTTATTATACTTTAAGTTGTGGAATTTTTTTTTGTGTCATCCATTTATCTCTCTCTCTCTCTCTCTCTAATTTTGTGAAGAATGTTAAATTAGGTTAATCTAGTGAGAATGATTAACTTCATTGATAACAAAATACCTATAGTTTTTTGAAACATTTTTTATTTATGAAAAGTAAAAAATAATTTGCATGTTTTTAAGAAGCATTGATATTATAAAGAGTTATGGATGCAAGTGGAGCTAGCATTTTGTATTGTGCACATTGTTGCAAGATAGCGCTTGAAGAAACTAACATAGGTACTACCATCTAGTAGAATGTGGTCACACTTCAGTCTATCATCCCCATGCCTCGACAAAAGCTGTCGTCCATGTTTGGCTTCTCATCTCTATCATTGTTTGCTTTACATGGAGGCAGTTACATAACTTTAGCACTCGAAAAAAATAACGTAGGTAATAGACATGGTAATAAACACGATAATATTTGAAATGCAACCCCCCCCCCCCCCCCCCCGCGGGCGTCCTCTCTCTTCCATGTACAGCCCATTTTGAACTCTCTCTCTACAAAATGCAATAAAAGGCCGTGGTAAACGTATTGAAATTTTCATAGTGTCGCAATGAAGCTAAAATTGCATTGCTACGTAAAGAGATGGAATCAAAGATTATGCATGAGGAAGATGACATGGAAACTTTCCTTACTGGTATCAAGGAAATTAATGAGCAACTCATTTCTGGAGGTGAAGTCATTTCAGACAATTCCCTTGCGTAGACTATTCTTGATGCATTGCTTTAGTAATCAACTATATGGTACTAGGTGTGCATGCATGTTTGAATGTGTGACAACTTTGAGGACGCTAACCCAGATTATGTGTTGTAGGAGGAAAACATTTTTTGGTTGATTATAGTATGAAACTATATTCCACACAGTACCAAATTCTGTCTTAAAGGGTATCCAATTTGGTACTACTTTTTGTAGTTTGAAACTATATCCCACACCATACTAAATTCTATCTTAAATAGTACCAAATTTGGTAATATTATGTGTAGTATGCATGTTGTGAAATTATATTCAGCACAATCAATAATTTTCTACTAAATAATACTTAGTGGTGGTCATGTTGTGGAAAGTTCTGTCAAGTGGTGCTAAGTGGTAGTCAAGCACTGAAAAAGTGGTCAAGTGGTACTTAGTGGTGGTGAAGTTGTGGAAAAGTATTTTCAAGTGGTGCTTAGTGGTGATCAAGCGCTGAAAAAGTGATTTCAAGTGGTGCTAAGTGGTAATGAAGTTCTGGAAAAGTGTTGTCAAGTGATGCTTAGTGGTGGTGAAGTGTTGAAAAAGTGTTGTCAAGTGGTACTTAGTGGTGATGACCTTCTAGAAAATTTCTTTCAAGTGCTGCTTAGTGGTGGTCAAGAGTTAGAAAAGTGTTGTAAAGTGGTGCTAAGTGGTGGTGAATATCTAGAAAAGTGCTATCAAGTGGTGTTTAGTGGTGGTGGTGGTGCTGAAAAAGTGTTGTCAAGTGGTGTTAGGTGGTGGTGAAGTGCTAGAAAAGTGCTATCAAGTGGTACTCAGTGGCGGCGAAGTTCTAGAAAACTGGTGCTTAGTAGTGGTCAAGTGTTGGAAAAGTGATTTCAAGTGGTTTTTAGTAGTGGTGAAGTGCTAGAAAAGTGTAAACGTAGGTGAGTACAAAGTGTGGGTAAGCTATGAATTACCACATACATAGAACTTACAAGATCTGCTCTGGGGGCATGCTATTATAGGTTTGTTCAAATACATCATTTGACGTATCATATACATTAGGCTCACCTTCCCTTGAGCACCTTTTAAACATGATGCATCGCACCAGGTGGGAGTAGATTAGAGCAGTGGGCTTGTTGTCTAGAAAGACATAGGTATCATCTCGCCCATTTACCTTGTCATAAATAGTCCCCCAACGACAAATAAATATTTCTTAATACGGTTTTTTCATTCATCCCTTTCAGAGATTATGATCAAGTGCTTTGTCTTAATGGATTTGAGGATGTAGAAGTCTGGGCCTGGCTCCTTTGCATTCATTGCAAAGTTTTGGCCAACCATGAAGGCATTCTCAATTGTCTCCGATGTGTGTTTCAACACTGAGAACATTAGATGAAGGAGGAGTTGCTATACAAATCTTCATTTGAAGACACTTGGAAAACTCATTTATTTGATTGCACCAACACTCAGCAACTACCCTACAGATTTTCTTTGGCTCTCATTCATTGATGTCCCCATATTCATGTGTTCGCACCATTCTCTTCTAAATGCTTATTTGTTTACTCTTCTTTGCAGCCCAATAGTTTTGCATACTCGGTAGAAGATCCCTTGGGGTGTGTCATGTAATAGAAAAGGGAAGAAGATATATGGTGTTTGTACTGTCATTCGAGTGCCATTCTCAACATTATGTGAATCCATGTAGAACGAGTTACAACGCTAATGATACAGCAAAGAAGACCATCAAAACATAGCCATAGTACTCATGGAGAGAGAGAGAGAGAGAGAGAGAGAGAGAGAGAGAGAGAATTCATTGTAGAGACTATGGAGGAGAGGGACATTCATCGTTGAGCTCTGAGCCCGAAGGCACGCGCTAAGGCGGGACAAGTCTGGACGAGTCACTAAGAGCCCATAAGCAGAGGCTATCGAGAGAGAGAGAGAGAGAGAGAGAGAGAGAGAGAGAGAGAGAGAGAGAGAGAGAGAGAGAGAGAGCTACAGTGTTAGGGACGGAGGGAACCATTGAGAGAGCACTGTAAAGTCAAACAGAGTTGGGACGAGAGGATGTTCAATAGCGTTTAATGGAATGCAGTTTTTCTTAATTGTATATTTTTCTTTATTTTTAAATGCTTTTGGAAATTCCAAGCCACCTTATTTCCTCCGTCTCTACCAAAGGGGCTTTATACTTTTACTGACAACATTTGAAATCACTAAACCCACACCAGTGACACTTCATACATTGCACCACTTATATTGCCCCCAACTAAACAATACGAACTATCGCAGCCATTCTGCTTACTTCCCACTCCCTTCGATGCGAGACAGGGCATTGGTATAATGGAGAATAGGTAAATCAATTGTGCACATTGTGCTCACTGCAAGTTGGAGAGCCTTGAGTACCACGCACTACTAGAGTGCTCAATTTTTGCTTACACCCGAACTTGCTTCCTCCGCATTTTCAGCGGCCATGACTAAGACGTACACACTTTGCTCTCCCCTAATCACCACAATCTTGGAGCATCAGAAATCACCTATCAGCCCCATACATAGTACATCACATGTATCTTTGGTCCCAAGGTTAACTAAGACGGCAAAGATTATACATGCTGTGAAGGATGTGAAAATGCCTAATCTAGGACTTTTCCTAAAGAGATCTATACATTGTGCGGTCTACCGGCGCAAATTTATTGTTGGGTAAGTATGCAAAGTTTAGCACCTACTTTTTTGGACCGAAGTCTTTCAAAACATTGGTCAAAAAGCTCACAGTAATAAGTACAAATGGCCATCCACAATTTGATGGCTAGACCAAAAAGATCTACCTGATTTAGAGGACATGTTGTGCATCTATAGACATAGATTCCAACTTATAGTTGGAACCTATAGACATAAATTCTTACTTATAGCAAGTCCAAACATTTGGCTAGATGGTGTACATTATTCATATTGATGTATAATTTTCAACTTATACATTTCATCCTGAGATTTCCCTTAGGACATGTATGAAATGAAAAAGCACCTAAAGTGCACAAGATTATGCAGACATGTCCTAAAAAATGCATAGGCATACGGTGTTCTTGAGGGTTCTCACGCAATCAAAAATCATAAAAATGGATTGAACATTATCAACTTTTTTGAAGGACTATGGCCATTTATGATCCTTAAAGAGGATTGGGAACGTGCCTTACAAACCTTAGGTGCCAAACAGTTCTCAAGTGCATCCAATTTGTCATGTTAGCAAGTGAAGGGGGTTTTGGTATGTGTGTGCGTGTGTTTTGGGAGGGCTCTGGGGGGGGGGGGGGGGTAAATAACATCACATAACGTATAACAACTACAAGGAGCTCAATTAGATGTTTAGATTACGCATTGGAGCATAGGAGCAAGGATGTCCACATTTCAAAGGTGAGGGCACCTAGGTCAGAGTACTACAAGATGGAAAAACCAATATGTAGAGTAGGCAAGTCATGTCTAACGGCCCAAGACTAAGGCTCTTGGTGGTGACAAGGGCTCCCACTCGTTGAGTCATACACAAGAATGAGGTGTGTGTAGTCACAACTTAGCAATTATATTGGTAATGGATTTTTGAAAATTTGGTTAATTTTCCTGTCCATACATAATTTCAAAACACAAGCACATTTTAGGAAGGCTACAGTTAGGCCTTCACAATTTTTTGTTGGCCATTGTTGATTATATCATTAGCTCTATTCCAATCAATGAGCACCTCAACATATTACAAGGCATAGATCTTGCAATCACTCTTTGACACTTGGATTGCTTGCATTCACAGGTCATTCAAGTGAAGGCACTTGGTAGATGCTTGCATTGTCGGTAAGTGTGTGCGATAATTCAAGCAACACACACACACACACACACACACAAATGCAACACTAAGTGATCTTGTATGCAATCACTCATTACTGTAAAAGAAAGCTCCAATGGACCTACCAAGGACTTCAAGCTCCATATATATATGCACACCAAAAAAAATGTCGGAAATTGATGCAACATCCCCTACCTTTGTGAGAGAGGCAAGAGAGATCTCTATGTTCAACTCAACCAGTGTTGCTCTCATGTTCCAAGATATGAATAGATGCAGAAGACAAAGGACCTTGAGCTCATCCAAATTTTAACAACCATGCTCATGCATACACGCAACCTTAAACTAATTGACAAGGTGAAGCATTGCAACATCTTCTTCATCACTTTAAAGAATAACTAAGGAAGAAGTACCTTCACGAATAAATGTGGGACAGATTTTTGAATGCCTACCAAGGAATTCTCAGAGATATGAATGCCTATCAAGGAATTCTCAGAGTACCCTTTGACAAAAGATATGAATGGGAAGCTTCCAAAAAACTAGTATTAGCTGAACCTCACAAGCAATAACAGGAATCTCTACAAAGGTATTAGTAGATTAGGCATAACATGACCGTAGCCTGACTACGGAGTTCTGAAAAAGAAATGAGCATTGCTCACTGATTTTGCTAATGTGTCTTGTAATTACACACACCATCATGAAATCTTTGAGCTCTACTCGAAAACTGAAAGTTGCAAACATGATTAAAGGTTTAACATAAGGCAGGTGATTTCAATGCAGTTACATAAGGTTGGTAATTTCAATGCAAATACAGCCTGCGCCACAGCGAATTGTTAAGCTCAAACATTTCACCCTCAAAACGTGGTGTTTCACCACAAAACATTTCGTTCTAATGTTAAAGAGCATAGTGAAACCTAGGACCGAAAACGTGCATATACAGATTTCGAAAGGCCTAAAACAGCATATGTTTCACTTGATTAGTGATGCATCGCAAGGCTCGAATCGTTTCACATGTCAACGCATTTCATGGTGTCCAAGACATTGCAGTACATGTGCCTACCCATAATAAGTTTTAAACCATATATTCGACCACATCCAAGGCTGCTTTACTAGAACACAATCTACATGAAGCACACTCAAATCTATTTCAACTTAAACCCATTCATAAGCAAGTAGACCATTTTTGCAGTAAAAAGGTCGAACAAGAGGTGTGAATAAACAGACAGGTTTCTTTGCGTCATGTAAGCCAGTCTACCGTGATATTGCATTGGCACCCTATCAAAATGTCACAATTTGCCCTTTGTCACACGCAGTGATAGAATAAATGAGTAGAAAAGGACAAACCAATTAAAGTGTTAAATTGTGAGACATATTCAGAAATGCTAGGTAAAGGGAACTGTTGAAAAGCTAAAGAAGCTGGCAACCTCAGCATGATTATTCAAAACATAAAATCATACGATGGAAATTGTAAAGCAATCACTTCTGTGTGAAACAATGCAATCCCATGTCTCTCTCCTGCTCATAAATTTAGAGCTTATGCTTTAGGATATTCCAGTGAAGATCACCGGGGGTGTCGTAGGGCCACCGTCCTTTCTCATTTGCAAGACTCAAAACGCAGCCACAGCTCCTACCTTGCTCCCTCTAATGGTCGTGGTGCTTTCTTTCAAAAAGTCCATGTGGGCCTGCAAAGGAGAAATTTATGAGATAACTAGACCAAACTCCTGAAATTTGAATGATGTTCCTCAAACACTGACTAACCCCATGGGAATTCCTTGTTGCGGATACGCAAGTATGAATATTCCTGCATCATATCAAAGAGCCAAGTTACAATGAGGTCATGTTGCGCGCCATCTAAAGAAAGCTGTAAATGAATGTTTGAGCTTATGGGCATACAGGTCTCTCGTGCTCCCCAGGATGTTCAGGATTCATGAGGTTGTATACAGCCAGTGAAAACACACCAACAAACCCTACTGCTGTGACCCTGAACCATTTCTTTGTTTCCTCTGTAACAAGAGCAAACAAACGTGAGTAAAGTTTTAGCAAATTATAAATCTTCTGGCTTCAATTGAAACCAAGGAATTATTCGAGCCAAGCACCTCCACAACCTTCCAAAACATGATTAACTGTTTGTCGGATACTAAGAACGAAGCAAAGGCAACTTCAACAAAGTTTGGCATTGCAGTAAGGACAAAAACCAGAAGACTATCTTTCAAGCTATCTATACCTTTTATTCAAATGCGTGTGCGAAGGGCAGCATGTGCCACAAGACGGGCACCATGTGCCGATAGAAAAGAACAGACTGAGCAGACTTTTAGCACTCCAATAACAACTGAACTAAAAGAGAGATACGACGCGCGACACGGAGTGGCGGAATTCCACCCCAAAGAGTATTGGCCCCAAACATTGGCGCCCCTTTCGGTATTTCTTTATATTGCATCAACACATTACAAGCCGGTACTCCAGACTCTACACCTTCTCTAGGAAGCATGCCAAAGAATGAGCCCATGACCTCATATTTAAAGGTGCTAGGCCCCAAAAGCAGTTTACATTGAAAAGCCTTCAAGCCCAAAAGCATCTGGTCCAAAAGCAATGCCCAAAAGCTGCCAGCGTAAATCACGGAAATCCATACAGCACTGCCAACATAAACAACGGAAATCCGTACAGTTCTGCCACGTCAACAGTCGGCGGAATTTCCAGAGCCTCCGTACAGCTGCCACATCATCAGTTTTTGGAGCAAGCCTTTGTGTGTGTGTGGGTCTTGCCTTGATGTCTCTTGGGGCCCCATCAGACGGGGTCCCCATAAGTTGGTAGGACTTCTTCTTCTGTTACTTGTTCTTCTTAGGGTTTGGGCCCCTCGGCCGACATCGGCAAGTTGGCTCCATTCTTCATGGCTTTGACACGTCAACAATTTGTGACATCTCCCCTTCTTGAAGGAGAGTAATCATCCGCGATTACAGCGTATCTCCAAAACAACTCAAGTTCGCTCAAAATTTTCCGAGGAACATTCCAATGGACAATGAGTTTGCTCTTTTTGTTAAGGAGTTAGCTTCTCCTTTCAACTCTTTTCATCGAGGAGTTGGCTTAACTCTTGATATTCTGGCATAGTAGAATTAGCCATCACACCCATACCGCGCTGATCTTCCACGGGTGTCTTGATGCACTAAAATTACATGCCCATGCAATCTCATCCAATTAGGAATATTCAGTGGTTGGCACATCACAATGCAACACAAATGCTCACATATGCATGTTACAAGACCTAGAAACATAAAGCAGTCGATGAACACTCCCCCCGCAAATAACCATCCAGGTCCGGACCATGAGCTGTTCAACGACTCCCTCATCACTCCTCCCGCAAATAACCTAAAAAGGTCCGGGCCATGAGATATAGAGGAATTTTACAACCAAATGCCCCCCAGAACACAACCTACCTGCATCAGTGGTTGGCACATCACAATGCAACACAAATGCTCACATATGCATGTTACAAGACCTAGAAACATAAAGCAGTCGATGAACACTCCCCCCGCAAATAACCATCCAGGTCCGGACCATGAGCTGTTCAACGACTCCCTCATCACTCCTCCCGCAAATAACCTAAAAAGGTCCGGGCCATGAGATATAGAGGAATTTTACAACCAAATGCCCCCCAGAACACAACCTACCTGCATCATTTAAAGGTGCTGAGAATAACCACTGCTCAGACTTCTTAATACTCCCCCCGTACATAACCATGCAGGTCCGGGCCATGAGTAACAACAACAATACTCCCCCCGTAAATAACCACAAGGGTCTGGGCCATGAGTAAAACAACGCTTTTCAATCATTCAATACTCCCCTCGCAAATAACCACAAGAGTCCAGGCCATGAGTATGAACAAGCATTCTCAAAAATCATTTCTCACCCTCCACCCGGGAGTAAAATCACCAATCATTGAAACGAGTATTAAAACCAGAGTCAAACATTTCAAATCGGCACCAAGACGGGTTCAAAACAGATACCATCCATTTCAAACAAAGTTTTACACAATACTTTCTCAAACAAAGTTCAAAAGTTTCTAACTATAAAACAACTAGAGAGTTCATTCAAGGTTTTGTTCGGACAACCGAACTTTGAGGACGACTGGCTTGTCCTTCTGCATCACGGTGATGGTTCGAACCTGGAGAGTGGCCATCATTCTTGTCATGCAAAGGCATGCCTAATAGAACGTCACAATTGCCCAACTTCATGATGTGGAAATCGGCTTTTCCATGATAATCTTGGATAGTCACTAGAAGAGCATCAATGAGTGGTACCACTTTCTGAGTTTGCCCTGTTGCTAGCTCAGCTTCAATTTCTCCACCCTCTTCATCATAATCAAAGTCCATCCGCTTCAAAGATTGTGGATGGATGAAGTTCTTTGTAGCTCCTGGGTCAAAGAAAATTAGGGATTTCAAACCGTTGACTTTGCCATATGCTTGACACAATTCATTTGTACTTTCAAGGCGTATGCCATAGACGTCAGGTACTAATCCAATGGCCGATTTAGCTCGTTTGGCTGGAGATGGTCCTGGGTTTTTGTCGACCATTGATGCAAGTCAGCTCCGCGAGTCTGTCAATGCGTTGGGGACAACCAAAATAGTTATGTCCTGTTTGAAAGCATCCAAAACATCGGCCTTCTTGTAGTAAGGTGTCTCATTGTTGAGGTGTCAAACGAGGCCTTTGTGGTTGACTTTCACGAGACTCTCGAGAATTTGTTCTTTGTTGGCGAGAGTTGTGGTTAGTGGCCGGAGGTTCTTCTGTGGTAAACTCTAGCTTTCCCTTCATCAGTTTGTAGCCGATCACGGCATGGTCCATAAGCTCTTGCATGGTAGAGACTTGCTTGGAGAGACAATATTCCTGCAATGGTGATGGTAGTCCAATGGTGTAGCGCTCGCACTGGTCCTCCAAGGAAATGAACTTAAAGAAGGACACCGGAAGGTACACGTCGAGAAACCTTTGGTTATAGTCGTCCATGGTTTAGGTGGCAAGCATTTTCAAGTTGCCTCACTCTACCAAAATCCAAACTTCAAACATAGAAGTCATGTAACTGCGTGCAAAAACTGTCCTGAAAGCTTGCCGAGTCCCTGGAGCATGCGATTGTGTCGCAATTGAACTCCTTCATTGCATAGCATTATCTTTAAGAAATCCCGCTGCTCGAGAAATCTTGGATTCTTCTGTATAGTTGCCCAAAGCATAGATGTTGTCGAATTGCTGTAGGAATTGTAATGCTTTCTTCCAATCTTTCACCCCGGAAAAAGTGAAAAATTTGATTGTCGTGCCGCCATCCTTCAAATATTTGGGTTTGTTAGACGCATATCCCGGGTATGGATAATAAGGGTATCCATATGGGCTCCAACCATTGTAGCCTAGTGGTGGTGGAGGTGGGGGCAACGGCGGTGGCAAAGGCAGTTGCACTGGATCGGGGTCAGAGTGGCTGCACCATATTCCTGAAGACTCCCTCGATCGGAACAGACAGCTCGGAAGGTTGCTGGTTGGAAGCTCTCATATTTTCTAGTACCGGAGGAGGAGGTACCACCAAAGGCATCAGAGGGGTAACAAGCAATTCAAAAATTGTTGAAAATTTTGCATCATCGAAAGATTCTGCTAAGGATGCCGCGAAAGAATGTCTTGAAGCTCGTTGAGCAGAAACTGTAAATATTCTGCTGAATCCATGAATTCCATGTCTTGGGTTCTTTATGGCTTATGCCCTAGAAGACAGAGCGATGAAGACAGGAGCGCGCCCGATGCGCGATGTATGAAGGGTGGGAGTGGCTAATAAGTCCGAGGTCAGGGCACGAAGATTCTTCAAGTAATAGCTCTGTCTGCACTTTTGTAGGACCGATATGCTTTCAGAAAAGCACACGCATGATGCTCTGATACCACTGTCACAAGACGAGCACCACGTGCCAATAGAAAAGAACAGACTGAGCAGACTTTTAGCACTTCAATAACAACTGAACTAAAAGAGAGATATGACACGCGACACGGAGTGGTGGAATTCACCCCAGAGAGTATTGGCCCCAAACCTTGACGCTCCTTTCGGTATTTCTTTATATTGCATCAACACAGTACAAGCCGGTACTCCAAACTCTGCATCTTCTCCAGAAAGCATGCCAAAGAATGAGCCCATGGCCTCATTTTAAAGGCCCTAGAGTCCAAAAGCAGTTTACAGAGGAAAGCCTTCAAACTCAAAAGCATCTGGTCCAAAGCAATGCCCAAAAGCTGCCAACGTAAATCACGGAAATCCGTGCAATCTTGCCACGTCAACAGTCAGCGAAATTTTCGGAGCCTCTGTACAGCTGCCACATCATCAGTTTTTGGCGCAAGCCTTTGTGTGAGTGTGTGTGGGTCTTGCTTTATTTTAATTCCTTGATGTCTGGGCCGACAAGGCACCGAATTCCAAGCTAGGTGGGAGACAAGATCTGTGGGTGAGGCTCAGCATCTGAGCGCTGCCCCTCCGTACTCAAAATGATGATACTCCCAAAAACGTAGATGGGCTGCAAAAACGCAACTGGAAAAGGGGCATTTACGGAGAGGAAAAGGGTCCCAGACCCCAGCGCTAGAAGGGAAAACGGTAGATCTGATGGTTTTCTCAAATCATACATGCTTTGCAAAAGAAAGAGGTCACTTTCAAGTGGGTTTCAACTTTTAATCTCTTAAAGGAAAAGCTGATTTCAGATCCAGTAATTGTATTACCAGATCTTAGGAAGGCATTTGTGGTCCAGTGTGACGCGTGTGACAACTTCATTGGAGCAGTGCTAATGCAAGATGGTCGGGTAGTAGCTTATGAAAGCAGAATCTTGCAAAGGCCAGAGAAGAATATGCAAACCTATGAGAGAGAGTTGTTGGCCGTGATTCATGCGCTTTCTAGTTGGAAGCATCACCTCTTAGATACTGATTTTGTTGTCCAGATAGACCATCAGACCTTGCAATACTTCCTGACATAGTTAAAGTTATCGGAAAAGCATATGCGATGGGCAAACATTCTTTCTATGTTCCACTTCCAGATTATGTATGTGGAAGGCAAGAAGAATGTTGTGGTTGATGCGTTATTAAGAAAACCACAAATTTCAGATGTGTCAATTCCTTATCATCATGAACTTGATGACATAAAGGAACAATATGCAACGGATGAAGATTTTGGGAGGGTTTTTGAATAGTTGCAAGAAGGACAACGCCATGAGCACTACCTCCTCAGAGACGGTTTTATGATGATGCATGACAGACTATGTGTCACTAGGCCATTGCGACATAAGGTCATGGTAGAAAGTTACGTCCCACCGTATGCAGGGCATCGTGGAATTGATGCGACAGTCAAAACAGTAGAGACATTCTTTTATTAACCTACTTTGAGGAGAGATGTGGATGCCTTTGTGCGAGCATGCGTGATTTGCCCGTCAAATATAACAAGCAAAAGGCACCAAGGTTGTTACAGCCACTGCCGATTCTGGATAAGCCATGGGAAAGCATAGCTATGGATTTCATCTTTGATCTTTCAAGAACGCCGACAGGGAATGATGGTGTATGGACCATTATCTGTAGGTTCAACAAACAGGCCCATTTCATTCTTATCAAGAAGAAGATATAATTTGATCAGATGGCACGGTTGTTCATGTACAATGCGTTTAAGTACCATGGTATGCCATAATCGATTGTCAGTGATAGTGATCTTGCATGACGAGTTTGTTTTGGAGAGGATTGTTTGACAACATGGGCACTAAGCTCAAGTTCTCGTCTTCGTTTCATCCACAAACTGATGGACACTCAGATGAGGCTAATTCTATTGTCTTGGATTTGTTGAAATGTTATGTGTCAGATAATAAGGGCAAGTGGGAACAATATTTGCCTATGCTTGAGTATGTGTACAACAATACCGTCCATAGGCAAGGCACCTTTTGAGATTGTTGAAGGTGGCAAAAAGGTTCCTCCCATTTTGCATACAAAGGACAAGATCTTTGAGGCAGATCGATATGTTGAGAACATGGATGAAATGTATAAGAAAATCAAAGTTGCCTTGGAGAAGACTCGGGCAAAGCAGAAAAGGGCTGCTGATTGTCACCGACATGAAGTGTTGTTTTCACCTAGTGATTGGGTTCTATTGAGGTTTGAAAAGGCAAGGTTAAAGAAGATGAAGGGCAAGGAATGGTTGTTTCCTAAGCTCAGTATGCGTTACTATGGGCCTTTTCAAGTGCTTGATAAGATCAGTGATGTTGCTTATAGGCTGAAATTGTCTGACACTTGGAAGATTCATAATGCGTTTCACGTGAGTCTTCTAAGACCCTTTGTGGGTGATGTGCCAAAAGATATGCCACAAGAGGATCAGCCAGAAGTTGATGAACTTGATGAGATCTTGGTACTTGAGCAAATTTTGGCACATAAAGCAAGAAAAGTTAAAGGAAAAGTTGCAAGACGCTATTTGGTGAAGTTCAAGAACTATCGACCTATGGATTCAAAGTGGATGGAAGAGTGTGAACTTTTGGAATCACCAAATGTATTGTAGCACTACCTTGAGGCCTTTGGGTTACAACCTACATATACCCCAACCCAACGTGTGCAAAGGAGGGGTAATGACAAAGCTAGCACATCAAATATGCATATGGTCCGCTCTCAATGAGTGAAAAGAGACACAAGGGGAGGCTGGACAAGCCCTTCTTTCTTGGGATTCCTGTTACTCTTCAACAAAACACGATTAGGAATCGCCACGCTCAAGTAAACTTGGGTTCATGCGATTTCAACAAGCAAAAAAATTCTTGTGGTTCTTGTGGTTCTTTCCTTGAGTAATGCAGAACACTTCCAAAGCTCTGATACCAATGTTAGAAGCAGCGGAATGAATGTTGTATTTTCTCAAGATTAGTGATCTTTATTGCTCAAGGTTCCTTTTAGTTCTTAGGGAAAGAGAGAGCTTTCCGTCTTATGGAGGGTGCTATGATCACGAACAAAGTGGGTGGATATTGTGCGTGCAAGTGAATGAGACTGAGAGAAGGAGAGAGAAGAGATACGACACCCGAGAGGTTGTAAAACCCTCTTCCGAAGGCCCCACTCTCGTCGGCAAGAGTGGTCTATTCTTTGATTGCACAAAGGTGTACAATGCGAATGCAATGGACTGATGCAATGGGACTATGCCGATGACGACAACGGCGATGACGACGACGACTTGATGGCTGAAATCTGAGATCTTCTAATCGCTGAATTTTGGGACTGTTTCGGTGGCTGAAAATGACTGTTTTGGCTGCGTTTTTATGGCTGAAAAATGAGGTTTCTTAGGGCTGAAAACTGATGGTCTTTACGGGCTGAATCTGCTACACTTTAGGTGAATATTGCCGGTCTTAATTTGCTACTGAAATCCAAAAACGCCAGGGGCTAAAATTGGTCCTTCTGTCGCCGGGGTTCTGCAAATGCAAAAACGCTAGGCTGATTTGCTGTGTCGTGATGACGCCGGGGCTGATCTGCTGTGCACAAATCGCCAAGGCTGATCTAATGCAAAAACGCTAGGTCTTCTGTGGAGAAAACGCCAGAGTAGTTGCGGAGGTTGGTCTTGCTGAGAAGTTGCATGTTGAGCAAGGTGCTCCTGCTGCCTCTTCTGCCAAAAAGTGCTAACTTGGGTTTGCTTATATATTAACTTAGCAAAATTGCCCTACCTACTTTTGTTGGAAAGTCACTTAAAAATAATAAGTGAAAATAACCAATAAATAGGAAAATAGACTAAATGCACTGGAAAATTTCCCTAACTGATGCTAATAATTCTGATGGGAATTCCAATGATCACGTTGTGTGCAACCGGAGGATATGCATCTATGCTAAGTGACTGGGCATGCACGGTCTACGAATAGACTCACAAAAGTGCCAGATCACTGCTATTCTAAAATGACTGAACTGACTGAACCCTGCTGTAGTGTAGCTTGTCCACGGACACATAGGGTTGGGATGTGTCACGTGACAAGGAAAGAGAGAGCTTTCCGTCTTGTAGAGTGTTGTGGTCACGAACAAAGTGAGTGGATATTGTGCATGCAAGTGAATGAGACTGAGAGAAGGAGAGAGAAGAGATACGACACCGAGAGGTTGTAAAACCCTCCTCCGAAGGCCCCACTCTCGTCGACGAGAGTGGTCTCTTTGATTGCACAAAGGTGTACAATGCGTATGCAATGGACTGATGCAATGGGACTATGCCGATGATGACGACGGTGATGACGACGACGACTTGATGGCTGAAATCTGAGATCTTCTAATCGCTGAATTTCGGGACTGTTTCGGTGGCTGAAAGTGACTGTTTTGGCTGCGTTTTCATGGCTGAAAATGGGGGAACATCTGCAACCAATCTGGGTCGGTTCTGCTGCGATTTATTTGCTGAAGACTTGCGTTTTTCCAAGGCTGAAATTCTGCTGCAAAATCGCTACCAAAAACTGATGTCTGCTGGCGTTTTTGGCTGATGTCGCTAGGGTTCTGCTGAGGTTGAAAACGCTGATGATCTGCTGGAGTTGGCTGGCGTTTTTGGCTGAAAACGCTGAGGGTGGCAGAGGCCTAGCGTTAGTAAACTGCAGCAATGGCTCAGGTAATGCTGTGGGAGGAAATCGCCCTAGTGAGGGAGATGTTGGCGATGGGAATCTGCTGGGAATCCCCGCGAAGAAGGAGGTCCAAAAACGCTGGGGGGTGCTGGGGGGGTTACTGCTGAGAAGTTGCCTGTTGAGCGGGAAGCTCCTGCTGCCTCTTCTGCCAAATAGTGCTAACTTGGGTTTGCTTATATATTTTCTTAGCAAAATTGCCCTACCTACTTTTGTTGGAAAGTCACTTCAAAATAATAAGTGAAAAATGTCAAAAATAGGAAAAATAGGCTAAATGCACTGGAAAATTCCCCTGACTGAATCTAATGGATTCTGAAGGGAATACTGATGATCATGTTGTGTGCAACCAGAGGATATGCATCTATACTAAGTGACTGGGCATGCACGGTCTACGAATAGACTCACAAAAGTGCCAGATCACTTCTAATCTAGACTGATTGGATTGACTGAACCCTGATCATGGTGTAGCTTGTCCACGGACACATAGGGTTGGATGTGTCACGTGACAGGTGGGCATCTGTGGGAAGACTTGTGTCATCGATCCTGACCCAGCAGCTCTTGAGACTGGACATTGGAGGCTGTGGGCCTGAGAGTGTTGTCCACTGGCACGAGTACAGTGGGACCCTGGTGAGTGGCTCTGGAGGGACCCTTTCTCTTCTGCAGACCACCCAGGTGTCCCTTGCTTTGAGTACACTGTTCGACTGGGACGTCACATACTGGCAGCACAGAGAGAGGCTCGCCCCGCTGCAGCACCTCATTGGAAGGAGGAGGGTCTCACATCTGAGTTTTTGGCAGCTTTTTGGGAGAGGTTGTGGGACTCCAGACAACCGAGACGAGTCACTTTGTTTCAGTGGCTCGTCGCACACAGAGCTACAGCAGTTGCCACTTGGGAGTTGGCTGGTGCATAGTGGTCTCTCGGCCGCATGTACAGCTTGTGGCCACCTTGTAGAGAGTCAGCGTCATTGTCTTTGGGATTGCCCTTTGGCACAGTAGGTGTGGCTTCGTGTTCTTCGGCTGATGCCTGCTCTTTCCACGGCTCGGCAGTACACTTGGGAGGCAGCGGCTTGGTCCACTCTCACGGGCCCGGCACTTCAGTTTGAGCTATCTTCCACCAGCAGGATGATAGTGATGCAGGGGGGCGGCCTACTCTCCAGCCTGCCACAGAGCTTACTCCACAGGAGTGGTGCAGTGAGAGAGAAGAGTGATGGGAGCTCATCAGTGGCCTGACACTCTGGTACATCTGGCGGGCCCGCTGTTTCCGCATCTCTGAGGCTCGCCTTGTACCACCAGCAGAGACTGTTCGCGATCTTTGGCTAGAGCTTATCCACACTCTTAGAGGACAGCTAGAGAGACTCCAGGGCAGCTCCGACCGCATGCAGGAGCGTAGAGAGGCCTTCCTTCGACTCTGGGGCTGGGCCTTTTTTCACCATGGTCCAGGGTGTACTCAGTTGGCACTACCGTCTACCTGTGTGGCTTTTCCCTCCTCCCATTTCTTGATTTAGCCCCATTGTACATATGCTGTTTTTTCATTGGGAGAGTCCCCCCTTCATGGTTGTTGTAGCCCTCTCTCGAAGAGGTGGTTGTAGCCCTATGGGCAGTTCCATTAACTAATAGAAGGATCTTTTTCTCGCAAAAAAAAATATCCTCGTGCCCTAAATAACCCTGACAATGCAAACAAAGTTTGCCAATGACAGGTGTAATGGCACCATCCCGTCCAGGTGCCGCTAGAACAACTTTTGCCTGTGGTCCCATTTTGTCGAGCGTAATTCCAAGTCGAGCCGCCAATTTGGGTGAAATGAAGTTGGCCTTGGCTCCTCCGTCAAAGAAGATGAGGGCTTCTTGATCTCGTACTTTGCTCCACGCGCGCCAAAGTTCTATGCTTTCATCCATCTGGTCTAGGTAGGTCCCCTCACAATCTGGTACCAATCCTACTTTCATCTTTCCTTTTCTACCACGTTCTTCAGCTACCCTGAAACTCTCTAGCCTATCTTCTGATGGTGCTCTGTGTGCCTTTTTGGGGCACCGTGTGGCAATATGCCCTTGTTCGCCACAGTCAAAACACTTGCCTTCTTTGAGATACTCGGATTTTTGGTCCCGCGCCAAACGGGGAGGAGTATCTTTCTTCTTTTGAAACTTCTTTTTCCTTCTATTGTCATTGGTCGAATTTTGTTCGTGTTAGACTTACACCACTCTATTGCTTCACAGGTCTAGGGCATACCCACTCTACTGGTTCACAGGTCTAGGGCATACATGTACGGCTAGTGTGCCTCCGGGATGGCCACCCTTTGCATATGCATTTTCTCTGCATTGTCCGGCCGTCCACTCCAAGCCGGCCAACCACCTTTGTCCGGGCGCCCTCTCATACATATTTATTCCTTGTTGGGTCGTGGGGGATTTTTTCCAAGCATTGTTCTACTTCCCCTTGGGCACCTATTTATGGGGACAGGGGGGTACCCACTTCTACAGTCATAGTCTGACAAATCATCTGATCATTGTACGGGTCTTCTTGTTCTGGTAGTCATGGGGGGCTAATCGCCCCCTCTTCCCTACTCCAACGTGGGCTGATCGCCCCCTTTTCCCTACTCCAACATTTTGGTGTTGTGTTCTCTCTCTCTCTCTCTCTCTCTCTCTCTCTCTCTCTCTCTCTCTCTCTCTCTCTCTCTCTCTCTCTCTCTCTCTCTGTATCAGCAGATTCAAACTCTCCATTAATTTGGTGCTACATCAGCATCAGGTTCTCTCTCAAGAAGATTAGACCAGCCTGTAACCGGCTTGGACACTCCAAGTCAAGATTCTACCGCGACACGACAGAGTTTCACTTCAAAACAGTTCACAATTCACAATTGATTCGACACGGCCCGGTGGAGTTCCGTGCCTAGAGATATTGGCCACATAGACTGGCGCCTCTTTCGGTATTTCTTTTGTATTAATCTGTGTTCAAAGTACAAGAGAGTGGTAGGGTTCTCACTCTCAGACTCTGCGTCCAGATGCTCTGAGAAGTGAGGGCCCTGCCCACTAATTTATAAGGCCAATAATTTCAGCAAGCGCTAAAAGCTGTAATTCCGTACGCTTTGCCACATCAACAGATCAGCCGCTTTTTGCGTCGCAAATCACGAAAGTCCATACGGTATGCCACTTTTTTTTTCGGGACTGTTTCTGCTGGCCTGCTATGAATGTCCGAGCATGCCACATCACCAGTTTGTGACATACCCCTCTCTTGAAAGCATTGTAATCGCCCTCGACTACGCCTGCAAAACAGACAAAGGCCATAAATTGTCTTAGCAGACACTGACTGTCAGTACCGACGCACTAGGAACAACACATCTAGCACATGTACCAATCGACAATCACATCACAGGACATCACTGGACATCATAGGATGTCAGATGACAAATCACATTCAAAAATCATTCCAATCTCAAACCATGATTAATCGGCAACGTATTTAGCAATCGCATCTAGATCCAGTCGGGACCTCAGAGATGCCCGATTAACTAATCCTTATTGCAATCATGTCTATAGAGATTTATCAGACCAAAATGCTGCAGTCATTTCTTCTATCAGTTCCTGCACTTAAACAAGTCAAGTACAAATCAGTATCATATTATCGGGAATTCCAAATCTTAAAGTCATTACAGCAATACACTGCCAGCTCATAGTATCCCTGAAACCCAATAGGGACATCAGTGACTCTAATATTAAAAATCGGGGCAATCTGCCAAAGGAGCGGAGTGTAACAGACTTGGACACTCCAAGTCAAGAATCTACCGCGACAACACCAAATAACCACTTCAAAACAGTTCACAGTACACAATTTAATTCGACAACTGGCTCGACCGAGTTCCGTGCCTAGAGATATTGGCCCCAAAGACCGGCGTTCCCTTTCGGTATTTCGTTTTATATTAATCTGAGTTCAAAGTACAAGAGTGCGGGCAGGCGCTCACACTCAGACTCTGCATCCAGATGCTCTGAGTTGTGAGAGGCCTGCTCGCTTATTTAAAGTTACAAGGGTTGCCAAAAGCAGAGCCCCAAAAGCTGAAAATCAAAAGCTCAAAAGCTTGGCAAATAAAGCAAAAGTTCCTCCTCTCTCTTTCTTTTAATAAATAAAGCAGAGAGGCTTTCTCTTTCTCTCTCTCTTGCTAAAATAAAGCAAAGAGGGTTCTCTCTCTCTCTTTCTCAGCAATTTGCGTAGAAAAAGCAACGCCAAAAACTGCCCAGCTTTCCGTAGCTTTCCTTAAATCACGCTGATGTCCAGCAAATCAGGGTTAGGGTTAGGGTTAGGCTTAATGCAAAATTAGGGTTTTTGATTTTAGGGTTAGGGTTTAAACAAAATTAGGGTTTCTCGTTTTAGGGTTAGGGTTTCAACAAAATTAGGGTTTTTGACAACCACGTCATCACTTTGTGACATACCCCCCTCTTGAAAGCATTATAATCGCCCTCGATTACACCTGCAAAACAAACAGAGGCCGTAAACCGTCTTATCAGACACTGACTGTTAGTACCTACTAGGAACACACATCTAGCACATGTACCAATCGACAATCACATCACACGACATCACAAGACATCACATGACATTCAACATTCATTCAGATCTTAGACCATGATTTATCGGCAATGTAGCTAGCAATCGCATCTAGATCCAGTCGGGACCTCATCGATGCCCGATTGACTAACCCCTATTGCAACCATGTCTACTCGAGATCAATTAGACCGAAATGCTGCAGTCATTTCATCTATCAGTTCCTGCACTTAAACAAGTCAGTTTCATATTTTCCGGAATTCCATTTCATAAAGTCATCCAACAGAATATTGTCAGCTCTCAGTATCCTTGAAGCTCAAAGAGACATCAGTGACTCTAGTCTTCAAAACTCGAGGCATCTTTTGACAAAGAAGTGGAGTAACTCCCCTCTTGTGCATCCCACTGCACCAAATCTCTAACCAAGCTGAATTCTGGGTTCCATTTGGAATAGACTATGCTAAACCAAAAGCTTCAAGGTAAAGATTCACATTCCAAGGAATATCTGCTAGGTCTACCTCCTCCATTCGCTTCGCATCCATTGCGAAGTCGGTCTTGAATTTAACCAAGAGCCGTCAGTTCGCTTTACCTTCCTTCTTTCTTTCTTTCTGTGCCAATTTCTAATCTGGAACGAGTATCTGCTCGTTTTCGTCCAATTCGGGTTGCACATCTGGCTTCCCATCATCGGGCACATCACCTTCAAAAGGCTTTCAGAGACTCACATGAAAAACATTGTGAATCCTCCAAGTATTCTGGCAGCTTCAGTCCTAAGGAGATATCGTTTGTCTTTTCGGAAAATTTGGAAAGGTCCACACTATCTCATGCTAAGCTTTCAAAGAAGCCGCTCCTTTTCCTTTTTTTTTTTTCCTTTCTCGAGAGTGCCTTCTCATAATGTAAGAGCACCCAATCATTCTCCTTCAATTTCAAATCGCGACAATGGCGATCTGCTGTCTTTTTCTGTCTTTCCCGAAATTTCTGTAAAGCCTTCCGGATCAAGTCCCTCGTGAATTGGTCGGCTTCAAAGAAAAATCTTATCTTTCATGCTAAGGAAGGGTGAAACCTTCGTAGCACATTCAAGAATCTCAAATGGCACCTTCCCCATCAAAGAGTTAAACGTGTTTCTGTAGGCATATTCCACCAAAGGTAAAAACCTTTCCCAAGTAGTCTTCTAATCCAACAAAGAAGACTTCAACAAATCCAGTACCACTGAATTAGCAATCTCTGATTGCCCGTCAGTCTGCAGGTGGAACGATGACGAGAACTGCAAAGGCATGCCTATGTTCTCCCAAATAGTCGTTCGAAACAAACTCATGAACCTGAGGTGCCTATCGAAGACAATCGTCTCAGGCATGCCATGTAATCTGAAGACCTGGGCAATAAACAGTCGTGCCCACGCCGTGTTCTTGGGAGATAAAATCCATTGCAATACTTTCCCAGGGGCGGGTGAGTATGGGTAAAAGGCTGTAACAATCCCTGTGCTTTATGCTTGTCAAAAACTTGACCTTCTGGCATACCAAGCAGCTGTGCACAAACTCTTCCACGTCCTTCTTGAGTCTCGGCCAAAAGAAGTATCTCTCTACCCCTTTCAAGGTGGTAGCAATGCCGCGGTGACCCATTAAAGGCAGACAGTGGCATTCAGTCATAACCTTTTCCCTCAACGGCTGTGTTAACGCACAAAATGGGTCTCCTCATCAAGTAGCCATCCCGAATAGAATAGTCCGCGACCATCTCCCCTTTCTGTATTCAACAGAATACATCTGCAAAATCTGTATCTATGGCGTACTGACCGACCAATACCTCGAAGTTTCTATGATGTATCGCAGAAATAGCCAGAACCAACGGCTTTCAGGACAAATTATTTGCCACCAATTTTTTCTGTCCCTGCACATGGACAATCCGGAAGTAAACTGTGATAACATGTTTGCCCACCGCATCTGCTTTTCCGATAGCTGCTTCCATGACAAGAAGTAGCATAAACTCCCATCATTTGTGAAAAAACCGTAAATCGACTCCGAGTAGGTAATACCGCCACTGAATAAGAGCATGGATAGCCGCCAAAAGCTCTTTCTCACATATCTATACTGTCAATTCCGGCCTTGAAAACAATCGGCTCTCATAGGCAATAACATTAGCCTTCTTCCATTAAGACCGCATCCAGACTACGACCACAAGTATCACAATATACTTCAAACAACTTCTGCAAATCCGCAAAGTCAAAAACTGGTCATGTAGTTAAATTCTTATTCAATTCTTGAAAGGCAGTCACTTTTGTGGGTCCCCACGAGAAAGGGACTCCTTTCTATGTCAAGGTATGCAAAGGGGAAGCAACCTCTGCAAACTCTCGAATGAACCACCTGTAGTACGAACACAATCCCAAGAAGCTTCTAACTTCATGGACATTCTTCAAATCGGGCCAATCACGGATAGTCTCTATCATGGGCGGATCCATTTGCACTCTTGCTGCTGACACAATGTGTCCCCAAAAAAGTGTATCTCTGGTAGAAAAAAATCACTTTTCTTCACATTAATCACTAACGTGTGATCTCGTAATGCCTGAAAGACCTAAAGCAGATGATCTCTATGTTCTGCCTCATGCTTGGAGAAAACAATGATATCGTCAAAGAAAGTGCCAACAAATAGCCTGTACTCTAGAAAAATCATGTCCATCATCCTGTTAAATGTCGCAAGAGCATTGGTTAAGCCAAAAGGCATCACCAAAAACTCAAATAACCCAAAAGTCGTCCGAAAGGCTGTCTTGTAGACGTCTCCTGGCGCGATTCGGATCTGATGATATCCATTCTTCAAATCAATTCTGCTAAAGCACGAGGATCCCTATAATCTGTCGAGTATATCATCGATCAGAAATCTGTCCTTGATGGTGATTTTGTTGAGAGCTCTATAATCGATGCACATTCTCCAAGATCTGTCTTTCTTCAAAACCAACAACGCTGGAGAGCAATACGGTGAAGTACTAGGCTGGACAAGACCCTTTTCCAAGAGGCCTTTCACTTGGTTCATAATCTCTTTGTTCTCGGTTGGGCTCACACGGTAAGGTGGCCGGTTCGGTTGGTGTGCTTCCTGGTATCAAATCAATAGTATGATCTTCAAGACGAGCAGGTGGTAACTCGCCTAACAGGCCCTCTGAAAAGCAATCGGCATGAGTGTGGAGAAAATCTTGGCGTTCTTTTGTTCAGGTCAAAAACATATTCGATCTTAATCCATCGTTCAGTTCTCTCCCGAAAATGTGAGTAAAGAAACTGAAATTCATCAAGTACAATCTCTGAGCCCTTCATTTGTCAAAGTCGTATTCTCAGCCCAGTAGTCAACCACGGCGTTGTTCTTGTGGTACTAAGGGATTTCGAGTAGAACGTCACAACCTTCCAAGGCAATTACGTAAAACTCCGTGTGTCCTAAACACCCCCTGTCATTGCAAACGAAGTTTGCCAATGCTCGGTGTAATGGCAACATCCCGTCCGGGTGCCACTCGAACTACGTCCGCTTGTGGCCTCAGCCTGTCGGGCGTAATTCCAAATCGAGCCGCCAATTCAAGAAGTTGGCCCCACGCAATGTGGTACCAGTTCTGCTTTTTATATGCCTTTTCCACGTTCCCCAGCTGCTCTCAAACTCTCAAGTCTTTCGTCGTCCTTGTCGCTATGTTCTTTTTGTGCCTTTTTAGGGCACTTCGCGGAGATATGTTCAATTTCCCGCATCCAAAGCACTTCCCCTTCCTGATGAAGCAAGCTCACTCCTGCGGAGTGAGCTTGGGTCGTGCATCTTTCTTTTCTGGGTTGCTTTCTTCTTTCTACTTTCATTCGTCGAAGTCTGTTCGGCTCTTTGTGTCATGATCTCATCGATGGGGTAGGTCAAAGTGCCAGAGTGAATGGCAAAACCCCATTTCGCATGACTCATCAACTCCTGAATAGAAGCTGACTTCTGTTCCAAGAAGTGATCTCGGATCTCTGTAGGTAGACCCAAGGTAAATCGCTCAATCTGTTCTTTGAACGAGATCTTCTTGAATGAAGAGGCGGGTAGAAAAGAGCTCCAGAATCTCTCGCAACAAGCGTCCACTGTATCCTTCTTGGCATCCGAAGATGGTTCCAAGCAGCTTGTATATCGCGTTCATACTCTTGAGTCAGCCAAGAAGAAATAAAAAGCTTCTTAAATTTCGACCATTTAACTGGCGCAGTCTTGTTTAAAAGGAGCGTGGACCACCAAGTTCGAGCATTCCCCTTACAGTAAGAGGCGGTGCTCTGAGTAGCATCCTCCCGCAAAGCAATGCCAAACTGCTGTACAAAAGACAAAGCCTTCGAGGCATCTCTATAACCAGAAAAAGTGTCAAATTTAATTGACTCTCCACCTTTCTTAAACTCTCGGACTTTCTTGCTTTTATCTTCCAAAAAGACATATTGGTTGGCTTTATAAAAATTCTTCTTCTTTACATAAAAGTTGCTGTCGTCAGAGTCTGAACTGTCTGTAGACGAGTCCTCTGTAGAACTTTGTCTCTCACTGGGCAAGATTTAGACTTCTTTGTCTTTTTCTTGCCCTTTCCGAAGCGTTGTTTCTTGCTTCGCTTTTTGCCTTTGCGGTTTTCTTCGCTCGAGT
Organism: Adiantum capillus-veneris; assembly: GCF_014529385.1. NCBI lineage: Eukaryota > Viridiplantae > Streptophyta > Polypodiopsida > Polypodiales > Pteridaceae > Adiantum > Adiantum capillus-veneris. The sequence goes on from NC_140955.1 coordinate 111,991,750, forward strand.
CAGATGAGCTAGAAGAACTGTCAGAAGAAGAAGAAGAAGAAGAACTGGGTACTTTTTCAAATCGAACACGCTTCTTCTGTTTCTTTGCCTTTGCAAATGTCGGCTGACGACCCAAATAGCCTGGGAAGTCAATGCCTTTCTTCTGCTTTTTGCCATGCTTTTCCGCTTTGTTTTGCGCGTCAAAAAGCTGAGCAATTCGTGCATCAACCACCTTTTATAATTCCTTCTCTGTATACTTCTTGGAAGCAGAAGGTTTCTTGAGAGCGGGTTTTGGTGTTGTGGTTTTCTGTCCCTGCGCATGCACTTCCTGGAAGGAAGTCTCGCTCATATATTTTGCAAATTTTGGGTCCTTCGCAAAATTGAGCATCATCTTTGTTGCGTCGCCGATCAATTGTTGACGCTCCATCTCTCAACGCTCCGCCTGAGTAGGCTGAGTCGGCCTTGCCAGAATCTTCGTTGTGATCCCTTCCCGCATCTTCGGATGCAGAGGGAGTCGACTGGTCCTTGCCTGAAGCCATAAAAATTTGGGATCGGATTTCCCGTAGAAGAGAAATTGGCCATGCTCTGATACCACTGTAACAGACTTGGACACTCCAAGTCAAGAATTGTCACGTGATACATCCAACCCTATGTGTCTGTGGACAAGCTATAGCACGACAAGGGTTCAGTTAGTCCAGTCAGTCTAGATTTAGAAGTGATCTGGCATTTTTGTGAGTCTATTCGTAGACCGTGCATGCCCAGTCACTTAGTGTAGATGCATATCCTCAGGTTGCACACAGCAGAATCATCAGTAATCCCTTCAAAATCCATCAAATTCAGTCAGGGGAATTTTCCAGTGCATTTAGCCTATTTTCCCTATTTTTGACATTTTTTCACTTATTATTTTTAAGTGACTTTCCAACAAAAGTAGGTAGGGCAATTTTGCTAAGAAAATGTATAAGCAAACCCAAGTTAGCACTAATTGGCAAAAGAGGCAGCAGGAGTTCCCCGCTCAACAGGCATCTTCTCAGCAAGAACCCGCAGTACCCCCAACCTTGCCGTTTTCCTCTCCATGAGCCTAGCGTTTTTGGTCTTCATCAGCAGTCCTATCCTAGCGTTTCTAGTTTTGGCATCGCCTACAGTCCCTCTAGCCTGGCGATTCAACCCTTCCATCATCGCCATAGTCCCAGCCTGCTAGCGTTTTTACTAACGCTACCAGCAGCCTAGCGTTTTCCATTTTCAGCCATCTGCTCCAGCACGAAGTGCAGCGTTTTCAGCCTCACAGATAGCAGCAGGTTCAGCCTTGGAGAATTGCAAAAGATCCCCAATTTCAGCCCTCGAAAACGCAGCCAAAACAGTCATTTTCAGCCACCGAAAACAGTCCCGGATTTCAGCCCCTAGCATTTTTGGACAGCAATAGAAAGACCGCAAATTTCAGCCCTAAAGGCGTCGTCGTCGTCACCGGCATAGTCCCAAGTTGCACCAGTTCATTGCATCGTCATTGTACCACTTTGTGCAATCAATAGTAGACCACTCTCGCCCACGAGAGTGGTCCTTCGGAGGAGGGTTTTACAACGTCTCAGGTGTCGTATCTCTCTTCTCTCTCTATCTCTCAATCTCATACACTTGCACGCACAGTGTCCATTCACTTTGTTTGTGATCATAGCACTTTCCATTAAGAACGGAAGGCTCTCCCTTCCATAAGAACTAAAAGGAACCTTGAGCACAGTTCGGAGCACTCATCTTGAGCAAAGCGCAAACAATCATTCCGCTGCACCTAACATTGGTATCAGAGCTTTGGCAGTGTTCTGTATCACTCAAGGAAAGAACCACAAGAATCACAAGAATTTTTTTTGCTTGTTGCGGTCGCACGACCCCAAGTTCGTTTGGGCATGTCGATTCCCAATCGTGTTTTTTGAAGAGTGACAGGAATTCCAAGAAAGAAGGGCTTGTCCAGCCTCCCCTTGTGTCTCTTTTCACTCATTGAGAGCGGAACGTGCACTTAGCGGCCGGCCAATCGACGTGAGGTGGGAAAAAGCAACCTTGGTGTGAGCGCAAGGCCGCCAAGGGGTGCGCCCGCGGAAAAGAGTAGAACTCGGGTGAAGAGAAGATCCTTCTCAAACACGATTTGCAAGCGAAAGGAAACCTCAAGAACCTCCAGATCCTCAAGAACCCAAGAACCCAAGTTCCTCGTGAACTTAAGAACCAAAGATCATAGTGCATGTTCGTCACCCGAAGCGGAATGGATACTTCGCATACAGGTGATGAGCATGAGAGAGGCGGCAAAGATTTTTCCCCACCAGGAGATTTTTTCAACCCTCCCCCTTCGCCATCTACGCCACGAGTTGTACTAACTCCTATGGAGATGATGGTCAAGTTGATGTTGAACATGATGGCACAACAACAAGAAACGAATCGAGTTGCGTTGGCACAGCTCGCAAGCAAAGCAGAACAACAAGAAGCTAAGGACCGTGAGCAAGCAGCTAAGGACCGTGAGCGCAACGAAAGAAACGCAAGACTTGCCGCTCAACAAGAAGACAATCGCCTTGCTTTAGAACGCGAGCGCGACGAACGCAAAGAAAGAAAACAACAAAGAAAGGCGGAAGAGGCAGCACGAAGCGCAACCTTGGAGATCGAGCGAGAGGCTCAAAGAGAACCATGAACTCAAGAATTGGTTCGACACGTACTTACCTCGAAGACCGAACCACCCAAAGATCGTGGGAGTTCCTCAAGTGGCGCAAGCCACGAAGCGGATTCCAACCATCCCGTCACAGAGAAGTTGACCTTCAGTAAGTATGATAGTAAGATGGATGCTACGGTTATTCATTCTTGGTTGCATCAATTTAATGCTTATTTTGCGACAACTAAGAAGACAGGAAATAGCAAAGTTTTGACGGCAACTATGTACCTTGCCGGTGATGCCATCAATTAGTACCACACATGGCAAGAGACACAGCTAGCCGCGCACCTAGAGGAAGCCGACGAATTCACGCCCCTTTCCTTCAATTGGGCTGATTTCCAAAACGAGCTCAAGGTGCGGTTTATGCCACCTCAATACCTCACACGATTGAAGGACGATTGACGCGCTCTCAAGCAAAATGTTATGCCGGTTATGTCTTTCTCTAATCGTGTTTTGCAGCTAGGTACCCAATTACGCAAATCGGATGATGACGCAAAGAGGCATTCCTTTTCGGATTAGACAACTATATCAAGTTTGATGTAGAAGTCTTCGACCCCATCGATCTCAACAAGGCGGTAGCGATTGCTCTCGCACCGGAGATGAAGCACAACAAGGGAAATCCTAAGGAGAAACAAGACTTCCACAAGTACCTCGCAAACTTCTCAGAACCCTTAGAACGGTAAGAATGGTGAGAATGGTAACTCTTCTAACCAATCTTCCAACAATCTCTCAGAAAAGAATTCTTCCAATGAATTTAAGAGTAAGGCTAACACAATTGCTAAACCTGAACTTACTCCAGATGAAAAGGTAGCACAAGGAATTGTAGGAGGATACATCACATCGGAAGAGCAAAGCACTTATTCTAAAAAAGGTCGTTGTTTTCATTGTCACATTAAGGGTCACATAAAAAGAGCATGTCCTAAGCTTGAATCGAATGAATCTAAAGAATCCACAGAACCCACTTCCTCTGTCAATGCAATTAATGATAACACGAGTGTGCCCCAAGTTTCTCATGACCCTCCCATTGATGATTCTCTCATTAAATGTTATGGTCGTATGTCGGGGCAACGTTTTGTCATATTGTTTGACCCAGGTAGTATGCATGATGTGATTAGTCCCTCTCTTGTTGAGAGAGCCCGCCTCGAAGTTAGTCCGAGATCTCCTATGGAGGTCCCTGGCTTTCTTCCCGGTATGGATGCTCTCATTACGAAGAAGTGCCTTGATGTGTTTTTCGGAATTCAAAAAGCTGCCTTCACTAGAAGATTTGTGGTTTCTCCTCTCTCAAGATATGATATGATTTTGGGCATTCGATGGTTTCGTGATAATAACCCTCTCATTGATTTTGAGGCTAACACTTTCACTCTCAATGCCAAAAGTGATTCTCCTATTGTCATTCATGGAGAGAACATTGTTCCTTCTCCATCTCTCATTGCTAATATGCAAGACAAGATTGAAAGGATTCGGGAAAAGGAGACTCTCTCAGTCTCTTCTTCTCCCAAGCATGCCACACAGGATTTGCAGGATTGTGAGCAGCATGATGATTTGATTGATAATGATGAGCATGATGATTTGCATGATCAAGATGTGATTTCTCACAAGCATGATGATTTGCATGAAGATGCTGTGATTGTTCACAAGGATAATGTGTTAGTTGATGCTTTTTCTAGCGAAGCTAATCTCGTCATAGATTCGATGAATCACGAAGAACCGATCTTGGCTTTCGAGTCGAGGTCCAAAGAACCCCCACAGGACGATTCGATCTTTCAGGAAGAACCGATCTTGGCTCTCGAGGCTAGGTCCAAAGAACCCTTACAAGAAGTATTATGTGTTCGCATGATTGATACGCACGCATTGTTCGAATGTTTCATTCGTGATCGTTTCTTGTATTTTAGTCAGCATCTTTATGTGATCCCTTTTATTAGGCATGACATATTTATGTTGAGCACGTTTCTCTCATGGATGAGCACGAATGTATGCGGATGATTCATGAAAGAATCAAATGGTTGCATTCACGGAGGTCACATTCTATGTCTCTTCCTTGGCATGGCACAGTTTCCGAACGAGCACATCAAAGTATGAGCACCAAGCATGGGCATTTCCATTGTGAATTGCCACAATTGATTGATTTAGATCAGAAACACAAGAGTTGATCTCATTGTTTGCATGTGTGTGGTGAACCGTTTGGCACTCCACCTCTTTGTTCATATACATTGCATGCACAGTCTTTGAGGAAGACGAGATTTTTTCCAGTCACTTTACATGGAATGGATATGTTCATGGTTTTGTGTTGGAAATGGTTTCAGGAATTTTCAGCCATGGAGATTCTTGAAGATGGAAGAAGCAGGTCTCTAGACGAAGTTGAAGCAAGGAAGGAGCCACAGAAGCCTTTGTGTCGCTTTCGGCCCGGCCCAAAGAAGCAAGCGTTGCAGACCTTTATGAAGTTCAAGTACCGCACGACCCACACATCAGAGTGGGCCGGCAAAGAGTCCCTTCCAGGATTCTGGATGCTATTGGCGATCTCCCTCGACGCCATACAATTCGGTACCAGTACCTCACTTTGAAAAGGAGGGGATGTCACGTGACACATCCCTATGTGTCCGTGGACAAGCTACAGCACGACAAGGGTTCAGTCAATCCAGTCAGTCTAGATTTAGAAGTGATCTGGCATTTTTGTGTGTCTATTCGTAGAACGTGCATGCCCAGTCACTTAGTGTAGATGCATATCCTCTGGTTGCACACAGCATGATCATCAGTATTCCCTTCAGAATCCATCAGATTCAATCAGGGGAATTTTCCAGTGCATTTAGCCTATTTTCCCTATTTTTGACATTTTTTCACTTATTATTTTTAAGTGACTTTTCAACAAAAGTAGGTAGGGCAATTTTGCTAAGAAAATATATAAGCAAACCCAAGTTAGCACTAATTGGCAGAAGAGGCAACAGGAGTTCCCTGCTCAATGGGCATCTTCTCAGTAAGAACCCGCAATACCCCCCAACCTTGGTGTTTTCCTCTCCATGAGCCTAGCGTTTTTCGTCTTCATCGACAGTCCTAGCCTGACGTTTCCAGTTTTGGCATCGCCTACAGTCCCTCTAGCCTGGCGAGGTGGTGTTAGTAAAAACGCTAGCAGGCTGGGACTATGGTGATGATGGAAGGGCTGAATCGCCAGCAGCCCAGCGTTTTCCATTTTCAACCATCTGCTGCAGCAGGAAGTGCAACGTTTTCAGCCTCACAGATAGCAACAGGTTCAGCCTTGGAGAATTGCAAAAGATCCCCAATTTCAGCCCTCGAAAACGCAGCCAAAAGATCCCCAATTTCAGCCCGTCGTCGTCATCGGCATAGTCCCAAGTTGCATCAGTTTCCATGCATCGTCATTGTACCACTCTGTGCAATCAATAGAAGACCACTCTCGCCGACGAGAGGGGGGCCTTCAGAGGAGGGTTTTACGTCTCTGGTGTCGTATCTCTCTTCTCTCTCTATCTCTCAGTCTCATACACTTGCACGCACAGTGTCCATTCACTTTGTTTGTGATCATAGCACTTTCCATTAAGAACGGAAGGCTCTCCCTTCCATAAGAACTAAAAGGAACCTTGAGCACAGTTCGGAGCACTCATCTTGAGCAAAGCGCAAACAATCATTCCGCTGCAACTAACAAGAATCTACTGCGACAACACCAAATAACCACTTCAAAACAGTTCACAGTACACAATTTAATTCGACAACTGGCCTGGCCGAGTTCCGTGCCTAGAGATATTGGCCCCATAGACTAGCGCCCCTTTCGGTATTTCGTTTTATATTAATCTGAGTTCGAAGTACAAGAGTACGGGCAGGCGTTGACACTCAAGACTCTGCGTCCAGATGCTCTGAGTTGTGAGAGGCCTGCTCACTTATTTAAAGTTACAAGGGTTGCCAAAAGCAAAACCCCAAAAGCTGAAAATCAAAAGCTCAAAAGCTTGGCAAATATAGCAAAAGTTCCTCCTCTCTCTTTCTTTTAATAAATAAAGCAAAGAGGCTTTCTCTTTCTCTCTCTCTTGCTAAAATAAAGCAAAGAGGGTTCTCTCTCTCTCTTTCTCAGCAATTTGCGTAGAAAAAGCAACGCCAAAAAGCTGCCCAACTTTCTGTAAATCACGCTCCAATAAACCAGGGTTACGATTAGGGTTAGGGCAGAATTAGGGTTTTTGATTTTAGGGTTAGGGTTTCAACAGAATTAGGGTTTTTGGTTTTAGGGTTAAGGTTTCAGCAGAATTAGGGTTTCTAGCAGCCACGTCATCACCTTGTGACAAGAGTGACTCCCCTCTTGTGCAAGCCCGCTGCACCAAATTCCGCCCAAGCTTAAATCGGGGTTCCATCGGTGTAAACTATGCTAAACCGAATGCTTCAAGGTAAAGGTTCACGATTTGAGGAGTATCTGCCAGGTCCTTCTCCATCCACTTCGCATCCAATGCGGAATAGTTCTTGAATTTAACCAAGAACCGCCTTATCGCTTTACCTTTTATCTTTCTATCTTTATGTGCCAATATCTGTTGTGGAACGATTATCTCCTCGCTTTCCTCCACTTCGGGTTGCTCATCCGGCTCCCCATCATCGCCTTTAAAAGGCTTCAAGAGACTCACATGAAAAGCATTGTGAATTCTCCAAGTATCGGGCAGCTTCAGTCTAAAGGAGACATTATTTATCTTTTCGGTTATCTGGAAAGGTCCATAGTATCTCATGCTAAGCTTTGAAAAAAGCCGCTCCTTTTCCTTTTTCTTTCTCGGGCATGCCTTCTCAAAACGTAAGAGCACTCAATAGTTCTCCTGTAATTTCAAATCACGACGATGTTGATCTACTATCTTTTTGTGTCTTCCTGAGATTTCTCTAAAGCCTCCCGGACCTTGGCAAAAGCTGTGTCCAAGTCCCTCGTGTACTGGTCAGCTTCAAAAATCTTATCTTTCGTGCTTAAGAAGGGTGGAACCTTCGGAGCACCTTCAATAATCTCAAATGGCGCCTTCCCCGTCGAAGAGTAAATCGTGTTATTGTAGGCAAATTCCACCAAGGGCAAATACTTTTCCCATTGAGTCTTCTGATCCGAAATGTAAGGCTTCAATAAATCAAGTACAACTGAATTTGCAATCTTACATTGCCAATCTGTCTGCGGGTGGAAAGATGACAAGAACTGCAACCGCGTGCCAATGTTCTCCCAAATAGCCTTCCAAAACAAACTCGTGAATCGGGGATCTCTGTCAGAGACAATTGTCTCATGCAAGCAATGTAATCTGAATATCTGGGCAATGAACAGTCTCGCTAAATGATCCAGCTTGATTGTTTTCTTTACTAGAATGAAATGAGCTTGCTTGCTAAATCTGTCAATAACATGCCAGATACCATCGTGCCCACTCTATCTTCGGGAGATCAAAAATGAAATCCATTGCAATACTTTCCGAGGGACGGGTGGGAATGGGTAAAGGTTGTAACAATCCCTGTGCTTTATGCCTGTCAAACTTGACCTTTTGGCATACCAAGCAACTGCGTACAAAATCATCCACGTCCTTTTGGAGTCTCGGCCAAAAGAAGTATTGCTCCACACTTTTCAAGGTGGTATCAATGCGGCGGTGACCCGTAAATGGTGGATAGTGGCATTCGGTTAGAACCTTTTCCCTCGACAGCTCTGTAACGCACAACATTGTTTTCTTTATCAAGTAGCTATCCCGAATGGAATATCCCGCTACTACCTCCCCATTCTGTATTCGACTAAATACATCTGAAAAATCTGTATCTGTGGCGTACCGATCGACCATGTCCTCGAAGCTTCTATGGTGTATCGTGGAAATAGCCAGAACCGACGGCTTCCGAGACAAAGCATCTGCCACCAAGTTCTTCTGTCCCTGCACATGGACAATCTGGAAGTGAAACTGTGACAAGATGTTTGCCCACCGCATTTGTAAGGTGCAGCGGAATGAATGTTTGTGCTTTGCTCAAGATGAGTACTCCGAACTGTGCTCAAGGTTCCTTTTGTTCTTATGGAAGGTAGAGCCTTCCGTTCTTGATGAGAGAGTGCTATGATCACAAACAAAGTGAATGGACACTGTGCGTGCAAGTGTATGAGACTGAGAGATAGAGAGAGAAGAGGGATACGACACCAGAGATGTTGTAAAACCCTCCTCCGAAGGCCCCACTCTCGTCGGCGAAAGTGGTCTACTTATTGATTGCACAAAGTGGTACAATGACGATGCATGGAAACTGATGCAACTTGGGACTATGCCGATGACGACAACGGGGATGACGACGACGACTCAAAGGCTGAAATCTGCGGTCTTCTATTTGCTGAAAATCGGGGACTGTTTCGGTGGCTGAAAATGACTGTTTTGGCTGCGTTTTTGAGAGCTGAAAATGGGGATACTCTGCAAGGTCTAGGGCTGAATCTGCTGCTTTACATGCATTCTGAAAACGCTGAACCAACTGCTGCAAATGAAGCTGAAATTGGAAACGCTGGCAAAATGGCTGAAAATAGAAAACGCCAGGCTGATATGGTGTCGCTAGCAAAAACGCTAGGCAACTGGCAAACTTGGCAATGATGCAAACTGAAAATGCTAGGGGTTTGGGGAGGTGCTGGCGATATGCAAAACGCTAGGGCTGAGTGTTGGCGACGAGGGAAACCAAAAACGCCAAGGGGGTGCTGAGGGTACTGCGGGGTTCTTGCTGAGAAGACGCCTGTTGCGCGGGGAGCTCCTGCTGCCTCTTCTGCCAAAAAGTGCTAACTTGGGTTTGCTTATATATTAACTTAGCAAAATTGCCCTACCTACTTTTGTTGGAAAGTCACTTAAAAATAATAAGTGAAAAATGTCAAAAATAGGGAAAATAGGCTAAATGCACTGGAAAATTCCCCTGACTGAATCTGATGGATTCTCAAGGGAATACTGATGATCATGCTGTGTGCAACCAGAGGATATGCATCCTATGCTAAGTGACTAGGCATGCACGGTCTACGAATAGACTGACCAAAGTGCCAGATCACTTCTAATCTAGACTTGACTAGACTAACTGAACCCTGATCATGTTGTAGCTTGTCCACGGACACATAGGGCTGGATGTGTCACGTGACAGCATTTGCTTTTCCGAAAGCTGCTTCTTTGACAAGAAGTAGCGTAAACTCTGATGGTCAATAAAGACCGTAAAATCGGCTCCGAGTAGGTAATGTCGCCATTGAGTAAGAGCATGGATAACAGCCAAAAGCTCTTTCTCATATATCTGTGCTGTCAATTCTGGCCTTGAAAACAATCGGCTCTCATAGGCAATGACATAGCCTTCTTGCATTAAGACCCCACTCAGGCTACGACCACAAGCATCACAATATACTTCAAATGACTTCTGCATATCCGACAAAGTCAAAACTGGTCCCGTAGTCAATTTCTCTTTCAAAGTCTGAAATGCACTCACCTCTGTGGGTCCCCACGAGAAAGGGACTCCTTTTTGCATCAAGATATGCAAAGGGGAAGCAACCTCTGCAAACTTTCTGATGAACCGCCGGTTAGTAAGAACATAAGCCCAAAAAGCTTCTAACTTCATGGACATTCTTCAAATCGGGCCAATCTCGTATAGTCTCAATCTTGGCCGGATCCATCTGCACTCTTGCTACTGAGACGATGTGTCCCAAAAAGTATATCTCTGATAAGAAAAATTCACTCTTCTTTGCATTGATCACCAACTTGTGATCCCGCAATGCCTGAAAGACGTGTATCTCAGATGATGTCTATGTTGTACCTCATCCTTGGAGAAGACAATAATGTCATCAAAGAAAGTGCCAACAAAAGATATGTACTCACTAAAAATCCCGTCCATCATTCCATTAAAAGTCGCTGGAGCATTGGTAAGGCCAAAAGGCATCACCAAAAATTCATATAAACCGAAGGTCGTCGGAAAAGCTGTCTTGTAGACATCTCCTGGCGCGATTCAGATCTAACGATATCCGCTTTTCAAACCGATCCTGTTGAAACAAGAGGATCCCTGTAGTCTATCAAGAATATCATCAATCCTCGGAATCGAAAATCTGTTCTTGATGGTGATTTTATTGAGAGCTCTATAATCAATCCACATTCTCCAAGATCCGTCTTTCTTCAAAACCAACAACATCAGAGAGCAGTAGGGTGAAGTACTCGGTTGGATAAAACCCTTTTCCAAGAGGTCTTTCACTTGGTTCATAATCTCTTCATTCTGGGCTCGGCTCACACGGTAAGGTGGCCGGTTCGATGGTGTGCTTCCAAGTATCAAATCAATAGTATGACTGTCACAAAGTGATGACGTGGCTGCCCTAATCTGGGAAAACCCTAATCGTGTTGATGAAACTCTAACCCTTGGGAAAACCCTAACCCACAGTGCTGATGTGGCTGAAACCCTAAAACGCAGTGCTGACGTGGCTGAAACCCTAAAACGCTGACGTGGCAAGCTGGTACGGCAGGCCCGCGATTTGCGGCGTGATTTCCGACAGCTAGACCAACAACAATTTCAGCTTTTGGCATGAGATTTTTGGCATTGCTTTATTTTCCTATGCAAGTTGAGAAAGGGAGAGAGAAGCTTTTTGCTTTATTTTTCAAGAAGCTTTTACTGGCAGCTTTTCAGGCTTTTGATTTCAGCTTTTTGAGCTCTGCTTTTAGCAACCCTTGTACTCTTTATATAAGTGGGTAGGCCACTCACAACTCAGAAGATCAGGACGCAGAGTCTGAGTGTGCGCCTGCCCGCACTCTTGTACTTTGAACTCAAATTGATACAAAAAGAAATACCGAAAGGGGCGCCAATATTTGGGGCCAATATCTCTAGGCATGGAACTCCGCCCAACCGGTGTCGAATTAAATTGTGAATTGTGAACTGTTTGAAGTGGTTATTTGGTACTATCGTGGTAGATTCTTGACTTGGAGTGTCCAAGTCTGTTACAGTGGTATCAGAGCACGGCCGATTACTCTCCTACGGGAAATCCGATCCCAAAATTTTTTTCCGCGGCACCTATGGCTTCAGGCAAGGATCAATCGACTCCCTCTGCATCCAGAGATGCGGGAAGGGATCACAGCGAAGATTCTGGCAAGGAGTATGGCCCGCCTCCGCCTACTCAGGCGGAGCGCCGAGAGATGGAGCGTCAACAATTGATCGGCGACGCAACAAAGATGATAATCAATTTTGCGAAGGACCCAAAATTTGCAAAATATATGAGCGAGACTTCTTTCCAGGAAGTGCACGCACAGTGGCAGAAAACCACAACACCACCCCCAAAACCCGCTCTCAAGGAACCTTCTGCTCACAAGAAGTATACAAAGAAGGAATTACAAGAGGTGGTTGATGCGCGAATTGCTCAGTTTTTGACGCGCAGAACAAAGCTAAAAAGCACAGCAAAAAGCAAAAGAAAGGCACTGACTTCCTGGGCTTTTTTGCGTCGTCAATTGACTTTTGAAAAGGCAAAGAAACAGAAGAAGCATGTTCGATTTGAAGGAGTACCCAGTTCTTCTTCTTCTTCTTCTTCTGACAGTTCTTCTAGCTCATCTGACTCGAGCGAAGAAGACCGTAAAGGCAAAAAAGGAAGCAAGAAACAACGCTTCGAAAAGGGCAAGAAAAAGGCAAAGAAGTCTAAATCTCGCCCAGTGAGAGACAAAGATCTACAGAGGACTCGTCTACAGACAGTTCAGACTCTGACGACAGCAACTTTTATGCAAAGAGGAAGAATTTTTATAAAGCCAACCAGTATGACTTTCTAGAAGACAAAAGCAAGAAAGTTCGAGAGTTAAAGGAAGGTGGACAGTCAATTAAATTTGACACGTTTTCGGGATATAGAGATGCTTCGAAGGCTTTGTCTTTTGTACAAGAGTTTGACATCGCTTTCGCGGGAGGACGCTACTCGGAGCACTTAAGATTCGGAGAGCTGCCACTTACTTTAAGGGGAATGCTCGAACTTGGTGGTCCACGCTTCTTTTAAACAAGACTGCGCCAGTTAAATGGCTGAAATTTAAGAAGCTTTTTATTTCTTCTTGGCTGACTCGAGAGTATGAACGCGATATACGAGCTGCTTGGAACCATCTTCGGATGACCAAGAAAGATACAGTGGACGCTTATTGCGAGAGATTCTGGAGCTCTTTGATACCCACCTCTTCATTCAAGAAGATCCCATTCAAAGAACAGATTGAGCGGTTTACCTTGGGTCTACCTACAGAGATCCGAGATCACTGCTTAAAACAAAAGTCAGCTTCTATTCAGGAGTTGATGAGTCATGCGAAACGGGGTTTTGCCATTCACTCTAGCAGTCTGGCCTACCCCATCGATGAGGTCATGACACAAAGAGCCGAATAGACTTCAGCAAATGAAAGTAGAAAGAGAGAGAACAACCCAGAAAAGAAGGATGCACGTCCCAAGCTTACTCCTCAGGAGCGGGCTCGCTTCATCATGGAGGGGAAGTGCTTTGGATGCGGGGAAACAAGACATATCTCCGCGAAGTGCCCTAAAAAGGCACAGAAAGAACCGAATGACAAGGACGACGAAAGGCCTGAGAGTTCGAGAGCAGCTGAGGAACGTGGAAGAAAAGGCAAGATGAAAACAGGACTGGTTCCAGATTGTGTGGGTACCGATCCCAGCACGATGGACGAGAATACAAAACTTTGTCGAGCTTGGGGCAAAGTGAAAGACCAGAGGCCCTAATCTTCTTTGATGGAGGAGCCAAGGCCAACTTCATTTCACCGGAATTGGCGGCGCGGCTCGAGATCACTCTCGATCGGATGAGACCACTTGCGGAGGCAGTTCTAGCGGCACACGACAGGGACGTAGCCATTACACCTGTCATTGGCAAACTTCGATTGCATTGTCAGGGGTATTTGGGGCATGAGACTTTTACATAATGCCTTTGGAAGGTTGTGATGTTCTCTTGGGAATTCCCTGGTACCACAAGAACAACGCCGTGGTCAACTATCGAGCAAGGAAAGCAACATTGACTACAGAGAAGGGTAGAACAATTGTACTTGACATTAAACTAAAGGGCAAGTCTGTCCCTATTGTATCGGCTTCGGCCATTTCCAAATTAATGAAATCCAGTCTGTTTGTTTACTCAATCTTTATGAAAGAGTTAAGTGATGAGGATAGGATAAATATGTCTCAACTTGATAAAGAACGCCAAGATTTTCTCCACTCTCATGCCGATTGCTTCTCAGAGGGCCTGCCAGGCGAGTTACCACCTGCTCGTCCTGAAGATCACACCATTGATCTTATTCTTGGAAGCACACCACCAAACCGGCCACCTTACCGTGTGAGCCGAGCACAAAATGAAGAAATTATGAACCAAGTGAAAGACCTCTTGGAAAAGGGTCTTGTCCAGCCTAGTACTTCACCGTATTGCTCTCCAATGTTGTTGGTTTTGAAGAAAGACGGATCTTGGAGAATGTGCATCGATTATAGAGCTCTCAACAAAATCACCATCAAGAACAGATTTCCGATTCCTAGGATCGATGATATACTCGATTAGATTACAGGGATCCTCGTGCTTTAGCAGGATTGATCTGAAGAGTGCCTATCATCAGATCCGAATCGTGCCGAGAGACGTCTACAAGACAGCCTTTTGGACTACTTTTGGGTTATTTGAGTTTTTGATGATGCCTTTTGGCTTAACCAACGCTCCTTCGACATTTAACCGGGTGATGGACAAGATTTTTCGAGAGTACAGGCTATTTGTTGGCACTTTCTTTGACGACATCATTGTTTTCTCGAAGAATTTAGCAGAACACAGAGATCTTCTCCTTCAGGTCTTTCAGGTATTACGAGATCACAAGTTAGTAATTAATGCAAAGAAAAGTGAATTTTTCTTACAAAAGATACACTTTTTGGGACACATTGTCTCAGTAACGGGAGTGCAAATGGATCCGGCCAAGATAGAGACTATCCGTGATTGGCCCGATTTGAAGAATGTCCATGAAGTTAGAAGCTTCTTGGGATTGTGTTCGTACTACAGGCGGTTCATTCGAAAGTTGCAGAGGTTGCTTCCCCTTTGCATATCTTGACACAGAAAGGAGTTCCTTTCTCGTGGGGACCCATAGAGGTGACTGGCTTTCAGACTTTGAAAGAGAAATTGACTACGAGACCAGTTTTATCTTTGCCGGACTTGCAGAAGTCTTTTGAAGTATATTTTGATACTTGTGGTCGTAGTCTGGTTGCGGTCTTAATGCAAGAAGGCCATGTCATTGCTTACGAGAGCCGATTGTTCTCAAGGCCGGAAATGACGGCACAGATTTATGAGAAAGAGCTTTTGGCGATTATCCATGCTCTTACTCAGTGGCGGCACTACCTACTCGGAGCGGATTTTACTATCTTTACAGACCATCAGAGTTTACGCTACTTCTTGTCACAGAAGCAGCTGTCGGATGTCACAGTTTCACTTTAAGATTATCCATGTTCAGGGACAGAAGAATGTGGTGGCAGATGCTTTGTCTCGGAAGCCGTTGGTTCTTGCTATTTCTGCGGTACATCATAGGAGCTTCGAGGATATGGTCGACCAGTATACCACAGATACAGATTTTACAGACGTTTTCACACGAATACGGGATGGGGAGACAGTAGCGGGATATTCCATTCGGGATGGCTACTTGATGAGAAAAACCATGTTGTGCGTTACACAGCCGTTGAGGGAAAAGGTTATGACCGAATGCCACTGTCCACCTTTTACGGGTCACCACGGCATTGCTACCACCATCAAAGGAGTAGAGAGATACTTTTTTTGGCCGAGACTCAAGAAGGATGTGGAAGAGTTTGTGCGCAGTTGCTTGGTATGTCAGAAGGTCAAGTTTGACAGCTATAAAGCACAGGGATTGTTATAGCCTTTGCCCATAACCACCCGCCCTTGGGAAAGTATTGCAATGGATTTCATTTTTTATCTCCCGAGAATACAAAGTGGTCACGATGGTATTTGGACAGTTATTGACAGATTTAGCAAACAGGCTCATTTCATTCCAGTGAAGAAAACAGTCAAGCCGGATCACTTAGTGAGACTGTTTGTGGCCCAGATTTTCAGATTACATGGCATGCCTGAGACAATTGTCTCCGACAGGGATCCCAGATTTACGAGTTTGTTTTGGAGGGCAATTTGGGAGAACATTGGCACGCGGTTGCAATTCTCTTCATCTTTCCACCCGCAAACTGACGGGCAATCTGAGATTGCCAATTCAGTGGTTTTAGATTTATTGAAGTCATATATCTCGGATCAGAAGACTCAATGGGAAAAGTATCTACCTTTGGTGGAATTTGCCTACAATAACACAATACACTCTTCGACGGGGAAGGCGCCATTTGAGATTGTTGAAGGTGCTTCCACCCTTCCTAAGCACGAAAGATAAGATTTTTGAAGCGGATGAGTATACGCGCGACTTAGATACGGCTTTTGCCAAGGTCAGCGAGGCTTTGCAGAAATCTCAAGAACGACAGAAAAAGGCAACGGATTGCCATCGTCGCGATTTGAAATTGAAGGAGGATGATTGGGTGCTCTTACGTTTTGAGAAGGCACGCCTGAGAAAGAAAAAGGGAAAGGAGAGGCTTTAGCCTTTTTCTAAAGCTTAGTATGAGATACTACGGACCTTTCCAGATCTCCAAAAAGATCAATGATGTCTCCTTCCAACTGAAACTGCATGACACTTGGAGGATTCACAATGCATTTCATGTGAGTCTCTTGAAACCTTTTAAAGGTGATGTGCCTGATGATGAGGAGCCCGATGAACAACCCGAAGTGGAGGAAAACGAGGAGATCCTTGTTCCTAAACAGATTTTGGCACATAAGGACACAAAGAATAAAGGTAAAGTCCGAAGGCGGTTCTTGGTTAGGTTCAAGAACTATCCTGCATTGGATGCGAAGTGGATGGAGGAGGAGGACCTAGCAAATACTCCTCAGATTACGAAACTTTACATTGAAGCTTTTGGTTTAGCATAGTCTATTCCAAATGGAACCTAGAATTCAGCTTGGCCGGAGATCTGGTGCAGTGGGATGCACAAGAGGGGAGTTACTCCGCTCCTTTGTCAACAGATGCCTCGATTTTTGTATACTAGAGTCACTGATGTCTCTTTGAGCTTCAGGGATACTGAGAGCTGACAGTATTCTGCTGTATGACTTTATGAAATGGAATTCCTGAATATGAAACTGATTTGTTCTTGACTTGATTTTAAGTGCACGAACTGATAGACGAATTGACTGCAGCATTTTGGTCTAATTGATCTCGAATAAACATGGTTGCAATAGGGGTTAGTCAATCGGGCATCGATGAGGTCCCGACTGGATCTAGATGCGATTGCTAGCTACATTGCCGATAAATCATGGTCTAAGATCCGAATGAATGTTGAATGTCATGTGATGTCCTGTGATTTCTAGTGATATCCTGTGATGTAGTGTGATGTGACTGTCGATTGGTACATGTACTAGATGTGTATTCCTAGTGCGTAGGTACTAACAGTCAGTGTCTGCTAAGACGGTTTATGGCATCTGTCTGTTTTGCAGGTGTAATCGAGGGCGACTACAATGCTTTCAAGAGGGGGGTTATGTCACAAAGTAATGACGTGGCTGCCCTAATCTGGGAAAACCCTAACCGTGCTGATGAAACCCTAACCCTTGGGAAAACCCTAACCCACAATGCTGATGTTGTTGAAACCCTAAAACACAGTGCTGACGTGGCTGAAACCCTAAAACACTGACGTGACAGACTGGTGCGGCATGCCCGCGATTTGCGGCATGATTTCTGGCAGCCAGACCAGCGGCAGTTTCAGCTTTTGGCATGAGATTTTTGGCATTGCTTTATTTTCCTATGCAAGTTGAGAAAGGGAGAGAGAAGCTTTTTGCTTTATTTTTCAAGAAGCTTTTACTGGCAGCTTCTGAGGCTTTTGATTAGATCAGCACGGGCTGACATGGCACCTCCCTACGGCAAACAGTGGAGGGATTTTCACGTGCAAGTTTGGAATCTACTCTTACGCCAACTAAAAAGCTACTAGGACACCCTATTTTTAGGGGCCCATGTAAACATTTATAAGGAGAGTCGGGGCTCCCTCTCTAGCAAATTAGCTTGAGAGCACTACAGAATGAGGTGACCCTCGGTTATTGTATTGTTACCCTCGGCTATTGTATTATTGTTATCATCAATCAAGAAAGAAATACCAAAAGGGACGCCACACTTTGGGGCCAATGCGTCTAGAAGCAGAACACTCTCTCTCTCTCTCTCTCTCTCTCTCTCTCTCTCTCTCTCTCTCTCTCTCTCTCTCTCTCTCTCTCTCTCTCTCTCTCTCTCTCCGCCCAAGTTCCATTATTGCAGTTCTGTTTGTGTGTTGCTATTGAGTTCTCGCTTGGGTGTCCAAGCCTCCTACACTAGTGTATGAGTGAGTCTCCCTAGTGTTAGACGTATGCTCACCCATTAAGGCATCACTTGGAAAATCCTCAAGACATATGCGGATCATCCTAATTTGTCCTGTAACTCCCTCTATCAACGAAAAAAATGATGAAAAGTCTCATCCCTAATACATGTCTGCATACCTCATATGACTCCGCAAGCGGCAATACACATGGCGAAGAGAAGGACAAAATCCATAGAAGAGCGATAGATATACCAAATCTCCTACAAAGTCTCGCATATTAAGGCATCCTCCAACACCATATCAAGAATGCATGATCCTCCTCAACTGCAAAGAGACCCGCGCATGGTCAGACAACACTTTTGCGGGCCAAATCGTGATCGTCTCCCCATGAGAGGCTGCCAAGGGCCATCATAGACTTCGTCTAGGCTCTCCAATAACCATCCCAATTATCTCCGAAAACACTGCGAAAATTCAAGCGGACTACATAGTAAGGGCCAAGGAAGATACATACCATGCATCTATCCCAAGCATCCCTCTCAAAGCAGAGACTAGACAATAGGGTAGGAGACACAACTACCCGCCAACCGTCTACAGTCTTTGCATTTTTTTAATCGCACCCAACAAACCAAGAGTCCACACTAGGCAATACATCTAGGAGACGCAACTACCCGACCAATCATCTGTAGTCTTTACATTTTTGAAATTAGAGGAGCTAAGTGGATTTCTTTGTAGGCCGAGGTTGCTTTTAGTAAAGTGCCATGATCAAGCAAACAATGTCCCAATCACAATCTACAAATATATATATACACCACCACTAGACTGATGATCACCAACTGCAATCTCCCAAAATGTATGAGAGACAACAAGCAAGATCTTGCCACATTGGCGATAGTTGTCGGTATAGAGCTTGTGCTCCTATATAACCACCTCTCACTACACAAGTGTTCAACTCCCATCTAAGCAAATTCCATCTCGGACCACTTGACATTGGTGTTATGCAAACCATTGACACTCTCCCTCTCAAAGAAGAAACTAGACAATAGGGTAGGAGACACAACTACCCGCCAATCGTCTACAGTCTTTGCATTTTTTTAATCGCACCCAACAAACCAAGAGTCCACGCTAGGCAATACATCTAGGAGAGGCAACTACCTAACCAATCATCTGTAGTCTTTACATTTTTGAAATCAGAGGAGCTATGTGGATTTCTTTGTAGGTCGAGGTTGCTTTTAGTAAAGTGCCATGATCAAGCAAACAATGTCCCAATCACAATCTACAGATATATATACACCACCACTAGACTGATGATCACCAACTACAATCTCCCAAAATGTATGAGAGACAACAAGCAAGATCTTGCCACATTGGCCATAGTTGTCAGTATAGAGCTTGTGCTCCTATATATCCACCTCTCACTACACAAGTGTTCAACTCCCATCTAAGCAAATTCCATCTCGGACCAATTGACATTGGTGTTATGCAAACCATTGACACTCCATGAGTCAATGTCTCTACAACAAGTATATGGGTGACCAATCCGCAACCAAGGGCTAGTGCATGTCTAATGAGAAGCCGATAAGCAAAAGGAGAAGCATCTAGAAGGTGAACATAATGCTCTAACGTAGTTGGCGTGTGTATGAATGAGGCATTGCAAGTGTTCTCGTGTGGCAAAGGATCGTACAAGAGTCAAGCCAAATCAAAGTCGAGATGTCCATCGGATTGGAGGCCAGTCCGTGTCATCGTTGCATCTTCCGCTGCCTATTCCCAGCAGTTTCATCGATTATCCTTCTTCTCTAGAGTACATTACCCGAGGAGGAAAAATCCCTTGAGTTCGACACAGCAAACTCAAATACAATCCAATGCGATCGTAGGGCTGTGCGAACGAAGTAAATACAACATACATTAATCATATTGATTACCTCTTGCAGAAACCATCTAGCAATGCATCCGAAACGAAAAGAATCTTATGCTGATGGAGTCGTTTGTGTTGCAACTCTCTCTCTCTCTCTCTCTCTCTCTCTCTCTCTCTCTCTCTGTGTGTGTGTGTGTGTGTGTGTGTGTGTGTGAGAGAGCGCGCGCGCGCAGATCTAAGAATGTCGAGTGAGATAACTTACTGAGGTTCTCCTCGCGCGATGCAGTTGCCGAGAAATGACGGGACGAACTCGGTCCTGCAGAGGCAAGTGGGACACGCGGGTGATGGCCCCTAAGGATGGAGCTTAGTTGTTGTCGTGCAGCGTGCGCCATGTCTCTCGCGCTGTGTGTCCCCTGCACTCTCCGTTAAAACTATGATATAGGCCTAGCCTATGATCTCTCCCTCTCTTTCTCTTTCTCTCTCGCTCTCGTTAAAACTACGCTTGCTTGGAGAACACAATAGGACATACGTAAACATTTAGTATCTTAGCACTGAAGGGAACGAGGGCATGAGTAATTTGGCAAGGGCGTCACTGCGTGAAAGGGAAATACATTTGAAAAATGCTATAATGTTTATGGGAGGAGACAAAGTTAAGTGCATCAATTATTTGAGATTAAAGGGATGGTTAAAGTTGAGATTATATCCAAACGAGGTTGTCTACTGATGAATGTTTTTCTAGCATATGTGCTACATGTAAATTCTTGCAAACAAAAGGTATTTCAAAAAGGAATTTTTCATCGATGGTTAGTAGCACTGGACGTCGGCTTTCATTTTTGAAGGTGGATGTCGAGTGTGTTTTGCCTTTCTTCTTTTGTAGTTATTTGTTTTTTTTCTTTCTTCTTTTGTAGTTATTAGAAGTACAATGAATGAGGAAAGTGATACATGTAACCTCACCTTTTGTGTTTTGTATTATGGCATCGACAATGCATGTTGCACCGTTTGCCACACCGATTGTCGAGTAGGTGTTTTCAGTGATCATGTAGCACACACCAATTGCGATCAAATCTAGCTCGTTGAACTTAGGTTCTAGAAGCCACTATTGAAGGACATTTATGTTACCCCTATTCATCTTCATTCCAACTTCTGTAATGTCAGTTTGATTGTACAACTTATTCAAGGCCAAGTTGTTATAGTATTGGACGTCTGATCTGTGAGTACAATTTTTTGGAGGAGTTTCAAGTTGGTTGTAGTTTTCTCCCTAGCTTATTGATGCTTGGACTGTAATCTTCTAGGTCTTGAGAACTTCATATTGTCACCTTATAGTACAAGAGAAGCGGGGACATATATACTATGTCATCAATTATTTCGACACCTAGTATGGTATCAATTATCTAGAGCATGAATTCACTACTGTGATATACCACATGCATTCACTATTGTAATACATCACATGCATTGGCTAGCAACCACATGTAAAGAGTTGTGTGTGTAACTAACATGTGCAGACGTTGGTCGACATCAAGTATATAGTCTTGAAAATGAGATTCAAATAAATTGAAGCAAAGGAAGTAATGTAAAAAATTCTAAAACAAGCAAATAGATAAAGCATGAATGAGTTGCAACAATATATGAGGTGCTTTACTGACCTGCAATGTTGTATTGTTGTTTTTCAATTGTCCAATCTACATGCCGATATTTGAGTTTAGCTACAAAAAAGCAATGTAAATAGTTAAACATATCGTCTTGCAATAAAACATCACAGATTGAAAGTGCAAAGTATACAGTGCATGTCATACAGAGGTGCCATACAAAAGTATGGTGGAGAGTTGGCACTGTGGTCTCTCCAAAAAATTTTAAGAAATGGAAGCCGTGCCCTGCCTCGTAGCATTTATGTGTTGCGCCAAGCAAACGCATGCGCATGGGAAATTGGATGCAGATAACGAACCTTGCAGTGTTGTCGAGCTGGAGTAGCGCTTGTGCAATTGGAACGTATAGTGTTGTGAATATATGTCCTCCCTGCCATACACTAAACATGCAAATGTAACTTTATATTCTATGTCCTCTGATCAGTATTCGACAACAGACAAACTATGTACAATATTCTTGACGTTGAAATTGGTTCCACACTCAGACAATACATTAACAGCAGTATGCCTTGCACTATGGAATGGTAAGTCGCTATTGGCGATAATTGCGCTCTATCTGTACGGCATATTATAGCTACTATATGGAGTTTCTACCTCAACCGCCTGTTGCACAAAAGACGTTTGAGAAGATGTGAATAGATCTTCACTGCCACCTTGGAGTAGCTTTCCTCCATGGGAAAATGAGGGTTTGTGTTGGCTACAATACCAACTGATATATGTCATCTGTAGCCATTTGAACTTGATTCGTGCGTACATGGACCTTTGCTCATAGGATCCGCCACCAAATCATGGTTATTAGCAAGAGAAGCTCTTTCCAGGCCGCATTATTGACCATATTGTCTGTAGATCCCACCCAGATGTTGAATGGGCACAGTGAACTGGTCTTAGAGTCTAATAGGTGCTGACATATTGGTATGCTCGTTTCCAAAAATGCCATTACTCCGCAGTCCATGCTCGTCGGCTTCTCCAATATCAAATCTCTTTGTGTGGAAAAAAGAATCAGCTTCCGCTTCTGCTCTTTGACTATTCTTTTGATCCTGGTCGGCACCGTAAGCACCTCCTTGATTTACTACTTGACTTTCGCTGCAATGTTGTTGCATCTCCTTGGAGCTACACATTAACCAACTGCCCCAAACACCATATTCTACATTGAATTGTTCAAGAGAGATATTACTGTTTGTCTGCAGATCGTTTCGAAATGCTTGCCTCATCAAATTTTTAGATAGGCTATAAACAGAGCTGAACGAGGAGTGCGATTGAAGCCAACAACTCATCAGACCATGACTTGCACTAGTGGCAATATTCCACAATGCCTTTCCCTCGACATTGAGCTGTTTGCCACTAATCCCTGTTGGGATGTAGGCTAGGTGGTCGTAGGAAACCACCCTTGCCTTTTCTTTTCCTAATCAATATAGGGAGAGAAAGTGAGAGAGTTGATTAGTCTCTCACTTTCCTCTCCACTAACCCAACTCCCTGTGTAGCTTCTCCTTCATCCCCTCCCCCCTTCTCCTTCCCTTTGTTGCATGCTTCCATATACGCACACTCCGTCCACATCAATTGGTATCAGAGCTGAGGTGGGAATGGCAGCGGTGGTGGTTGCAGATCGCGGAGATTGCACGATGAGAGGTAGCCGTAGTAGGAGCTTGGAGCACGGGAGAGAGCTCATCCATAACCGGGCTTGGATCTCGGAGCTCGAGAGTTTGGAGCTCGAGAGAGGGAATCAAAAGCATGCTCGAGCTTGGAGTTTGATCTAGGTAGAGGGAGGAATTGAAGCTACAGGTTGAAGCGGGTAACAGACCCGTTGAAGCTAGTAGAGTGAGCTTGGAAAAACTTTGGAGCTAGTAGAGTGTTGCACACAAAAGAAGTCGGGATCTACAAAAAAATCAAGTTGAATTGAGGACAGCTTGGAGCAGTAGGAGATTTAACAGGCGGGCAAGTAGGTGCAATATAGAGTCATATCTGAATCTGGCAGAGAAAGTGGAAGTTTATGTGTAAACACACACACACACACACACTAGCTCGTAATAGGCCAGGTAGAACTGAAATTTCATGAAGGTGTGTAGCCTGTGCAAAATCAAGCCTCACGGCTCTGCAAAAATTGGTAGCGTTGGGCAACACGGATTTTAAGAGGAAACAAGGTCATAGGTTGTGTGTCCATCTCTCTCTCACACACACACACACACACACACACACACACACACACACACACACACGTGTGATGTTGTGTGTGGGAATCGAGCATATCAAGAGGAATCGCCTCACAACAGGAGTTAAGCTTGATCAATCAAAAGCAATAGAGGTCTACCTAGAAGCAGCCGATTTCGGCTTACTACAGAGACTTCCTTAGAGGTCATTTCCTCTAGCAGTGGTGAACACCCAACATGAATAGTTGAGGCTCAAGAAAAATTGCGCACTCACCAAGGCAAGTGCTCGACAAAAGTGGTGAGCGGAATTTTGATAGTGGTGCACGTGACGGGAAGTGGCCCAAGCATAGGTGACCATCGGTTTTGAGCATCGGCGGCTACGGCCTCAACATACAGTTTTTTTTTCCGACTTCGACACCACTCTTGGGTAGAGAGAGAGAGAGAGAGAGAGAGAGAGAGAGAGAGAGAGAGAGAGAGAGAGAGAGAGAGAGAGAGAGAGAGATCCTCGATGATGACTTTGAGCATTGTCTACAGCTATTTGGCTAGTCATTCTCGTCCGACGAGGGGAGACAACATCGACACCGACTCTCACATTTCGGCATCGGCTCGACATCCTTACATATTGCGGCGGATTTCTTGATATCCGACCCGACATCGATTTCACGCGGATGACATTTTCCCGCGATCGACATTTGTGCTTTCCACACACACGGGTGAGGTGCCTCTACCATAGAGGAGTGACACCAGCATCGGCATCAGCGCACTGATTACACTGTACGGCATGGTTTTTGGCTACAACACCTTTGGTGGCTATTCAACTAGCATATTTCTGCCCGGCGGCAGAAATCGGCACATAGCGACACCAACACGTAGGTTACAGGTCACAGGGGGTTTTTCAGCCTGTTCACACACAAATTCTCTAGATTAATTACCAGACAAAGTGCTTTCACAGGCGATTTGGCACTCATTTCGACAACAGATTCTCTGCGAACAGATGCGTTGACAGATGCATTTTGCTGTGAGCACAGCTAGTGCTATTGACCTCTTTTGAGAGCGGATATCCCCACATGGATCACTTTTACTGCATGCAGCAGTTCTTAGCGCCTGTTTGAGCGTGTTTTACTCATGTACGTTGAGTTGCGGACACTTCCCACCAGTGTACTACATGTGGAGCCATTTTTTGACTATTTTGGCAGTTTTTTCCGTCCGTTTCTGAGACTCGAACCGGAAGAGCCCTTTCTGAGACTGTGGCTAGTCCACTTGTGTTTAGATTAGCCTTTGGAGAGTCGATAGTGTGAGGTTTTCTTTGAGCTAGGGTGTGCTCGAATGTTGAGACACTTTCGATGATACAGGTAGCTAGAGTTCCCCTTTACGGTACCCTCGCCATCGGATATGTATCTGGACCGTTTTTTGTGCTCTTGACGCCGAGTTGGCAGTCACACGGCAATGGTTTTGTGCAGTAGATGCCCAGTTAGTGCAGTTGGCACATTTATGCGTATTTTGAGTTGATTTTTGACTCCTCGTACAAAGGAGACTCTACCCAAATTTTTGCAGCTTCTCGCCATAGATTGGCACCTCTCAAGCCCTCTTTGTTAGTGATGGCTTCTTCTTCAGATAAGGAGGAGTATTTCATTCGTAAGCTTGATGGCAGCAACTTCACCATGTGGAAAGAGCGCATGAAAGATGTTTTGACAAACAAAGGCCTATCAGAATCATTGAAAGAGCGTGCAGAGAATGATGACTATACACAAGCTTAGTGGGAGCTTTTGGATGCGAGAGCCATGGCTACGATACATCTACATCTAGTTGAGTCAGTGTTCTTCAGTATCATAGGGAAGACAACCACCAAGGACCTTTGGAATAGCTTATGTTCAGCATGGGAGAGCAAAAGTGCATCCAACAAAGTTTTTCTCATGAAAAAGCTTATGAAGCTCAACATGAAAGAAGGTAGCACAATTTCCGGTCACTTAAATGAGTTCAACTCCTTGTTCACTTAGTTGACATCTCAGGGCTTTAAGGAGTTTGAGGATGAACTCAAGTCTATATTCTTGCTATGTTCTCTACCCAGTTCATGTGACATCTTTTGCACAGCCATTAGCAATTCGGTTCCAAATGGCAAGTTATTGTCCAATGTTGTCACAGATGTGTTGCTCACTGAAGAAATTTGACGTAAATCTCTGGACGGTGCTAGTCATGGAGATGCATATATGGCTGGCAGTTCAACAAAGGCAAGAAGCCGTGACAGGACCAAATACAAAAGCAAAAGTAGAGTGCGAAATCCTCGTAGTCCTAGCAGACACGGGAACTCAAGTAGAGACCATAGTGCTAGAAATGTCGAGTGTTATTATTGCTATAAGAAGGGCCATTAAAAGATTGTCGCAGTTTCCTAAGAGATCGGAAAAACATGCAAAAAGATAATTATGGCAAAGGAAAATATGGTAAAGATCGAGGAGCTCAATGTGGTTGAGTCTCCCATACCTACCACTGCAGTAGAGGATGCTCCTCCTCCATTGATTCACATTAAGATTCATGCAAAGGTGACAACAGATCCCTCAAATGTTCTCATTTTCACTTCAGATCTTACTCCAGATGCTTTGTTTGCACAGAATGAAGGTTATGCACAGAATTGGATTCTTGATTCTCGTGCAAGTTTTCATGTCACATCGCATAGAGAATGGTTTTTCTCTTATGCATCCATGCATGGCATAGTCAAGCTTGGTAATTCCTATGAGCTTGACATTATTGGCATTGGTGATGTGAAGCTTCAGATGCATAATGGCACTACTTTTGTGTTGTAGAATGTCAAACATGTGCCCAAGCTTACAAACAGAGCTTGCTTTCTATAGGGCAATTGGATGATCTTGGCTACACTATAGTTTTTGGTAATCGTTCTTGGCCGATCCGCGAGAACAACCTTGTCATGATGAAAGGTCATAAAAATGGATCCCTGTACTCTACGTTTGTTTCGAGTGTCAACGAACGCTCTATCTATGTTGCCGAGCTACCATCTATAGAGTTGTGGCATGGCCTGTTAGGGCATATTAGCCAAAAGGGAATGAAATCACTTCAGTGTTTTGGCTACTTACCTGTGTTAGATTACACGGACTTTCCATTATGTGAGCATTGTCTATACGGCAAACAGACTAGGTTGACATCTTTGCCATTGAACAAAAAACTAGGTGAATCCTTAGACTTAGTGCACGGTGATTTGTGTGGTCCAATGCCACATAAAACTTTAGAGGGGGCAAACTACTTCCTCATGTTCATAGATGATTCTACCAGAAAGGTGTGGGTGTATCTCCTTAAGCGTAAGGTCTACCAGAAAGGTGTGGTGTATCTCCTTAAGCATAAGGAGGAGGTCTTTTCTACATTCCAAAAATTCCTCGCCATGGTTGCGAACCAATCAAGAAAAAAACTCAAAGCTTTTCGAACGGACAATGGTGGAGAATACGTCTCCACGGAGTTCAAGGATTTTTGCAATCAAAGAGGCATTCTTCGACAGTTTACTGCCATACACACTTGCACAAAATGGGATAGCTGAAAGAATGAATCGCACGATTCAAGAGCGAGTTGTTATCTCTATGATGTCCATGGCGAATCTTACTCCAGAGTTTTGGGGGGAAGCTGTCCTGACGACAGTGCACATCATCAACAGGTCACCTAGTTCTTCTTTGAATTTCAAAATTCTAGAGGAATTATGGAATGGGAAAATGCCAAACTATGAGCATTTACGTGTATTTGGATGTGAGGCATATGCACATGTGCCCATAGAACTTCGTTTTGCAAGTTAGATCCCAGGTCACACAAATGCATTTTTATCGGCTATGGTGCAAATGGAGAGATGGGCTATCGTCTCTGGCACCCAGAAGCCAACAAAGTCATTCGTAGCTTACATGTGAGTTTCATTGAATCCAAAATGCACAAGAATACCATTGAAGAAGTTGAGTACATGCGTTCATTTTGAGGATGTAGCCTCCTAACCAACTTAATTCAGTAGTGTTGCACCTAATCCTCAAGCGCAAGATACTACTATTGCTCCAGAAAGAGCAAAGTCCATCAGTTAGGCACTGAGACGCTCTGTAAGAGTATCACGTGCATGAGCGGTTTGAGCCGGGTATACACCACATTTTGGTCACTAATAATGGAGAGCCAACCTGCTACAAAGAAGCTATACAAATGGACGATATCGTTAGGTGGGAGCAGGCTATGCAATTAGAATACAAATCAATTGTGGCTAATGAGACATGGGATTTGGTTGAATTACCAAACGGCAAAAATGCTTTACCTTGCAAGAGTGTATACAAGAAGAAGTATACAGCGGAAGTTCCCGAGCCTAGGTACAAGGCTCATCTAGTTTCCAAGGATTTCAAGCAGCAAAAAGGTGTGGATTTTGATTAGATTTTCTCTCCAATAGTCAAGATGACTACACTTTGCATTGTGCTTGGCTTGGTTGCTATTCAGGACACGGAACTTGTCCAAATGGACGTGAACACAACATTTCTTCACGGGGATCTAGATGAAGATGTCTACATGAAACAACCAGAGGGCTTTGTATGTGAAACCCAAAAGCCAACGAGGGCAGAATTGGTTTGTAGACTTAAAAAGGCACTCTATGGCCTCAAGCAAGGTTCAAGGTAGTGGTATTAAAAAATCGACAAATTCATGCAGTCTCAGGGTTACATAAGAAGTCAAGAAGATCACTGCTTATACACAAAGAGATTGAATAATGGTTCTTTAATCATCTTGATCTTGTATGTAGATGATATACTTATCGGAGGCAAATCAATTGATGAGATCAATCAGTTGAAGAAGATGTTAAGCACTCAGTTTTCCATGAAAGATTTGGGAAATGCCAATCACTTTCTTGGTATGCAAATCAAGAGGGACATGCAACGTGGAATTCTTGAATTATCTCAACAAAAGTACGTCCACAAAGTCTTGCAACGTTTTAGTATGCAATGGGGGAAGTCACTGAGTACCCCAATGCAAGCATACTCCAAACGTAGCAAGGACAATTCTCCCAAGACAGTTGCTGAGAAAGAGGAAATGGAGAAAGTGTCATATTCTTCTGCAGTTGGCAGTTTAATGTATGATATGGTAGCCACAAGACCAGACATTGCACATGCAGCGGGAGTGGTTAGTATGTACATGGCAAACCCTAGCAAGAAGCATTGGGAAACAGTGAAGAAAATCCTTAGATATTTTAAGGGTACAACTAGCAAGTGTTTACGCTTCGGAAACAACGATGCATCTATTGTAGGCTACACAGATGCAGAATATGTGGGTTGTGTGGATCGTAGAAGATCCACATCTAGCTATGTGTTCATGTTCACTAGAGCAGCTATCTCTTGTCATCTACCACTATGGCAAAATATGTTGTTGCGTCTAACGCAAACAACGATGCATCTATTGTAGGCTACACAGATGCAGAATATGTGGGTTGTGTGGATCGTAGAAGATCCACATCTAGCTATGTGTTCATGTTCACTAGAGCAGCTATCTCTTGTCATCTACCACTATGGCAAAATATGTTGTTGCGTCTAACGCAAGCAAGGAAGCCATATGGTTAGCTCGTCTAGTGGGAGATTTGGGCATTCACGAGGTTCCAATACTGCATTCTGATAGTCAGAGTGCCATTGCTTTGGCAAATAATCCGGTGTTTCACTCAAAGTCAAAACACATAGAGGTCAGATACCATGTCATACGAGATGCATTGGCTGGCAAGCGCATCGAGCTTGTCAAGGTTCACACTGACAACAACCCTGCAGATGCTCTCACGAAGAGCCTAGCCTCGGAGCGATTTACACATTGCATAGAACTTATGGGTGTAGGATGAAGCCTAGGAGATGCTTCATCAACTTTGTATAGACTAACTATACTGATGCCACTATTGGCCACCATGACCTTCAAGTGGGAGGTTGTTGGGATGTAGGCCAGGTGGCCATGGGAAACCACCCTTGCCTTTTCTTTTCCTAATCAATATAGGGGAGAAAGTGAGAGAGTTGACTACTCTCTCACTTTCCTCTCCACTAACCCAACTCCCTGTGTAGCTTCTCCTTCATCCCCTTCCCCCTTCTCCTTCCCTCTCTTGCATGCTTCCATACACGCACACTCCGTCCACATCAATCCTCTCACACACTCTGCCAAAAGTGCAAGCAGCTAGCACTAAAGTCATTGGCTTAATTACTTGAGGATAACCATCATAAGCTTTGGTGTGATCTATCTTGCTAAGCTTTTCTGCCCTTATGTCCACTTTGACGTTTACTCGTTCCATTTCTTCGGTCTCTGACGTCTGCATTGCCAACAGCTTGATAGCATCAGAAAAAAATTTGTGTTGAACGGGCTTGCGAAAGCAATGAGTGTTGGTGATTCGGCTCCAGATTAGGCCAACTGATCATTGATTGAAAGCGGATATCTTTTGTTGACCGCACAAAATATCTGAGTGCTCATCAAGTTAGCAAGCGTCCGAAGTACTCTCTAGCATGATGATTTGTGAACAGAAGATGAACTGCAACGCAGAGTGCTTTTTTTTTTAATTCACTCGGTAGCTTTTCACGGTGAAGTTTATTTTAGAGCATTTCATGGTAGCGATGTTTTTAAAAAAATTAAAAATATAATACCACGTGGTGGCTTCTGCGTTGAGATACTAGAAAAACAGCCTTTGGCTCACCAAGTAACTATGATGACCTTGGCGCTACTGTTATTAGACTTCGTTCACAAGAGAAGGCGACTTAAGTTTATTTGCCAGACCTTTCTTCGGCAAATTCAGCATAGCTTAATGGCAGGACTCTCAAATTTTCTCCGCCTATCTGCACCCATGCTGCACAGCCTGCGTTTGGCGCCGAAAAAGTGTTTGGAAACCTAAGATGCAGTTGGGCCAGAAATGCGCCATCTATTTTTGCTCCAAGTAGAGTGTGCCAACATGGATGCACGCACCTTGCGAGTTCTTTGTTGCCACTCCGTTTGAACCCACCCATGGCCTATAATCTCTCTCTCTCTCTCTCTCTCTCTCTCTCACACACACACACACACACACACACATCCATGTGTGGTAGATTGTTCCCCTCATCAATGAGACATCTTGAGTTCAAGACTCGTCGAGATATACAAGGTCTTTTGGCTTTGTTCGTACTACATGAAAATTCTTCTTCTTGTTCTTCTTCTTCTTCTTCTTCTTCTCTCTCTCTCTCTCTCTCTCTCTCTCTCTCTCTCTCTCTCTCTCTCTCTCTCTCTCTCTCTCTCTCTCTCTCTCTCTCTCCCCATAAAAATTGGTTGTAGACTATGTACAAAGAGGCCGCTAGGAATGCTCAAAGGCCTATCACCTGGAGGATATACAGAGCGGGGAGTACAAAGTGAGCGTTATGTGCACATCAAGGTGGCATGGATGAAAGAACACACAATGAACCACTCTGGAGGTGTGTAGTGCCAAGTGATGTGTCCATGTTCTAGAGTGGGAAGAACTAAAGATCTCACCCATGTTCCATCATGAACTCCCACTCTAAATAACTAACAACAAATTGGTCTCCACATTGGCTAAGCATACATATAAACCATTGAACAGTGCCTCAAGGATTCATGTTGCAAAGTACATTTCTGGCAAGTCGGATCACGAACAATAATTGCAGCCAAGCAACAACAGTGGATCCTACATGTGTAACCATCCACATGAATTAGCATACCCGACAACTTATCATGATGCTCCAAATGCATGACCAAAGTTGTCACTAAAAAGTTGGAGAGATGCATTGATCTTGCTTGGTGTGGACGATGAACTGAACATCATGTCCTTAGGATGATCCCCCTCCAAAGGCACATAGTGTACTCCAAAAAGGATTGAGGGACCCCATCATCTTGTAAAGAAGGCCACTACCACTCACCAAGATCCCAATCTATCTCAACTAGTGGTTGTCCCTACCAAACCCATGACCTCCAAAGTGGAGCCTCCTCTTGGATGAAAATAGGGTCAACACAAGAACGCCACCCCAAAGAACCCACCACTTGACCGGCATAGGTTATTCCATCAACATCATCTTCCCGCTTGCCTCCATGCATGTAGTTGTAGACGGTTGGATAATTCACTATGTGGGAAAGTCTTCTTAGGAGATGGGCAGCAAATTACTTAGTAGTTACTATGGTAATTACTACAGTAAACCCGAAGTGTATAAATAGGGCCCATTTCATTGTAATCGGGTTGGCAATTGTTATCATTTGGGTTAGCGCTTTGGCTACACTTGTACTTGAGAATCATTGGCAGTATTGTCGGCTGTACTCTCTTTGTAAATCATATTTGCTGTAATCTTGATCTGTAATTCCAATCATGGCATATATTCCAGTTACACTTACTTCTCGTCCAGTCTTCTGAATCTGAATCTGAACCTTATTTCCAGTACATAAGTCTGATTCTTATTTCAGTATCCAAATTCTAGTCTAGTTTCTGATTCCTGTCCAGTCTACCGTCTGAAATCTTCCCACACTAGTAGCTGAAATCTTAACACTGGAATTAGCTGTCTCAAGAGATCAACTCCAATTCCATTTTGGCGATCACGGTGGCTCGAGCTGAAGCTCGTTGATGGAAAGACTCTTCTCCCAGTTGGAAGTTTCAGCAATGGCACCAAAATCCAATCGTGGCCGGAAATCCACCATTCGTGTTGATCCCATTCCTGAGGAGTCAAGAAGAGAATCTGACCCCAAGCAAGAGAAGATGACTGACACTGAGGCTCAGCAGGAGCATAGTCAGGCTGATGAGGTGTAGGACTCACAGCACTCCAGTCATTCTCGACGCCGACGGGCAGAACGGGAAGCACGAAAAGCCAAGAGTTCCAAGAGTTCTCGGTCCCGGCAGAGAGATGAAGGTACCAAGGGAAGTAAAGGTAGTCACCGTACTTCTAGCAGACAAACCAAAGAAGACACTGACACTGAGATAGAGACAGAGATTGATTGGGATGCTGACACTGACAATTGCAAGAAGACTCCCAAGCGCCATTCAGAATCCAAGAAGAGAAATGGCAAGATCAGTGGTAATCGAAATGATTACACAACTTCCCTGAAAATCTCTTTTCCAATATTCAAGGGAGGGAAGAAGGATGATCCAGACGTTCACATACAGGCTTTCGAGCAGTATGCTGAACTGAAAAATATTGATGAAGATGATTGGGGGGAATATTTTCCACAAACCTTGAAGGAGGCAGCGAGGAAATGGTATTACCATTACCCTGCCTGCCAGCTCAGATCATACAACAAATTGCTTAAAGCCTTCATGTTGGAATATTCCGACAATAGAGGGGATGAAGATATTCTCTGTGAACTAGATAAGATCAAATAGAGAAATTTATCAGTCCGCAGTTATGTGGAAAAGATCAAGGAGCTAACCAGGCAGTTATAGGAACCGCCATCTGAGAAGAGGTCGAGGCATGGTTTTTGAATGGGTTCAGAAGCAAAAAGCTTAGGGAACAAGAGGTACCAGCCCCTACCAAGAAATTCAATGATCTGGTCCAAAGGGCATTAAAACTGGAACAGCAGGCCAAGAAGGAAAAGAGCCACAAGAAGCGAAGGACCAGTAGCAGTAGCTCTGCTACTAAAAGTTCTGATTCCGTGAGGTGTCTAGTAAGATGTGAGAGTGGTATTGGCTGCAAGTTTGCTCGCAGGTGGGAAAATACGATGTATGATCTGTGTGGTCTGATGCTTAAGAAGACTCATGGGATTGTAGTTTGAGCTTGACAATGTATGCCTCGAGCATGTTTTTTGGTAGTCACAGGTAGAGCAAGTATTTGTGTACTCGATTTGCAGGTGTTTGCAATGATGTATGCAAAGTGTGGAGATTGGTGCATGCATTTGGAGTGTGGCTTGATGCGCTTTGGTTGCTCATGATTTTGAGCATGCAGTCACTTTTGTTACTGGTTTTGTAACCGTTTTGCTGATGAAACTCTCATGAAATTTTCTCAATAGTTTTATACACATCATTGGTGCAATCGAGATTGCGATTGCTTATAGCACTCACGATTTTGCATGCAGTGTTTTCCCTTTTGGGTGGTGCATCGTAGGTGTGTTTCGCTTTGCATTTTTGGTCTTGAGCTGTGAGTGCCCGACCATTTGGAGCTTCTAGTTTTGACTCTCAGCTACAGGTTGAGTCTAGTACTCCCACAAGTGTTGCCATTTGCAGTTAAGGTTTTGCAGTGTTTTGGCTTGCATACCGGTTTCGACACGGTAGGTGTCTTGAGCTTTTGCTTTGTGTATGCTTTTGTGCGATAGTGGTTGGAGTTTACTCGCCATAGTTTGTGATCGAGCTTAGCTCTCACTTTTGACAGGTTTTGTCAATTTGAACACAGTTTGATGTTCTTTGTACCCACTCTCGCAAGAGTGAGGAGTTGTGTATACTATGGTTTTATGGCACATTGTTCATTCATTGATATATTTTGGCATCAGTTTTTCACTCACATATGTATGCCGTTTGTGGCGTCGTTGAGTGATAGCGGTTTCGCTCTATGTATGACTTTGTGAGGTGATTCTGGACGAGTACATTCCCGGATTGGCCATTTGGGCATTTGTTGTTGTCTCCGTTGCAATTTAATGTTGAGTTTTTGCTCCAGTTACAGAAGACACTCTGCCCAAATTTTGCTAGATATGTATGCATATTGTAGAGGCTGGTGAGTTTGACCGTTTGCTCACCTTCTTTGCTTGAGACGGTGTTTTGCTCTTGGGTGGGAGAGTCTTGTGATCTCGAGCATTGTTTGCCATAGTTTTGGCATGGATATGGAGACGCTTCAGGTTAGAGGCGGTTCTTGTTCACGATCGTGACAAACATGTTGGCACTGCAGCCACGATGGGCATATTAGGTGCCGTTGCTTTAAGCATATGAGGCAGCGGAAGAGGCGAATGCATGGTGCTACTATGAGGACAGATGCTAGAGGATATGCATGTGACGGGCATGTCACTTTTGAGTCTAGCTTACCTTTAGACTACTTTGTGTCTTGGGATAGCACATTGTCTACGTGTTTCCTACTAGACGAGCATGCAGTTTTTCACGTGACGCCATGTCGTGATTTGTTTGCTCTTTCTCTAGTGGGAGACTTGGTTGTGTGTAGTTTGTTGATGGTTCAGCATATGACATAGAGGGTGCTAGAGATGTATGCATGTCTTTACCTAGCGGTGCATTGCTTACTCTACGAGATGTACGTTATGTACCAGGACTCAGTCAGAGTCTCATCTCAGTGCGTCAATTGCATAGTAGTGTACATTGTGTATTGCTTAGAGAGCGGTCATTTTAGATGCATAGGGGATCACTGGTGATAGCCAGAGGTGCTAGGAGTGGTCTGGTATACCCTTTGCATATTTTTGACACACGAGGCGGTGTAGTCTTTGTGTATTTTGCTCCCTTCTGCATTCGATTTGGCAAGGGTCGAGATTCTCCCCTCCTCGGCTCAAGGGCGCTTGCACATGGATTTCTCCTTTCGTCCTGCTCGACTTCTTCCTCGCCTAGCAAGAGAAGAGCTCCATGGCCCTTTGCATGCACATGCAAAAGCATGAGAGGACCATGCCTGCCTCTGGCTATTTTTAGCTCTGATACCAATATGAAGCCCAAGGAACTAGCTTGGCTGGATTCACCTCCCAACCTCCCTTATATAGCCCCTCGCTATTGAATCCTTTGTTCCACACTGGCAACCGGCCACCTACTGGCCCAGGTCCATGACTCCCCCCTGGGTATGCCCTTGGCATGAGAAAAAAGGACTTATTAGACCTAGCTCTTCTCCTTTTGACGCTCCCGTCCTACTTGTCCAAAAAAAAGATAAATCATTTCGGATGTGCATTGACTATAGGGCTCTCAACAAGGTCACTATGAAGAATCGCTACCCTATTTCACGTGTAGATGACCTCCTAGATAAGTTAAAAGGTGCTTCTATGCTTAGCAAGACATACCTACATTTTGGGTATCATCAAATTCATATGCACCCAAATGATATTTTTAAAAACCGCCTTTCTCACATAGCTCTGGCACTATGAATTTATTATACTTCCCTTTGGTCTCACAAATGCACCAACAATATTCTCTCGCATAATGAACAAATTTTTTTTTGGAGCACCAACATTTTGTTATTGCCTTTTTTAATGATATTTTGATTTTCAGTAAATCACAAAAAGAACATGAACAACACTTGCACACTGCCTTTGCACTTTTACATGACCATGATCTCTATGGTAACCCTAATAAGAGTCACTTCTTTCAGACAAAAATAGAGTATTTAGGTCACATAATCTCTAGTAACGGTATTCACCCTGACCCCAAGAAGATAGAGACCATCCAGAATTGGCCACCCCCAAGACCATACACGACATTCGCTCATTTCTAGGTCTCTCTGGCTTTTATCGTAAATTTGTCGAGAATTACTCTCGCATTGCACGCCCTCTCACCTTTCTCAAACGTAAGCATACGACTTTCTGGTGGGGTGAAAGTCAACAAAAAGCATTCGACACACTCAAGTATTTGCTCACACATGCACCTCTTTGCAATTGCCTGATTTCACATAACCTTTTTTTGTTGTAATCACTGATGCTAGTGGATCTAGAATAGATGTGTTAATGCAAAACGACCACCCCATTGCATATGAAAGTAGAAGCTTAAGCCTAGTGAATCCGGCTACAATGTATATGATAAGGAATTCCTCCCAATAGTTCATGCATTAGACATTTGGAAACGTTATCTAATGGGCTCCGAAATCCTCACTAAGATTGACCAATAGGCTATGAAGCACCTCCTCTCTCAATCTACTATCTCTGATAGGCACATTAAGTGGGCCGGCTTTATCCAAAACTTTCACCCAACGAGATAGTACCAACTTAGAAAATCCAATGTTGTAGCTGACGCCCTTAGTTGTAGGCCAGTAGATGATGCACCACCCTCTCACCTTCACTCTTACACGTTTGCTCACATTCAGGCGGTGTATCTTAATCATCTTTCTTTTGATGAAATTCAATCTTTTGATGTTATGATTGCTGCTTATAAAACATATATGGATTTTTCACATGCCTGGTTTGATTTGGTTGCCAATAATTATTTACATGTCGGTGACTATTCTTTTGCAAACTTTTTTGCTTTTTATTGTCAAAAGCTTTGTGTCACTGAACACTTTAGAGAACTTGCTATTTACGAAATGCATGCACCAAAGTATATGGGTCACCGCGGTATTCGAAGCACTCTCTCTGCTTGCAATGGATATTTATTTTGGCCTGACATGAAGCACGATGTTGCACAATTTGTCTCACGCTGCATTGTTTGTCAACGTGTCAAGAGACACCATGGTAAAACTCATGGACTTCTTATGCCCCTGCCTATATTTTATTCCTTAAAAAGACTCTAACCGCACCTCAAGCTACAAAAATGTTTTTGAATCTCATTTTTTCTCACCATGGTTTTCCTAAAGTATTGATATTTGATCGTGATGGTCGATTTTGCAATCATTTTTGGTATGCAATGTGCACTAATCTAGGCTCCAAAATGGACTTTCACTACAAGAGGTTGTGTGTTCTTGTGACGCTGTTAGCGACGGAAATACACTGGGTTTTTATAACCCCCGACGTCGCTAAAACCGTCGCTACGAGAGCGTCGCTATATGCGTCGCTATATAGAGACGCTCATAGCGACGCTCATAGCGCCGGTTATAGCGACGTTTACACAAAAGACTATAGCGACGCTCATAGCAACGCTACAGAGCCATAAATAGCGACGGTTATAGCGACGCCCGAGAGAATTTTTTTTTGGTGACAGGGCATACCCATCAACCATATTGTACTTGATTCACTTTTTAAAAAAAGTGCAAGGGTAGATAATAGACCCAAAATAGTCACCCACAAGACGCATTGTTTGCAAAATTGACAATTGTACACATCATAGGCAAAATGAATTGATTGGCAAATGTAATAATGACAATTGTACAGCATCATAGGCATAAAGAATTGATTGGCAAAAGGAACTGCGGTGACAAATGTAATAATATACATGGTTCAAAAAGACGTATAAAATCCGTCTCATGATACATAAGCTATGAGAAACCCTAAACTAATGCTATCTAGCTACGGCTAAACTGACGTCGTCTAGTCAAACGTCTCATCGCGTCCAAGCGGCGTATCTGTCGGATTCTGCAAAAAAAAGACAATAAGACAGCTTTCAGTAAGTATAAACATATAACGACATTTATAAAACAATACAAAAAATAGAAAAGAGTAAACCCTAATACTAACCATGCCGCCGCGAGAACTGAGAATGTCCATCAGGGCGTTTAAGCCCTTCCTGCCTGTGTACTCGCGCTCGTACGGTGTGGGATCACGTCCTGTCATCGACCACTGTCAAAACATACGAAAATTTCATTATGTTAGAATTAAAAAACTCATAAACCCTAAACTATCGAACATAAAGAGCAATGCGAAAACACTTACAAAATCGGCCTCAAATGATACCCATCCACCGCTCCCCAAGTGGCGCGAGCTCCCTGCCTCTACTCGCGCTCTGGCTGCATCCTTTTGTTGCTTCCACTTGTCGGGATTCTCGTGCGATGCTTTCTTCTCATTCTTCCAATCTTCTTTGGCCAGCCAATCTGGCCTGTTCCACCCATTCTTGATTGCTTTTTGCACTTCGGAACGCTTGTGTTTGCAGTATTCGCGCATTCGAATCTTCATCAGGTCTTCATTGAAGCGTTGATCTCGTGTTGGAACGGGAAACTCATCATGAAGTATGCTGATGACTCTGTTTTCTAAATCACTTGGTACTTCACTCCATTTGTTTAGTATGTAGTGTCTAAACAGCTGAGAGCAAAGACCACGCATTGCCGAGATCACCTTCTTGCCGTCATCATCCATGATGATGCCGCCGCTGAAGTCGACGGAGTAAGACAAGCCCTCTGGCCGGTGACGCGTGAACCTGGGTGTCCCGGCAGGGGTCTCTAGCGGCGTGTCGATGGGGGTACGGACGTCAAGTGTCTCCACCGGCGTCTGGGCCCCGAAGCGAGGAGTGTCGAGTGGGGTGGCTCCTGGCGGAGTAGGTAGAGGTGTGTAGCTTCTAGGAACAGTCAGCCGTGCAAAACTTGGCGTAGATGGCGATGCTGTGGCTGGTGTGGGGGCAAGCAAAGAAGGGGAGGGTAAAGAGCCTCGTCGAACACGAGGCGGTGTGGAGGCATCGGTGGTGGAATCCCCACAACAACAGCCACCGCCACCACTAGAGCGCCGGTGTCTAGACGAGTGTGAAGCTCGTCTCGTCGACGCCGAAGCTTCGGTGCGCGCCGAATGCTCCGAAAGAGAGGGAGATGCGGATGGAGTAGGAACGCGCGATGATGCGCCAGAGCGATGACGCTCCACGTACCACTGTCTCTGCTGCGGTGACAAAGAAGAAAGAAACTCCTCATCATCCATACCTGCATTAAACACACGAATATTTAAACTTAATATTGAATGAATAGAGTAGACAATGACGCAAAGACCATTAAATACAATGACGTAATGACGCATATAAATACAATGACGCAATGAATTGAGTGATAGAAGAGGCAAGTCGAAAACTCAGAATTTTCAATCAAAAGATGTGAGCGCGAGTAGAAAAGAGCGTTATACACCATGGAAGGTACTTAGAGAGCCAGAGCTTTTACAACACGGAGCAAAATTGTTCAAATACAATATTTGTGGCTTTAAGAGATCTCTCTCTGATCCTCGCATAACTCAGCATAACTTCCTATATCTATATAGAGCTCTCCGTTTAAACACATATCCTCTGTTTCATTTTGTAGCTCATCTGCATGCACCCCATATAGAGTAGTAGCATCTTGATGCTCGTCTGACACCACCGCAGCGGCTTCTGATTGAGCATCTTCTCTGATCTCCTCCATTGATGCTGTTGTGATTGGCACATGGTAGCCTTCATACGTCCTTGCACTACGAGGGGCTACCTCTATGACGTACCACCAGTTTGATGTAGACTTTGTAGGATGAAATATTACCTGCCAGAGCCACATAACTTACATGAGAGCTTTCAAGCACATAACTTGTAAAAGGGGGATGTTAACTATTTACATACTTACTTGTTCACAATGCTCGGGTAGTACAAAAGTGTCTCTTAGGTCAGTGCATTTCTTAGTAGAATCCACCTCAAGAAAACCAGACTCTCCTCTACGCACAGTAGCGTTGCGACCCTCCATGATTATCTTGAACCATTGCACGTCGAACAAGTCGACAAAAAATCCTCTGTAATCGATCCTCAAAATCTCTTGCAGCGTGCCGAAGTAAGTGAGTTCCGCCACCACAGGATCTGCATCAGAGGAACGTCGTCGACTAGACTGTTCAAATTTTGCCATGATTCCACAATCTTGAGTAAAACGCTTTTTGTCGATTCGTTCCACCCTAAAATGTCGACCTTTACACCATGTTGCTGTGTATGACTTATACTACAACGAACAAAGATTATGAGTGGCCGTTCAAACATTTATAAATAAAGTCACTTGCTAGTCGTACATTGCAAACTTACCTTGGTCGCGCAACCCCGAGAGTACTCCCACTCTTCCTCAGTCACTTCATCACCGCATTGTTGTGCGCTTTTCAATTGGTTGTGCAACCATCTTAAGCTCATGAAGGT
Source organism: Adiantum capillus-veneris (assembly GCF_014529385.1). Lineage (NCBI taxonomy): Eukaryota > Viridiplantae > Streptophyta > Polypodiopsida > Polypodiales > Pteridaceae > Adiantum > Adiantum capillus-veneris. The sequence goes on from NC_140955.1 coordinate 112,031,981, forward strand.
TGGTAGGCTCTCCAGAACCGTCGGATAGTGCATCGGTGGTCATCTTCCCCATCTCCACTCGATTCGTGCCCTTTGTTGCTCTTGCTTTGCATCCTCATATTGTGAAATCCACTTTTGCATCACTGGATTGTGAAGCATGCAAAATCGGTTGATTTTAGCCTCTAGATCTTCCGTCATCTTCTTCTCAACACCGAGATTGCACATGACAATCCCAGATATGCGCTCATCATCTATGGTTCGCCATAGCGTGTCCTGGGCTTTATCAAATCCATCTAGCCACTCTCCAATGTACCAACCAACCTTCTGCCATTCTACCCTCCGAACGTGCCTTTTGACGCACATATCCCTTAAGCGTTTTCATTAGGACAAGCGTGGATAGAATGCAGTCATTAGGACAAGCGTGGATAGAATTGTAATCCATCCCCAAGTTTTGCAAAATCTTTCTTGCTTCATCTCGGGAATCTGGCATCACATTGTCAGCTGGTAGTATGTGCTCTTTAAGCAATCTACACAACATAAAAATACGATACAGTCGTGTAAAAATCTATCAGATCATTATACATTTAGAGTTTTATTAAAGTAAACTAATTGTAATAGATCACCTGAAAAGCGCTGTGACGCTAGTGTCACTCCATCCAAACTTTGCCTGCATGTTGAGAAGAACCAGGAGTGCTTTCAATCTAAACATACGTGCTCCATTATACAATGGCGTATCGGCTTCACTTTTCATATCATCATAGATAAGCCTTTCTGAATCCATGATCGTCTCGATCATTTCATCAATCTCGGGCTCAAACATTGCCTCGTTGGGAATGTGCTCTGCATGATCATCCCCCGAGCTGTCAGAGGCTACATCTTGTGGCCTCACATATGCTGCTTGACCAAAGCGCCTGCGAACACGTCTATTGGGTTGCAAGATTGCTGCTTGTTGGCCAGCGTCAGAGTCCGACAAGTTATAATTGGCAACAACTCGATCTATAATAGATGGATCGAACTCGCCAAATTCGCGAACGTGCTGCAAAGAAACACGTCTTGTCCGTCGCACAGCATGCTTGCATTGATTACAAGGACATAAGACCCTCGTTGAGAGATAGGTGTTTCGGTTGGACGGTCCCACATCCTCGTCACTACTCATAATGAGGATAAAAATCTTATAACCTGGACAACAAATTTAATATTCTATTGGCATTCTTCGTCTTATCTCTCTCTCTCTCTCTCTCTCTCTCTCTCTCTCTCTCTCTCTTTACCTCACATTCTCTAGTCATGTCCAATCCCCGCACACCTCGGTCTAGAGGTGCACGGAGATCAGAACCACCGGGTTATAATCTCGTCTTTATTGGTCAATACCTATATTTGTGGGTACAAGAAATCTACACACCCACGTCTACATGATACTGCATGTAGTGGACAAAACCCCTTTGCCTCTTCTCTAGCTGTAGCACTTCACAGCATCTTAACATCTTTTCACAGTAGATCTTTTCACTGTTCGTCTAACTCTAAACCCTAAACCGTAAGTAATTCTTGCGTGGACTCGATCTAACGTAAATAAGCGTAAATCCACATCTGACGACAGCAATTGGCCCTTTAGACCGTTCTTGCTCTTGTTACTAACTTTGAAGTTGCTGTTGAATGACTAGAGGTTGTCTAGATGGTCATTGTGTCGGGGATGTAGTGACTCTTGCCGCCCTGAAGATCCACCTTCTTCCCTATCTTCTGAAGACATTTCACCAGTACTTTTGGATCGATGGAGCCCACCATGAGTGAAGGCAGCAATACCCTATATTCCATTGAGGGCTTTCTTCACCCGCTTCATGCAGGCATCGCAGTCTATGGAGACCTAAATCTAATCTAATATAACGTAAATCTAAATCTAGCGTAAATAAACGTAAATCTAGTTAAAAATAAACCTAAATCTAATCTAATTTAACTTAAATAAACCTAAATCTAATTTAACGTAAGTCTACATCTAACCTAATCTTTAACGTCTTTTAGGATAGTTTCCTACGACGTTATAACTCTCTTCTTCTTGTGTGTGTGCGCGTGTGTGGATGTGTGTGCCAATAAAAAGAGATAAATGGTATAACCTTTCTATCACCCATGCCAAGTATGATAGATTGATTATGCCATTTCCCTCTTGAATAATAGGTCTTGAGTTCAACTCCTCGTCGGCTAGATCTTTAGGTCTTTTAATTTTAATTAGTTTCCTACGACGTTAAATTAGTTTCTCTCTTTTTCTCTCTCAATGTGTGTGCGTTTTTTTGGATCGTATGCATGTTTTCTCTCTCTTTTCCTCTCTCAATGTGTGCGTTTTTTGTTTATGCATGTTCTCTCTCTCTCTTTTCCTCTCTCAATGCGTGCGTTTTTTGTTTATGCATGCTCTCTCTCTCTTTTCCTCTCTCAATGTGTGTGTGCATTCTTTGTTTATGTATGCTCTCTCTCTCTTTTCCTCTCTCAATGTGTGTGTGCATTCTTTGTTTATGTATGTGTGTGTGCGTTTTTATTTATGTTTGTACTCTCTCTCTCTCTCTCTCTCTCTCTCTCTCAAAAACACTATGTGTGTGTGTGTGTGTGAGAGAGAGAGAGAGAGGGAGAGAGAAAGAGGGGAAGGGAACATGAGAATGAGGAGAGGGAAGGAGCATACCTGGCTCTCCTTCCTCTCCTCGTGTGTGTGTGTGTGTGTGTGTGTGTGTGTGGAGAAGAAAAAGAGAGAGAGAGAGAGAGAGAGAGAGAGGGAGAGCGTTACCTGCTCCTTGCTTGAGGGCGCCGAAAAACTCAGATCTGAGATCTGAGTTTTTGGGCGCGCTCGGTTATTTTTTTAGCCCAGCCGGCGTCGCTATGAGCGTCGCAAATTTCTTTGTAAATTTGCGACGCTCATAGCGACGCCGGGATTTTTTTTTTTGAGCGTCGCTAATATGAATAGCCTCTTGTAGTGTTTACATTTGCTTTCCACCTTGAAAGTAATGGCCAGACCGAAGCTATCAATAGTACTATCCTTGACCTCCTTAGGGCCTACACAATTGACAACGCAGCAAATTGGGACCAACACCTTCCTCTCCTCCAATTTGCTTACAACAACACTCTCCACTCTGCCATTGTTGGCGATCATAGCACAACGTACAACCCACCGACATAATGTCAATCCGGTGGATCGGAACCCGGCTAGTGCATGGAGGCATGGATGCACCTAATGTGACGGAATGAGGACTATAGGAAGAGGGGTAAAGCAAGAGAGGAGAAGAGGGAAAACCGATGAAGCAAGATCCATGCACACACACTCTCAATCTACACTCTAACTCTCTAATCATGCAGACGATGGTGTATCCCTTTGCTCTAATCTCAAGCACACACACTCTAATCACACATTAAGCATACACAAAGAAGCCTAACGAGAGAAATGTATGTAGCCCACGTACACACACATTCTAATCTAGCACACATGTGAAGCAAGAATGCTCAAACAAGAGGGAAAACTTGAGAGAGAAGAGAAGATTAACACTAATCATACACCATTAACACACATAAGCTTGAAAGACAAGAGAAAGTAGAGAGAACTTAGCTTCCATTAATCCCAATGAATACTACATATGATGTGGAAGATCCAAGCTCCATAGCCACTCCTCTTCTTCTTCTCCACACTCCCTCACGCTCTCTTCTCTAAGAATGCCCTTTCACGACTTATATACAAGGGCTTTTAAAAATGGGCGGCCGGCCAAAAAAATGTATAACATGCTGCAGGTATCTAGGCTCATCTAATCATCAATGTACAACTTGGAATCCACTGTGGAGCCCGTAAATACAAAAAATATATGCATACACATATGTGTACACACCAATGGAAGCATAATGCATGTCGTTGACGCTCGCCCGTCAACAGTTACTAACAAAGCTCCCTTCGAGATTGTCTATGGTAAGAAGTTGTCTGTCCCTATGACCACCTCACTAGTAATGTCCTTGCGGCCAACACCCTTGCACAAGATCACGTTCGCATTTTGCAAGAAGTCACCACAGCTCTCCAAAAAGCCCAATCACACTACACCGCACAAGCAAATAAAAAGCGTCAGTTTGATTATGTTTGGTTGCGTATTGAAAAGCGTCATTTGAAGAACATTGCACCCCAAGGTCAAGTTAACCCCTAGATTTTATGGCCCCTTCAAGATCATCGACATCGTTAACCCTAATGCATACATGCTTGACATTCCACATCACTGGCGCATACACAACTCCTTCCATGTTAATTTGTTGCAAAAATTTAAAGGTACCCCACCTAATGCATCTGTTTTTGAAAACCCACCCTTACTCGAAGACGATGAAGAATTATTACTTCCAAAATCAATTATTGATCATGATTTCACAACTACACGCACCGGTACACAATATCATAGATACCTTGTTAAATATAAGAATCACTTTGTTGAAGAATGTCAATGGCTTGCTGCAGCCACTTTAAGTCCCATGTACCAGCACTTGATTTCTGCATACCACAATCACAGTAACATATTTAGGCCTAGCGAAGCACCATTAGGCAATGCATATCATCAAAATTTGTTGGAATGGTTTGATTGTCACTGACTAGAATGGAATACAATGATTTGACTTGATTGGTACATTGGCTAGTTTTTATGGAATTGATTCAAACTCATGTTAGAGCTCCTACGCCTTTGATAGACATGTCTCTTTGTTATGCAAGTGATCTGGAAATTATTGTTGTTACCTACATGTGTGTTGGAGTTCCTACGCCTAGTGAGGCAGGACTCTCCGTGATATTTACATGTGAAACTGGCCCACCACATATTACTTTGCTATTGCTATAAACAATTGAGGTCAGTTGCTTTTGTTGCCTCGGGGTAGGTTATGGAATGCATAATGAGAAGGTGGACACTAGCATTTGTCGCAGGTCAATGTAGCTAAGTGGTGGGCACGTGACCGACAACAGATAGCAGGACATAAAATAATCCAATAAGACTTAAGGTTTTTAGTTAGTTCAATAAAGTTCCTTTATCCCCAAAGTGGAATGTAAATAGCCTCATTAATGAGCTGTCCCTTTTTGGAATTAATATAAATACATGCCTAGAGGAAGCCAACTCAATCTACGCATGGGGGGATGATTGTACCCAATGCTATGTGTGCGCGCACATGGCACGCTCGGTCTGGAGGGGCGTGCACGCGAGTATGAGAAGTGTTTTTGCCATCACAACATCCCTATTCGCAAAAGTTGGAGGGTAGAGCTCAAGTCCTATCTCGTGTGTTCCTGCCTTCACGTTTTCAGTTGGCCATGGCTTTGAGAAGATGGCTGGGCAAGCAAGGCTGTACCTCGCGGCCATCTTCTGTTTTTCCTCAGCGAATATCGGTGGGCCACCTCAGCTTGGGCTGCTTTTGCCTGCCCCAGTGTGACACGGTCTTAGGCCAATCAAGTAATTGAAAGCTGACCGAAAGACTTATTACATTCTGTGTGTCGTTCAGGATCAACCTGACCATCGATCTAGGGTTTTCTTCTTCTTCTCCGTGGCCACTGGCGATGGAGGCACCTGTGATGGGTGTCCGTACTGCGAAGAGAGCTTATCCTCAGCAACACCATCAGGAAACTGCTACCCCTTTCATGGTAACGGGGGTGCACGCCTTGCTCTTCGATGATGACACACTCGCTGCCTTCATCAATTCTCCAGGAGCGCTTTTGCCGTGGAATGGAGATCAGTCCTTGCTTATTGATCGCTACGATGTGCGCCACCTCCTGCAAGATCTCAGCAGTGTTCGCAAGCGCCGCCCTGCACCCCCACTAACAGATGTGACTGATGAAGAACTTAATCACGAGCGGTTTAGAGATCTACATGAAATTCTCTCCAGTGCCCCTCGTGAAGAGCCCCAGTATACTGACGGTATGTGTATCTACCCTTCTCCTATGTTTAGTGTTGTGAACATACTGTAAAAGAGCATGTCATGATGACTTGACATGTTTCGGTGAGATAGCGCCTTCAGGAATTGGCCATTGTGCATATATGAATGAGTAGGTTGTGAATATCAAGCAATCACAAGGGATAGGGCGAAACACAACCTCAGTGACCGCCTATGCATGAGTATGTTCTTAACATCAGCAATTACAAGGCTTAGTGTCATGCAAGACTTTATCTTTGTAGCTCTCAGTCTCAAGTGCAGACGTGAGTTGTCAGCACGGTTGGCAACACATGCTCACAAGTAGCTTGGGATATACAAGTTAATGTGTATCACCACATCTTTCACACTTCCTCATCTGCTGAGGTCTTTAGGCATGTTGTCTGAACATTTGATTCGTTTTCCTCATGATCAACTTTTCTAAGGCCTCTTTGTTCACTCTAGGTTCAGTGATGACCACATTCGCAGTGTATAGGGTTCCTTTCACACACTTAACTAAGTGACATAACAAAAAGTGCTGTTTTTCGATGTCTTAAGTTAGTAGATCCTGAGAAAACAGTGCACTGCACATTAACTTTATAAAGTTTGTGTGGTATGAAATGGACCCTTTTGCGGGAAGGGCAGCAAATACACCAGCATGCTTATTTATAGCTCATTTTTCAAGATTGCAGGCAGGCTTGTTTTGACACACACTTCCTTCTACGAGCAATTGTAAGATCTTCATTCCTTGTCCATACGAGGTTTGTTATCAAGTTTGTATGAGTATAAGAAACTGGCTGGGACATCCGCTTGTTGGATTTATGTAATGTAACCTTGAATTCAAGTTGTGTGTGCTGGCATGGGCTGACTATTTGTTGGGTTTTTTTTCTCCAGAATCCTTAAAGCCTTCTGCAGGAGGTTATCAAGCAGTTCCATTTTCATATTCTGTTGATGGGACAGAGAATGGAACTCAAACAGAGGGCCCCCATAGGAGCACGGGATTTCATCCCCCATTCCCTGTTCCAGACTTTCTTCTCCCAAAACTGGTAATTTTCTCGGAACCGAGATGGGGACAAGCTGCTACTTAATGAATGTTGCCTCCTGAGATCTTTTGCAGTATATTTGTGCAAATGTATGGCTAAGCATATGTTGAGAAGTCGGAGCATCGATTTGCAGACAATCTCTTAAGTCTGCGGCCAGGTGTGGTGAGGCTTATCCTTTTAACAACTTTTGTGAAAAGACTGACAGTATGGATTTATGCAGGTGGGTTAGCTTTTTGTGCTTGTCGAAGAAGTTTTATTGTGACTGGCTTTTCCTTGCTGGGAGTGTCTTGTGGCTTTAATCTTGCACATTCCTTAGGGTTAGGTGTAGGTTTTCGATCTTTTGCACCAGCAAACTTGTCAAGGAACTTAGATTTGTTCAAGTTTACTGCCACAAGTTCTTTTTCGTATGGTGTTTTTGTTTTTATCCTTTTTTATGCGCGGGGCGTGGATGCTCAGTTTTGGTTGAATGTGTTATAGGAGATATGCCTGGTTCTTAGCACAATCTCTGAACATGTATTTTTTTCATCTGGACTCGATTTTAATTTTTCTGTTTGACCTTGTTACTGCAGCCACCGACAGAGAAGGTTCATCAAATTATTGCAGGCACCGCAAAGTTTGTGAAGGAGCATGGTGGTCAGTCGGAAGTCCTTCTGAAGGTTAAGCAAGGCAGTAATCCCATGTTTGGCTTCCTCAATGTTGATCATCATCTCCATGAGTATTATAGGTTTCTGGTGCAACATCCTGAGCTGCTGCAGTTGTCTCAAAGCATGGGTAAGTCTGCTGGGACTAGTGGAGAGGGCCTATCACTTCTGGGTGTTGCCTATGGCAGTGGTGACGACGATGAGGACTCAGCTCAAAGATTAGAGAGCAGTCCAGCAGATATTGGAACCAGTGGTCTGGAAAATGTCAAACTTGGTCAGGAAAAGCTTATTTCTAGCGATGCATCCAACAGAAGAATGGATCCAGGAGGGGGTACTGCTGCCCAAGGCAAAGCAGTAGCTGCCACTTCTCGCTCATCAAAAGTCAGGGATGGATTCAAAAGCAAGGTCACTGAAAGCATCTCAAAACCTTCGCCTCCCTCAAACAACAAGAAGAAAACGCTGGCAGAATTGATACAACCAAATAAAAGGATTGTTTCGAAGAAAAACATTAACGACATTCCTGCGGAGTTTGTGGCTAATGCTAGTAATCAGTTACCTAAAAAATCAGAGATAAAGACCTCATCTTGGCAGTCTGTGCCCAGTATCAAAGATATGAATTATGGAATGAGTGCTGATGCTGCTGCTGCTGCAGTATTTGCAGCAACACGAGGTGCAAGAGCAATGAGGCAAGATTCATCTAATAATAGATCTTCTTCTTCTTCTGGCTTCTCCCATAGAGTCCATGAAGCTAACGGACTGCCTGTGGATAGTAGTGGTGGTAAAGATACCATCTCTCTGGGATTGGGACAGAGTGACGTGAAGCTTGCAAAGGCCGTTGCAGAACTGGCAGCTATTGCTGCCTTGCATGAGGCAGACTCTGCAGACACTCTTCTTACTCCAGCGGAGAAATTAAAAGCAGAAAGGCTTAGAAAAGCAAAAATGTTTGCAGCTATGATTAAAAGTGGGAAGTGTGGGTCCGAAAGTGCTAAAAAGCCAGTTGAGCATCCACCTGGCACCTTGCCTGCTGCAACAAGCACCAGGAGTGAGGAGATGCAGACAGATGGGCTGTCTGTAAATGGAAAGGCAATTGCCAATGGTAATGGTGTTGTGATAGAGAATAGTTTGCTAGCTGAAGAGGTGGAGGAGAGTGACATGAACAGGAATGCACGCTCTGGCGGTGCTGACCTTGCAAGCAGGCAACCTGCCAAAGAAAGAAAGTACCGCAGCAAGGAACAGGATACGAGGAGTGACTCTGAGGAGGGTGAACATCAAAGGAAAAGGAAGGCACGCCATGACCATAAAGATGATAAGAAACACAAGCACAGTAAGCGACGAAAGCATAAACACTCTGATTCAGAATCAGCAGATTCTGGTTTGTCAAGTGGTGATGACAGTACCCATGAGCGCAAATCAAAGACCCATCGCCGTCATCATCACAGGAGAAAGAGATCACATAGTGAGCGTGATGGTAAAGATGGGAAACGTGGGCATGGTAGGCACAAATCACATGATGATGATCTTGGCCTTGATTCGTCCCAGAAGAAGAAGCATAAGCATACAAGGCGTCATGACGGATCTTCTAGCGGTAGTGAGGATGAAATGTCTGGGAGTGGAAGGGTCACTTCTGAAAAACAGGGATCGAGATCTGCAAGTGTGGAGAAAGAGAGGTTATCAAGTTCGGCCCATGCCAAGCATGGGAGTGTGGTGGGTTTTCAGGGAAAATCTGCTGCAACTACAGAGGTGCCGGCAGATATCCGTGAGAAAGTGAGAGTGATGCTTCTTTCGACTTTGTGAAGTTCTCTTTTCTCAGAGAACATGCAGTTTGTGTAGTTGTACTTGTATTTAATGGCTGTTCACAGCATTCCCTCTGTGTAAGCCCTTGATACATTCGACTGCTGTTGTATTAAAGTTGGTGATTGTGTTGTTGAGCTGCGTTTGTACTAATGTTGACACGTTATAGCCTCTTGTTGGGGGGACAATTTCAGGAATGGAAAAGTCTTAAGAGTCTTGATATGTTGAGTGACCTCAAATTCGTCTACTTTTTGTATAGTTATGGTGATTTACCTGTTGCTTGTGATAACATTGTAAGGATCAGGAATAATTTAGTGTGTTGCAGGGATTACACTATCAAAGTACTTTGGAACTCAGGGATGATTGATGGAGAGATTTGTTTATGCTGTCATAATCAATGACGGACAATATTTCTATAATTTTGTAGTGCTTAACCCCCCCCCCCCCCCCCCCCCCCCTTCTCTCTACTTAAAACCTAGCAATGGATTCTTAAAATCTACCGCTGTATTTTTATTTTTGGAATAATCTAATGGCCTCCTTTTTCTTACTCTCATGAGTTTATGATTTGCGAGATTCTAACCATGGTCTTGTGACATTGGCATGCCTACTAGTAAAGGTTTTGTTGCAAATTCTAGTTTGTTGATGTTTTTGATGGTATAACCATGGGACATTCTGTTGTCTGTCTTGGGGGCTCGGCCTTGGTTTGCAAATGTATTTGAAGATTTCTTTTAGTTCTCTATGTATGATAAGTTATCGAGTTTTTGACTTCGAGCTTGGTTGGGTATTTGCACCAGCAATGGAGAGATGACAGAAGCAACAATGCCAAAGAATATTTGTATCGTTGTAAAGTGCCTTGAATTCGGAGAGAATTGTTGCAAATGTGACTTTTGCAGATGCAAACTAGACTAGAGAGGTTGTATACAACTCAAGTCACCTTCTTGATAAACCATGAACCACAACAAAGAGGTTCCTTTTATCAATTACTTCAATAATTTTATCATAAAAAAGACTGCAAGACCCTTATACGTTGCTTTAAAGATGTAGAAGTGTTTAGTTAAAAGTCAACATTTCTAAGTGAGAGATTGCCAATATCACCCGACATTGTTGGTGTAGGCATTGACAATGTAGAGGGAGAATGGATAATACCAAGAGGGGATGTAGATGATGGAGAGCGAACCAATGAGAGGGGTAGTGGTGTTGACAAGGAGTGGAGATGCTAGAAGAGGTTGAACCTTCTCAACTTTTGGAATTGGGTCAGTACAAACACAAGATTTGCCAGATATGCCAACAGAGATGTAGAGGTTGCATCTAAGAGTGTGGACATATGATAAAAAAGTTCGCAGAATAGGCCATGAAACATGAAGAAGATGAGACAACAAAAACCACTGTGGGCAAGATTTGAAACCAGTTGTTGTAGGTTGCTCATACATAAATGGCATTGTTCAGTGGTACACAAACATCACAAGGGTAGTATAAGGTTACATAGGTGGGCAAGGCATTTTCGCAAGAGTGCCCTTCCAATCCAAGAGTGATTCCTTGCTTTTAAATTGGAATCTCTCATCACAAGGGTAGTATAAGGTTACATAGGTGGGCAAGGCATTCTCACATTGAGAATGCCCTTCCAATCCAAGAGTGATTCCTTGCTTTTACATTGGAATCTCTCTCTCTCTCTCTCTCTCTCTCTCTCTCTCAATTGAACTCCTTGGCGGATAGATCTTTGAGGTGGGATTTATCAAAGCTAAACAAAGCCTTTAATGAGGCTAAAATTTCTTGAATGCAAGTTTCCTTGGATAACTTTAACATTTTGCATTCAAATAACTATTTCAAAGATAGTGACCAAAGGAACAACCATTTAGAGACACATGTGAAGAGGTTTGAAGACTTTGATACACACTTTCACAATGCCCAAAGGTGCTACAAGTAAAAGACCATGCTTATATTACATAGGTGGCAACCAAAAGTCAATAGCAAGTATGGGAGGAGAGCACCCAATAGACATTTATAATGACTCATTTTAAATAAAGTGATGGATATTTTACTAGGCACCTCCATGCTGAATAGTACACGGCCTATAGAGGGTCATTTAAGATTTGATGTTCTTTTATACATGTTTTCCAAGGACTTTTTGATCCCTTTTGGTAAAGGTAAAGGCTATCTCTATGTTGGATGCCATCTTTTCAGAGATGGGCTTTGTATGGAGGGCATGCAAAACAAGAGCAAGAAAAAAAGAGGCCCAAGAATGAGAGAGATATTCCATAGAAGATCTCTATTGGAGTTTATAAAAAAAAACTCTTTGGACAATGCCACCAAACAACACTCAAGGTTGTGGCAACAATACACGAAAGGTAGTCATTAAGATACAATTGATGGAAGAGCTTGCTTAACTTTTGGACAAAACTTATAAGGTAGTCATTAAGATACAACCGATGGAAGAACTTGCTTAACTTTTGGACATAATCTATAAGTCTTGTGAGCTTAGAATCTGGAGAAATAGTGGCTCCAAGAAGTTCAAGGAGGCCTCAAAATCCTTCCATAAATTGATGATAATACCCTCAACAACACATCACTCTTTATAAATGATTGTGTTGCATTTGTCAATTAAGAATACTCTATCTTTCACTTATTGCACATGTATTTGTTTATGTCATTTGTAGCTTATTATTTGTAATCATAGCCCCTGGTTTGTGAGGCAGTATGGCACTTGGCCATTTGATTTATGCAAGTACATGAGAAAGCACATAACTTGCGAGGGTGACTCAGAAATATGTAAATATAGCATGCGAGTTCAATAGTAGGTGTTTCTATTGAAAACATTTAAAAACATTTAAATAAAAGAAACCAGTGAGAATCCTTTCCCCTTTTGTGAGAGCTTTAGGTAATTAAATAATTAAACAAAACTCTCATTGGACCCCTTTGTCTCCTGGCCAATAGGAATCAGGCAAGCCATGAGGCTTCTGAATGCTCATTGGACCCTTTGGGAGACTGCCCAATAGTCTTCTAGGAGACTTATTTCTCATTGGTTTCTTTTATTAAATGTTTTTAAATTAATTAAACTACATTTACTCTAGCTTAATTCTCATTGGTCCACTTCAAGGGTCTTCCAATAGGAATTGGGCACACCTTGTGGGCATCTGGCCTAGGGAGCTGACATGTGTCCCTCATTCCCTTTGTGTAAAGGGGGCCTGTGTGTGTGTGTGTGGCTTTCTCTCTCATCCCCTACCTTTGGGGCTCGCCCCCTCCCATGTAGGGATGTGCAAAGACTTTTAGGGCACACACAAAGCATCCAATTTTTCCTAGGGTTGACCTTTGGACACAACCTTTGAATTTTGGAACCTTAGCATTTTGGAAGTCTTAATGGGCTGAACCTTAGGGTCTTTTTGGCCCATTGTTTTCACATGGCCCTTTTGCAGATGGCCCCCCCTTTGGATCCCTATTTTCCCTCCTTTGGATCCCTACACTGGCTGGTCTGCTAGCTTAACCAATATTCTAGCTTTTTCTCCCTTGGTACTTCCCCACATTAAATGATCAGTTTAATATGAGAAAATCATTTAGGAGAATTAGATATTGATTATTATGACATCCCCCGTGCATGTTATCTTGGGGTTAAGCTCCACAAAGCCAAGCTCCTTAGAGCTCATGTGCTGACACTTGGAGTTGATTTTGAGGGAGTCGTCAAACAATACATATTTAGAGTGCTCAATTATAGAAGTCCAAATTGCTTTGTGATGTCCTCTAGCATGTTCTTGTTCAGGTTTGTGCCTACGATCTTGATTGATATGAATGTGAGGTTAACTATTACAAATATCTAGTGTCAACTCTAGCTTAATGCTTAGAGTAATGAGTCATTAAGAGGTTTGCAAAACAATCACAACAACGAGATCTTCTTGGGAAGATGAGTGAAATGATTGTTATGGAAAATACGTCACATTAAAAAAAACATAGGATTGGAAAATGTGAATTTGGGTGGCTCATCTTCTGCAACTTGATATTTGAGAGAACCTACCTTTGCCAACTTTTCATATGCCTTGCTCAATTGCGTTGGGGAGGCAACCACCACAATAGGCAGTATGAGTAGGACTAGAAAAACCTATGCATAATATCCTTAGCTTGTAGAGTGAGAAAGCAAATCAGCACAATAGTTAAAAAACACTTGGAGGCCTGCTTAATCGCATGAGCTTGATGTTTGTGGAAGAAGGTTGATCCCAACCATTAGAAGATTCTAACTCTTTATGTGCTCCAACATCATCATCACCTGGTTAAAGTCTAATATTTTCTAGCCCTTTGTGTGTAATTGGTAATTTATCTCGCTATTTGACATCCTTTGTCGTGCCATATTGTAGGCACTGTGTGGAAAAACTAAGCTTAAGATACATTTTGGGGTTTTTCCTTGATTTACAATTTATGTCATCGAGATCAATAAAGACAAGAAATATATGGCAATTGATGTATTGATTGAGTTTCACATCAAGCTGACAGTTAATGGGATGCGTTTCATATTGTTGGTATGGTTAAGTGCTTGATATGCATGCCAGATTACTGCCATGGTTGATGAAGATGCTCAAGCGAGAAAGAGAGCTAAAAATAGAAAAGCCTTTTGCTCTTCTAGTGAAGGAGATTGAGTTGGGTCCCAAGAAAAAAAAAGTAGGTAGCTTTGGTGCATACGAGGAGAGGGATCTCTCATCACAAAAGTGACAATTAAACAAATTTTTGGTGGAAAGAATTTTAGGGAAAACAACGCCATAAAAGGAAGGAAAATTATGAGACCACGGTGAGTCTGAATGCCAACTCTCCACCCAGTTGTAGCCTCTTATATGCACCCTTGAGCCGCGTTTAGACTGGCCCACTTCCTCTTTCCTCATCTATGGAAAGATTCTTCCATCTTTGTTGCTCATCATTCGAAAGAGGAGTAGTGGGTGTGAAGGTTAAAGACACACTACCGGCATTGGAGTGAAAAGGATCCCTCATTTTCACATGGCTCCACACTTTGGAGTTGTAAATCCCTGAATTTTGGGTATCTTTTGAAAATAAGAAAAACAGATTCTAATGTCTGTTTTGTCAAATTTTGATTTAAGATGCTTGATTGACAGTATTGGAAAACAAGGTCGTTTCCATGTTCCAGTAGGTCAGACGAACGTTTGGTTCAGTTTTGAGAAAATTCACTATTTTTAGCTTTTTCATGCTTTTAGGTGTTTAAAAAAAAAAAAAAAAAGTCGGATCCTTAACCTACGTGTCCCGGGGAACCTATGGTTCAATTTTCTAAAAAATTGTTTTTCGAGTGTTTTTCACGCTATTTTGAGCTTTTCATGATTTTTAGTGCTTCTTAGTGAAAAGCTAGTCCGCTTTCTTATTCCAATGGACAAGAGAAACCCGTGGTTCAAATTTATTATTTTTATTTTTTGCTTTTTATGCTATTTTTAGCTTTTCGTGCTTTTCGGCGTTTTTGAAAAGTAATGTGCTTTTTAAGATGACCTAAAAAAATAAAATAAAATTTAGTCTCCATCGGAATTAAAAATGACCACTCGGAGAAAAAATGAGATTAAACGGGATTTTTAAGCGAATTATTTTTATAAAAAGCAGTATCGTAAATACGTCGGGGCAGTACGGAAAAGTCATAATTATGTCAGGACATCGCGGTGCGGCATAGTCTAGTCACGGTTTCATTAGTTGGTCGGATACTGTTCAATTGGTCAGTTTTACTGAAAAAATTGAATGGTAAGTGGAAGAGTTGACAACCAAAAGCAAGCCATGTTTTTAGCAAAGTGTCCAAAAGCTTGCAGCTGTTCCTAGTTGAGAAGATAGCGCTAGTTTTTGCCTTGGGACTCACTCCAGTCTTCCCCAGTGCCTGTAAATTCATCTGCAGTGATGAGTTTTCAGTGACATCTATTGCGTCTACTATCGCAAGGCAATACGTACTTATTATACGGAGTGGTTCAAGCTCTTCATCACCATCTCCATAAGCTCTTCTCTCTCGTTTCCGGGAAGAAGAAGAAGAAGAAGAAGAAGGATACTCTCTCTTTACTTGCTTACTATCTCCTCTCTCGTTTTACGGTGTACACGCTCTACGAAAGCTCTCGTTGTGAACTCCTCTACGTAGCTCTCAACACCACTCTCTTGCGGCAAAGCAAGAAACCTTTCAACAGTCCCTAACCAATTATAAAGCACGGTGAGAAGCTCTAAACTCCATAGCCATCATCATCTCTCTCTCTCTCTTTATGTTGTTTTTCTGAGTAGACACCCTCTCGGTGATTTTTTTCATATATGAGTGTATGTATGGATTTGCGAGCGCATATGAAGT
This sequence comes from Adiantum capillus-veneris, assembly GCF_014529385.1. Taxonomy (NCBI): domain Eukaryota; kingdom Viridiplantae; phylum Streptophyta; class Polypodiopsida; order Polypodiales; family Pteridaceae; genus Adiantum; species Adiantum capillus-veneris. The sequence goes on from NC_140955.1 coordinate 112,047,616, forward strand.
TTCCCCATGATTATTTTATCATGTTTAACACGCTGACTTATGCACATTATGTGTTTATGATCACGTGCGAGCATAAAAAAGCTCTTTTCGTTTCACGTCATCGAAGCAGTAGGAACACTATTTTCATCATAACTCACAAACCATTATGAATTAACCCGAACCCTTTAAACCATATATAAAACACATCATTTAGAACATTTTCTCTCTCTGGTGTCATGCAAAAAACACGAACGAATTAAAAGATATGGTCAAAAAACAGCTTGTTGTCCACTATACATAGTCAAAATTTTGGACCCTAGGCTCCTTGAAAAACCACTATATAGATTCACTGGATGGGCAAACCCACTTAGCCAATTGAAAATCTTGATTAAAATCGATGATAGATGTATTTAGGCCTCTGTTATTACTTTGGGTATGCGAGTTATCAATCCTTCCTTAACCGGGTTTACCTACGCGTGTAGGGGTGCTACCTGGTAGGAGTACCATATGACGTCATGAGTTAATTGAGCTGTTTATGTATGATTTATGGTTTATTTTGGTGAGTTGATTTCAAGTATTAGATGTCCAGAAAATCATCTGACGGTATATGGTTAGTCAACCCGAACCGCATAGGCAGATATGAATAAAGCGGCTTCCTTTCTGTGTTACCGTTTGTTGTATGAGTATCAAATGGGTAAAGTGATGTGATAGAGTGTTAGTCTATATTATGAGTTGAGCTTGATGCATTGGTTTGAGGCCAAACACTTTCATTATCATGTTATGTATGCTCTCAAAAATGACAAAAAGTTGTTTTTCACATGTGTGAAGTTATGGTTTATGATCGATAGGGTGGAAGCTTTTTTGCACCATGTTTATGGTGAGGGAATGATATCATATGATATATGGAACCCTATGGATAGATGTGGATGACTCATGTTCATGGGTATGATTGCTTTCCACCTTTCTAGGTCAAAAATAGCTCTATTTGCTAGAGAGGTGAAGTGCAAAGATGATGCATCAACTTCACATGATTAGATGTTGTCAATGTTGGGGTGTAGGCCAGGTGGCCGTGGGAAACCACCCTTGTACACTTGATTTCTCCTAATCAATATAGGGAGAAAAAGAGAGAGAGTTGACTCTTCTCTTTCTTCTCCACTAACCCAAACACAGGCTGTCTGTGCATCATCCCCTTCCCCATTTTCTTCTTCCCCTCTCTTGCACACACTCCGTACACGCATCCCACGCACAAAAATTGGTATCAGAGCTTCGGTGGTGAACCGCGCGCGCGACTCCTCTTCGACGACCGACGCGAAAGCGACAGAGCTCGCTGGCTATGGCTGAGCTCGGAGCTCATCCTTGAGCTTTGAAGTGGCAGCATATCGACATAGATAGGAGCACTCAGCTTCACGGTATGCGTAGCCCCTCTCTCGGAGAGGGAGATCGTGGAGATTCCAGGGGCATCTTGCAAGTTTTTTTTTTTGGCTTCTGCAGACATAGCAGGGCCCCTTTTTTGTGTGCAAGCAAGGGGGGCTTGGCAAAGCAATTGCAAGCTTGAAAGAAAAGCTTGTGGTGTGTGTAGAAACATACAAACTCACACTCAACTCTGCTCACGGGTAGCAACAAAGATTTTAGCAATTTGGAGCTTGTGGACAAAGACCCGAGCAGGCAACAAAGAAAGCCAAGCAAAGGGAACCCTCCAAAGATTGACTATGAAGGGCATGATCAGGTGCAATTTCGAGGCAACATAGAGCTTGCAACTATCGACATTGGAAGGCAGTTTAGGTAGTCAGGGTATAGCAGCACGACAAGATAGAGGTCGGGGGGGCAGAGCTTGGAGCACACACACACACTCTCACACTTGATTGCCATCAAGACGGAGAGTCTCGTGTTGAGCAAGCTTGTGTGGTGACAAAAAAAAAAAAAACACCCACACACACACAAACACAAACACAATGCAGTAGGGAAATTGGAGCAGTTGGATAGGCGCAATTGAGTAGCACAGTTGCAGGCAGAGTAAATCCAAGCGGAAAATTGGAGCCGTCAGGCAACACCCATCGTGTGCAAACAGGGGCAGTAAACCCGAGCAAGTAAACTCAATTGGGGGCTCCGTTGAGCAGCACCCGGCTACATAGCAAGGGCATGAACTCATGAGCAGTCGGTTGAAATTTCCGAGCAACAAATCGAGCCTCCTGTGGCCATAGCAGTGGGAATTTGGGCAGAACCGGGTAGCAGTGAGACGAGCAAGGAGCATTGGAGGGCAAGATGGGCCGTGAACTTTGCAAGAAGCCGACAACACACCCCTCCCCTCTCGTCAGAACTGCAGCTTTCAATTTTTCGACAATAAATTGAAATTTTTTATTCAAGTGACTACACAATTTTGATTGTGTGCAAGGGTCTGTTCCCGAGCTTGGAGATAGAGAGACACCGAGCGAGAAAGAGAGAGAGAGAGAGAGAGAGAGAGAGAGAGAGAGAGAGAGAGAGAGAGAGAGAGAGAGAGAGAGAGAGAGAGAGAGAGAGAGAGCTTGATTAAGGATTGGAAGACACTTTCTCGAACAAAAACAAAAAGGCATGCATTGACACCGAGTCCGACGAGCTTGAGAGCGATCTTGACAGATCGGGCAAGATCTGTGACGGTCGATACCGATCCGACTCGGCATTGACTATTCGATACCGGCTTCGAGCATTTGCGTTTTACGGCTACTTGGCTAGCCACTTCTGCCCGGCGGCGGAAGGCGACATCGACATCGACCCCGCTCATGCGCACTGGCTTGACACTGCTCATTGCGGCGGATCTCCGACATCCGACCCAGACACCGGGCGTTTCCCTAGACGAGTGCGTTCCCGCGATTGACGACCGTGCTTGTGACATGCGCGGGTGAGGTACCTCTATCATAGAGGAGTGACACCCGGCATCGGCATCGAGCGTACCGATCGCACTATACGACACAGTTTACGGATACGACACCTTTGGCGGCTATTCGACTAGCATATTTCTACCCGGCGGCAGAAATCGGCACATAGCGACACCGACACGCAGGTTACGGGCTACAGGGGGGTTTTTCAGTCCATTCACTCACACATTTTCCAGGTTACCAGACACAGCGCTTTCACAGGCGATTTGGCAGTCATTTCGCCAGCAGATTCTCTGCGAACACATGCGTTGACAGATGCATTTTGTTGTGAGCACACCTAGTGCTACTGAGCTCTTTTGAGAGTAGATATCCCCGCAGGGATCACTTTCACTGCATACAGCAGTTCTTGGCGCCTGTTTGAGCGCGGTTTTTTGAGCGCGGTTTTACTCATGTACATTGAGTTGGGGACACTGCCCACTGTACTACATGTGGAGCCATTTTTGGCTATTTTGGCAGTTTTTCCCGGCTGTTTCTAAGACTCGGACCGGAAGAGCCCTTTCTAAGACTGTGGCTAGTCCATTTGTGTCTGCATTAGCCTTTGGAGGGTCGATAGCATGAGGTTTTCTTTGAGCTGGGGTGTGCTCTAACGTTGAGACACTTTCGGTGATACAGGTAGCTGGAGTTTCCCTTTACGGTACCCTTGCCATAGGATATGTATCTGGACGGTTATTTATGCTTTTGACGCCGAGTTGGGAGTCATATAGCAGTGGTTTTGTGCACCAGATGCCCAGTTAATGTAGTTGGCACATTTATATGCATTTTGAGTTGAGTTTTGACTCCTCATACAAAGGAGACTCTGCCGGATTTACTTCCTGCGAGTCGTGACTTCCATTGTTGGCACTTTTGAGTCTATATCAGTTGAGATTTTACTCCCGATATGAAGGTTACTCTGCCCAAATTTCTACAGCTTCTCGCCATAGTTTGGCAACTCTCAAACCATCTTGTCAGTGATGGCTTCTTCTTCAGAAAAGGAGGAGTATTTCATTCGGAAGTTCGATGGCAGCAACTTCACCATGTGGAAAGAGCGCATGAAGGATGTTTTGATAAACAAAAGCCTCTCAGAATCGTTGAAAGAGCGCGTAGAGGATGATGATTATACACAAGCTCAATGGGAGCTTTTGGATGCAAAAGCCATGGCTATGATACGTCTACATCTAGCCGAGTCAGTCTTCTTCACTATCATAGGGAAGAAAACAACCAAGGAACTTTGGGATAGCTTATGTTCAGCATGGGAGAGCAAAAGTGCATCCAACAAAGTTTTTCTCATGAAAAAGCTTATGAAGCTCAACATGAAAGAAGGTAGCACAGTTTTCGGTCACTTAAATGAGTTCAACTCCTTGTTTAGTCAGCTGACATCTCAGGGCTTTAAGGAGTTTGACGAAGAACTCAAGTCTATCTTCTTATTATGCTCTCTACCCAGTTCATGGGATATCTTTTGCACAGCCATTAGCAATTCGGCTCCGAATGGCAAGTTAGAGTTCAATGTTGTCACAGATGCGTTGCTCACTGAAGAGATTCGTCGTAAATCTCTCGATAATGCTAGTCATGGAGATGCATATATGGCTGGCAGTTCAACAAAGCCAAGAGGCCATGACAGGAACAAATACAAAAGCAAAAGTAGAGAGCGAAATCCTCGTAGTCCTAGCAGACACAGGAACCAAAGTAGAGACCGCAATGCTAGAAATGTTGAGTGTTACTATTGCCACAAGAAGGGTCACTACAAAAAGGATTGTCGTAGTTTCCTAAGAGATCAAAAAAACATGCAAAAGGATAATTCTGGCAAAGGCAAAAGTACAGTAAAGATTGAGGAGCTCAATATTGTTGAGTCTCCCATACCTATCACTACAGTAGAGGATGCTCCTCCTCCAGTGATGCTCATTATGCCCACAGAGATTCATGCCGAGGTGACAGCAGATGCCTCAGATGTTCTCATTTTCACTTCAGATCTCACTCCAGATGCTTTGGTTGCAGAGGATGAGGGTTATGCACAGAATTGGATCCTTGATCCTGGTGCAAGTTTTCATGTCACACCGCATAGAGAGTGGTTTTCCTCTTATGCATCCATGGATGGAATAGTCAAGCTTGGTGATTCCTATGAGCTTGACATTATTGGCATTGGTGATGTGAAACTTCAGATGCATAATGGCACTACTTTTGTGCTGCAGAATGTCAGACATGTGCCCAAGCTTACGAAAAGCTTACTTTCTATAGGGCAATTGGATGATCTTGGCTACACTACAATTTTTGGTAATCGTTCTTGGATGATCCGCAAGAACAACCTTATCATGATGAAAGGTAATAAAAACGGATCCCTGTACTCTTTGTTTGTTTCGAGTGTTGACGAACACTCTATCTATGTTGCCGAGCTGCCATCTCCTGAGTTGTGGCATAGCCGGCTAGGGCATATTAGCCAAAAGGGAATGAAAACACTTCAGCATTTTGGCTACTTACCTGTGTTAGATTACACGAACTTTCCATTGTGTGAGCATTGTCTATATAGCAAACAGACTAGATTGACATCTTCGCCATTGAATAAGAAACTAGGCGAACCTCTAGACTTGGTGCACAGTGATTTGTGTGGTCCAATGCCACATAAAACTCTAGGGGGGGCGAACTATTTTCTCACGTTCATAGATGATTCTACCAGAAAGGTGTGGGTGTATCTCCTTAAGCGTAGGAAGAAGTCTTTTTGACATTCCAAAAATTCCTTGCCATGGTTGAGAACCAATCAGGAACAAAGCTCAAATCTTTTTGCACGGACAATGGTGGAGAATACGTCTCCACAGAGTTCAAGGATTTTTGCAATAGAAGAGGCATTCGGCGGCAGTTTACTGCTCCATACACACCTGCACAAAATGGGATAGCTGAAAGAATGAATCGTACGATTCAAGAATGAGTTGTCTCTATGATGTCTATGGCGAAGCTTACTCCATAGTTTTGGGGGGAAGCTGTTCTGACAGCAGTGCACATCATCAACAAGTCACCTAGTTCTCCTTTGAATTTCAAAATTTCAGAGGAATTATGGACTGGCAAAAGGCCAAGCTATGAGCATTTACGTGTATTTGGATGTGAGGCATATGCACATGTGCCCAAAGAACTTCGTCGGAAGTTAGATTCCAGATCACACAATTGCATCTTTATTGGCTATGGTGCAAACGGAGAGATGGGATATCGTCACTGGCACCCAGAATCAAACAAAGTCATTCGTAGCTCACATGTGATTTTCAATGAATCAGAAATACACAAGAAGCCCATCAAAGATGTTGAGTACAGAGGTGTTCGTTTTGAGAATGTAGCCTCCGAACCAACTCAGTTCAGTAGTGTTGCACCTACTCCTCAAGTGCAAGATACTACTATTGCTCTAGAGAGAGCAGAGTCCAGCAGTCAGGCACTGAGACGCTCTGAGAGAGTATCACGTGCGCCCGAGCGGTTTGAGCCGGGTATACACCACATTTTGGTCGTTGACAGTGGAGAGCCAACCTGCTACAAAGAAGCTATACAAATGGATGATAGCGTTAAGTGGGAGCAGGCTATGCAATCAGAATACAATTCGATTGTGGCAAATGAGACATGGAATTTGGTTGAATTACCAAAAGGAAAAAATCCTTTACCTTGAAAGTGGGTATACAAGAAGAAGTATACAACGGAAGATCCCGAGCCTAGATACAAGGCGCGTCTAGTTGCCAAGGGCTTCAAGCAACAAAAAGGTGTGGATTTTGATGAGATTTTCTCTCCAGTAGTCAAGATGACTACACTTCGCACTGTGCTTGGCTTGGTTGCTATCCAGGACATGGAACTTGTCCAAATGGATGTGAACACAACATTTCTTCACGGGGATCTAGATGAAGATGTCTACATGAAACAACCAGAGGGCTTCGTATGTAAAACCCAAAAACCAATGAGGACAGAATTGGTTTGTAGACTTAAAAAGGAACTCTATGGCCTCAAGCAAGGTTCAAGGCAATGGTATCAAAAATTCGACAAATTCATGCAGTCTCAGGGTTACATAAGAAGTCAAGAGGATCACTGCTTATACACAAAAAGATTAAATGATGGTTCTTTAATCATCTTGATCCTGTATGTAGATGATATGCTTATCGCAGGCAAATCAATTGATGAGATCAATCATTTGAAAAAGATGCTAAGCACTCAGTTTTCCATGAAAGATTTGGGAGATGCCAATCACTTTCTTGGTATGCACATCAAGAGAGACAGACAACGTGGAATTCTTGAATTATCTCAAGAAAAGTACATTCACAAAGTCTTGCAACGTTTTAGTATGCAGGGGGGGAAGTCATTGAGTACCCCAATGCAAGCATACTCCAAACTTAGCAAGGAAGACTCCAAAGTACATTGGAATTGGAGCTGATCTCTTGAGACAGCTAATTCCAGTGTTGAAAGATTTCAGCTACTAGTGTGGGAAGATTTCAGACAGCAGACTGGACAGGAATCAGAGACTAGGCTGAAATGTGGATACTGAAATAAGAATCAGACTTATGTACTGGGATTAAGGTTCAGATTCAGATTCAGAAGACTGGACTAGAAGTAAGTATGACTGAGATAAATGCCATGATTGGGATTACAAATCAAGATTACAGCGAATATGATTACAGAGAGAGAAAGTACAGCCGACAATACTGCCAATGATGCTCAAGTACAATTATAGCCAAAGCGCTAACCCAAGTGATAACAATTGCCAACCCGATAACAATGTAATGGGCCCTACTTATATACTTTGGGTTTACTGTAGTAATTACTCCATTAATTACTAAGTAATTCGCTGTCCATCTTCTAAGAAGACATTCCCACATAGTGATTATCCAGCCGTCTACATCCTTTCCTTCTTTCTTGAATTTTGGCAAGATTCCAAAATTTCTGAAAAATTCCCCTGTCTGATTCTGATGTGAGACTGAAAAATCCATCGTCTGGTTTTGGAATTGGGATGCCGGCTTGACCACTGAGAAAATGACCATTCAAAGATTACAAGCAGGAGTTCAAGAAGGACCAGGGATTGCGAGAGGTAGCGGAAAAGGCCAAGGTGGAGCTCTCATCAGGCCAAGGTGGAGCTCTCATCTCTCCCTGCCTGCTGAGAAGAAAAGTCGCGACTGAATTCTGAGATGGAACTACACAGTATCCTTCCATTGGACCGTCTTCCTTTGCCTTTGCTCTTTGACCGGGACGGTGCCTGAGAAGTCTTAGCACTAGCATTCTCCTTCTGAATTAGTCGATAAATGGCCTCCTGCTCAAGCTGATCCCGCCGGTCGGTGGTCATCTCTACTTCATAGGGCGTGAGAGAATGGTAGGTTTTGGTGTCAGGATCATAGAGTGTACGCCTACCCTTGCTCAGTCTGGATCTGGCTAGCTTATGACAATGCGAAGCAGTATGGATCCATCCTTTTGGAAGAGGCTGATTTGTTTTGGTACGAGCTTCGAAAATAATCTCAGCCATCTCCCTGTACTGCGGTGCCAGACCCGGCTTTGCTGCAATGTCTTTTTCAGGCAATTTGGAAGATTCGATCGACAACTGATTAGTAATCCTGGTCAATCCTCTGACTTGAATCTTCCATTGGCCCATACACAACTGAATCCTATGCAGCTCCTCTTTCAGTGCCCGAATGTCATTGATTTGGAGAGCATCATTGAGCAATGTCTGCCAAGTCTTTCATTCCAGAGTTGATCGCTCATACCAATCCTGAAGCTCATCAGTTATTTTGAAGTATGTGAGACGATCAATTGGTTCTTGATGTTGAGGATACAACACTGGAAAGAATCTTGGCAGCTCAGTTTCTCTTATTGGCATAGCATACAAAAGAACTGGAGAATCAGGCACAAATTCTAAGAAATTGAGAATAGCCTGGTTCTCCTGCTGCATCATCTTTCTGGTGATTCACACTAACTAGAACAGGGTTCGGAGAGCAGTTGCTTGTGCTCCTACTGACATTTGCGTCCGAGGTCCTTTGCTAGTGGCTATCTTGTCCTCAAGAATGGCTTTGACTCTCTGATCCAAAACACCCTTGGCAGCTTGCATTTGTACCAAAACTTCCTTGAGTTGTACCCTAACATCCTTCATACAGCGGTAAGTTGGTTTGTTACCCAACAGAAGTTCCAATTCCAGAGCTAGGGAACGACAATTTGCAGTAGACTGCCTTTGCCAGTGCGGGTTTGCCACTCTCTCATCAGCATTGAGTATCCATTCCGGAACTCGTTCCAATAGCTGGACTATACTGGGATGCGCAGGTAGTCGACAAGCTTCTTTATCATGGAAAGCTGTTGATTTCCAACATTCTACCATTTCCCTGGCTCCCACATATAGTCTTTGAAATATTTCCAAGTCAGTCCAGAGATCACCATCCTCCAGATATTGTCTGGTGATGGAGGCCTATTGATGTCTCAGCTGCCTATTCAGGGTAATGAGCTGCAGTGAATGCTGATGATCAGCAACTGGTCCCTCATCTTGTACTTTCATTTTCCCTTTATCATTTCTACTTAGATGGGACTGATCAGTTGGCTGATTCCCAGTGCTACTCGGCTGCTGCTCTTCAGTCTGCTGATTACCGGACTGGTGTTCTGTGTCCTGTCCTTCCCTCTGGCCCTCATTCTGGTCTGGCTGGTCTGGCTGTGAATGGCCTCCTTCATCTGGCCCTGTCCCACCAGTACCAGCAACTGGAGGTGGAGATGGTGGTGGGGCATCATCATCATCCTTTGTATGCCCAGCTTCTCGATCCTCCTCCTCCTGATCAGCTTCATCTTCTTCGTCTTCTTCATCCTCATTCGGGGAAGTCTGCTGCTCAATATAATCCATTATAGCTTGGTTCATTAGAGCATTATTGAACTCACCCACCTTGTCCTGCAAATCACTCTGCATACTTTCCATCAAGGACTTTAAATTTTCTAAGTTGAAAACAGCATTGCCTGAGGGATTTAAAATTTCAGACAAGCTATTGTAGATGTATCTTTCAGTCAGCGAAGCCTTCAGAGCTGTATGGTGCAGTAGCAGCTTTTTGAATTCCGCCCACTTCATCCTGAGCATTGTTTCAGCTCGCTCGGCAGCTCTCAGTGCTTCATTCCTTTGACACTTGATAATCATAATTTCAGATTCAGCTTTAGCTATCTTTTTTTTCAACAACTCATGAGTCCTTTCTGATTGAGCTTCCAGTACCCTGTGTTGTATGTTCTGCAGTTCCTGGGCTTTCTGGAGAGTTTCAATCTGATGCTGTGCTTCTGCCAAGTCAGCTTTGAGCTTTTTGACTTCTTCTTCTTCTAATCCAGCAGCCTCCCCCAGTTGTCCCATACAACTGACAATGGTATTCCAAGAAGACTGTATCAGGACTGAACATCTGTCTTTGACCGTGGTTGGATGAGAATCAATAGGCTCATATATTGCCATTGGAGCCACGTAGGGTAAAGTTGCATAATTAGCTTTGCTGAGCATAAGATGCCCTCTCAATTTTTGAGTTTGCATTTGCTGCAACTTATCGTGTTTTACCAGTTGCATAGGGTTGCCAGTAATGGCAAGAACTCCTCCAGACAAAGTCGAGAACGCTGGACCTTTCCCTTTGTCCCCTGACTGGTCTGGTATCTTCTCAACAGTGACTGGCTTGACATGATCTTCAGTAGCAACTGTATTCTTTACAACTGATTGGTCAGGCACAGTCTTCTGAGTAGATTGCTGCTCAGTCTGACTCACTTCAGCTTTCTCCGTGCTTACTGCCTTGACCTGGCTTTCTATCTGCTTCAAAAACTCACTGCTTTTTGTCAGTGTAATTTTTTGCTTCTTTGAACTGCCAGCTTCCTCTACAGTTGCTTTCCTTTTCAGGTCGGTTGAATTGTTTTGACTGTCTGTTTCCTCGTCGTCTGAGGACAGTTCAATTTTCTTTGGTTCAGAAATGGGCTGTTCACTCCAAGCCTGCTTTACCTGCTCATTAACATCTGCAGCAGTAGCCCAATACATGAATTGCCAGACATACCACGCCTTGAAAATAGTTTGAGATTTTAGCTTGGCAGTCTGTTGGAGTACATTATGCGAGAGAATTTGACAAAGGTTGATATGGACTTGTGGATCCAGTATCTTGGCCAACAGCCCAGCAAACAATTTTTCTGACACATACGTTGGGTTGTTCTTAAGGCTTACTGCTTTAGATACAAACCTGTAAGCAGCAGATGCTTCTAGGCCTGCTACTGGAACTCCTTGAGCACTTGCCTTGCGCTTCCTTCTAGCCGTTTCATCCTCCTTCAGAGCGATACTTATTTGCTGCGCAATTGCCACAGAAGGTTTGGGCTCATTGGGCATTCGGAATGCAGATGCAATGGCTTCTGGTGTCACTGACACCTTCCTACTATTTACCATAGCACTGCCAGTTTCAGCATCAAAGGAATCAAGAACTTGCTTGATGATATCTGGATCAAAAGCAATCCTTGTAGCTTGCAACACAACTCGAAGATCCCAGAGTTGTAGCAGAGTCATTGCTTGATCAGTAAACACATAACACTAGATTTTACTGTATGGGAGAACAGGAAGGCTTGCCCTTGCCTCAACAACTATAGCCTGGGTTTCCTCAAGAGTCTCCTGCATCTTCTCTGAGTGTTTCCTTCTACCCATACACTGTGAGGTCAATGATGATGAAATAGGCGAATGAGAAGATGACTTACTTGTCGTGTCGCGCCATAAAAACTCCACCACTCGCCGCTCCTAGACTTGTGTGCGTCTTTGCTCTCGTGGCAAACATGCATTGGACAGGACTGCAGCCCATCCTTGTAATAATTACCACTGGCTCGCCATTTGACTGTTGGGCGCTTAAAATTTGGAAAGTGTGTCCATACTGATACTGAACTGATTTTCAGTCTGGCTCGACCATACTGGTACTGATTCCAAGGTTAGCCTGATCTGGTCCTTCTGGTACTGGTTCTGAAACTGAATCTGGTTGCACATGAAAAAGTCCAAAAATGTCTGATTCCGGTATCTCTTGGTCAAAAACCTCCAGTTCCTTAGTACCTTGTTCTGACCCAGTTTCTCTGGTCTCTGAACAATAAAGCTTGATCTTTGCTCCATTATATACTCCCGGAAACACCAGTCCAGATAAATCTTTCAATCTGACCGTGCCATTGGAGAAGACCCAATCTACCTCAAAAAGTCCTGCCCAGGCAATCTTCAAGTTTGGCTTCTTTGGACCCAATCTAAACTGATATAGAAGCACTAAGTCTCCTTTTTGGAATTCTCGAATTTTAATTCGACGATCATGCCAGTGCTTCCTTCATTGTTGAACAATTTCTTGTTCCAATATAGCCCTTTGCTTGAGTTCATCTAATTGCATCAGTTCATCCAGCCTTTTCTTAAGATTATGGTTGAAGTCTAATCCATACTTCACAGCCATTCCAGATTGAGGATTACAAACTCCATAGGAACCACAGCTTTAGTACCATACACCATTCTGAAGGGTGTCATTCCAGTAGTTACCTTATAAGCTGTCCTATAAGCCCATAAAGCAGTCTGAAGTTTCAAATCCCACTAGTCTGGTTTCTTTTGCACTACCTTAGTGAGAATAGTCTTTATTGTCTTATTGCTACTTTCAGCCTGTCCATTGCATCTAGGATAGTAAGGAGTAGATTTCCAATGCTTGATTGAAAGCATATCCAATAGGATTTCCATAGTGTCATCGATAAAATGTGTTCCTTGATCGATCACAATCTCTACTGGACATCCATATCGACAGACAATATTCTCAAACAGAAACCTTGCAGTTGATTTAGCTGTGTTGTCAGGAAGAGCCTTAGCTTCAACCCATTTGGTAGCATAACAAGTAGCCATCACTATGTACTTGTTCTTCCTGGGAGTCACCTTCTTAAAAGGTCCCATAAAATCCAGTCCCCATTTCATGAATACTCCCAATGGTTGTATTGGCATTAAGGGAGTCATATCTACAGCTGTTGGTCGGCCCATTCTTTGGCATATGTCACAAGTTTTACAAAAACTTATGACATCAGCAATCACTGTTTGCCACCACAGACCAGCTTGCAAAATCTTCTTGTAGGTTACTTCGTTGGAAAAGTGTCCACCAGACTCACCATTATGCGCTCCTGAAATCACTTGCATTCTTCCTTCCATAGGGACACATCGTCAAAGTATACCATCCACACCCAGTCAATAAAGTAATCCTCCTATGATAGTAAATTTCAGGCTTTTTATGATCAGAGATTTCTTCTGATTCTGCTTCCAATCCTCTGGAAAGGCACCTTGGGAAGGAATTGATAAATATCATACCATTCAGGATCTACTGATTCTTCTGCCTCTATCTGAAATAAACCAGCATCCACTAGCTCATCTCTCAAGGGTGATTCTGAATATCCTTCCGTACTTCTTGAAAGAAAGTCAGCTCCACAGTGGTTTCGGCCAGGCTTATGGAAAATTCTAAATTCAAATTCCATGAGGAACATCATCCATCTTATCAGCCTGCCTTGAATAATGACTTTGTTAATAAAAAACAGAAGAGCTTGATGGTCCACATAAAAATGAAATAACTTCCCCAACAGGTAATGCCTGAACTTTGTGGCGCTGAAAACCATTCCGAGGGCTTCTCTCTCAGTAGTTGTATAGCCTTGTTCAGCCTGACTGAATCTGCGACTAGCAAAATAGACTGGATAGTCTGTTCTTCCATCTGGTTGAGCTAATATTGCCCCCATTGCCAATCCTGAAGCATCTACATGTACGTGAAAAATAATATCCCAATTCGACTGCCTAAGGACTGGTTTACTGGTAATGGCTTTTTTCAATTTCTGGAAACTCTCCTCACACTCAGCAGTCCAGTTGAACTTACTGGTCTTCTTTGTAAGCTCATATAGTGGCACTGCTTGAGAGGAAAACTTGTGTATAAATCTTCTATAGAAATTCACATAACCCAAGAAAGAACTCAACTCTGAAGCAGTTCTGGGTGCTTTAGCTTGCTAGATACACTATATTTTGTCATTGGCCATCTCTATTCCATTGCAGAAAACCACATGTCTCAGTAGTTGTCCCTTCCATACTAGAAACACAGATTTGAATGGATTCAAACAAATCCTCTTCTCCTCGCAGCGTTTGAAAACCATCTCTAGGAATAGAAGGTGCTGATCCTCATCCGAATAGACAGTGAAGTCATCCATGAAAATGGTGAGGAACCGATGAAGAAATTCATTAAACATCTCCATCATACACCGCTGAAAAGTAGTTGGTGCATTGCACAGGCCAAAAGGCATCACCAGATACATGAATGCTCCCCACTCAGTGATGAAAATGGTATTGGCTCTATCTTCAGGAGCAATCTATAACTGGTTATAGCCGCTATAACCGTCCATTGGCCCCTTCTATGGTCAAATTTTGGTTTGCATAATCATGAACAACATGTGCTGTTCTTAACCATGGGCGCCCTAGTAGCATTCCATATGCTCCTGCACATCTAGGACTAGAAAACTGGTTTTGAATTTCTCCCTCCCAACTCTAATCTGCATGTTTTCAATCATACCCGTCGCCTGTACGACTCTATGATATGCAATTCTTACTTTGAATGGTGCTGGTTTCATATTAGTGATAACCATTCTTTGCTGAAGATGGGATCCCATTATGTTGACTCCTGCCCCTCCATCCAGAATGACGCTTGAGAGAGGTTCCCACTGCTTCCTAACCTTGTAGTCTACCTGAATAAGTGGAACTTCATCATCCCGGACAGCCGTCAAGTCCACTATTCTGGCCTCTGCCTCAGTCTTCCTACACTGTCTGATAAAGTTGGCCACCTCAGGCAAGGTCTTTCTTATATCCTCCAGCTCTACAGTCAGCTTCTGGATTCTATCACAAATTTTCACATGAATTTTCTATCGCTCTTAGTCAGACTGATTGTCAGAGCTTGAAGAACTGGTGTCTTCACACTGCCATTCTTCTTTGGCAGTTCTTCTACTCTTTCCATCCACTCCTATTTCATCAGCTAGTCCATGTACCACAGCCAGCAGGGTCTCTATCATGGCCGGTACTGACTGATCTTTATCAGTCGATTGGGCTGGTATCCTCTGAATGACTCTAGCTTCAAAACTTTCTGGCTGCTCTGGCAGCTTCCTAGCTAAATCCTCCGTGATTTTAGCTGCTAGTTCCCGCTGCTCTTGCCACTCATCCACCACCTTTTCTTTACCTTTGGCCTTCCAAACTTCCCTTTGTTGAGCCCACTTGATGCTGTTAGGATTGACTGGTACTTCTGAAATGTCTCGGATTTCTTCAATGATTACTCCCTTGCTCCTGGTAACTATCCTGACTGGGACTGGCCCTGGTGTCTTAGCCTCAGTAGTAGTCATTACTGGTGCATCTGGACATTGGGTTGCAAAATTACCATACTTCCCACAAGTATAGCAATTCATGCTCCTGCTCTGGAAATTGCCTCTGCCTCTTCCTCTGCCCATTCCTGGTTGGTATTTGCCACGTCCTTGACCAGTACCACTGGTACCTGGTCTCTCCTCTTGAGCTACTATGACTGGTTCTACCTTCACTGGTTCAGTGAAGGCAACCACTGACAGATCCTTTTCTTTCTTAAAATGCTGAATTCTGATGCCACAATTATTCCAGAGGTGACCAAAGGCCTTACAGTAGGTACACCGTGGACATTCAGTGGAGATGTGGTCCTTGGATTTGCATCTTGAACATCAAGTCTCCATCTTTCGGACCGGCTGTCTTGTGTGGCTAATTTCTGCAATCTGCCTAGCCATCTCTTCAATTTTCTTGGTGCATGACCCCTTCTTTGATTTGTCCTTTGTTCGTTCATTGGAGCTGCTCTCGGAGCTGCTGGACGTTTCCCTGGAATCAAAAGTTTCAGTACCGGCTTGCGTTTTAACTTGTAAACCCCCTTTGTACCAATGGCCTTTTTGCCAGGAGGCAAATCACATAAAGTCCATGTTCCATTTTCTATGAGTGCATCATATTCTTATTGCCATTCCATTTTCTGAATTCTGTGCTTCATCAAAAGACAGAGGCTCTTCAACATCATGTAAGCTAGACACAGCCAAAGCATAACAATCTGATGCATAAGATGCATGGCGAAAGCCTGAACGAGTACAACTAGACAAAGGTGCATCCAATTTACTGTCACGCAAAGTGCGCACTAGCCATTTTTGGCATACCTCTAGCCTGCTCATTTTCAGCCCTTTCCTCATCAAGTACATCATGTACATCTGCATCAGTAATAGGCTGATCTAAAATATTTTCAGAAACCCCCATAGGCTATACATTTGCCTCATTGGAACTTACATTCGTATTTCCACCACTGAAAAGAGGCAACAAAGTGTCATAAATGTCCTGTGAGCTTACATTACTGTCTCTAGTACATGACAGCAAGGGCTGAACAGAATCTTCCACAAACACTACATCCCAAGAAACCAGAATACGTTTGGTTTGTGGATGATGCAACCTGTAACCTTTGCTTTTATCACTATAACCAACAAAAATACATTTGACAGCCTTATCATCCAATTTTCTGCGCTGCACTTGTGGCACCAAAGCATATGCCAAACAGCCAAAAACACGCATGTGCTTAATATCAGGCTTTCTATCATGCCATGCTTCTTATGGAGTAATAGACTACAAAGATTTCATAGGACACCTGTTAAGTACATAAGTGGCACACATGATGGCCTCAAGGCAAAAAGAATGCGGCAAAGCTTGACTTTTGACCATACATCGTGCCATTTCCGTCAGTGACCTATTTTTTCTCTCAGCAACACCATTTTTCTGAGGTGTATAAGGCACGGTACATTGGTGTTTTATCCCACGACTAGCCAGAAATGCATTCAATTCATGAGACATATACTCCCCCCGTCGATCAGAAGGCAGGGTGCCCATAGTACATTTTGACACATTTTCAGCCATAGCCAGAAATTTTTTGAAGCACATAAAAACTTTGGACTTCGCTTTAAGCGGAAATACCCATGCATGCCTAGAGTAATCATCAAGGAAATTCATGAAGTACAGGTAATTGCCCAAGGACGGAGTTTGCATGGGCCCACAAACGACACTATGCACAAGCTACAACCTGCATGTGGCCCGAACTGAACCATCCTTTGGAAATTTAGAACACTGTATCTTACCCAAAATACAGCCTTCACAAACATGTTTGACATGTGATTCAAGAGGTGGCAAAGAAGCAACCATATTAGATTTCTGCAAACGCAGCAAACTGGCAAAATTCAGATGACCAAAATGTGCATGCCAAAGTTTTGCATCTGAAATAGCCCTTGAATATGCAACATCATTTGCAAAATTTTGTCCACACTTGTCATACAAAGTGAGCTTATACAGCCCACGGCACAAGAGGCCAGATGCAACAATTTCATCACCAAAACTGAGATCATGAACTGTACATCTGTCATCCACAAATTTGACTACAAGTCCAAGTCTAGCAAGTGTGGATACAGACAAGAGATTCTTCTTGATCCCAGGTACATAAAGTGCATTAACAAGTGTGAAGGAACTGCCATTTGTAGCAGTAAGCACAATCTTTCCAACTCCCCGAACTGGATAAGAGGAATTGTTGGCACAAGTGACTAAATTCCCATGAGGGACAGACTCGAGAGAGGTAAACAATTCATGATGTGAGGTAATGTGCTTTGTAGCACCACTGTCAAAATACCACACATGTGAATCTGCAGCAACAACTGACAAGCATGCATCATGGACAACAGGATTGTAAGTGCACTCTACGCTAAAAGCCCATTCTGCATCAACATGAGCATTACAATCTCCTTTTCCAGAAGACTCAACAATGGATGCATCTATAGTGGAACCAGCATTTGCAGTGGAACCACCCTCTTTCTTCTTAGCCTCTTTGGCCTTTAACTTAGGACACGAATTGATCAAGTGATCATTAGATTTACAATAATGGCAACGCATCTTCTTTTTGCCCTTATCACCAGAATTGCCAGACGAAGTGCTGCCAGCAGAAGCATTGGGAACAAAAGTTTTGCCACTCGCAGCAGAACCATAAGAAGTGGCTACATTGTTGTTACCACCGTTTCTTTGAGAAGCAATAAAAGCCTATTCAATTGCACATTGTCTAGTCCTGTTTTTTCTCGAAAGTGACTCTTGCAACAACAATGTGCATAATGCATCAAACTTGACAACTTCTGGATTTCCTTGGGTCATAAGTCTTCAAGTACTAGCAAAAGTCTGGTAAGAATCTGGTAAGGCATCAAGAACAGTCTGCACAAGGGAATTGTCTGAAATGACTTCACTTGTAGAAATAAGTTGCTCATTGATATCCTTGACACTAGCAAGGAAAGTGTCCATATCATCTTCCTCATGCATAATCTTCGACTCCAGCTCTTTACGCAGCAAAGCAATTTTAGCCTCATTACGGCTTGCATAAAGACCAGCCAATATATCCCAAGCATGTTTTGTAGATTTTGCTGAACGGATGTGAGGAACAATGGTGCGCTTCACAGACAATGCAATCAATGCATGAGCCTACGCATCCTTAACATCCCAACGAGCTTGTTCTGTCGTAGGCAAAACAACTCTAACAACAACAATCCTTGCAGCAAGACCTGCAACATCCTGAACATCGCCTACATCCTCAGAACCAGGACGTACATCAATGCCCTGCACAATGTTCCAGACACCCTTTGACACAAGAACATGTTGCATCATATAAGCCCACATAGGGTAGTTATCCCCATCCAACCTGTCCTCAGCAACAAACATCTTGAACACATCTGTGTTGTTGTTGCCAGCCATGGTAAATGCTGCACTTGATTGTGAAAACTGCTCGAAAATAGGAGAAACAAAATGGGAACAACACGTGCTATATAGCATAAACCGTAGAAGACTATAAGGCACCTGTTATGCAGAAATTAGCACTGACAAAATTTCTGCACAAAATGACAAAATTGCCTGTGCATACCTGCTTGTAGTGGAAACGGAGGCCGAAATGAGCCCAAATCAAAAATCTGAGCCCGAAATTTTTGTCGACTTGTGAACGCTCGCCAAACCTCACTGTTATCAGAGAAAGTGAGCAGGCATGTGCTGGAGCAGCTGGCAACTAAGCCCGGGAGGATGCAATCTGCTCTGATACCAATTGTTGAAATTAGGGTTGCAGAGAGACACACACAGCTTGGAGAAGATGAAGGAAGCTCAAGGCACACAATAGAGAGTGTGTTACTTAGTATGCAATGGAAAGATAGATAGCCCTAGAGTGATGGGCGTATATACAATGCTCGTGGGAAGAAACCTCCTAAAGAGCGAAAAAATGCCCTAGTGGTCCTAGTGTGTTCACACACATCACTACCACATGTATATGGTAACAATGGGGGCCTTACAAATGTGCGTTTTTAACACAAAAAATTACAAGGGGTAAATCGGGTTCCATACTTAACAATCTCCCACTTGGAGACTGATCTCCAAACCAAACCTGTGACTGCTTTCCATCCTGGCTTCTTATCCTTGAATGCCGATTGAAGATGAGTAAAAAAGCTGAACTTCTCCTTGTTGACCACCTTTGTAAACATGTCTGCAGGATTTTCACTTGTATGCACCTTTCCTAGCTTTAACTGTCCCTCTTCCAAAAGAGTGCGTATGAAGTGATATCTCACCTCAATGTGCTTTGTCCTTGAATGAAAGGCTGAGTTCTTTGCAAGATGGATAGCACTTTGGCTATCACTATACAAGACACAATTGTCTTGTTTGAATCTAAGCTCTTCTAAGAATCTATGAAGCCACATAATTTCTTTGCTTGCCTCCGTCATTGCACATACTCTGCCTCTGTGGTAGAAAGTGAGACCACTTTTTGCAGCTTTGAAGCCCAGCTTACTGCTGTGCCTTCAACCGTGAAGACATAGCAAGTAGTGCTCCTTCCAATATCTTTGTCACCTGCCATATTTGCATCAGCATACCCTTGAAGAAAAATATCAGTTCCTCCAAAATACAAAGCATTTGTTGTTGTCCCTTTTAGATACGTATGTATCCACTTCACAGCTTGCCAATGCTCTTTACCTGGGTTGTCCATGAACCTACTCACAACTCCCATTGCATGTGCAATGTCTGGCCTTGTCCAGACCATAGCATACATTAGAGAACCTACCGCTACAACATATGGAACTTTAGACATAGAGGCTATCTCCTCTTGTGTCTTTGGACACATATCCTTCGTTAGTTTAAAGTGACCAGCCAAGGGTGTAGAAACTGGTTTTGCATTTTGCATTGCAAACCTTTCTAGTACCTTCTTGATGTAATCCTCTTGAGATAACTATATTGTCTTCTTCGTCCTGTCCCTTGATATTTTCATACCAAGTATCCTCTTTGCAGTACCTAAATCTTTCATTGAAAAATATTTAGACAGCTCCTCTTTTAGGTCTTTGATGTCTTGCATGTTAGCACTTGCAATCAACATGTCATCAACACACAACATTAGGATGATGAATTTTCCATCTCCCAAAATCTTTGTCTAGACGCAGTGATCCGAGTTGCATCTTGTGAATCCATGATCCAACATCCATCGATCAAACTTCAACTACCATTTTCTTGATGCTTGCTTTAAACCATACAAGCTCTTCTTTAATCTGCAAACCATTTTCTCCTTACCTTTTACTTCATATCCCTTTGGTTGAATCATGTAAATTTCCTCCTCTAAGTCACCATGAGGGAATGCCGTATTTACATCCATTTGCTCAAGATTTAAATCATGAGAAGCCACAAGGCTTAAGACAAGCCTAATTGAGTTCATTTTTACAACATGAGAAAATATTTCGTTGAAGTCAATACCTTTCTTTTGAGAAAACCCTTTTACCACAAGCCTAGACTGGTACCTTTTCTTCCCACCTTCTTCTTCCTTAAGCTTGTACACCCATTTGTTTTGAAGTGCCCGCTTACCTTTAGGCAACTCAACCAACTCCCATGTTTGGTTGCGATGTAGTGAGTCCGTCTCCACTTGCGTGCTCTTCATACATTCTTCTTTGGATTCATGTTGCATAGCTTCTTCATATGATTCCGGCTCTCCAGAATCTAAGATCAAGAGATGGTTGAAGGAAGGAACAAACCTTTCTGGAGGTCTACTTGCTCTTGTAGATCTTCGGGGAATAAGTTGAGGCTCCTCATTTGGTTGACATTGTTGCACATTGTCACCGTTTGCAGTCCTTGAGTCTTCACCGTCCTCAAGCTCCATGTACTCATCACCTCTTTCTTTTGTTTGTTTCCTTTCCAAGTAATCTTTGTACATATTTTGTTCGTTAAAAATTACATCCCTACTCCTTAAGATTTTACCATCTTAATGATTCCATAGGCGATACCCAAAGTCACCTTCTCCATAGCCAATGAAGAAACACTTTTTGGACTTTGCATCTAGCTTTGATCTTAGGCTTCTATCTATGTGCATGAAAGCCTCACACCCAAACACTTTGAGAAATGCATAATTCACCGGTTTACCTGTCCATGCCTCTTCTGGAACTCCCCCATCCGATGCCGTTGAAGGTGACCAGTTGATTAAGTATAACAGACGTACTTACAGCTTCCGCCCAAAGCTCAAGCGGTAGGCTTGCATGTAGCCGCATGCTTCGTGCTCGCTCCATGATTGTTCTGTTCATTCTTTCAAAAATGCCATTTTGTTGAGGTGTCCTCGGGGTTGTTCGTTGCCTCTGAATGCCATTGCTAGCACAAAAGCTTTCAAAAGCTTGGCTGCAATATTCTCCTCCATTGTCGGATCTGAGGCATTTAACGTTAGTACTTGTTTCATTCTCCACAAAGGCTTTCCACCTTTGGAATATGAAAAACACATCGCATTTATTTTTCATTACATAAACCCATGTTTTCCTAGTCGCATCATCTATGAATGTTACATAGTACAATGAGCCACCAAGTGATGGTGTACTTGCAGGACCCCAAACGTCAGAATGAACCAACTCAAGTTTTTTATTTTTTCTTTCATTTCTTGATTTTTGAAATTTTACCCTCTTTTGTTTACCATAAACACAATCTTCACAGAACTCTAAGTCCACTTCTTTCAAACCTGGTAGAAGCTTCTTTGTTTGAAGGATTTGCATTCCTTTGGCACTCATATGCCCAAGCCGATAGTGCCACACCGCACTGTCGACTTTTGTAGTTGTTGCACAAGCTGAAGGTTGCATGCTAATAGTACACAAGTAAAGTGTACCAACCTTTTCTCCCTTGGCAATCACCAAAGATCCCTTTGAGATCTTCCACCATTTGTTTCCAAATGCAATGTTATGACCTTCATCGTCCAACTGCCTTGTAGAGATCAAATTTTTGCGAAGAGAAGGAACATGCCCATTCATTTCTGTTAGTAGTTTTGCTGGAAACTGTACCTTTTCCAACAATCTCACAAGCTTCATCATCTCCCAAGTATACATACCCAAAATTATCTTTGGTGTAGTCTTGCAAATGTTGCTTATGTGGTGTCACATGGAATGAAGCCCCGGAATCTATTGTCTAGATATTAGACACATTGTTTAATGAGAGAATTAGAGCATCATGCTCTACTTTACCTGCCACATTGGCCTCCGATGTTGGCTTGTTGTCTTGAGACTCTGTCTCCTTCTTCTTCTTGGACCAACAATCCTTCTTGATATGGCCCTTCTTGTCGCAGTTCCAACATTCAAGAACTGACTTTGTGCGTGACTTGCTCCGCCTTGAGCGATCACGACTCTTTTGGTTTTTGAACCTCTCCTGAGGCCTTCCTCTTGTTTCCATTGATAGTGCATCACTTGATGATTCTCTTGTGCTTCTCCTTCGCATTTCCTCGCTTAGGAGAACACCCACAACATCATCAAACTTAAGAGTACTTGTGCCAGAGATAGAATTACTTACAGCCATCACAAGGCTGTCCCAACTATCCGGTAGAGATGATAGTATAAGGAGAGCTCGCACTTCATCATCAAAATTTATTTTCACCGATCGAAGTTGACTTATGTTTGCATTAAAATCATTTAGGTGTTCTGCTACTGAACCATTCTCTGCCATCTTTAGATTGAACAAGCGCTTGATGAGAAATACCTTATTGGATGCCAATGGTTTCTCGTAGAAGTCATCAAGTGACTTCATCAAGTCCTCCGTGGTCTTCATCTCCGAGACGTTGAAGGCCACCATTGACGCCAAGCTTAACCGGATTGTTCCCAGTGCCTTTCGATCAAGGACAATCCATGCTTCATTTGCCATCGTTGCGGGCTTCTTTGCAAGACTGCCTAGTGGCAAATAGAGGTCCTTTTGGTAGAGATAGTCTTTAATCTGCATTTCCGTTGAACTTCTCAATCTTGAGCTTCCCTTCCTCCGCCATAACTCCCACTCAATTCAAGGAATCCTTTCCTTGAGATAATTTAGCTACGAGCAAACATTGCTCTGATACCATTTGTTAGGAAATATGATGTAGCTAAATAGATATTTGAGTAGATTACTTAATGGAGAGAGATAGATTTCACACACAAGAGATTATAGAGTAGAGAGAGAGAGAGAGAGAGAGAGAGAGAGAGAGAGAGAGGGAGAGAGTACACATGATATACGTGGTTCACCCAATGTGGGCTACGTCCACGGAAAAGCAGCCACTCAATGGCTTTAGTACTTCAAAACAAGAAGTAGTTTACAAAGGGATTATACCCTTAATAGAGCTCCCGCCTTGCTTCACTCTCACCACCTCATACCCACCTTGTTGCATCAACTTCACACTATATAATGTGTGTAGAAATGGCCTCCTTTTATAGGCCAAAAGGGTTGCCCTCTCTCATGAGAGGCAGCCATGTTAGCCGCCCTTGTGTAGATAAGTCCAAATCGGACCCTCCAATCCGCCCATGTGTGGCCGCCCTTGAGAAGACAAGTCCACTTTTGAATTCGGCCACCGGCCATTGAATTCGGCAACCAGCCCACCGGCCATTGACTTCTGGCCATCGACCAACCGACCGATCGTTTTTCGACCATTTTCCGACCGCCATCCGGCCATAATATTTCGGAAAAAAGGAATATTCCGGCTTAGGCTCGAGAATAGGCGTGAAAATTTTGGTTTCCGGCGAGTGATTTTATTTTTCGGCGAGTTATTTTCCTTCACGCACGATGGCTTCTCCTCATAATGGGGACCTTACAAATGTGCGTTTTTAACACAAAACATTACAAGGGGTAAATCAGGCTCCATACTTAACATATTCACCCTTCACAATGTTATTTTGTTCTTGAATATGCTTTCACTCATAACACCCATTCAAGGTTAGAACTAGTCGCTAGGTGCCTTTGGATGCAGTTTGGCTCATGGCCTAAACTCCATGCTTGGTCGGGCACTGAGAACTCCTTCCCTATGCAAACGCTTCCACAACTCTAATGTATATTAAAAATCATATAAAGGTGTGAATTGTATATTTTGTGCATAGACCCCTGGAGAGGGGCATTTCTCACCTGGTATCAGAGCCTATGCTTAAGGTTTTGGGATAGCCTAAAGCCTAATACTAGTCGGGTTAGTTATGCATATCATACACACATTCATGCATGCTTTTGGAAAAGGATATTATATTCATGATGCATCTATAAGTGACATTGGTTGGTGGCCCTTGCTTGACTTGTCTTTGTTGGAATTAGGGTTGCAGAGAAATGCACACAGCTTGGAGAAGACGAAGGAAGCTCAAGGCACACAATAGAGAGTGTATTACTTAGTGTGCAATGGAAAGATAGATAACCCTAGAGTGATGGGTGTATATACAATGCACGGAGGAAAAAACCTCCTAAAGAGGGAAAAAATGCCCCGACGATCCTAGTGCGTTCACACACATCACTACCACATGTATATGGTAACAAATCCCCCCTGGAGTGATGCGGTGAACTAGAGTTGGCACATGAGTAAAGGCAAGTGCCATGCCCTAAGGACATGATCAGTCCACAAAGGGGAGTAAGCCCAAAGCTTTGCGAAAAGCTTCGAGCTTCTCACGAGACAATGCCCTTTGAAAAGATCTGCAAGGTTGTCCTGTGTTGGCACATAAGCCAAGCTGATGTCTCCTGCTGAGAGCCTCTCCCTGACGTAGTGGTAATGCACCTCAATGCGAGCATGAAAAATTGGGTTTATCACAACTGACAATGGGCTCTGACTGTCAGTGTAGATAGTGTTGGCAGTGTCCTGTCCAACACCCAAATCATCCATAAGGCATCTGAGCCATCCACACTCAACCGTAGCTGTGAAGACTGCCCTGTACTCAGCCTAACAACTCGAAGTGGCCATAGTAGGTTGCTTCTTGCTCCACCATAATATACATGAACTGCCAAGCATGAAACAAAAACCATTTGTGGACACTCGCGTGTCAAAACAACCAGCCCAATCTGAGTCCAAAAAAGCAGGTAAGTTTGGTGGCAATGATCCCCCCTTGGGATAAAATAAGCCAAGATGTAAAGTGCAACTAAGGTAGCAAAACATCCTCTTGACATCCTGCCAATGCTTAGATCCTGGGCTATGCATAAATCTCCTGACATGTGAGACTACAAACTGAATATCCGGCCTCATGTTGCATACATAAATGAGGCATCCAACAACATTTTGGTAAAGAGTGACATCTGCATGATCACCAGCATCATGAAGAATCAATTTCAAACCTGTTTCCATGGGAGTGGCAGTAGGTTTGCAATCCTCAAGTCCAATATTACATAGTAATATCTCTATGTAACTTTTCTGACACAAGGCAATACCACCATCACACTGCTTAAACTGTATACCCAAGTAATGATGCAACAACCCCAAATCTTTCATCTTGAAAGTAGCATTCAAATCAGCCTTAAATTTAGCAATATGTCTTTCATTCGGACCAGTGATCAACAATCATCTACATAAAGAACCACAATGAGAAGTACATCACCCTCACGCTTTGCATACAATGTGCTTTCTGTTGGACTGTTACAAAAGCCTTGTTTGACCAAATGAGTGTCAGCTTCCTCATACCAAGCACAAGGAGATTGCTTCAACCCATACAAAGAATTCTTACATTTGCACACTTTGTTCTCTTGTCCTTTCTTGAAAAAACCACGAGGCTACGTTACATAAACTTCCTCAAATATATCACCATTCAAGAAAGCTGTAACAATGTTTGATTGATGTACATCCCAACCAAAATGAGCTGCCAATGCACATAGAAAACGCACAATAGTCATACGACAAGTGGGAGTAAAAGTCTCTTCATAGTCTATGCCTTTTTGCTGTGCATACGCCTTTGCAACAAGGCGAGCCTTATGGCGATCGATCTCACCAACCGGCTTGCGTTTCAACTTGTAAACCCACTTCATACCAATGGCCTTTTTTCTAGGAGGCAAATCACATAAAGTCCATGTGTCATTTTCTATAAGTGCATCATATTATGATTGCATGGTAGCCATCCAATTTTCTGAATTTTGTGCTTCAGCAAAAGACAAAGGTTCCTCAACATCATGTAAGCTAGACACATCCAAAGCTTAACAATATGATATATAAGATGCATGGCAAGAGCCTGAACGAGTACAACTAGACAAAGGTGCATCCAATTTACTGTCACGTAAAGTGTGCAGTAACCATTTTGGCATACCTCTAGCCTGCTCATTTTCAGCCCTTTCCTCATCAAGTACATCATGTACATCTGCATCATTAATGGACCGATCTATAACATTTTTTGAAACCCCCATAGGCTATATATTTGCCTCATTGGAATTTACATTTGAACTTCCACCACTAAAAAGAGGCAATAAAGTGTCATAAATGTCCTGTGAGCTTACATTACTGTCTCTAGTACATGACAGCAAGGGCTAAATAGAATCTTCCACAAACACTACATCCCATGAAACCAAAATACACTTTGTTTGCAGATGATACGACCTGTAACCTTTGCTTTCAGCACTATAACCAACAAAAATACATTTGACAGCCTTATCATCCAATTTTCTACGCTATGTTTGTGGCACCAAAGCATATGCCAAACAACCAAAAACACGCATGTGCTCAATAGAAGGCTTTCTATCGTGCCATGCTTCATATGGAGTAATAGACCTCAAAGCTTTTGTAGGACACCTGTTAAGTACATAAGTGGCACACATGATAGCCTCAATCCAAAAAGAATGCGGCAAAGCTTGACTTTTGACCATACATCGTGCCATTTCGGTAAGTGACCTATTTGTTTGCTCAGCAACACCATTTTGCTGAGGCATATAAGGCACTGTACATTGGTATTTTATCCCACAACTAGCCGGAAATGCATTAAATTCATGAGACATGTAATATTTAATGGTCTAGTAACTTGTGTGTATCAGAAAATAGCATGAACATAGTGAGCATTTTATTAGAATAGCTTCCTAATGAGAATAACAAGAGTGCTTGGGTGGAGAGAGCAACAAAAAGCATAACACCTAGTTAGATAGCATGAACAATACTTCAAAACAAAGAGAATTTAAGCAAGTGAAAATAGTCGAGGACTGGATTTACATGGAGCCGGTCCCCCCTCCAAAAGGCTTTGTATTATGGTTTCTCCCATCAAGAGAGACCTTTTACAATACAATTCTTTCTATTCCTTCAATACTAGCTAGTGCAATGAAGATGAAAACTTCATGAACTAAGCAAAACACTTATCAAACACAACATCAATTCCGTCATGGTCTCAGACCCAAGACCTCACACACCTTCGAAGATGGTGAGAGCTAGCGGGGTATGAGAGTAGATTGAGAGGAAGCAGGAGTATTCTTACGAGAAAGATGTACATCTCCTCACATAATCATTCATATTAGCATAGCTTAGCTTAGTAATTAGCATGGTAGAGGAGATGAGCATGCATTGAAGCTTGGCTCTTGGTTGGATTTGCATCACAAAGCCAAGAGTTGTTGGTGTAGGCCTTCCATCTCACAAGCTTGGAGTAGGTGATAAGCTTTCCATTAAAGCTTGAGAAGGAGAGAGAGTCTTCTTACTCCACACATGAGCTAGTGTGAGTGTGTAGGTGATAATGCCTTTCAAAAATCAGCCCCCTCTCCCTCTTGGTCAACCCCTCTTGCTATTTGCTCTTGCTAGCATCCTATTGGACCTCCCCAGGCTTAGCCACAAAATAACTCTAATAGCAACAATCCTTGCAGCAAGACCTATAACATCCTCAACATCGCTTGCATCCTCAGGACCAAGACGTACATCAATGCCCTGCACATATTCTAGAAACCTTTTGACACAAGAACATGTTGCATCATGTAATCCCACATAGGGTAATTGTCCCCATCCAACCTGTCCTCAGCAGCAAACATCTTGAACACATCTGTGTTGTTGTAAGCCATGGTAAATGCTGCACCTGATGTGAAAACTACCCAAAAAGAGGAGAAACAAAGTGGGAACAACACGTGCTAAATAGCACAAATAGTAGAAGATTGTAAGACACTTGTTATGCATAAAACGACACTGACAAAAATTTTGCACAAAATGATGAAATAGCCTGTGCAGTACTGTCGGTAGTGGAAACGGAGGCCGAAATGAACCCGAATCAGAAATCTGAGCAGACTAAGCTCTATCAGCTTATCTGAAATTTTTATTGACCTGCAAACACTCGCCAAAGCTCACTGTAATCGAAGAAAGTGAGCAGGTGTGTGCTAGAGCAGCTGGCGACGAAGCCCAGGAGGATGGAACCTACTTTGATACCAATTGTTGGAATTAGGGTTGCAAAGAAATGCACACAGCTTGAAGAAGATGAAGGAAGCTTAAGGCACACAATAGAGAGTGTATTAATTAGTGTGCAATGGAAAGACAGATAGCCCTAGAGTGATGGGCGTATATACAATGCACGGTGGAAAAAACCTCCTAAAGAGGGAAAAAATGCCACGGCGGTCCTAGTGTGTTCATACACATCACTACCACATGTATATGGTAACAATCTTCTTGAATGGAAGTATTCCATTTGAGTTATGGTGAAGTGGTTGAAGTGTTCAACAATGGTGTTGTAATTTCTTTGAATGTTTGTTTTTTAGTAACAAATGGCTCCCAGAGGGACATCTGAATGCTTTAACCGGGGGAATGAGGTTTTGGCCATAGCGTTCAACAGTATGGCAACACGGTTATCAAGAGATGGAAGGGACCTCTTTACTGAGACATCGGGACCAAAATCTTCAGCATGCTAGGAAGCACAACTTGTTGGAAGAGTGTTGACCGTAGTTACCTTACCCGTTATCAAGAACCCTTCCGTCAATTCTTTAATTACATTGATGATAGACCAAGAGACTGGTTTGCCAACCTCAGGCTACAACTCAGTTAGACCTAGAAGACACGTTCCATTATTTGGAAATGCTCTCCCAAATGTTAAGGATTGTCGAAGTTGCTAAGAAGATTGCTCTTGCAGCTGTCATAGGGAAAGAAAAACTAGAAGATAACTATAGACCACGTGTCACGTGGGAGGTCTAAGAGAATACCTTGTCATGAGAGTTAAAAGAATATTTAGAGAATTGGCTCTGAGAAATCTGTAATATTGTAATGGAATCTTAAAAATCAAAATTTGATGAATAAAAGAGAAACAGACTCAGTTTTAGTTCACATGTGAGTTTTCTCTCTCCTTGTCTTGTTTTTAAATGTATCTTCTTAATTGTCTAGATGAACTCCCAAGTGATTTTGCACAAAAGGTCTTTTTCAATTACGCGATCGGATTCAATATCCATTGGGGAGTTGAAGTGGTTCGAACTTCAAAGGGAACTAGAGACTACCTTGTTCCGAACACTTACGTACCATGGGAGTTGTATGTTGAAGCCCAACCTAAACATCGGACATAAGGGCCTGATAGTTTTATGACCAATGGATCAAGGAAAAGATCCAAGAATGTGATGTCAAAGTACAAGGATATGTTCTTTACTTTAACTTGTGTTCACTTTTGGACATACCAACTCGAGAGCTCATTCTTAGTAAGAAGGCCCTCATGCTAAACCAAAGATACAGCTTCTAGAAAAAGGTCATAATCAGAGTTTGAAAGAAGTCAAATGGAAGAAACCGATTCTATTATGTACCCCAGGACTGGCTCAATAGAGTCTATGGACCCATTCTCAAATACAATCCTCACAATGTCACTATTACCTTTGATGACTATGAGAAGCCCAGATGCATTAATGACTTTGCTCAAGCGCATCCAATGGTAGTGAACTCGAGTAGACATTTCTACAAAGATGATGTAAATGAACGGCACGCTCATGTGAACTGCTTTAATGCAATACCTCTTACGGACGTATCGCAAGGAGAAGAATGGTACGAAAAGAAAGACGTGAATTTTAGTGCATAAGCTGAAGTTCTAAACTTTGAAACTCGAGATGTGAACAAATATAAAGGTAGAACCTCAGTTGTAAGAACCAAGAATTGGTTTATAGGGTCCTTTCATATTCATGTATCTTCCTAAAGACATTATGTATCTTTTTGGCTTTTACGGTTATAAATATTTGATTTTGATATGACTCATATTGTTTTGAGGTCATAATATTTGAGTTTGGATCTTGGTTTTATCATTCTAACTAACTTGAGTGGTGGGGTGTGTGTGTGGATAACTGACATCTTATCTCAAGGGATATGGGCGGATATACACTCCAGCGTTATGGTGGAGGAGCATATAAAAACAGGAGTGGAAGTGCAATGGCTTGTCACTACCATACATAATGGGAAAGAGAAGAAAAGGTTATTGTCCATGGATTGTATTGTACCTAATACATTTCGAGCTTGGTACCATTACGCTGCAAGAAACACCAAGTTTAGAACACCTAGACATAAACCCTCACCCATTGAAAGTATCAAAAGGATCCAATCCAAGTTAGAAAAGGAGATCATTGTCACTAACAAAGTGTTGTACATAAACGTTTATGAGCTTACCTTGAGACTGACAAAGAAAACATGGATAGCTAGGAACATACTTCCCTTAGTAATGGCTACAGGATGTTTTAACATTATCATGTTTAATGTATGGGGCTATCAATGCCATACCAACAACCAACATTCCTTTATCCCGGTACCTTGGGAGTTGTTCTTTGGTTTTTTTGGAAAGTCCCTAATCCACAATCCTCACCATGTAAAAGTTTTATACAATGCCTATAACAGACCCTAGTGCCTTGTAGATTGTGCGAATATACATAGCTCTGATGGGTGGGACACACCGGATGTGTTTCCAAAAGAATCTACTTACTTTGATGACTACTTCGGTTACAAGAAGGCAATAGTTCACAGCAAAATGGGAGTACCTGTAACTAACCAATCTCATACCCAACAGTGGCATGATTCACATGCTAATGAGGAAATGTTTCAACCAAAGATAAAAAAGGATTATTGGGATCACCCGTTCGATATACTCAAAGAATGGGATAGCTATGCTCCATTGGTGGAAGGATGTCACACTGGCTACTACCGGGTGCATTATCTCAGAGCTTTTAGGGTTTATTAGAGACTTTCAAAACACTTTGTAGACTTTTTGGAACCTCAAAGTTTTGTAATGTAAAAATTGGTTTGATTCATTCGTTATTATTTCTCCTATTCTCTGTCTCTTTCTCTCTCTCTCTCTCTCTCTCTCATCTTATTTTCAATCATCTATTTTATTTGGCTTAAAGGACTTCAAGCGGATTAGAATGTTGTACTAAGAGTGACCTTGGTTGATATGGTGCAGTAAGTTACCATGCCTCCTAGAGAGAATGCAGACGCTGCTAACGGAAATGCGCCTATTGCTCCTCATTACACCATCATTGATAGAGACCTTGATGCTATGCTTCGCAAGTCTCCACCTGGAAACTTTAGCGGGATAGGCAAAGATACGGACAAAGTTCTTGAAGATTGGATTGAATGCATGGACGATTACTTTTATCTGGCTCATTCATCTGCAAAAAACAAAGCTATTATCACTAAGTTCAAACTAGAGAGAACAACCAAGCGTTGGTATTGAGATCATTGCACAAAAAACAATGTTGATCCTAATGCAACAACTATCAAATCAATGTTTATCATTCAAATCGTATGTATGAGTTTCTTGATTATACTCAAGGAACCAGAGATCTGGAATCATACTATCAACATTTCTTGACCCTTGTCAAGTATGCTCCAGCAGGGATGACTCAAGAGGTCAAGGTAGCTCGATTCGTGTCAGGGTTACATAATCCTATGAAGACTAGACTCCAGAGTCTTCATCTTACCAACTTTGCAGACGTCCTTGATGTAGGCAAACCCATTGAACTAGAATTATCTAGTACAGGAAAGAGGAAACAAGAACCTGCTTTTGATTGTGAGATCAAAAGTCCTTGTTTTGAGGAGGAACAAAGGTCTAGAAATCCACAACAAAGAAGAGAGAGCTTATTACGTATGAAGGCCAAACAAGATCATTTGTGTTACACTTGTCTTGATCCTGATCATCAATCTAGAGATTGTCCATTTTCACAGGATTGGTGGACAATTATGAACCTAGGAACGTCAACCTAAATGGGAAATTCAAAAATTTTAGACCTAGACCATCTACAATTTAGAGGAACTTCAATCAATAGAACTTTAAACAAAGTCAGAGGCAATCTCAAAACCAAGGGAACCTTAGACCATGCAATCTATCTTTTGTTCGGAATGGACGGCTTGCCAACAATAACAAACATTGGAAATGTTAATCATTTGTCCAAGAGGAGGAGGAAATCAAAGGCCTGAAGGAAGACCTCAAGTTAACAGAGCTCAAGGGGCTAGAGGTGAAGGAAATCAAGCAAACGCATATGTTCATGCCGCAATTGAACATGAGGGAGTAAATGAGCAATTTTCAATAATTCAAACCCCAATGGAGTATCAAGGTAACCATTTTACCTTATTGATTGGTTTAGGGAGTACACATTCTTACATATCTCCTAGGTGCATCAGAAATCTCATTTTGTCTGAATACCCTACTGACCTTACAGTGGAATTATCTAGGAGTAGGAAGGTTAAATCTTCTACTTCAATGGGTAATTTGAATTTTGTTTTGGATGGTCACAATACTTTAGCAAACTTCAGAGTCTTATCCATAGGGATCTATGATGGGATCCTAGGAATGGATTGGCTTAAGGCCAATGATGCTCACATACATTGGAAGGATGCTTCATTGACTTTCGAAAATGATCAAAACTCCAGGGTTACAGTTAATGGGAAACGGGGAAAGCCTAAACTCAGACTAGTGAACTTTACCAAACTTATGAAGACTCATAGGAAGAATGAAAAGATTTACGTAATAAAGCTTAACCCTAAGGAGAAGAAGTTAGAGTCACTTGAAACCGAATGGATAACATAATTTGATGATGTATTTTTTGAAGGACTTTCACAATTACCGCCTAAGTGTGATCTTGATCTTGTAATAGAGCTTATTCCAGGAGCTCAACCAGTTGCCCGTAGACCATAAAAAATATTGGTACCTGAATCTGTGGAACAACAACTAACTCAACTTCTTGAACAAGGCTTCATTCGACCCAACGTTTTTCCATGGAGTACTCATGTTCTCTTTAATCAGAAGAAGGATGGTACTCTACGTCTTTGTATTGATTATCATGGATTGAATCAGGTAACAGTCAAGAATAAGTACGCAATACCAAGGATTGATGAGTTGCTTGATCGATTACATGGAGCTTCTATCTTCACAAAAATTGATCTTAAGTTAGGGTATTATCAAATCCGAATCAAGGAGGAGGACATACCAAAGATAAGATTTAATACTCGATTTGGACATTATGAATTTACAATTATGCCTTTTGGACTTACCAATGCTCCTGCAACTTTTAATTGTCTCATGATCGATGTGTTTCAAGAGTATCTTGACGATTTTGTTCTTGTCTTCTTTGATGATATTATGGTTTTCTCAAGAAACATAGAAGACCACAAACAGTATGTGGGATGAGTACTTGAACTTCTCCATCAAAATCAACTTTATGCTAAACAAATACACCGTCTTCACTGACAAGGTGGAATATTTGGGATTTATTGTATCCAAGGATGGTGTTTCTACTGATCCAAGTAAGATCAAAGTCGTTATAGCTTGGCATACACCGAAATCAGTAAGAGAAGTACTTTGCTTTCTTGGTTTAACAGGATGGTATCACACATTTATTCAAGGCTACGCTAAGATTGCATCTCCATTATTGAATAATACACTTAAGAAGGATAAAGTGTTTATTTGGAATGACGCACTCAAGCTAGTTTTGAGAAACTCAAAGAAGCTTTGGTGAATGCTTCAATATTACAACTTCCAAACTTCTCAAAGACATTCATTGTGTTCACTGATGCAAGTGGACAAGTAATCGGTGGCATTCTATCTCAAGAAGGAAAACCGATAGCTTAAGAATCTCGTAAGTTACATACACATGAGTTTAAGTATCCTACGCATGACTTGGAATTATTGGCCGTTGTGCATGCTCTTAAAGTATGAAGACATTATCTTCTTGGAAGGAGATTCGAACTACATACCGATCATAAAAGCCTGAAGTGAATCTACACCCAACCTGATCTTAATATGCGGCAACGAAGATGGATGGAGTTGTTATGCGAATATGATTTTGGAATCGAATATAAAGCTGGGAAGGAAAATCTTGTGGTCAATGCTTTAAGCAAGAATAGTATTGTAGCGGCTGTCACAACCTCTACAACCTCCTTACTTGACTTATTCGAGAAGGTATGTCTCAGAACCCATGTTACATAAAAATCCAGTACTTGATGAACTTAAATAATCGCACAGAGAAACAAGAGAGGCAAATCAAAGGCTTCCATGTTGAAGGCGATGACCTTTACTTCAGTAAACGTCTTTGTATCCCAAATCAAGGTGGATCAAAATTCAGATACTACATGAAGCTCATGATATACCAATAGCAGGACACCAGGATACCTTCCTTACTCTACTGTAAGGAAGATTTTCTTTTGGCTAAGACTCAAGCGTGATGTGTTGAACTATGTTACAAGATGTTTAACATGTCAACGTATTAAAGCTAAACGTGTTCGATACCCAGATAAGCTTCAACCTATTGATGCACCACAAATGAAATGGGAATGCATATCCATGATTTTATTATAGGACTTTCTACATCTCTAGGATATGACTCTATTTTTTGTGGTTGTTGATATGCTCGCAAAAATGACCGATTTTGTTCTAGTCAAGACAATGTTTACGGCTAAGGATATAGCTCAAGTCTTCATGAAAGGTGTTTTCATGTATCATGGCTTACCTCGATGGATAATTTTTTATCACAATGCTGAGTTCACCTCAAATTTTTAGAAAGCCTTATTCTCAGCTACAGGAACCTAGTTGACCTTTAGTACTGCTTATCACTCTCAAACTGACGGACAGACAGAAAGGACCAATCCAAATAATTTTGCCATGTTTTGAAAGCAGACATTATTGCATAAAGTTCTCTTTCGTAAGCAGAATAATTTTAATGTGCAGAATCAAGCTTCTCGCTTTCAAATGCAATTGGCCTTCCCCCATGCAAAGGGACTGCTCCAATAGCATGCTTACTAGCATCCATTTCTAAAATGAATGGGAGAGGTCCATGGTGAAGAATTAGGTTGTATAAACCATCTATTCAGATAGTTAGCAAGCTGACGTTCCACCTCAGTAGTCTTGGAATGACTCATCCTGAAGGGTGGTTTACTTACGAGCTTATTGTCTGCAACCACATTTATGCCATGTTGCACAATTTGTGTCGATGATAACCTTGGTGGTAGATCATCTGGAAATACATCTTTGTACTCCATTAATAAATATTTTTATATTAGCAACATTTGTTTGTTCAAGAGAGAGAGCAGTAACCGTAGGTGGAAGAGAAGAGAGAGAAGCATGTGGCGTTGAGGAATTGTTATTCAAAACATTATCAACATTTCACAAAAAATGACACATTAACACAAAAAGAGTTCTTCTACTTCATATTGAGAAGCGTGCTTTATAATCTTGGCTATTAAAATGAGTGGTGAGGAAGGAACATCCTTCTCCCCCAAGTGCAGTACGTGTTAGGGTCAGCCCAAACTTGGGCAGCCAAGGGTGTGAACATATTGTAAGGTTTATAAAGGCCTTTGAAAAAAAAACTCTCTTTCATTTTTGAGTTAGCCGTGTGTAACCTTATCTATGTTTCTTCTCTAGACACTCCTTTGCCATGTCAATCCGTGAAGATGTCGCCTTCAGCTGTGAAGCTCCACAGGTGGTATCAGATCCAAGGGCGTAGATCTTGCAAGCAAGAAGAAGCGCTCGCTACAAGGTCTTGAAAGTTTTGAGCTGAGGTAATTTTCAAACAATCTTTGGATTTGTTGCAGTACGGTGAGTTTAAAGTGCGAGAGCTTGGGAGGAGAAGAAAGTGTGGAGAGCTTGCATTCAATTCTGTGCAGCCTACATCGGATGTTGTAGTGCCCAAAAGGTGGTTTCATTGGAGATGTTTTCAGCGAGGGTAAGATACCAACGAGACTCGAGAGTTGGATAGTGATCCTGGGAGAGGCTGGCAAGAAGGGTGGTACCGGGGCTAATGTGGAGATGTCAGGAAGAGGATGCTAGTGGAAAGCAACATGATGCTGGGAGCGGCAAAGTTATCCTCGTATTGCTCGTTGATCTCTACAACACAAAAATTAATGGCTTGCTGGATAACGCGCAAGAGTGTCGTATGAGACTCTGTCTCCTGTGGCACCGAAGGCCATGCTCCTTAGCACGCAGTTTTGCAAGCACACAGGGCGCAATTGGCATCTCAACATTGACGATAACAAGCTTCACTAAAGCTTATCAAAATTGAGTGCCTTTATTTTATTTTATCTTTTAATTGGTTGTTCACACAAGTATGCATGAAATTCATTTCACAATGCATATATATTATGTATGATGAATGAATTTGGACACAAAGCCCACAAGTCTCACTTTGTCTACTGTCGACAAAGACATATATCAGGTTCCATGTTACCAAGTTGTATATGGTATTAGACACTGCCCTGGCCAAGAGAATAAGTGGTTAGAGGCAAGACCTTCCCAAATGTGAAGCCCCATTTTTTTTTGGTTTCCTACTCTCATGAGGTCTATGAGTAAATCTAAACTCGAGATTTGGGTGTAAACCAAAAACCCCTTGTGTTGGTAGCTTGGTAGTAGCACCAAGTTGTGAGAAAACCTAAAACTCAAGGTTGACGAGTATACCAAAAACTCATTGTGTCATGAGAGTGAAGAACTTAGCTCAAGGGGGCGTATGGTGATAACGACATCGCCAAGTATGGCTGAAGGGGGCAATTGTTAGGGTAGCCCAAACTTGGGCAGCCAAGGGTGTGAACATATTGTAAGGTTTATAAAGGCCTTTGAAAGTAAGAAAAACTCTCTTTCATTTTTTCCTTAGCCGTGTGTAACCTTATCTCTGTTTCTTCTCTACACACTCCTTCACCATGTCAATCCGAGAAGCTATTGCATTCGCCTGTGAAGCTCCACAGTACGTGCACACCATTGCATTTGAACATCAAACTATTGTGCTCATAGCTACATTTAAGTGATGATCCTAAACTATACAACCGCTCCGGACAAAGGGCCACATCTGTTCGCTCCATATTCATGACTTGGAAAGTCAAGGATGCGTGATATCCTTGAATTTCTAGTGGTACATCCTTTACCTGAGTATCCCACACCTCGGCATCATGGCCGTTAATCATTGCTACCTTGTAATGGTGGGAACTTGGAGCATGGGGCAACTTGTGCCGTTTCACTAACTTATAGTTAGTGAAATTGTGTGAAGCACCATTGTCTACCAAGATTCACACCTTGTGGACCTGGATATAGCCATACACATGTACCAACTCATGTGGACCAAAGGTCGCCAGCCACATTGAGGCCATTATATAGTACTTGTGCACTGCTTTGATATGTGTTACTTCCACATTGGAGAAAAGAGAGGATGACTCAAGAGGAAATAGTTGCACCATGTGCACTGCCTTCTCCTTACCTTAGGCAACAAATTTCTCCTTGGGACAATCCTTTTTGCCATGTTCACTCCATAAACATGTAAAACAAATTTTTTCCTTTTTAGCCTTCTCAAACTCTTTACTAGACAGAGGGCCCCTACACCCCTTGGTCTTTTTGAATGCCTCGGATACAGCTACTATAAACTTTCTTTTATTGTGCCCATGCTGTGTGTGTGCATTTGCATGTGCAATTTCAGACACATGAGTGTTATGCAATGCTTTCTCATCGGGAACGTCTTGTTTATGTGCTTGCACTATGGCCTCTTCAAGTGTCTTGGGGTCCTGGGTTTCGACATGCTTCTTAAGCTCTAGTGTCAACCCACACATAAATCCACACACTTGCTGAAAAGTATCTAAACCTTCCAACTTGAGAATCACATCTTGATAGGGCGATATAGTCCTAGTGTTTTATGATGACGCATAGAATACTTATCCCAAGAAGATCAATTTTTGTCCAATTCATTTGTGGGAAAAAATTCTTTTATGAGCACATTCTCAAAGGCTGCCCAAGTTTGTGGTATGATATGCTATTCTCCTTGAGAGACATCCACCATTTGTAGGCCTTGCCTTGTAGTGTCAGAGACTCGTTTGTAGTTCCTAAACTGCATCTAGAGTGCGTCTAAGTTCGTGAATCCCATCCTATTTCCTCAAGAATATATTCACAATAACTTTGTTGCGTTCCCTTTCCTCTTCCCTAAAAAATTGGTGGCTTGGTATTCTTTAACAAGTCATCCATCTCTTTTTGAGAGAGAAGGTGCAACCCTTGTGCAACCGCTCCAGATCGGAGCCTTGCTCCTACAAACGAGGTGTGCTCCCGCCAGGCATGAGGGGTGGAGAAACCCGAGTCTACTTATTAACTTGGCCCTTGGCTGACTGTTGCATAAATTATAGAAACATATCAGACATTTTGGTGACGTCTTATTAAAATTTGCAAAATTAGGCTCTAAAATAGCCATGCGCATTTGCAATGCTCTAAACTCTTTGATGTCAAGCAAATCATAGCTATCATCC
Source organism: Adiantum capillus-veneris (assembly GCF_014529385.1). Classification (NCBI taxonomy): domain Eukaryota; kingdom Viridiplantae; phylum Streptophyta; class Polypodiopsida; order Polypodiales; family Pteridaceae; genus Adiantum; species Adiantum capillus-veneris. The sequence continues at coordinate 112,086,398 of NC_140955.1, forward strand.
AACCTCATTGCCACGTGGGTACCCTCTGTGAGTGTAGCTAGACCGCGAGGTAGCAACAAGTGGAACTTGTGCAGGATTTTCAAAATCAAACGTATGCTGCATGTCAATGTTCGAATCCATGGTGATTTTGTGTTGTACTAGTAAGAGAAAAGATGTACCTTAAAGAAAACGTCGCCTGTTGGAAAAAGATTGAAATCGACTATAAGTCACTACAATTGAAATTAATTAGCCTTGCAAATTAATTCCTCCAAGTCGTAGAAAATCGTTGATGGTGATGTTGAACTTCAGTTTAAGGAAAGCTTTACACTCTATGCGTTTCCCAACTTTGAAAAATCTTGTAAAAAGCTTCAAAAATAACTTTCCGAGAAGTGCTTCACTTTTTCGAACAATCCCATCCTTAACGTATGGGAGAAAGCTTTGACACATCCGCCAAAAAATCCTTGAAATCAAGTGGCCAAAAACATGCAAGCCTTGGCGGAGGATTCACAAAATTTTCAGAACGTGTAAGGAAGCGTATTGCCTTGCCACTCAGTACCCTAGAGAGGAGAAGACCCGGAAGGGTTCTTAAACTTCAGATATAAAACTTCTAGGACTCACGGTGTGTGCATGCACCCCTAAGCAATTGAAATTGACCAATATTTTGTGACCTTGGGTGACCTCATGTGGAAAAATCTCACCAGTTTGGCCATGGTGTCAAGAGTAGATAACACCGACAGAGCAAGAAAGAGAGCTCACTGGCCTTGGCGAACTAAGACTCCCTCTTGTCACACGAGAAGTGGCCAGCAGGCTACCGCGAACTTGCAAAGAGAGAAAGTGCGCGATTTGGTGGAGATCTTTTGCATTCTCGTCGATGGCCCAAGAGGCTTTGCCCATGCTATGTGCTCGAGAGAGCCTTCCTCTTCGTCTCCATGACGATGCATGAGCATGCAAGCTCAGAGAGAGACTAAATGTGCTTTTCTAAAATTAGCACTAGCTTTGATACCAATATGAGACAACGATAAGTCTGAATGCCAATATCCCTCGAGCCGCACTTAGACCGGCCTGTGGCCTGACAAAAATGACCTTCCACACATTTTGGTGTTTCACGCGCAGAGTCAACTTTGGCACCATTTGAGATATATTTCAGGTTTTTTTTTCTCCTTCTTAGTGATCATCAAAGAGAAAAGGAAGAAGAAGAGGAGGATGCATAGGGTTTGGGCTGTTTTGGAGTGCTCTTTTTGGAGTTTTGTTTTGAATGGGAGGCTTGTTTGAGCACTCTCTCTCTCTCTCTCTCTCTCTCTCTCTCTCTCTCTCTCTCTCTCTTTGGACTGGCGACGATGAAGACTGACACAAGGGTAGTTTTGGGAAGTAAAGTACTGAGAGCCCAGAGGTGAAGAGGAGGAGGGGATTGCTTTCTCTCAAGGAACTCAGAGGTGAAGAGGATAGGAGTTGGTGTGGTCTCTTTGAAAGCTGTTGTTTCACCAATTGATTTTTGTGTGAGCTGTCTAGGTTGTGGATATGATTGATTTCAAATGAATTTAGCACCTATCAATCAATTTCGGCATTGACTTTGACCTTTGGGATTTACACAGTTGAGTGTACATTGACCACTCCTTGTATAGTCAAACTGTGTATTTGGGATATCCAAAATCATTGATTGGAACTGATTATCGTTTATTTATTCCCTGTTTCTCTCTATATATGTATTAATCTCTATTATCTTGTGCAATAACTAGTCTATTTTTCCCTCCCTTCAATTGTGCAATTAGTAGTCTATCTTGTGCAATTAGTAGTCTATTGCCTAAATCCACCCTCCCTTTACTCTATATCTGCTCCTCTCAATTCTCTCAAAGCCAAAGGCTGGAATCATTCTTGGCCTCCTTGGAGAATGACACACTCCAACACCATTAGATACATGCCATTAGGAGTTTCGTGCGTTACTATGTGTTGTTGTGGATATTGGAGGGGTGTCATCCATCTCATTTGATGTCAACATGTGTGTTGCGACTTATAGCATATTTGTTTCAGTTAGAGATTTTTGCTTTTACCATACACAACTCGGGATGATAGAGGGTCAAAACTTGTCCAAATGGTTTGCTCTCCTTTTAGTGTTTCCAAGAACTGTGTTATTTTAATCAAATAACTAGTCAGGTTCTTTATCGATCGTGTTGTTCTTCTCCGTTTCAAATGTTCTACTCACAACTCTCACAATCAGAGGCCTGATGCTTTTTTGCCTTCCCTCAAGAACATAATGTTGTCCAACAATGTAATACTCACATATTTACAATAACTAGCAGTTGATTTGTATGTGTCCCATTGTTGCTTAACTTAGGTAATACAAGTTTTTTTCTAAATTAATCTACTTTTCAATCTTATCATCCCCCCCCCCCCCCCCCCCCCCCCCCCCCCCCTCTCTCTCTCTCTCCACAACATTGTTCATTGTTGCATGCATCCCTCCACAAGTTTGGACAAACATTATATAAAAGGATATGACACTCGATTCTATTCTTTGTTGGTTTTAAAACCTACAACAGAAATAGTACTTAGTATCTAGATGTGTGTGCAATGATACACACTTTCCATGCACATCAAGCACTCTAGTGTTTTGCGTGCACATCTACTTATAGAGAAAGAGGAAGAAGAGAATTTTTTAAATTCATAGAAACAAGATTTATGAAATGGGGCTTGAACTCTACACCTTCTACTCAATAGGGAATTGAGATAACCAATCTATCACATTGGGTGATAGAAATGTTATTCCAATTTTTTCTTCTTATTCATACACCCTCCCACACACACATGCACACACATACACACACACATAGAGAGAGAGAGAGAGAGAGAGAGAGAGAGAGAGAGAGAGAGAGAGAGAGAGGGAGAGAGGGAGAGAACAAAAAGACTTTGGATGCTTGATTGTTGTGCAGCATGGGACACAGGTGTTTGGTATTGCACAAATTGGCCACTATGGATGTCATTAAATATAATATCTAACTTTACCAAATGATTTTCTCATATTAAAGTGATCATTTAATGTGGGAGAATAAACGAGAAGAAGAGTTAGAATAGAGACATGTGCTTCTAGAGGGGACCAAAAGGAGATATGGTTACATCTCAATAGGGGTCCAAAAGGAGATTGTCTACCACAGAGCAATGTGTCATAAGTGCTTCTAGAGTTATCTTAGCAGGGGACCAAAAGGAGAGATGGTTACATCTCAATAGGGGTCCAAACGGAGATTGTTTATCGAATAGCAATGTGTAATAAGTGCTTCTAGACTTATCTCAGCAGGGGACCAAGAGGAGAGATGGTTACATCTCAATAGGGGTCCAAAAGGAGATTGTCTACCCAAGAGAAATGTGTAATAAGTGCTTCTAGACTTATCTCATCAGGGGACCAAGAGGAGAGATGGTTACATCTCAATAGGGATCCAAAATGAGATAGTCTATCAAAGAGAAACGTGCATCTAATGGAGCAAAAGGTTAGTGCTGAAATTCGTTAGACCTTAGGCAAGCTAGGGCTGTGCTGGAGGTGGGAACCCGGCCCAGGCTTGAGGTGCTTGTCATGCTTGGTGACTAAGGTGCTTGAGGTGCTTGTCATGCTTGATGGGTAGGTGCTTGAGGTGATTGTCGTTCTTGCTGACTAAGGTGCTTGAGGTGCTTGTCAAGCTTAATGAGGAAGGTGTTTGAGAAGCCTTCCATGCATGGGGGGTAAGGTGATTGAGTAAAGAAACCCAAAAAAGGAGGGGGAAAGCCCCAAAGTTAGGGTAATCTTTGACTTAACCTTCCACTCACCCAAAGGGTACCCCCTTTTCAAGGGGCACATGGACACATGTCAGGCTCTCCCTATGCTTAGCCACATGGTGTGCTTGAATCCTATTGGCTTGGCTAAAGAGGGAACCAATGAGTTTCTAGTTCAATTCAATAGATATCTAGATATTTTCAAGTTCTCTCTCTCAAAGAGGGAAGGAGGACACTTGTCTTCATGCTACCCATGTTGCTTGAAATGCATTATGCATGTGATTTACTAGGAGGAGAGGGGTCCAATGAGCAAGCTTGAGCAAAAAGGAGAGGTTGACCAAAGCAAGCAAGGGGTGTGCTTGGGGTTATACACCCTCTCACACACTCATTTTTCACTAATTCTCACTCGGTGAAAGTAGAGGAACTCCATCTCCTTCTCCAAGCTTGTTGAGAAGTGAGAGCCTACACCAACACTCTTGGCTATGGAATGCAGATCCAACCAAGATCCCTGCTTCAATGCCCTACTTCATTAGTATGCTATTATGTATGCTAGCAAGAAGAGTGATGATAAGTGAGGAACTACTTCTTTCTCCTATGGAACATGTCTTCTTCTTCTTCCCTACCCTCATTCCCCGCTAGCTCTCTCCACCTTCAAAGGTGTTTGAGGCCTTGGGATAGTTAATGCTTTCTACAAAGTTTATGTTATGCTCATGATGCGTGAAGCTTTCCATCTTCATTGCATCACCTAGGTCACAAGGAACACAAAGATTGTATTATACCAAGTCTCTCTTGATGGGAGAATCTATAATACAAAAGCCTATTGGAAGGGGGACCGGCTCCAGGTAAATCCGGTCCTCAAATGTTGTCAAGTTCTCTAAACTCTCTATCTTGCAAAAGTATTGTTCATGCCAAGTTAATTAAGTACTATGTTTATGTTGATACCATCAATTAAGTTCACCCTCTATGCTCTCAAAGTAATCCCACAAAAGTGCTTTCTATAATTTTCCTAATTCCACTACTCTCAAAGTCTTAGGCCATTTCCATTACAATGGATATCACATCATATTGGCTTTTGAGGGTGAGGTGTCTCTTGATTAGCACCTAGATGCTCTGCGGATACAACCTAGAAAACAAACTCTTTCCAATCAAGGTATGAAGAGTTTGATCTCTTGCATGTGGATAAAGAGGTGAAATATGTATGCGAAGAGCAGGGCAAAGTGCAAGCAAAAATGTTAGGCATAAACCAGGTAGAGGCATCGAGGCCTACACCGAAGACATGCATGTAAATGTGGTATGTGGTACATTAATGGCTATGCTTGAGAAGGTTTCTATGGAATGTGCTATAGTGGTGCGGCAAGTGCGGAGCTTTTCCAGAAAAGATGAAAGCTGTTTTGGTTATAGAGGAAGAGCAAGTGGATAAAGAGGTGTTGGTTTCTCTACCTGAGCCAATTTTTGAGGGAGGGCTTGATGATGCCGGGATTGAGGGTGCTACTAGAATTGGAGCTGATTTCTTGAGACAACTAATTCTAGTGTTAGAAGATTTCAGCTACTAGTGTGGGAAGATTTCAGACAGTAGACTGGACAGGAATCAGAAACTAAACTGGAATTTGGATACTGAAATAAGAATTAGACTTATGTACTGGAAATAAGGTTCAGATTCAGATTCAGAAGACTGGACGAGATGTAAGTGTAATTGGAATATATGCCATGATTGGAATTACAGATCAAGATTACAACGAATATGATTTACAAAGAGAGTACAACGGACAATACTGCCAATGATTCTCAAGTACAAGTGTAGCCAAAGCGCTAACCCATATAACAATTGCCAACCCGATTACAATGAAATGGGCCCTATTTATACACTTCGGGTTTACTGTAGTAATTACCATAGTAACTACTAAGTAATTTGCTGCCCATCTCCTAAGAAGACGTTCCCACATAGTGAATTATCCAGCCGTCTACATCCTTGCCTTCTTTCTTGAATTTTGGCAAGATTCCAAAATTTTTGAAAAATTCCCTTGTCTGATTTTGATGTGAGACTGAAAAATCCACCGTTTGGTTCTAATGTTGGGAATCTGGCTTGACCACTGACAGAGTGGCCATACAAAGATTGCAAGAGGCAGTTGAAAAGGCCAAGGGACTGCGAGAGGCAGCTGAAAAGGCCAAGGTAGAGCTCTCATCTCCACCTGCCCGCCGAGGAAGAAAAGTCGCCACTGAATTCTGAGATGGAACTACCTAGTATCCTTCCACTGGACCGTCTTCCGTTTGCTCTTCGACCTGGAGGGTGCTTGAGAAGTCCTAGTACCAGCATTCTCCTTCTGAATTAGTCGGTAAATGGCCTCCTGCTCAAGCTGATCCCGCCTTTCGGTGGTCATCTCTACTTCATAAGGCGTGAGGGAATTATAAGTTTTGGTGTCAGGATCATAGAGTGTATGCCTGCCCTTGGTAATCCTGGTTCTGGCCAGCTTATGACAATGCGAAGCAGTATGGATCCATCCTTCTGGAAGAGGCTAATTAGTTTTGACTCGAGCTTCGAAAAGAATCTCAGCCATCTCCCTATACTGTGGTGCCAGACCGGCCTTTGCTGCAATATCCTTTTCAGGCAATTTAGAAGATTTGACAGTAAGTTGCAGTAGCTGATTAGTAATCTTGGTTAGGCCTCTGATTTGCATCTTCCACTTGCCCATACACATCTGGATCCTATGCGTCTCCTCTTTCAGTGCCTGAATATCATTGATTTGGAGAGCATCATTGAACAACGTTTGCCAAGTCTTCCATTCCGCAGTCGATCGCTCATACCAATCCTGAAGCTCATCAGTGATTTCGAAGTATGTAAGGTGATCAACTGGTTCTGGGTGTTGAGGATACAGTGCTGGAAAGAATCTTGGCAGCTCTGTCTCTCTTGCTGGAAAGGCATACAAGAGAACTGGAGAATCATGCACAAATTCTAAAAAATTGAGGACAGCCTGGTTCTCTTGCTGCATCATCTTTCTGGTGATTCTCACTAGCTGGAACAATGTTCGGAGAGCAGTTGCCTACGCTCCAACTGACATTCTAGTCTGAGGTCCTTTGCTAGTGGCTGTCTGGTCCTCAAGAATGGCTCTGACTCTCTGATCCAAAACTCCTTAGGCAGTTTGCATTTGCACCAAAACTTCCTTGAGCTGTTCCCTAACATCCTTCATACATCTGTAAGTTGGTCTGTTTACCATCAGAAGTTCTAATTCTGGGGCAAGGGAGTGACAATCTGTAGTAGACTGCCGTTGCAAGTGTGGGTTTGTCACTCTCTCGTCAGCAATGAGTATCCATTCAGGAACTCTTTCCAGCAGCTGAATTGTATTGGGATGTGCAGGTAAACGACAAGCTTCTTTATCATGGAAAGCTGATTTCCAATGCTCCACCATTTCCCTAGCTCCAACATACAGCCTTTGAAACCTTTCCAAATCAGACAAGAGATCATCATCCTCTAGATACTGGCTGGTTATGGAGGCATGTTGATGTCTCAATTGCCTGTTCATGGTACTAAGCTGTAGTGAATATTGATGATCAGTAGCTGATCCCTCATCCTGTACCTTCATTTTCCCTTTAACATCCCTACTAAGCTGGGAATGATCAGCTGGCTGATCATTCCCAGTGTGACTGGGCTGCTATCCCGACTGGTGCCCTTCATTCTGTCCTTCTTGCTGGCCCTCATTCTGGCCTGACTAGTCTGGCTGTGACTGGCCTCCTTCAATTGGCCTTGTTCCACCAGTACCAGGTCCTGGAGGTGGAGATGGTGGTGGGGCATCATATCATCATTTGTATGCCCTTCTTCTTGGTCATCCTCCTCCTTATTAGCTCCATCCTCCTTGTCTTCTTCTACCTCATCTAGAGAAGTCTGTTGCTCAATATAATCCAATATGGCTTGATTCATCAGAACAGTATTATACTTAGTCACCTTGTCCTGCAAATCACTCTACATACTTTCCATCAAGGACTTCAAATTCTCTAAATAAAAAACAGCATTGTCTGCTGGATTTAGAATTTCAGCCAAGCTGTTATAAATGTATCTCTCAGTAAGAGAAGCCTTCAGAGCTGTATGGCGCATGAACAGGGAGTTGAATTCCACCCGCTTCATTTTGAGCATTGTTTCAGCTCGTTCTGCAGCTCTCAGTGCTTCATTTCGTTGATTCTTGATGATCATTATCTCAGATTCAGCCTTAGCTAGCTTCTTGTTTAATAACTCATTAACCCTTTCTGAATGAGCTTCCAATACCCTGTGTTGTATGTTCTGCTCATCCCGGGATTTCTGGAGCTTTTGAATCTGATCTTCAACCTCCTTCAAGTCAGCTTTAAGCTTTTTCACTTCATCTTCTGACCCAGCAGCCTCCATCAGTTGTCCCATACAACTGACAATGGTATTCCAAGAAGACTGTATGAGAACTGAACATCTGTCTTTAACTGTAGCTGGATCAGAATCAGTAGGCTCATATATTGTCACTGGAGCCATGTAGGGTAAAGTTTCATAATCATCTTTGCGTAGTAGAAGATGCCCATTCAATTGATGAGTCTGCATTTGCTGCAATTTGTCCTATTTCACCAGGTGCAAAATGTGTTCAGTATTTGGAGTAGAAAATCCACCTGGTAGAGTCGAAGAAGCTGGAACTTTGCCTTTGTCCACGTGGCTCTTGCCTTTGTCCACTGACTGGTCTGCTATCTTCTCAGAAGTGGCTGCCTTGGCCTGATCTTTTCCAGAACCAGTAGCAACTGCACTTTGCTCTACTGACTGGTTAGGCACAGTCTTCTGAGCAGGTTGCTTCTCTATCTGGCTCACTATAGCTTTCTCAGTATTCACTGTCTTGACTTGGCTTTCAATCTGCCTCAAAAACTCACTGCTCTTTGTTAGTGTAGTCTTTGGATTCTTTGAACTACCAGCCTGTTCTTCAATTGTTTTTCTTTCCAAGGTCTATTGAAGTAGTCTGACTGTCCGTTGCTTTTTCATCTGAGGACAGCTCAATGTTCTTGGGTTCAGAAACCGGCTTCTCATTACAAGCCTTTTTTACCTGCTCATGAACATCTGCAACAGTGGCCCAATATAGAAATTGCCAAACATACAAGCTTTAAAAACATTTTGAGATTTTAGCTTGGCAGTTTGCTAGAGCATATTGTGTGATAGGATTTGACAAAGGTTAATAGAAACCTTTGGATCCAATATCTTGGCCAATAGCATAGCAAAAAGTTTCTCGGATACATACGTTGGGTTGTTATTAAGGCTTACTGCTTCGGCTACAAACCTGTAAGCAATGGAAGCTTCCAGTCCGGCTACTGGAACACCTTGACCACTTGCCTTGTGCTTACATTTAGCCGCTTCATCCTCCTTCAGGGCTATACTTATCTTCTGTGGAGTTGCCACAGATGGTTTGGGCTCATTGGGCATTCTGAATGCAAAATCTATGGTCTCTGATGTCACCGACACCTTTCTACCATTTACCATGGCACTGCCATCTTCAATGTCGAAAGAATCAAGAACTTGCTTGATGATGTCTGCGTCAAAAGAAATTCTTGTAGCTTGCAACACAACTCGGAGATCCCATAGTTGTAGCAGAGTCATTGCTTGGTCAGTGAATACATAACGTTGGATTGTACTGTACGGTATGATGGGAAGACTTGCCTTTGCAGCAGCAAATATGGCTTGGGTTTCCTCAAGAGACTCCTGCATCTTGTCTGAGCATTTCCTTCTACCCATACACTGCGAAGACGATGAAATAGGCGAAGGAGAAGAAGGCTTACTTGATGTTTCAAAACCGTACCCTGGTGTTGCTGGCAAGGCTAGCTGACAGTTAACTGTCTCTTCAGAGGTCAAGGTTTGCGGCTGTAGCGAAGAAACCTCGGAGCTTGGCGATGGCGAATGGTTAACAGGAGGAAAGCGTCACGTAGGGGATTTGTGAGGAAAAATTCCAACTCTCCTGACTGTTATACGTGTTCGTGCCATAAAAGCTCCACCACTCGCCGTTCCTAGACTTGTGTGCGTCGTTGCTGTTGTGTAGACATGCATTGGACAAGACTGCAACCCATCCTTAAAATGATTACTATTGGCATGCCATCTGACCGTTGGGTGCTTAAAAATTGAAAAGTGTGTCCCCATCGATGCTGGACTAGTTTCCAGTTTGGTCGATCATACTGGTACTGATTCTAAGATCAGTCTGATCTGGTTCTTCCGGTACTGGTTCTTTTGGAACTGGTTGCACATGAAAAAGCCCAAAAATATCTGATTCTGGTATCTCTTGATTAGCAAGTCCCAGTTCCTCAGTACCTTGTTCTTGCCCATTTTCTCTAGCCTCTGAATAATAAAGCTTGATCTTTGCCCCATTATATACTCTTGGAAACAATAGCCCAGATAAATCTTTCACTCTGACTGTGCCATTGGAGAAGACCCAGTCTACCTCAAATGGTCCTGCCCAAGCAATCTTCAGGTTTGGCTTCTTGGGACCCAGTCTAGATTGATATAAAAGCACCAAAAATCTCCTTTTTGAAATTCTCGAACTTTAATTCGGCAATCATGCCAGTGCTTCCTTCGTTGTTGAACAATTTCTTGTTCCAACATAGCCCGTTGCCTGAGTTCATCTAACTGCATCAATTCATCTAGCCGTTTTTTAAGATTGTGGTTGAAGTCTAAACCATACTTCATAGCCATTCTCAGACTTGGGATCACAAACTCCATAGGAACCACAGCTTCAGTGCCATACACCATTCTGAATGGTGTCATTCCAGTAGTGACCTTATAAGCTATCCTATAAGCCCATAGAGCAGTCTGGAGTTTCAAATCCCACTGGTCTGGTTTCTTTTGCACCACCTTAGTGAGAATAGTCTTTATTTTCTTGTTGCTACTTTCAGCCTGTCCATTGCATCTGGGATAGTAAGGAGTAGATTTCCGATGCTTGACTGCAAGCATATCCAATAGGATTTCCATAGTGTCATTGATAAAATGTGTTCCTTGATCTGTCACAATCTCTACTGGACATCCATATCGGCAGACAATATTCCCAAATACAAACCTTGCAGTTGACTTGGCTGTGTTGTCAGGAAGAGCCTTAGCTTCAACCCACTTAGTTACATAACAAGTAGCCATTACTATGTACTTGTTCTTCCTGGGGGTAACCTTCTTAAAAGGTCCCATAAAATCTAGTCCCCATTTCATGAACACTCCCAGTGGTTGTACTGGCATCAAAGGAGTCATATCTGTAGCTGTTGGTCGACCCATTCTTTGGCATATGTCACAAGTTTTACAAAAACTTATGACATCAGAAATCAGTGTTTTCCACCATATACCAGCTTGCAGAATCTTCTTGTAGGTTACTTCATTGGAAAAGTGTCCACCAGATTCACCATTATGCGCTTCTAAAATCACTTGCATTCTTCCTTCCATAGGGACACAACGTTGAAGTATACCATCAACACCCAGTTGATAAAGTAATCCTTTGATGATAGTGAATTTCAGGCTTTTTATGATCAGAGATTTCTTCTGGTTCTGCTTCCAATCCTCTGAAAAGGCACCTTGGGAAAGAAATTGATAAATATCATACCATTCGGGATCAACTGATTCTTCTGCCTTTAACTGAAATAAATCAGCGTCAACTGGTTCATCTCTCAAGGGTGATTCTGAATATCCTTCCGTACTTCTTGAGAGAAAATCAGCTCCACAATGGTTTTTGCCAGGTTTATGGAAAATTCTAAATTCAAATTCCATTAGGAACATCATCCATCTTATCAGCCTGCCTTGAATAATGACTTTATTAATCAGAAGCAGAAGAGCCTGATGGTCCACATAAAAATGGAATACCTTTCCCAATAGGTAATGCCTGAACTTTGTAGCACTGAAACGATTCCAAGGGCTTCTCTCTCATTAGTTGTATAGCCTTGTTCAGCCTGACTGAATCTGCGACTGGCAAAATAAACCGGATAATCAGTTCTTCCGTCTGGCTGAGCTAATATTGCCCCCATTGCCAATCCCAAAGCATCTACATGTACATGGAAAATAATATCCCAGTTTGCGTGCCTAAGGATTGGTTTACTGGTAATGGCTTTTTTCAGATTCTGGAAGCTCTCCTCACATTCAGCAGTCCAATTGAACTTACTGGTATTCTTTGTAAGCTCATATAGTGGTACTGCTTGGGAAGCAAACTTATGTACAAATCTTCTATAGAAATTCACATAACCCAAGAAAGAGCTCAACTCTGAAGAAGTTCTGGGTGCTTTAGCTTGCTGAACACATTGAATTTTGTCATTGGCCATCTCTATTCCATTTCTAGAAACCACATGTCCCAATAGATGTCCCTTATAGACTAGAAAAACAGATTTGAATGGATTCAAACAAATCCGCTTCTCCTGAGAGCGTTTGAAAACCATTTCTAGGAATAGGAGGTGTTGTTCCTCATCTGAATAGACAATAAAGTCATCCATGAAAATGGCAAGGAACCGATGAAGGAATTCATTAAACATCTCCATCATACACCGTTGAAAGGTAGCTGGTGCATTGCATAGGCCAAAAGGCATCACTAGATACATGAAAGCTCCCCACTCAGTGATGACACTGGTCTTGGCTCTATCTTCAGGAGTGATCTATAAATGGTTATAGCCACTATAACCATCCGTGAAGCTATACATTTCATATCCTGCGATCTCATCAAGCAACATGTCAGTAAAAGGTAAGGGAAATGGATCTTTGATAGTTTGGGCGTTTAGTTTCCTATAGTCGACACAAACTCTCAATTTTCCATTCTTCTTGGGAACGAGGACTATTGGAAATAGCCAATTGCTGCTTGCCACTTCTGTGATGAACCCAGCCTTGAGAAGATTATCAATCTTCTCCTTGACCTTCTTTGCATAGTTGGGGTTCATCCGGGATCTTTGTAGTCGTACTGGCCTAGCATCTTGCTTCAGCGGTATTCGGTGCTGACATACTTCAGGATCCACTCCCTTCAGATCTGTATGTTCCCAGGCAAACACATCTTTATAGTTCTGGAACATTTTCCGTGCCTTTTCCTTCATTGCCGGGTTTAGGTGCTTGTCGACCTTGATCATCCTAGGATTATCCTCCGATCCTAGGTTCCGCTTTTCCACTTCTTGGTCGTATGGAGTCAACCAATTTGGCCTGCCTCCTTTTCTTTTGGTCGACTCTTCAACGTAATCCCAGGATGGTCCATTCATTTTTGAATCAGTATTCTGATCTACTAGGTACTCTTCAGAACGTATTGGTTCCTCTACCATACCAGTATCAGCTGGTTCCACCACCCTTCTAATTAGTTGAACTGTTCTTTTCCCTGTGTTGACTTCAGTAAACTGATCAGGGAATTGTCTTTTCTACTTGTCAGCTTGCTCTTTATTCAGCAAGATTGCATTCAAGTCAATCTCTGCCAAAGGAAATATGTTCATGGCCACTAGCATTCGCTCGATCTTTTTGGCCTTGTACTTCTGACATAACTCCTTCGGCCTCAGTTCCTTTCTCCAGCTCCTAGCATTGTTTGTCCGGATTTGGATACTGCCCCACTGGCCGCTTCTATGGTTAATGTTTGGTTTGCATAGTCATGAACAACATGTGTTGTTCTCAACCATGGGCGTCCTAGTAGCATCCCAAATACCCTTGCACATCCAGAACTAAGAAACTGGTTTTAAATTTCTCCCTCCCAACTCTTATCTACATGTTTTCAATCATACCCGTCGCATGTACGACTGTCTGATCTGCCATTCGTACTTTGAATGGTGCTGGTTTCATATTAGTGATACCCATTCTCTGTTGAAGATGGACTCCCATTATGTTGACTTCTGCTCCTCCATCCAAGATAACACTTGAGAGAGGTTCCCACTGCTTCCTAACCTTGTAGTCCACCTGAATAAGTGGGAGTTCATCATCTCGGACAGCCGTCAGGTCCACTGTTCTGGCCTCCGCCTCAGCTTTCCTGCGCTGTCTGATAAAGTTGGCCACTTCAGGCAAGGTTTTTCTGATATCCTCCAGCTCTACAGTCAGCTTCTGACTTCTATGACAAATTTTCACATGAATTTCTTCTCTCTCTCTTGGTCAGACTGATTGTCAAAGCTTGAAGAACTGGTATCTTCACACTGCCATTCCTCTTTTGCAATGCTTCCACTCTCTTTCCATCCTCTCTCATTTCATCAGCTAGTCCATGTACCCCAACCAGCATGGTCTCAGTTATGGCCGATACTGAATGATCTTCATCAGTCGATTGGGTTGGTATCCTCTGGATGACTCTAGCTTCGGAACTTTTTGGCTGCTCCGGCAGCTTCTTGGCTAAATCCTCTATGATTTTAGCCGCTAGTTCCCTCTGCTCTTGCCACTCATCTACCACCTTCTCTTTACCTTTGGCCTTCCAAATTTCTCTTTGTTGAGCCCACTTGCTGCTGGTAGGATTGACTGGTGCTTCTGAAGTGTCTGGAATTTCTTCAATGACTACACCCTTGCTTCTAGTAACTACCCTGACTGGGACTGGCTTTGGTGCCTTGGCCTCAGTAGTAGTAGTTACAGGTGCATCTGGGCATTGGGCTGCAAAATGGCCATACTTCCCACAAGTGTAGAAATTCATGCTCCTATTCTGGAAGTTGCCTCGTCCTCTGCCTCTACCCATACCTGGTTGGAATCGGTCACGTCCCTGACCAGTACCACTGGTACCTGGTCTCTCCTCTTGAGCTACTTTGACTGGTTCTACCTTCACTCGTTCAGTGTAGGCAACCACTGACAGATCTTTGCCTTTCTTAAAGTGGTGGATTCTGATGCCACAATTGTTCCATAGATGACCAAAAGCCTTATAGTAGGTACATTGTGGACATTCATTGGAGATATGGTTCTTGGATCTGCATTTCGAACACCAAGTCTCCATCTTCCGAACTGGCTGTCTTGTGTGGCTAATTTTGGCAATTTGTCTAGCCATTTCTTCAATTTTCTTGGTCCAAGATCCCTTCTTTGACTTATCCTTGGCTCGTTCATCAGAGCTGCTCATTGTTCCTCACATCCGTTCAGCAAAATTTGCAAAACAGGCTTGGGATATTTTCACTGGTCTTTATGCAAGTCGCATTGAGGCTAAAATAGGTTTGCTTCGTAAACAACTGGAGCCGAAGATTATGCACGAGGAAGATAATATGGACACTTTCCTTGCTAGTGTCAAGGATATCAATGAGAAACTTATTTTTGCAGGTGAAGTCATTTCAGACAGTTCTCTTGTTCTTGATGCCTTACCAGATTCTTACAAGACTTTTGCTAGTACTTGGAGACTCATGACCCAAGGAAATCCAGAAGTTGTCAAGTTTGATGCATTAACAAAATCAACCATTTATAGGCTACTTAAGGACCTCTCTTCTTAAGCAAGAAAAGAGAAACCAGATGCTCTGATACCAATGTAATGGAATTGGCCTATTAATTTGAGAGTAGGGAAAATTAATTAGAGCAGTTTTGAGAAATTACTTTGTGAGCATAGCGGGTGAACATAATTAATAGTAGCAACATAAACATAGCATATAGTTAAATTGGTATGAACAATACTTTTGCAAGAGAGAGAATTTAGAGAACATGACAGCAGTTGAGGACCGGATTTATGTGGAGCCGGTCCCCTCTCCAATAGGCATTTGTATTACCATGCCTACCCCAATGATGGGCATACCGAGAAACATGCCATGGACCTCATTTGTTAGTAAAGCACCGCTACATGGTAGCTCAATGCCTGCAATAGTACCTACAAGTGTGTACCAATCGTATGCACCTATGGGTCATTGCACTCATGTAGTCCCTACCCCTCCCATTGTTTGAACTACCTATGCTCCACAACCACAACACCCAAGTTCTTATTTCCATGGGACTATACCGGCCAGCATTAGCATGTCACATCCGACGTCTGCTATGCCTAGGGCCACAAATATGAACTTTGAGCCACCACATGGCACAACATCGTACCCAACGTGGAACCCACGGGCTTTCTATGCTCCAATCCCAATGCCAATACCTACTCCACATGTAGTCTCTGGAGTACCTCCACCCATGGTGCCTGCTCACTTAGGTGACTTGGCAACATTTGCTCAAGCTATTGGTCGATCTATTGCTGAGAATATGCGTAGAACGCCTGATAGAGAGCCTAGAAGTAAGGTAGTACAAATAGACAAGCTCACACAAAAATTTAGCGGAGACGGGGATGTGAGAAAGAATATCAAAGTGTTTGAACAAATATGCAATCATCTAGGAGGACACAATGACCTGCACACTAAGTTATACACTCTCTATTGTGTGTCTTGAGCTTCCTTCGTCTTCTCCAAGCTGTGTGTATTTCTCTGCAACCCTAATTCCAACAATTG
The DNA here is from genome assembly GCF_014529385.1 of Adiantum capillus-veneris. Taxonomy (NCBI): domain Eukaryota; kingdom Viridiplantae; phylum Streptophyta; class Polypodiopsida; order Polypodiales; family Pteridaceae; genus Adiantum; species Adiantum capillus-veneris. Next base: position 112,102,445 of record NC_140955.1, read on the forward strand.
GTATCAGAGCAGGTCACATCCTCCCGGGCTTAGTCGCCAGCTGCTCCAGCACATGCTTGCTCACTTTCTCCGATTTCAGTGAGCTTTGGTGAGCGTTTGCAAGTCGAAAAATACTTTGGGAAATGGTTGAAGAGCTTGGTCTGCTCAAAATTTTGATTTAGGCTCATTTTGGCCTCCGTTTCCACTATAGGCAGTACTGCACATGCTATTTTGTCATTTTGTGCAAAATTTTTGTCAGTGCCGTTTTTTGCATAACAGGTGCCTTATAGTCTTCTAAGGTTTGTGCTATATAGCACAGGTTGTTCCCGCTACATTTCTCCTTTTTTCGAGCAGTTTTCACATCAGGTGCAACATTTACCATGGCTGACAACAACAACACAGATGTGTTCAAGATGTTTGCTGCTGAGGACAGGTTGGATGGGAACAACTACCCTATGTGGGCTTATATGATGCAACATGTTCTTGTGTCAAAGGGTGTCTGGAACATTGTGCAGGGCATTGATGTACGTCCTGGTTCTGAAGATGTAGGCGATGTTGAGGATGTTGCAGGTCTTGCTGCAAGGATTGCAGATGTTAGAGTTGTTTTGCCTACGACAGAATAAGCTCGTTGGGATGTTAAGGACGCGCATGCTCATGCATTGATTGCGTTGTCTGTGAAGCGCACCATTGTTCCTCACATCCGTTCAACAAAATCTGCAAAACAGGCTTGGGGTATTCTAGCAGGTCTTTATGCAAGTCGCAATGAGGCTAAAATTGCTTTGCTGCGTAAAGAGCTGGAGTCAAAGATTATGCATGAGGAAGATGATATGGACACTTGCCTTCCTAGTGTCAAGGATATCAATGAGCAGCATATTTCTGCAGGTAAAGTCATTTCAGACAGTTCCCTTGTGTAGACTATTCTTGATGCCTTACCAGATTCTTACCAGACTTTTGCTAGTACTTGGAGACTTATGACACAAGGAAATCCAAAAGTTGTCAAGTTTGATACATTGTGCACATTGCTGTTGCAATAGTCACTTTCCAGAAAAAACAGGACTAGACAGCGTGCAGTTGAACATGCTTTTATTGCTTCTCAAAGAAAGGGTGGTAACAGCAATGCAACCACTTCTTATGGTTCTGCTGCGAGTGGCAAAACTTCTGTTCCCAATGCTTCTGCTGGCAGCACTTCGTCTGGCAATTCTGGTGATAAGGGCAAAAAGAAGATGCGTTGCCATTATTGTAAAGCTAATGATCACTTGATCAAGCAGTGTCCTAAGTTGAAGGCAAAAGAGGCTAAGAAGAAAGAGGGTGGTTCCAATGCAAATGCCGGTTCCACTACAAATGCAGCCATTGTTGAGTCTTCTGTGAAAGGAGACTGTAATGCTGATGTTCATGCAGAATGGGCTTTTAGTGCAGAGTGCACTTACAATCCTGTTGTCCATGATGCATGCTTGTCAGTTGCTGCAAATTCACATGTGTGGTATTTCGACAGTGGTGCTACAAAGCACATTACCTCACATCGTGAATTGTTTACCTCTCTTGAGTCTGTCCCTCATGGGAATTCAGTCACTTGTGCCAACAATGCCTCTTATCCAGTTCAGGGAGTTGGAAAGATTGTGCTTACTGCTGCTAATTCACACTTGTTGATGCACTTTATGTACCTGGGATCAAGAATAAGCTCTTGTCTGTATCCGCACTTGCTAGACTTGGACTTGTCGTCAAATTTGTGGATGACAGATGTACAGTTCATGATCTCAGTTTTGGTGATGAAATTGTTGTATCTGGCCTTTTGTGCCGTGGGCTGTATAAGCTCACTTTGTATGACAAGTGTGGAAAAAATTTTGCAAATGCTGTTGCAGATTCAAGGGCTATTTCAGATGCAAAACTTTGGCATGCACGTTTTGGTGATCTGAATTTTGCCAGTTTGCTGCGTTTGCAAAAATCTGATATGGTTGCTTCTTTGCCACCTCTTGAAGCACCTGCCAAACATGTTTGTGAAGGCTGTATATTGGGTAAGATGCAGCGTTCTAAATTTCCAAAGGATGGTTCAGTTCGGGCCACATGCAGGTTGCAGCTTGTGCATAGTGATGTTTGTGGGCCCATGCAAACTCCGTCCTTGGGCAATTACCTGTACTTCATGACTTTCATTGATGATTACTCCAGGCATGCATGGGTATTTTCGCTTAAAGTGAAGTCCAAAGTTTTTATGTGCTTCAAACAATTTCTAGCTATGGCTGAAAATGTCTCGAAATGTACTATGGGCACCCTTTGTTCCGATCGAGGGGGGAGTATATGTCTCATGAATTTAATGCATTTCTGGCTAGTCGTGGAATAAAACACCAATGTACAGTGCCTTATAGACCTCAGCAAAATGGTGTTGCTGAGAGGAAAAACAGGTCACTGACGGAAATGCCACGATGTATGGTCAAAAGTCAAGCTTTGCCGCATTCTTCTTGGCTTGAGGCCATCATGTGCCCCACTTATGTACTTAACAGGTGTCCTACATAAGCTTTGCAGTCTATTAATCCATATGAAGCATGGCATGATAGAAAGCCTTCTATTGAGCACATGAGTGTTTTTGGTTGTTTGGCATATGCTTTGGTGCCACAAGTGCAACGCATAAAATTGGAGGATATGGCTATCAAATGTATTTTTGTTGGTTAGAGTGCTGAAAGCAAAGGTTAAAGGTTGTATCATCCGTAAACAAAACGTATTCTAGTTTCACGGGATGTAGTGTTTGTGGAAGATTCTGTTCAGCCCTTGCTGTCATGTACTAGAGACAATAATGTAAGCTCACAAGACACTCATAACACTTTGTTGCCTCTTTTCAGTGGTGGAAATACGAATGTAAGTTCCACTGAGGCAAATGTACAGCCTATGGGGGTTTCTGAAAATGTTCTAGATCAGCCTATTACTGATGCAGATGTACATGATGTATTTGATGAGGAAAGGGCTGAAAATGAGCAGGCTAGAGGTATGCCAAAATGGCTGATGCACACTTTGCGTGACAGTAAATTGGATGCACCTTTGTCTAGTCGTACTCGTTCAGGCTCTCGCCCTGCATCTTATGCATCAGATTGTTATGCTTTGGCTGTGTCTAGCTTACATGATGTTGAGGAGCCTCTGTCTTTTGATGAAGCACAAAATTCAGAAAATTGGATGGTTGCAATGCAATCAGAATATGATGCACTTATAGAAAATGACACATGGACTTTGTGATTTGCCTCCTAGCAAAAAGGCCATTGGTATGAAGTGGGTTTACAAGTTGAAATGCAAGCCGGATGGTGAGATTGATCGCCATAAGGCTGGACTTGTTGCAAAGGGTTATGCACAGAAAAAAGGCATAGATTATGAAGAGACTTTTGCTCCCACTTGTTGCATGAATACTGTGCATTTTCTATGTGCATTGGCATCCCATTTTGGTTGGGATGTACATCAATTAGACATTGTTACTGCTTTCTTGAATGGTGACATATTTGAGGAAGTTTATGTAACGCAACCTTGCGGTTTTGTCATAAAAGGACAAGAGGACAAATTGTGCAAATGTAACAAGGCTTTGTATGGGTTGAAGTAATTTCCTCGTGCTTGGTATGAGAAAGCTGACACTCATTTGGTGAAACAAGGCTTTCATAACAGTCGAACAGAAAGCACATTGTATGTAAAGCGTGAGGGTGATGTACTTCTCCTTGTGGTTCTTTATGTTGATGATTTGCTGATCACTGGACCAAATGAGAGACATATTGCTGAATTTAAGGATGATTTGAATGGTACTTTCAAGATGAAAGATTTGTGGCTGTTGCATCATTACTTGGGTATACAGTTTAAGTAGTGTGATGGTGGTATTGCGTTGTGTCAGAAAAGTTACATAGAGACATTGCTATGTAAGTTTGGACTTGAGGATTGCAAACCTATTGCCACTCCCATGGAAACAGGTTTGAAGTTAAGTCTACATGATGCTGGCGATCCTGCTAATGTCACTCTTTATGAAACTGCTGTTGGCTGCCTCATTTATGTATGCAACACAAGGCCAGATATTCAGTTTGCAGTCTCATAGGTCAGCAGATTTATGCATAGCCCAGGGTCTAAGCATTGGCAGGCTGTCAACATGATTTTTTGCTACCTTAGTGGCAGTTTACATCTTGGCTTGTTTTATCCCAAGGGGGGATCATTGCCGCCAGACTTACATGCTTTTCCAGACTCAGATTGGGCTGGTTGTTTTGACACGCGAGTGTCTGCAAGTGGTTTTTGTTTCATGCTTGGCAGTTCATGTATATCATGGTTGAGCAAGAAGCAACCTACTGTGGCCACTTCGAGTTGTGAGGCTGAGTACAGGACAATCTTCACAGCTACAGTTGAGTGTGTATGGCTCAGACGCCTTATGGCTGATTTAGGTGTTGGACAAGACACTGCCAACACTATCTACACTGACAGTCAGAGCGCATTGGCAGTTGCGAGGAACCCAATTTTTCATGCTCGCACAAAGAACATTGAGGTGAATTACCACTATGTTAGGGAGAGGCTCTCAGCAGGAGAGATCAGCTTGGCTTATGTGCCAACACATGACAACCTTGTGGATCTTTTCACAAAGGCATTGTCTCGTGAGAAGCTTGAAGCTTTCCGCAAAGCTTTGGGCTTACTCCCCTTTGTGGACTGATCATGTCCTTAGGGCATGGCACTTCCCTTTACTCATGTGCCAGCTCTCGTTCACCGCATCACTCCGGGGGGGATTTGTTACCATATACATGTGGTAGTGATGTGTGTGAACACACTAGGATGGTCAGGGCATGTTTTCCCTCTTTAGGAGGTTTTTTCCCCCGTGCATTGTATATACGCCCATCACTCTAGGGCTATCTATCTTTCCATTGCAGACTAAGTTATACACTCTCTATTGTGTGCCTTGAGCTTCCTTCGTCTTCTCCAAGCTGTGTGTGTTTCTCTGCAACCCTAATTCCAACAAAGATATATGAGATGACTTTAGCAGATCTCACCAAGGCTATTCAAGAGAGTCTTAGAGACAATCGTGCTCCGCAAAATAATCATATGTATCCAAGAAGGGAGCTACAATGGTGCTCAGTATGCTATGGACCGCATAGTACCAGTGAATGCCCTACTTTTAGAGTAAAATTCAATGGGAATTGCAATGCCTATGGAAGGTATGGTCATCAAGCTAAGGATTGCATAGTATTTAAGTGCACGATGGCCAATAGACCAACCTTAGCATGGACAGACACACCTTGAGTGCCTCCACTAATCCCGGCCCCACCTCTTGAACAAACAGCACAACAAATGGTCCCTACGGCCCAAAATGTTGTTCAAACAACACCCTTACCACCTCCAGTGCTAGGACCGCAACCACCACATTCGAAAATCACTTCTATGAATCAAGTGGGTTGTGAGTCATCTATTGCTTGTTTGGAAGGCTGTGAGGAAGATAAAGATCCTAATATTGCCTATGGGCTCGATGTGCTTGAAGAAAGTCCACAATACTACATGGAGGACTATTGGGGACAAGTCAAACCTGTATATCAAGTAGCTGCTCTTGCGGCAAGAGGCCAAAATATCAATTACACTGCTAAGAGACCACCTCTTCAATGCTATGAGTGTGGAGGTCCACATCGTGTAACCGAGTGTCCTATTAGGCTACAAAAGAACGCCGCACTAATGCAAACCAATCAAGCGAGCATGTCTACAATGCCGATACTCATGTGTAATCGATGTGGCATAGATCACTTGATTGCCCAATGTCCAAATAATCCAAGTGCATCGAAGATTACGCCATTGAACTTGATTGAAGTTACCGAGGAGACATCACAAAGTACACCTGTGGTACCAATAAATGTACTCACACGATCCATGCTCCAAAAACAAAACTATATTCTTGAGGAAAGAGACACGGCATCAATTGCCCAATCTCAGAAAAAGAAGAAAACACGAAGGAAGAGATCACAAAAAGTAGCGAAGTCAGACCCCAGTTCAAAGACCAACATAGGGACTAGTGACGACACCGTATATATGAAGGAGGCTAAAGAGGATTCTGATTCAGGTGAAACCATGGGGACCAAAACGTCCACTAAGATAGAAACCAACAAGGAAGACCTTCATGAGCCACAATGGCCATGATCCAAGAAGAAGATAGGAACTTATCCAAATCCTACAAAGGAGATTGAGCGAGTCAAGCAATTAAGGAGTTTGGTAGAAGATACCCAACGGGATCTAGAACCAACACCTAGGCAAATCCAGATTATAGACACCATCTTCCCTACGCAACAACAACCTCACCAAGTCCATAGACCCTTAGCCATACCTAGTGTCATCCAAGAAGAAAGTGACTTAAAGTCATGGGAAAGTGGGCGTACTCACTTCTTGATGGAAAGAATGTTTACAGAGGGACTACTTGATCCTATCAAAGAAATGGAGATCCCATCTTCCCCACGTCAAGGGACTGAAGTCCAAAAGGTGCCGTTAAACACTGCCAAATTGATAGATTTCATGTCTTCAGAAGTTAGAACCACCATCATGTCCAAACTATATAAAGACCCTGAGCTAGTCTCAGCTCTTCGAGCCTTCCTCAATGGAGAACTAAAGTTTGGGCTACCACAATTTGCATAGATGGATGGAGTTGGGGAGATGCCAATAGAGGAGGAACACTTAGATCCACAACCCAACCTAGATGAGAACCTTGTTATAGAAATACCTGTTAACAAGTAGGGACAATACTTTGAGGGTGATGAATCCAATGCGACCATGCCAATCACTACTTAGGGATTAACTGTGAAGGGAATCCTTGATGGTGGCGTTGGGGTTAGCATTGTGATTAAATTTTTTTGGGAAACTATGGGAAGACCTCACCTTGCGACTACAACTATAGTAGTGAAGATGGCCAATGGGTCTATTGTTAAACCTATTGGGATGCTAGAAGATCTCAAGATCAATGTCTTTGGACATAAAATAAGGATTACCTTCATTGTAATGGATTTCTCGAAACACACTATGGCATCGGAGATGATCTTAGGACGTCCTTTCATGAGGGAAGCAAAAACGGTGCATGACTGGTCTAAAACCCATGTCTACTTGCAGTTCCAAGATTCTATCATTCGAGTGGATCTTGTGACTGGTCGAGCACATCCCCTAGGAAACAGGTTTATAATTGATCATAGATCTAACACCACAGTTCACTCGGCCCCATTGCAGTATTGTTACACGTGTAAAGTGGACACTGATGTTGGGGAATATTCTCCTTATATGGATGTACTATCGGGGATGACTGAGTCGGACAATGTGGATTGGGTCCACCTAGCAGCAACCATAGACACTTGGGGAAACAGGGGGACGACTTGGGTAACACTTGAGGGGGATGAAATGCCACCACGCATACCCTTAAATATGCTAGAAGCAATGCATATAGCTTCTGACAAGACTCAACCCCATATAACAAAGAAAACATACAAGTGGGTCCCTAAATCTTCTTTAGCAACCATAGCCAGTGCTAAAAGACATGAGCCTGGTAAGAGACGTCCCATTCACCCAAGAAATGTAAAAAAACGTTGCGTTGGATTCCTAAAAAACTATTGGAAGCCCAAGGCTACTATAAAGGAAATGATCAAATCTAGGTGCCAAAACAGAGATTGTGTTCTTACCTGTCACTTGACCCATGTGCACCCAATCCTGTAGCTCCAAAAAAAATTGACGATTGTGGAAAGAAAAAAAAAATACAGAATGCTACACACCCACTCTAGAGCTAGTTTGGGTATCGAAGAAAGAACAATTTGTTCCACCTAGCTCAGGAAGGGGGGAGTCCCATGAAGCTTCTAGCTCCTCATGTACTGCATCCATAGAGGTAAAAGCTTCTCCATAGCCTCCACCTACAATAGTGGAACTCCATGAAGCTATAAACAAATCCACACCTCCCAGTGTTCAAGAATCACCTGATGAAACACTTCAAGTTCGATCCCGGGAGAGTACCTTACCACCCTTGCAACTAGACGAGGCACCTAAGGTAATAGAAAACTACTGGCAAAAATCCTCACCTATTAGCAACTGGAACAATTGGTTTCAAAGGGCGACAAGCACATTTCAAATGTTATGACCTACCCAAGGAAGGGGGGAGTGTTTGTTGACAGTCATCATTCACTTACTCCCCTCTCAACCTTCCTCCATGACCTCTCAATCTCCCAATCTTAGGGAATGTATATATAAAGCCTTATACTCACAAAAAACAAAAATAATAAAGAGCAAGAGCAATTAGCAAATGAGTATGCACAATAAAAGTCAAAACATTAACCCAAACCTACACATTCGCATCCAGTACACTGAAAGAGAAACCTATGTCATCAAACACCTTTGATCGTCATCACTCGAGTGATGGAGGGTAGGTAGAATTGGTATGATAGGAATGTTTTTTTAAAAGAGTTGATTAGCAAAGTTCTTTTTTCCCACTGATGTGCCTCCTAGAGGTATTCCTTGTGTTTCCTAGTGTGTACAAGAGCGCGTTGTTGTTGTTAGGATTTGGACCTTCATGGAATCTTTATCTCGACTCACTCTTCAAATCAAGCGCGACCATCAACACAAACAGGTGTTTCTTGTCCATTAGCATTGCCCCTTATCTTTTTTGCTTCTATGTTTGTCTGCTTTGATTGTGATTGGTAGCATAATATTTAGTGCCTTTGTTTAGTACCAAACATTAAATTCAATGTAATTTTTTGTCACAATCACTTGTCTAGGTTTAAAAATCAAGTACTCTGACTAAGCTAGTTTGACCAACCTAGGTGTTAGAGATCTTCTCTTAATACCATCGGTAATGCCTTTTTAATTATCAATGGTTACTTAAGTTCTTAATCCAATTTAGGCAGCATTGTGTGAAATTTACTAGGGATTTCTAGTGGACTTAGTCCCTATTGACCTTTAGCTTAAGTATTATAAAGGGGATCTACTAGTGTGATGAGCCTGGGGAGGTGTAACAGTGTTACATGACCCCCCAAAGCTACAAAATTAAAATGCTGAAAACGAACAGAAAAAAAATCAAAGTGCCACAATGTAAAATCTTAAGCTGGAAGAGAAATCTCAGCTTGATTTGGTACTTCACTCACATGTATCCCCTATGGTACTAGAGCCCTAGAGGTTCCCAGTGTGGGCGCTTTTCCTTGAAAAGCAAAAAACCCAAGGCATACAAAATAAGCACACACATTAAAATTCAATCACGGTGAAAAGACTTTGGGGGGTCAAAGAAAAGGTAATCAGTCAGGTGATGATTTCATGAGAAATTCCTTTTATCGTAGCTTAACTACAAGGTCTTCTAGGTATAGCCTCTAGTCAGCCCTCAGACATGAAATACTTGGCTCTCGCGATTAAACAACTTAATTGACCAAAAAAAATTGAGAAGCTTGCCCATGGTATTAATAGTCGATCTTTAGTGCCTTTCGACCGTTGAATTAGCGACCCCGAACTTGTTTAGTTTTTTACCTTCCTAACTGTTTATGCATTTGATTATATTGAAATTTAATGTTTATTGCTGACAAATGGTTTAGAATTATGCTACCAATCAAATTGTCTGCTTAAAACTTCATATGCTTTTTAATTATACATGAGAATGCAATTATTGTGCCAATGTTGTTTGATTTTGCAGTGACTGAAGGAGACTAAGGACATTCATCTCAAAAGCTCTTCCACCTCGATGAACAAGCTTCAACTCAATAGCTTCCGAGGACGGAATCTACATCAGGAAGGGGACATGTTAACCCTCATGGCTCACGGACACCCTATCACCTACGACGGATGTTGTATTATTTACTTGGTAGAGTCAGGTATCGGGCTTGTCGGTCCAATAGGAAAAGGGTAAGAGTGATCGCCGATGAGAGGTGCACTCTAACTGGAACATTCAAGGGATTAGTTGGCTAAGCATGGGTGCCCAAGTGTGAATGGGGCGAGCTCATATAAAAGTCAACTAAACCTAAAAATCACTCATTCTCTCATTTGTGCAATTGAACAGTGCTCTTGCTCCATCTCCATCTTCTTCTTCTTCATCTCCTCGTGTATGTGTGTATATGCATGAGAGAGAGAGAGAGAGAGAGAGAGAGAGAGAGAGAGAGAGAGAGAGAGAGAGAGAGAGCATTGCGGCGGCACGATGGTGGTGAGGCGGTTGAGCGTGGTGTAGCGGTGAGGAATCCTCCACGACAGGAAGCATAGAGCGGTGAGTGACACACCAACGCCATCTTTGAGATTACTAGTTTAGGCTTGTTGTGTGCTAGGAGCCATTTGTGGCTCGCACATAGTGTATTGGCAAGTTCCTTGCATTGACACGTGCGACAAACGCGCACAAAGATTATCAAAAATTCCTACAAGTTATCAATCAAAAAGACCTAAAGGGGAAAGAGAAGGACATAATCAAGGATTATTCACTTGAAGATGGGCTTCTCTATTATAAGCACCGACTTTACATTCCTAAGAACCCAACCTTGAAGGAGTTAATCCTTTATGAAGGACACAACACTCCAGTCACCGTCCATCCTGGTTATGCAAAGACCCTTAATGCCATAAGGAAAAGCTATTTTTGGCCAGGAATGAAAGGAGATATACTTTGCTACATCAAACAATGTGTTTCCTGTCAAAGGATTAAGGCTGAAAGGGTAATGATGCCAGGAAAACTTCAACCTCTTGGCATTCCTTAGATGAACTGGGAACTCATTAGCATGGACTTTGTAACAGGACTTCCTACCGTTCAAGGAGGTTACGACTCCATTATGGTGATAGTGGACATGCTGACCAAAGTGTCTCATTTGATGCCTGTGAAAACAACTTACATTGCATCAGACATAATCCGTGTATTTGTCAAAGAGATCTTTAGATTACACGGACTTCCAAAAAGAATAGTGAAAGAGATGCAAAATTTACTTCAAAATTTTGGAAAGCTTTATTTGAAGCCTTAGGTACCCAGCTATGTTTTAGTACAGCTTATCACCCTCAGACAGACGGTCAGACAGAAAGAGTGAATCAAGTTATTGAAGACAACCTTAGAGCTTACTGTAGTAGAGAACCCCAAAAATGGATACAATTTCTTCCTCTGGTGGAATTTGCCTATAAATACTCACTCCATAAAAGCATTGGGATGTCACCTTTTAATGCACTTTATGGGCATGAATGTATATCACCCCTAAATTTTTTTGACCCCACTACAAGAGTAGAAGCTTCAAAACAAATGTTGGATGAGATGGATGCCCAAACTAAGGCCATACGACAGGACATTCAAGCAACTAAGGACCACCAAAAACATTATGCTGATAAAAAAATGGTATGATCGATTCTTCAAACAAGGGGATAAAATATTCCTTCGGGTCCGGCTAAAGAGAAGCAATCTATCCTTGGGAAAATTCAAAAAACTGAGTCCCAGATATTGTGGACCTTATGAAGTGATAAAAGTAATCAATGATCAAGCTTACAAACTAAAGTTACCTGAACACCTCAAGGTCCATAATGTATTTTATATCACTCATCTAAAACCTTATATTCCAAACCCCAATCACACTCTAAACGACGAATAGATTGTGATGCAGAAGGAAGGAATTCTTAAGCTCCAACCAGATTGTATTCTCGATAATAGTGATGAGCTTGCCCAAGCTAGATTTAGTAGCAGGTGGTGCTAGGGGAAGCTGGGGGATAGCTTGAGGTGCAAGAACCTGCCAGAATTAGCCTAAGAGTCCTAAAAACCTAGAATAAGGCCCCCCTCTTCACAAAAAAATTCAGACTAAAGAGTCCTGGCCATTTCTCTCTCACCTAGAGAGAACTCTACTCAAAAATCACTAGAGAGCAAAACTCTAGTTGATTAATCCATGGCTACCACTATAGCTCCAAAAAGGACCCGAGGAGGCCTATGGAGGAGAGTCTACAGGCACCAGTACACTAGCAGATGGCTGACCAGTCTCAGGTGGATTTCCATTTATTCACTTAAGTCTTTAGATAGCCTAAAGTTCTTATATAAATTAACATCACATACGTAAGAACTAGGAAGGAATAATTGGTCGAAAATGGAAGGTAACTTCCAAGAAACCAACAAGCATTGATTGTAAACAGGAAAGAAATGTTTGGGTTATGACTGATTGACCTAGGAAAGAAATATTTGATCATCCTTAAGACAGCATGTCTCAAGACACCTCTGAATCCTTGGAATATTTTACTCCAGTGAGTAATGATGGTGAATCAGCCATGGATGAGTCGGTTTCCTCAGTGCGCATGGAATCTTTACCCCGTGCTTGTCTTTGCTTGTGGATATTACTTAGGATATCGTGTTTATCCTAGAGGAACCGTCCGGTTGTATGGGCAACCGGTTGGCGTATGGGCGCCCGAATTTTGGGTGATGATTTTTTTCCACCGGCGGTTTTTATAAATAAGGAATGGGTACCGTTTTTTTTCACCCCTGTATAGGTGGACTTGAGACAAACCATTACAGGTTAGAGTTACTTTGGAATGACAGTACCTTGTCTTAAGTCTAAAGATGTCTATTTGCTAAAAGAATGTTTTCAACATTGTTTTCAAGGATTGTTTTAATGAAATCCGGTTATGATGGATATAAGGAATCATTATTTTAATTGTGATAAGAATGTGGTAGTAATCAAATAACAAAGCATCATGTGTGAGTGCGGGGTGGTAAGTGGGGATTGACTAAGGTTGTCAATCATGGACAGGTGGACCTAATTAGTCAGGTAATCATCCATTCTCGCACCATTAGGAAAAATATGAACCCTCTAGGGGTCCTTTGGGATTAAGGTTAATTAGAGGCCAGCCAATAGGAAGAGGGTGGTGGACACACTCTATACCCTCAAAAAAGTAGGGGGACAAGGTAGCCTTACACCTCTTAATGGCCTCTTACCTAGTGAGAAGGTAAGGGAGGTGGCTAGGGGAAAGGGAGGGGGGGGGACCACTTTGACATTTTTTCCCCCACTTTTTGGCCCGGATTTAAAAATACACTAAAAATTTCAAAATTTCAAAAAATTTCAAATTTCAAGTTTTCCCTCCTTAAAAGGTCCTCTAACCTATTTCATGGTCAAAAAAGTATTTTTGACCTCTAAAACTAAAAAACGTGCACTAAAAAATTCCAAAAAATTAAATTTTTTCAAAAAATTTCAAAACATCATTTTCCACCCTCCAAAGTCTTTCCAAACCTATTCTGTAGCTAAAAGTGATTTTCCCTCTCTACAAACCCTTTTCCAAGCTCTCCATGGTTGCAACAACCACATGCACCCCCTATAGTCCAACATTATCTCTCTACTAGCTTTCTCCCATCTCCATTGTAGCACCAAGCAAGCTTCTTTCCCATCTCTTCCCCTTGCCCACCACATAGTTCCACACCAAGCTAGCTCCTCTCCCTTCTCTCACCTCCATTACAAGAATGAAACAAGATTCTCCTCCTACTTTCATTCACTCGCACTACATGGAAACCTCTACTCTCGAAGGTGGAAAAAGCATCAACTCACATGACTTGCATACCACAAGAACAGGAGGTATGAATAGTGCATGAGCATTGCAAGGATTCATCTCCAACATAAAGATAGAATGGTGAGAAAACTACCCTTGTAGCTTACATTCAGAGCTTAAGATCATCTCCATCTTTAAGTTTATCATGCTGGAGGGAATTAACCTCTTTATGGCTTTCAATGTTTAGGCTTCACACCTCATAACATTGGGTGGTGCTATTTTGTTGATGGCTTTGGTGCGCCATCTATAGTTTTGTAGCATGTGATTGAGTCTCACAATGTAAGTAAGTTGTGTTATCTATGGAGAGTCATCAAAGATTTTTCTTATAATTTATTCTTTGTATAGTTGTCATTGGATTATTAGAATGATATCATTTTGTACTTTATAACTTTGTGCTCACATAATCTGTTGTTTACTTACAGAGTCAACTTGTTTTGAGAGGACATGAGCAAGCAACCATGTGCAGAGATGGAAATCACCCTATTTTTGTTCCGTGAGGAACCTTTCACTACCGTGTTAAAAGATTTTGATAAGAATAGTAGGATTTTTGTAGAATCTTGAACCAATAGGTACTCTCTAGGAGCTCTTAGAAAAGCCATCCCTATATTACTACTATCTTCCCTAGTGTCATAGACACACAAATACTCGTGTATATGAATCTCTAGATGAGAAAGACAAATACTTGTAAGAGAAGCCTAACAGCAACAACATTGTCTCCATTTGTAATTATTTTTATGAGGCTGGATTCCTCTATAAATGCAATATAAATATTTCTTTTTGTTAAATGGTGTCGCACTGAGTGAGAGTATTTTATTTAGATTACTGGAGTTTCATACAGATTTGAGAAATATTGTTGATTTTTTTGGATATTCTGATTTGCCTGTAAGATGTTTGAAGTTTCAAGTCTTAATCATTCCACCATGAAGAAATTCATACAATATTTTGATTTCAGTTTAATCACTAATGGTTATTCTTATTAAGTGGATCATAACCTTTGTTAAGATGTCCTCATTTGGGGATGTTGAATATATATCAATAGCAACATTTCAAAAGTTGAGAAAGCTAAATTCTTGTTTTCCAAAATGTTATTGTTTCCATACTATGCCTATGCCAAGCTTGACTTAGAGAAATGACAACTTGAGATGGAGGTGTAGATATATAGGGGTGAATTAATATTGATTCTTGTTTCATCATATATATTATAAAGCCTTTGAGTTTCCACCTTTTTGAGTAGTGTTGACAAGTTTTTGGTATCAAACCTTCTTAAATATCCCTATTCATTAGCTATTGGTAGCTATTTATTTGGTATTGTTAAAGATCATACCAATAGCTATCACCTTGTGAACTTAATTGTTGAATTGCGGATTTGATTTTTACTATGTAGCTCATTTGGATAGAGAAAGTGTAAACATAAATTATAGATACATGCATTGTTAACATAGAAGATATGTATCACTCGAACCTATATAACTGCTAATCAAGAAACCTTTGGTCGGATACTATAACAATAGGGGTCACATGTGGTTTTAAATACCAAAGAAATGGCTTAACCAAAACATTTCCAAGAACACGAGGTGAACACAAGGAAGTAAAAATTGGCTCCTTGTTTGGTTGATTTCTAGTGCTAAATGTTCTGAGTGTACAAAATTTGTGAGGCCTTTGACCTTGCGAGTTCACTAAAGTATATGTAACATAGCACATGTGTTCAACAGAAGGGAATTTATATTCTTGTAAAGTTACAGAAACATGTGTAGGTAAGGCCTATAAGGGCTACTTTCAATCCATTGTGGTGAACACACATGATATAGGAAAATTTGACATAGTGAATACTCCGGACATCAAACACTACAACTCTATCTCATGGCCATACATTAAAACAAAGCCCCTATTTGTCATTTTGAAGCCCCAGAGACCCTCAACAAGAGGGACCACAACGGCGCGTAGAATGCCCATCCAGGCACAAATAGGGACCAAGATATTTCCAAGAACAGGGGATGGACACAAGGAAGTAAAAAATGGTTGATAAGCATGACACAAGGTTTAGGTATCTGCCATTTGGGGGGGGGGGGGGAAGGGGTTTCTATGAACACATTAAACTACCCAGTTCTATCTCATGGCCATGCATTAAAAAAAGCTTGTACTTGTCATTTTAGGGGCCCAGGGACCCTCAACAAGAGGGGCCGCAAGGGCGCGCAAACTGGCCATCCAAAATTTTTGGATGGCCAGTTTGCGCGCCCTTGCGGCCACTCTTGTTGAGGGTCCTTGGGCCCCTAAAATGACAAGTACAAGCTTTTTTTAATGCATGGCATGATACAATGTTTAGCTATTTGCCATTGTGGGGGGGGGGGGGGGGGGGGGAGAGTTTGCTATGAATACATCAATTTGCCCAATTCAATCTCATGGCTATGCATCAAAAAAAGCTTGTACTTGTCATTTTAGGGCCCCAGGGACCCTCAACATGAGGGGCCACAAGGGCGCGCAAATCAGCCATCCAAAAATTTGCCATTGTGGGGGGGGGGGGGGGGGGGAGTTTGCTATGAATGCATCAATTTACCCAATTCTATCTCATGGCTATGCATCAAAAAAAGCATGTACTTGTCATTTTAGGGCCTCAGGGACCCTCAACATGAGGGGCCACAAGGGCGTGCAAATCAGCCATCCAAAATTTTTGGATTATGACCATGCATAAAAATAAATCTTGTACTTGTCATTTTATGACCATGGAATCTGAAAATACTCAGAGAACCAATGTTTTTTATTGTGTTAAGGACTGCATTTCCTACATACAAAACTTTCTCAAAATCTCACCCTAACACCTTCAAAAGTGGCTTCCAAGGAGTGCCCTCGATCAAAAATTGAAACTGAAGGAAAACAATCAGAATGAACTCCTAGACTGTGTACAAACTTTAAAATAACCAAAATTTCCTTTAAAAAAAAGTTATTGCTAAAATTTTGAAAATAGACCACCCTTAGACTTCCCACAATGATAGAAATCAAAAGGTTCAAGGAGAGGTCTGGTGTCACAAGTGCATGGTAGGAATCTAATCGAGGCTTATTCCGTCAAGATCTCTTATACTTTACTATGTCTTCTCATGTACAATCTTACCAAACAAAAACAAACTTACATTTTAAATGACTACAAATTTTATTTAACTTATCAAACAATCTAAAATATGGTAGACCTAGAGTGCTCTTACACATCAACAAACAAAAAAGTCCAAATTTCTTCTCATTAACTTTGATAAACATACATCTGTGAACACTTTACAAGGAGTAGTGTGGTCATAGTTCTTACATCCATTCCATGACATGGTATGCTCCTGGGGTGACCTATCACATAAAAATATCTTTGGTAGGAGTGCCCTCATGTTAGGAAAGAGTGTGTTGCTGCTGATGAAAAGTTTTTGCATTGTCCTACTAGGGATCTCTTCATGTCAGCATAATGATTTTTGGTGTAGTGGGAGCCACATTGCCGCTGAGGAGAGCTTTGTGCCACCGTAAAAGCTTCATGTTATGCCAGTTCCTTGAGCCGTTCTTGAAAACAACGCCACTCAACTAGCATAGTAAGAGGTCACCTTGTAACAAAAACATGTATGAATTCAACATTTGCAAGCTATATAATGAAGACACTTGTTAAGTATATGTTGTACAAATTTGCAAGTATTTCTATCTAGTTGGGAATAAACAATATAAAAATATACATTAGGATGAGGCTACCACCCCTAATAAGCATGGATTTGAAGCACCTACCTGCAAGATGTACAAAGAAGACTATTTTAGAGGAAAAGTGGTGACACTTGGCCTCTCTAACCAGTAGCCTTTCACTATTTGTGCATAAAAGCAACCTTTGTGCCAAGCACTACAAAACAAGTAGAGGCAACACCTTAGACTTCAAAGTTTATGATAAGAAGAACACAATCAAAAGTAAGAAGTATATTGTTACCTTGCATAAAGGGGTGTTTTATTCAAATATGTGATGGTATTGGCAAGATATTGAAGAATCGTGAACATTCATCTCACCGATGGTACGACGTTCTTGGGATGACCTCTGCTCACCCTCACGTGCGGCCTTCGATGCAAACGTTGCGAACAAGCAAATATGTATGCATACGATTTGTGATGTCCTTGAGCACCATGGTAGCTGTTGCATGAGGAAGAAAAGGATGAAAAGAGAGAGGGGGGAGGGAGAGAGAGGAACATGGGAGAAGACAAGGGGGTAGTGGGGGAGAGAGAGAGAGAGAGTGGAGAAGGAGGAGAGAAGGGGGCAGGGAGGGAGAGGGAGGAACATGGGAGGAGAGAAGGGGACAGTGGGAGAGAGGGAGAGAGGGGAGGAGGAGGAGGGAAGGGGCAGGGAGGGAGAGGAGAGGGAGAAAGGAGGGAGAGGAAGAGAGAAGAAAGGTTTTTTTTTGGGGGGGGAGTTTTTTTTAAAAAATTGGACTTTTATTGCTTGTAAGTTTAAAAAAATGTCAAAAAATACTTTTTGATATGGATATATGTTGGGGGGGAGTTTTAAGTCAAAAATAAGTAAAAATAACTTTTTTTAAAAAAAGTCAAATTTTGGCTCTTAGTGATCCACGTTTTTGATGATGTGGCCACACCTCTTTACTCCCTTCACTTTCAAAAAGCTAGAGAGAGAAGGTGACCTCCTAGGTCCACATCCTACATGTGTCTAAAAAAAAGGCTGGAAAAGCCTACTCAAAACTAGCTTCTTGAATGCCCTTGTCCCCTTAACCCTACACACCATTAGCTTTAATCCCTAAAAATTAGGATTCCTTACAAGGCCCATGCAAGGTTCATATTTCTCCTAATGCACTAAAAACGTTTAGAAACTTCTCTACTTGGAAGAGGAGTCCACCAGCAGCCAGCTGTGCCCTCACATATGTTGGGGGAAAAAAGTGTTGGTTACGGAAACCTTAATCCAAATGATGGAAGCTATAGGGCCGAAATAGTTTAGAAAAATTCAAAAAGTTATCCCGTTTCCACTGTGAGACAGAACTAGGTCACCTTCTAGGGCTATAAACCCAAGCCATTGTTAATGGTAAATGTATATTCCCTGGATTCTTCTTGTTTAGAGACTTTGATTTTACTAGGCCTAGAGACTTGTCAAGGATCCCATCCCGCTTTTTGGTGTCGGTAGGTTTTGAGACATCATAGATTAGCTAAGGTTTTAGTAGACCTAGGTACTGCAAACTCAAAGACGAAGTGCAGGTAGAAATCCAAGAAATTAATTTAAGATGTTATCTGAGAAACTGCACAATTTTAGAAAACCATACAGTTGTGCACATGCAATCCGATTTGTTGTACATGGACTACAATGCTTAGGTCTACTCACATTTGGAAAATCCCATAGATCGACCAAGAGAAGAAAGCCTGATTGGAGAACCAAGTCAAAGGTGGTATTGAGGTTAAGACAAAGTAATCTATAGCATGATGTTAAGCATCTTCAAAGATGACACCGAATTTGGCGAGCACATAAGCAAGAACTCCTCAATGGGATCTTTTGGGGGTGGCCATTTAATGAGCTAAAACCCAGCCACAAGCTACCGAGCTAGGATATCAAAGAAGGTGCAAAATCAATAATGTCTATAAGTAGTTTTTCTCCCAAATCCCTCCATAAAAAGATATATTTCGAAGACATTAATCTTAAAAATATCAGCTTTGCTTGCTCTTTGAATACCTTTTCCTAAAGAAAGATATTTATGATCCAAATTTTCTCCTTTGTATTTCAAACATGTCTACGGAAAGACCTTGATATTAAAACTTGGAAACCGAATGTTATTAGAGAATATTTAAAAAAAAAGAAAATATCAATATACTATAATAGTAAAGTTACATAAAGCAACCTACATCAATAACTAATTTAAAGCCAAAGAGAAATTTCATAATTCAAATTTGATATGTTGATTGATGTTTTATGCACACTTTGACCCCAAAATCATGGTCAAATGCCATTTTATCTTTGATTTGAGTGGCTGGATGACTACTTTTTGACATCGGATGTGAAAGTTGTGACACTTTGAAAGTGCAACCTAGAGTAATTTCACCAGCAAAATTAGCTTGTAGGACCTCCAATGGTGCTACTTTTTATGAAAAATTAATGTAGACTTTCTCTTTATGAAATTGAAAAACAATTCTTTGTATTGAGAATACTTATAAATATATTTTATAGACTAAAAATAGCTCAATATAATATGAAACTATCTATATTTTTTTAAAAACTAGCTAAAGTATGGAGTACCAAAAATTACTCATGGATTTCTCCACAAAAAATATGAATTTTTCTTTGTGAAGCTTAATCTTTGCAAAAAAATCTGTTGTAGTATAATTTCTCCAAACATAGGTGTGTGTGAGCTAGTGTGGGACATAATTCATTTGGCCAAATTTGGTTGTCTTATATATAATCTCTCTCGAAAAATATGGTTTAATCTTGGACTACAAGATGCATTTTTTTAGTAAAATATGACGGTGAGCTAGACTAAAATATAATTTCATTGAAGAAAGATAATTGTGGTGGCTAGGGTTGAGATCTAGTTTCTACCACAAAATATAGCTTTTTCTTGGACTCTAGGGTAGTTTTTTCAGACTAATTTGACTTTCTTCTCTTTATTCAGTGCTCAAAGTGGCTACTTCAAACCAAATTTCTTCAAAGATATAGAATTTTTCTTTGGATTAGATCTTAATCTTTGCAAAGAAATTTGGTTGTAGTCTATGTTGCAACATAGATCTCCAAAGGCTATATTTGCAAGCTATCCTTAACATATTATCTGTTGCAAAATGCAGCTTTTTATATGAGTTTTTTTAACATGTTTCTTTATGGTATATATTAGATATGCACTTCCACTTTAGTTCACTTTACTTACACATTTTCCTTAGCATACATATTTCAAAGGGAAATATATATCTCATCAAGACGAATTATATGTAGCTCGTCATTCCTAGCTCGGATGTTTTAACTCGTGAAATTAACATACCCGGAGCTTTTGATGGATGAGCATATTGGAATGCCACCTATTACGATATATTGTTCAAATTGTGGAAGGAAAGGAGGACATTTACCAAAGCATTATCCCAAGAATCTGGACAATGAGAACACATCAACTATGGAGCAAAGCAGAGAATAAACTGGAAAAGTGGATATCAATGTAAGTCACCTAACCCTCTATTTTTGGCACTATCAAATATGCATGCACTAACTTTAGAAACACCAATAAGGGCACTCCAACATCAATGTCTACATAAAAATTCATGAACACTTTGAAGGGTTAAAAATGGAACCACACGAGAAGTCTTCTTCTCACACAATGCTATATTTTCCTCTGAACACTTCAGTTTTACAAAAATGTCCTTTATACCTAGTTGTACTCAAAATGGCCTTAGGATTCATTCCCATGGGATAAAAGTTCATATAATAAGAGTTGGATTTTATGGGTAAAAAATAAAAAATTGGGTTTGGGCCACTTTGATGTAACAATGTGGCTTTTACAAAGAATATTAATCTAGAAGTGGTCATGGCGGCATCTCCAAACAGTTCCCCCTCCTAGACAATGCACATCCTTGACCTTGTTTAATCGAGGTCTCAAAATTTGTAGGCGTCAAGTGCATTGAGAGCTTAGAGGTACCTTGTGGCCCTTGCTTCGGCTTCAACTACATGTGCAATGTATTTCAAACGGTTTGAGACCACTTGAATCTGAGATATAATGTGCCTTTCTTGTAGGTCCTTGGTCCACCAATGAAGATAGATGACTCAAATTTGAAAAATTGATGATAAAACTTTCCTAAATATTTGCAAGTAATTGCTTGGTAAGTACCTTGTGGCCCTTGCTTCGGCTTCAACTACATGTGCAATGTATTTCAAACGGTTTGAGACCACTTGAATCTGAGATATAATGTGCCTTTCTTATAGGTCCTCGGTCCACCAATGAAGATAGATGACTCAAATTTGAAAAATTGATGATAAAACTTTCCTAAATATTTGCAAGTAATTGCTTGGTAAGAGCATCAACCTTGCGTACAAAACCCAACATGATGATATTCTTTGAAAGATTATTGTCATAAAGTCTAATATCTAACGAACCCAAATGATTTTCTCATACTAAACTAATCATTTAATGTGGGAGAATAAACGGGAATAAGGGTTAGAATATAGACATGTGCTTATGGATCTATCTCAACATAGGGCCAATGGTAAAAGGGGTGCAAATGAGAGATGGTTTGTCAAAGATCGAGACTAGCTAAGGGAGCTCAAAGACCTTAGGGTTAGCTTCATTAAAGACCTCCAAATGTTAGTGCTAAAAGTCCTTTGACCTTAGGCAAGCTAGGGCTGTGCTTGAGGGGGGAACCCGACCCAGGCTTGAGGTGCTAGTTGTGCTTGCTGACTAAGGTGCTTGAGGTAATTAATGACTAAGATACTAAGGTGCTCCATGACTAAGGTGCTTAAGGGGTAAGGTGTTCAAAAAGTCAAAGAATATCCCTATTCATGAGAGGGCGAGCCCTCTTTGTAGGAGCTAGAGAGAGAACACACACA
This sequence comes from Adiantum capillus-veneris, assembly GCF_014529385.1. Classification (NCBI taxonomy): domain Eukaryota; kingdom Viridiplantae; phylum Streptophyta; class Polypodiopsida; order Polypodiales; family Pteridaceae; genus Adiantum; species Adiantum capillus-veneris. Next base: position 112,124,412 of record NC_140955.1, read on the forward strand.
CCCTCACACAAGGCAAGCTTGGTATGAAGAAAGCATCTAGGACACTTATCAAGCTCCTCTCCATGTTACCCTCATAGTGTGCCTAAAGCCTATTGGTTGGCCTCCCAAGGGGTCCAATGATAATTTAGTTAATTTAATTAATTGTTTTTGCATTTATCAAGTCCTCTCTCTCAAAGGGGTAAGAAGGACACTTGCCCTAATGCTACCCTTGTTGCTTGATATGCACTAAGCATGTTATTGTCCAAGCTTGAGGAGGTACAATCAAGTGCAACCTAGTGCTAGAAGAGGGGGTCGACCAAATCAAGGATGGGGCTAGCTTTGGGGATATACTCTCTCTCTCTCTCTCTCACACACACACACACACACACACACACACACACACACACACACACACACACACACACACACACACACACACACACACACACACACACACACACACACACACACACACACACACACACACACACACACACACACACACGTTGTGTGCAAGAGCTCCATATCCTTCTCCAAGCTTGTAGAGAAGTTGAGAGCCTACACCAACACTCTTGGCTATGGAATGCAAATCCAACCAAGAGCCATGCTCCAGTGCTTAAGATTACCATCTTCTCCATATTCATTACTGTGCTATTATGTATGCTAAGCAAGAAGAGTGACGATAAGTGAGGAACTATTTCTTTCTCCTAGGAATGTTTCTTCTTCTCTTCCCTACCCTTATTTTCCGCTAGCTCTTGCCACCTTTGAAGGTGTTTGAGGCCTTGGGACTGAGGCTGGGGATAGTTTATGCTTCTATAGAGTCTATGTTATGCTCGTGATGCATGAAGCTTTCCATCTTCATTGCATCACCTAGGTCACAAGGAACACAAAGATTGTATTGTACCAAGTCTCTCTTGATGGGGGAATTTATTATACAAAAGCCTATTGGAGGGGGGACCGGCTCCTCATAAATCTGGTCCTCAACTATTGTCCTCTAAACTCTCTCTCTCTTACAAAAGTATTGTTCATGCCAAGTTAAGTAAGTACTATGGTTATGTTGCTACCACTAATTAAGTCCACCCTCTATGTTCTCAAAGTAGTCTCACAAAAATGTTCACCCTAATTCTCTTAATTTCCGCTATTCTCAAAGTTCATAGGCCATTTCCATTACATTGGTATCAGAGCTATTGGTTTCTCTTTTCTTGCTTAAGAAGAGAGGTCCTTAAGTTGTCCATGAAAGGTTGGGCCTGTTTATTGCAATAGGGCAAGTGGGATAGGGATCTATTATCTTGGTTGTGAAGGACTTAGTTCAAGGTACACCGTTGGGAACTATAGTCTTAATAATGGAGCCTCTTGGGGCTTGCCTTTGGCTTAACCATTATTGATCTACAAGCAAGCTCAATAGGAACCATAATCAATTCAGCAATGTTAGACCCTCTCTCTTAGTCTTTGCAATCAATAGTGTCTAAACCATAATCGATCGAGCAATGTTAGACCCTCTCCACTAGTCTTTGCAATCAACAGTGTCTAAACCATGTGTGTGGCTGCTTGAGAACTGATTTTCAAAAGTAAAGAAGAGTAGTGACTAAGGTTTTTGAGGGTATCAAAACACAAAGTAATTCTATACACAAGTATAATTAGCATGGCTGACAATAACCAAGAGAGTAGAATGAACATTGACAACTTTGATTTTGCACATGAAGGTGATAATGATGATGTCCCCATGTTTGTAAATTACCTTGTTACTAGGTTGCAGCAAGCTATGGGCAACCTTGCTTTGCAAGCCAAAGTTACTGAGCAACTTCGTGCTTATGGGATTTCCCTTCCTCTCCAAGAGTAGAGAGAGCTTAGGAAGCCTCTTGATTAGATCCCCAAAAGACGACTCTCTCCCATAAGAGAAGAGGAATCCAAAGAACAAGAATGAAACGAATCCCTAAGTTCCTTTGAAGATGTGGCTCCACAAAGACGGCAGTCTAGACGATCGCCAACTCCTCCCAAGAGGAAACGGTCAACCCACATTCCTTCTCCTTGTCACTCCAAAAGGGAAGAGAGGAAACAAAGGAAGAAAAGGGTAAGAAAGAGGCCACCCTCTTCTCCCTGTTTATTCACCTTCCTCCTCTTTCGACAAAAGCAATAGCTATTCTCCTAGAGAATACAAGAGGGGAGGACATTGCAAATCTTACCCTGTATGGCAAAGCTCCCAAAAGCTAAAGAAGTTCAAAGAGGGAGGAAAGAGTATCTCTTTTCTCACCTATGATGGCACCTTTGGTGCTAGCAAATAAGTATTGTCCTTCATCCAACAATTTGATGTAGCCTTTAGAGATGAGGGCTTCATGGAGTCCTCCAAGCTACACCATGTAGCTATGCACTTCCAAAAATCTGCTCGTCGATGGTGGGCTAGACTTCGTGGCAACAATGAAAGACATGGAAAACTCTACAAGTTTCCATCATGAAGCAATTTCTTGCAAGCAATGTAAAGGACAAAGAACTTACCAATGATGGAGTTTGAAGCTTCTCTCCCATGAGTCTATCCAAAAATATGTGGACAAGTTTTGGGATTTACATCTCAAAGCTACTGTCTTTCAAAAGATAGACTTCGTCAAGCAACAAAAGCAACAATTCTATGTGGGATTATCTAAAGAGATGGCCAAGTACGTCAACTCTCAATGGCCTAGTTCGATCATCAAAGTAATCCAACACACTATGGTTGGTTTGTGCATCAATTTCCAACAAGGGGCTAGGAGGAATATCAATCCCATGGAAAGCAAAGATAAAGTGATACAAAGGGAAAAACCAATGCCTAAAATTCTTCCCAAGGCTATTCCAACAACAACAACAATCAGTCCAAGGAAAAGGGAGTTTACAAAGGTAAAAATAAACTCTCTCCTGAAGAGCTTGAAGCTTTTCGCAAGGATCGTAAATTTTTTAAGTGCGGAGAGCAAGGACATGGCTATCATCTTGCCCCAAGAGAAATGCCCGCAATGAGACTCCTAGAGCTTCCAATATTGAAACTCCAAAAGAGGATTCTCATTGCAGAGGATCACCTCTCTCCTATGCTTGGGGAAAGGTAAGGGAGCATGATGCCTTCATCTTGTTTGACCCTGGATCTACTCACAACTTCATATCAATGGAGTTGGCCACCAAGTTGGGCATTCAAGCTTTTGAGATGGGAGATGCTGTATTTGTCTATACAGCTTTCAAGGGATAGCAAGCCTTCGTTACTCCCTTGATTGGGAAATTGAGGCTTCATGTCCAAATCTATGTCGACAAAGAAGACTTTTTCATCTCTCCTCTCCAACATGAGGATGTTATCCTATGGGATTTATGGTTCAACCACATGGCTACCAACAGGAAGTTCCCTAAAAGGAGAATCTACTTCACCTACAAGGAAAAGAGCATGTATATAGATGCTAGTGAGTCTAATCTTACTAAACCACTTGTAAATCTTCCTGCTTTTGATAAATCAATGAAAAGCTCAATTTTTGTGTACATAATTGTTGGAGCCCCATTGGTCCAACTGTTGTAATGAGCCCATCTTGTAAAGCATATCAAATTCCATTTTTTTATGTCAAAGACGTCTTATCATTTTGATCCATTCGTCTGGATTATGTAAATATTAGTCAGTTAGTCAGGACTCAGATTTATTCCCACTTTGTAATCATGAGCAAGAGAACCCCATGTACATTTTTGAGCTAGGGTGACTAAAGTATAAAAGTCACCTTAGAACCATTTGGGAATAACATTTTTTTGAATTAATCCTGTGTCGTACGAGTCTGAGAGAGAGAGAGAGAGAGAGAGAGAGAGAGAGAGAGAGAGAGAGAGAGAGAGAGAGAGAGAGAGAGAGAGAGAGAGAGAGAGAGAGTGAGTGTGTCTTATCCTCTTCGCTACGCACTTCTCCCTCACCGGATTCATGACGCGACCACACCATCGCGGTAGTCTCTCCGAGAGCTACGCGCCCACGCCACGCATTCGCCGTTTTGAGTTGATCACGATCGACTCTTCCTTGAGCTTGTTTTGCTTGTAAGTAGCACAAACATTGTCTGTTTTCAATAATCAAGTGGTTCATGGAATGAGAAAGAGATTAGCTACACATAGTTACTGATAAACTTAAGTTTCGCCCACTTTTGGATTATGACATGTTGGTCTATCGGGATAGCATTCGAGATAGCTAGGGTTCAAATCTGGTGAGATTAGACTTATAGGTAAGTATGTCCTAGTGAGAGGATGGTGCCTAGTAAGTTTGATGCGATTCCGAGTTCATTGGACGTGTGAACTGTGTTGTGAGCGTTAAGGGATAGAGTGGGTTGCAATCTACCAGGGTTAGTGATTGATGCATCATAAAAGTGCGTATGTGTAGATTGGTCTCAGCCTGACAAGCTAACGAGATTGCCTACGTGCACCTATGGGTTAGTCGTGTCATCGGATGATAAGTATGTTGTCTGTGTCGTGCTCGTGAGTATGAACATGGGAGTAGTTTTGCCCTAAAACATTGGTACCGCTGCTGGGGACCGAAGACCTTAAGTAGGGAGATATACGTCACTCGTGTGATGGTTATCTTACTTTAGTTTTGACTAGAGAGAGCTTAAAATTTTAGAACAAGATCCATGATAGAGTATCCTGAGGTCTAGTGAATAGACGGGAAGCCTGTGTCTTGTCGAGGGTCTGTGACTTGTTAGATTTAGTTAGGTAGGATAATGTGGAGTTATGGTTTTTGGTTTTTAGTGCTTGTTATACTTGTGAAGAAATAGAGTAGAAAAACGCTGTAAAACCGCAAAAAACAAACAAAAAGAAGAAACAATAAGGCTGTTTGCTTGCCTTGAAAGAAAAACCCACCCCATATACCCTTGAAAGGGGTGAAAAGGGTCAACATTGAAATTTATGATCCAACACTCGAGAAAACATAAAAATTGCGACCAAAACCAACAAAAGAAAAAAAGAAACAGGTGATTGTCATAAGGAAACACTAACTGAACCTAAAGGGGCCAAGATGAGATATAACCATTAGCCAAGGGTAAACTGACTGTGTCATGAGGTATGACTGATGTGCACAAGTTTAAGATGCAGTGTCATCAAATTTGCATCACTTCAAGTGCAATGGAGTTGTGAATTGTCAGAGAAAAGTGAAATTTGTGAAGTGCTTGAGTTTGAGGTCAAAATAAGTCCAAACTTCATAAAACGTGGGGGATAGACTTATATGGACATAGGGAACAAGACTATGCAAAAACAGACAAAAAATTAAGTCCCCATTGCTCACTGCCTGGTCTATCGCGATAGACTGGTGAAGGTGGTGTTTGTCTAGCAACAAGCAAAAAACCCTTATACCACAAGCTTAACACATCAATACAAGGGTACTCACAAAAATTGAGTGAATTTGAACACCAATTTTGACCCCAAAACTTCAAAACTGGTGTTTGGAGTCTGAATTCAGAGACAAGGGCAAGAAGTCTTTGACCAAATGTCCAAACAGTGCCAAAATTGGTCAATGCACTACACAAGGGGAGGCTAAACCAACTGTGGAGAAAACTTTGGAAAAAAGCTGAAAATGGAGAAAGTGCTCAGTCTATCGCGATAGACCAAGGAACTTTCTGAAGGGGAACTTTTCTTTCAAACTTTCCCTAGGGAGAGCTTTATCAGGGCCTAAATAGCAGACACACCAAAATTCAAGGCATTTAGATCACTGAAGGTCAAGCTGAGGGTTAGATAGAGTATCAAGCTCCAACTGAAATACTAAAATGGGACCAAAACCCAACCCAAGTGTCCAAACTTCACAAAACTTGGGGGATAGGCTATAGAGGGTAACTGGAACTCAAGAGTAAAGTCACAATTTTGAATTGACTTGTGCCAGAGCAAACTGTCAGTCTATCGCGATAGACTAAGGAAGTAGTGAATCAGACACTTTTTGCAATTTGTGACTATACTGCTAGGACATACTCTCTATATAGATCCCAGCCATCATTTCATAATTGAAATTGGACCAGCAGAAGACTGACTAAGTGGTTGCTGTATATACTTGAAAGATTTTTTGGTAATTCAGGGAAAAACACTTGTGAACAGACTAACCATCCTTGTGTAGATCCCAGAAGGAGGTCATCACAAAGCTATACAGGAAGAAGGAGTCCAGGTAAGCTTTAAGTTTGCAACAAAACTTTCATTCTTATGTATTTAAGGTCAGGAGCCTTTGTTAAGTCGAGAGCTAAAAGTGTCAAAAATCAAATTAGCACCACGTCCACAGAAGAGAGTGTAACACAGACGAGAATAGACCCATTGGCACCAATCATTGAAGAGGGTAGTGATACTGACACTTCGTCGGAAAAGTCCTTCTTCATGATGGGGAGTAAATAGCCAAGAGGTTTCATCGGTGAAGGACCAATGCCAGGAGGGAGCACCTCCCTACATCCTTTAAACGAAACCCAGTTCACTATAATCTTCTTGGAAGGAACTAACTCGAGGGGAGGCCTAGTCTATTCTGACTATCGGGGACGCAAATGTATTTGTATTGAAGAAAGACCGGCTCAGAGACTAGAGATAATTCGAGTCTACGATGATGGAGACAGATTCAGAGACGAAAAGGGAAACCACTATCTGATAGTGAGTAACCCTGAGGATTACAACAGATATGGGGATAACGTGGAAAAAGGGAAAATGGTTTCAGAAACCCAAGAACCGCCTCCTAACATTGATCGACCTGGAGCGCTTTTTATGTATGATAAGAAAAGAACCAGGGTCCCAACCTATAATGAGTATGTAGGGATTTACAAGCATGAAAGCGAGGGAATATTCTCTTACTTCCGATGCAAGGAACCCTACCGAAATGAATTAAGCAAAGACAAGGTTCTTTACTTATTTTCTTTTGAAACTGCTATGGGGAAGGATATTGTTTTTGTTGACAGATACGGGCGAGAATACAAACGTATTCTCCCAGAAGAGGTTGAAAAGGCAACAGTTCTGGGAGCATCGACCTATGGCCCCGATGAGGTACCAAGAGCCACCTACACCCCTAGCAAGTCGACTAATCCCTTTTCAGAAGAGTATGACGCTACCTCACATTCTACCCGACCACCGACGTCCAACTACCAGGACCAACCAGCTACTCAGCCATCCCTGCAGGCATGGCTTCGATAGAGTGCTACATTAGAACAAGACCGAACCCGAGAGGGTTATCAAACCGCACGAGGGTTAAGGGATTTACAAGAACCACCACTCTATGCATAGTATCAAGGAGAGAGTAAGACAAAGACTCAGGGGTCAACTGAGCTTGGAAGAACACCCCGAGAACGAGTTCGGAGAGATGAACCATCTCTCACGAGAGCTGATAGAAATTATGGATTAGGAGCACCATTGGGAGAGGAACCTGGCCACTACAGAAGACCAGAGGAGGTATATCGACTAGGACGGGGAGATCCCATGATGAGATTTGGAGACCAACGTAGAATTAGACCTTCTCAAGTGCAAACATGGGTAAACAAGAAATATACGAGAAGCAGGGATCCAAGAGATCATGTAGCAGCCTTTGTGCGTGTAATTAGAGCTGAAGAGGTGCTAGACTTTCCTACCCAATTTGCAGGATTCGGTTTAACCTTAGAGGATGATGCGGCTACATGGTTTGACTCGGTGGAGCAAAGAGACTTTGAGTCTATGGAGGAAGTGCTTGACGAGTTTATCGAGGAATTCTCACAAAGGGGGATAGCTCATAATACAGTCTCGCAAATCCATAAATTCAAACAGAAAGATGGAGAGTCCGTGCGAAAGGCCGCCCTCCGATTAAAAAGATATGTTAAGTTCTGTCCCGTGGAAGAACTGCCAACTCAGTCCAGACTTGTGCTTATATTTATCCAAGGACTAAGGAATGCAGATCTTCAAAAGGACTTACATATGAAAAGGAGCACTACGTTGAATGATTTAACCAAGGAAGCTCTATACCTTGTGGACAATTGTGCGGTCTACAAAGAGGGTGAGTTCAAGGATCTTGACGATGATTCTTCCTCACAACAAAGCGGAGGCAAGTCTACTAAGACAACACTGAAGGGGGAAGTAGCGGTAAGCCAAGAGTAGCTTGTAGAGGAAGTGCTTAAAAAGATTAACTTGTATTCCAAACCACAAGCTAAACAACCAAAATGGTGTGCGATTGAACAAAAATGGACAAACCATGGGACGGAGGAGTGTTATTATAACAAGGGATATGTGAGAGAACGACCATATGCTCCGCAAGCTCAGACGACATCTCCTCAAGTCCCACTGATGCCTAGATATCAAACAGGCAACCTACCAGGACTTGTAGGCGTAGAAAGACCACAACCAGTGTTGGGACAACAACCACCTCTACCAGGATTACGACCAGTCGGCATAAGATACACACCCACAGTAACTGAGTCGGACGAGAAGGCTTTGGTACCTATGCATGCATACTACGAAGAGCCCAATGGATATGCGGCAAACTCTGTCTATTATCCACCAGACGAGCCCTCTACACCAGAACCATGGAGCATGATAGGAAATATAGGACCACCAACTGCTGCACAGGCAGCGGGAGAAGGATGATATAGCCTAGATGAAAGAACACTGTTGTTCATAGCCAACGGAGGCATGAGCGGGCAAAGAATTGCACACCAACAAAGAGGAGCTCCAGGAGCACCTCAACAGCCTAAAGGACCATGCTACAAGTGTGGAGGAGACCATTGGCTGAGGGACTGCCCTCATGACAAAATCATTAGGGTCAACGCATATTGCACGGATTGTGGAATTAATCACTTGATCCCTGATTGCCCTAAAAACCTGAGCAAAGGAGAAAAAACTACCTTGAATATGCTGGGAGCGCTACCGTCCAGTGGAGGGTCAGAAAATGAAACTCCGATTCCTATTAAGGTCTTGACAAGAGCCCAAGCAAGGAAAAATAACAATCAACCCAAGAGTAACGATGAAAATCAAGAAGAAATCAAGACTGACAAGTCTAGCGTCCGTCGTGATAATCCTTGGAAAGAACGAAGAGCGAAAATGAAAGCTAGACGTGAACGAAAACAAAAAGATGTAGAAGCTGAGCTGACGATAGCTGGAGAGCAACTTAAACAGCAAAGAGAGTCCAACTCTCTAAAATCAACGGAAGGACCAAAGAGTGCAACCTCAGGAGGGTTGGTATTGGTAGATAAGATCAATGAACCCTTAGATGCAATCTTGCAAGCATATGAAGCAAGATTGAAGAACAGACAGACCCTAGAGCAAAGGTGGATGACATATCCATATCCAGAGATAGAAAAACAGAGACTAGAGATGTGCAAACAGCTGATTGAAACTGCACAAGCTTTAATGGAGCCTCCACCTATGGAAGCAGGAGATAGAGTAATCAAACCACCAAACAATGAAACACCTCACAAAACCGAACAAAGGATACCCGACAAGATAGAAAACATTAAATCCTTGCTGGATGTAGAGGATGCAAAAGACGTACCTAATAGCACTGATGAATCACTGAAAGATTTTCCACCATATTCCCCTATTGTGGAAGAAAATTGGCCTGAAGAGCTATGGGAAACCGTGCGAAAAGCTCAAGAAAAATATGAGACAAAAACAGTTGAGTCAGCGCCTTTCTCGGAGCTGAACTTGAATAAGACTCCATGGGATCTGGACGTTAAATCATTTCAAGGGGATAATGGTTCAGTTGCATCCAAAGATAGCAGTCCAAAATCTCTCAGAACTTTGCCATCATATATGGGGGACTATGAGGCAAGGTAAGAAATTCACAGAGTACCTTCTAAGAGAATAGGCGGTTCAAATCAATTGGACACTAAAATCTTGACAGACTTGTTGAGACCACTCCGGCCAAGTGTACAATCACATTGGGAGAATTGTTAAAAATTAGGCCAAGCATGTGGACGGAAGTGGGCAAATGTCTTGAAAAATTTGGCATAAGGATGCATCTTAAGTTCTTCGAAACCGAGCTTAATGACACAGAACCGAAGAAAGTCAACACTAGACCAGTGCCGCTCAACAAGGTAGGAGAGTATTGTGAGGGTGAAGACGGCAACACAACCCTACCAGTTGAGTATAATGGCATGGAGACTAAGGCAATACTTGATAGTGGAGCTGGCATTGCCATTGCAACCAAATTGCTATGGGAAAAATGGGGAAAATCAGCAATACGAACAACTAGAATGAAATTGCAACTGGCGGATGGGCACATAGAAAGGCCTATAGGATTGCTTGAGGCAATTGTGGTATCTTCCTGTGGCATAGAGTACGAACATACCTTTGCCATAGTAGATTTCCGCAAGAATAACAACTATGAAATTATCCTTGGTGGGCCGTTTATGAGGCAACTCAAAATGGTACAGGACTGGGGGTATGATTATTTGTATCTAAGACATGCTGAAACTACTACACGCGTAAACATGAAAAATCATAGCTACCATGATGTGATGAGAACCCCGGTGGAAGAATTTGACTCAGCCACCATTAGTGGATCAGAAGTTCCAGCGTGGCTTTGTAAGAAGAAAGAGATATGGATGTCTGGGGCATCTCAATGTAGTGAATTTGACCACGATGAAAGGACACTCAAGAGGGTTTTGGAAGACGATGCCTATATACGAGAATCTTTTCCTGAAGAGAAGATCGAACCCCTAGAATGGTCTCAAATTTTGGCTACATTGGATGTATGTGTCAATGAAGTCACTCCCACCAAATTTTGTGATGAGAATGGCTACGATATCATACCATACTACACATTGAGAAAAATTGTGGAGGAGGACGAGGACGAGGTAGATACTGAGAATATGAGGATCCATAAAACAAAAACGAAACTTGAGATTAAGATAGTGGGCTACGTGGACATCCCCACTAAAGAAATCAAGCAGGAAGGAGAACAATTTTATGATTCTTCTGATCAAAGTGAAAACAGGGATAACGCAGATGACGAGAAGTCGGAAAATACAGAGGGAGACGACAATCAAGATCAAGACAATGACGTCTTCTATAATTTCCCAAACCAAAGGGAGAGACGCCAAAAAAGATACAAGAGTAAACGACACCACATCAGTACACCAACCAGGTTGAGACCCATGCCGGAGTTTGAGGGTAAGACACATTTCCTTATGAACATTCATGCTGTTGATTGTGCTAAGGATAAGGTGTCAGGAAGATTTCTTAAGGTGGTTGAAGACTCAGGATTTAAGTCCAGACTGTTGAAACCTAAAAAAACAGCAAACCAAAAAAAGGAGTTGCAACAGAAAAACTGAATGTCTGTGGTAGTCCAATTATGACAAAAATTGAACGGAAAACGAGATACAATGAGTTGAAACAAAAGATAAAAAATGTATGACAAATGAAATGGAAAGTAGTGATGGAACGAACACTAGTGATGGGAGTAAAAAGATAGATGTACCTCCTCACTATTGTAAGTACACCATTCAAGAAAGAAGATTGGTGGTTCAACAGCCAATGAGGGAGCCTAAATCAACCGAGCCCTACGATGGGCCTGAGAACGCCAAGAAAATAGACTTAGCAAAGCCAGGAGAAAATCCTCAACCTGCTTACATTGCCACAGATCTAGGTCGAGAAGAAGAGGACTTACTGATGAAAACACTTAAGGAATTTCGAGATGTATTTGCATGGTCGTACAAAGATTTGAAGGGAGTGGATCCTAACATTTGTGAACATTCAATCCCTTTGAAGTCTGATGCAAAGCCAAGAAAAAAACGTCCATACACGTATAATGAGACATTCGCCAAAAGGATAAAAGAGGAGATAGACAAACTTATGGAGGCTGAATTTATTTATGAGATAGAACACACGGACTGGGTGTCCCCGATAGTGGTGGTACCTAAGAAAAACGGGAAATTACGAGTGTGTGTAAATCTCAAGAAGGTAAACGCAACAACAATAAGAGACAACTACCCTCTTCCTATCACTGAACACGTCCTGGAACGAGTGGCGGGCAAGCAAGCCTATAGCTTTATGGACGGATTATCGGGTTATAACCAATTGGGGGTCAAACTAGAAGATCAATACAAAACAACAATTGGCTTGACCAATGCTCCAGCAACATTTCAGAGATTAATGACACACGCTTTTAAAGAATACTTGCGAAAATTCTTGGATATTTACATGGACGACTTGTGTGTCTATTCTCTATTGAGAGAAGACCATATAGATCATTTGAGAAAGGTATTCGAAAAATGCAGAACGTATAGGATTTGCCTCAACCCAGAAAAATGCGTATTCATGGTACGACAAGGTAAAATCTTAGGCCACATAGTGTCGGCTAATGGAATTACCACCGATGAAGACAAGGTGAAGGTGATCATAGAATTGCCAAGACCAAACACTGTACGAGAGGTACAATCGTTTATGGGACATTGTGGATACTACGGACGTTTTATCTACATGTACGCTATAATAGAAAAACCCTTGTATAGTCTAATCACGCTCTTCATTTGGACAAATGAATGTGAGGAGTCATTCTAGAAATTAAAAGATGCATTGGTATTTGCACCAATTCTAAAAGCACCAGATTGGTCAAAGATCTTCCATGTACATGTAGATGCTTTGGCATTTGCAATAGGCTATATATTGGCACAACTAGATGAGGGAAAGACAGATTTTCCAATCAGTTATGCTAGTAGACAACTCAACAGTGCAGAAAAGAATTATACTACCACTGAAAGAGAAGGATTGGGTATGATATATGCTGTAAAGAAATTTCGGCATTACTTACTCGCGAACAAATTCACATTCTTTGTGGATCATCAGGCACTCTTGTACTTAGTAAACAAACCTTGCAACACGGGACGAATTGTAAGATGATTCAATGTGTTGCTGGAGTTTGATTTTACGGTAGTAGTTAAGAAAGGAAAAACTCATCAAATAGCAGACCACCTTTCTCGATTACTACATGGCGAAAAAGCTACCGGAGTAGATGATGATCTCCAAGATGCATACCTATTTAATATAGAGATGGTATCGAAATGGTCAGAGCAAATTATTCTGTTGCTGACATATGGAATGAATCTTGACGACAAACACACGATGGAAGACATTAGACAAGCACGAAATTACACAATGCTTGCGGGAAGAATGTACCATCATGGAAACGATGGGATTCTAAGATTGTGTATAGGCCCAGAGGAGTACGAAGTGTATCTAGAGGAGGCCCACACACAAACAAGGGGATTCCATAGAGGAAATCAAATGATGTATGCACAATTAAGAAGACTTGGAGTGTATTGGCCAGGAATGGCAGGCGATGTAGCAAATTACATCAAGAAATGCGACTTTTGCACATCCAATACCACTGTGGATTATGCCACATTATACCAAGTGACAGTAGCACCCGCATGGAGTCATGCTATTGTGGATTATTTGCCTAATAAGGAGCTTCCAGGAGATTGGTCTAAAGCCAGACAAAAGGCTTTACAAATCAAAGCAAATAGGTATACCCTCATTAGTGACCAATTGTACAAAAGAGGAACTGATGATCAGCTGAGGTTAGTTCCTCATGAAAATGACTACTTTCCATTATTGGAACAGGCTCATGCAGGCATAGCAGGTGGTCATTTTTCAGCAGAGAGAACCGTAAAAATCATTATGGTTGCAGGTATATGGTGGCTGACCATGATTCAAGATGCAGCAGAATTCGTGAAAAGGTGTGATGAATGTCAACGAACTAAGGTACCAGTTAAAAGAGACGAAATGCCTTTAAGAACAATGATGAGTGCTCGAGCATTCGCTAAATGGGGATTGGACTTTGTTGATCCTATCACTCCACCAACGTATCGTTCACAAGCACAATATATCATAGTGGCCACGGACTACATGACCAAATGGGTAGAAGCAAAAGCCACAACGAAAGCAGACGCTAGAACCACGGCACAATTCTTATATGAATATGTGTTTACCCGTTATGGCCTTCCAATCGAGCTGGTGAGTGATAGAGGGACACACTTTGTAAATGAAGTTATCCAACATCTCTTAAATGAGTTTATGGTAATTCATCGCAAATCTGCACCCTATCATCCACAAGCCAATGGCCAAGCGGAAGCGACCAACAAAATATTGTGCACGGTTCTTACGAAACTGGTTAGTGAAACAAGAACAGATTGGGATCAGATGCTCTATTCAACATTGTGGGCTTATCGAGTTGCATATAAAACAACACTCAATGCTACACCATTTAATATGGTATATGGGTTAAATGCAATATTGCCTATTGACTTTTTGATCCCCACACTAAGGGTAGCCAAACAATTGGACTGGACGGGGCATGAACTTTCAGAACGGTTAGAGGACCTTGAAAAATTAGATGAGTTACGACTCAATGCTGTAGCGGCCATCTATGCAAAAAAAAGACAACAGAAAGAGTTTTTTGACAAACATGTCAAGAACAAGGACTTTAAAACGGGCGACTATGTCTTAGTATACACCCTTAAACATCATGCCAAAAAGCTAAAGAAAAGGGGCATGGGGCCTTATTTGATCCAAGAAATATCGTCCAGTGGAGCAGTAAAACTGTAGACACTAGATGGAAAAGAAATGCCGAACTGGATTAGTGGGTGTCGTTTAAAAAAATATCATCTACCTTTAACACCGGAAATGTTGTTTCAACTGCATTATGGAAAAACCTATAGACAGGAACAACAAAGAATTCAAGACCAGGCACAACAAGAAGCAAAGGAACGGATTGCTAAACGGAAGCAGTTTCTCAGGACAATAAACATGGTCACCCCAATCATGACTGATGAATATCCTCTTTCAACATCCCAAACCATCAAAACGGATATACAAAGCGACGAAGTAGAAAAGACCATGACAGACCTTAGGGCTCAGGACGATAGCATCATTGACGACTTGGAAGATACATGGTGTAGTCCTTACATAAAAGATTATGCAGGCACAAAACAAGTTGAAATCTATGCATTACTTGACACTGGAGCAAAAATGAGTGTCATCAGCTTTGAGCTCTTTCAGAAACTTGGACCAGTGAAGACGATCCCAGAGACACACAGGTTGAAAGTAGCATCGGGTGATGAGGTGACCACGTTGTGGTCTATTATAATACCAATCACAGTGCAGGCACACCCGTACACTACAAAATTCCATGCACTGCCACCAAGTAAATCAGCCACGCCGTGTATCTTAGCAGTGTCATGGAGGAAAGCTAACAATGTATTCATTGATTTGGATATGAATGAGGCACTGTTCAGAAAGGAAAACTTTTCAGAACCCTTCTTATTATATAACCAATTCATGTCAAGGAGGAAACAAAAGTCAATACAACCGCAAAAATCTGCCCAACAACAAACAAAGTTTACAAGTCCAGCAACGTCTTATAAAAAATCAGCAACCATGCAGGGAACCAGGCAAGTTTGGATACGGTGTACAGAGCTGACCGAGGCACAATTACATCAAAAGCGGAAATACAAAGTGTGGATAAGGCACGACAACCTAATTCCTATAAAAAAGGAGTCTGAAGAAAAGAAAAAACACCGAAAGCCAGCAAAACTTCAAAGAAACATAGTCAATCTGTCAAATACGCAACGGACTATATTGGTATGGAGGCCAAAATTGCCAATTCAAAATGAGCCAACAACACAAGAAGGGCAGACAAAGATGACAATCGTGTAGCTATCTACAACTGTCAAGGTCAAGCAACATAATGCAAACAGCACGAGGAAACAAACAGAATCAACAACAAAAACTACCAGGATGTATCAGACACAAGTCATCAACGTAGAAAGAAAGAATGTTTCACCAGATACGACATTATCGACTTCAAAGAAATCACAAACGCCAATTCAAAACCAGTGGAAAACAATCAAACAACGAGCGATAGAGTTACAACTACTACTTGCAAATAAAATCTGCGAGCCAATTCAAGATACCATAGGAAACCTCAATAGCAAATGCCAATAAGCGCATCGCTTATACCTTCCTCCTGCACCGCATAAATTCTTTCTACATGCATTGATCGTACATGCATATAGGGCTACATTACAAGGCCTGCATTAGCACGAGTTCAAACCCATGCACAACACATACCCTTGACGATACCCTGTCGTCCGGGAGGACTCCAACTAGGAAGGGGGAGGCATTCCAATGCGGACTCATCATGTCATATATTAGAGGGCAATGTTTGTGAGAAAATTTTCAACCATTTTTGCGTTTTATTGTGTGATTTTGGGAAAAAGAATATGGATTCGTAATTAATTAGAATTGGGGACCAAATCATCATTCATGAGCCCCTAGGGATGTGTATACACTATAAAGAGAGTAAATTCTGGCCAAAAACTGTCTAAAAACAACAAAAAATAGGCCAAGGTTGACGGTAATGAGCGAGATTGTACATAACCGAAAGAAAAGTGAGCTACAAAGTGTTTTGCTTTTCATTGGTATTTTTCTAGGTTAGAATTGCTATTTTTGGGTTATTTTGGGATTTATTTGCTTTATTTTAGCCATTTTCTAGCAAAATTTATAGAAAAAAATCCGTAATCCAGATGGAAACACAAAAGAAGAGACGCCTGATCAGAGCAAGGTAAAGAAGACATAGAAAAAAATAAGGACTGCAAAGTTGACAGAGCAAAATGACCACCGTCATGAAGGGACCTCCAACAGGAGAAATCTACAAAACTGGTAAAACTGGAGCAACCGAAGTCCAAATCAGGAAATTTGCGAGCCTAAACCGCATCTTGCAAAAATTTATGGCCACAGGTAAAAGATGGAAAAATTTGGTGTCGGAGTCTCGATTACATATAGAGAGGCTAGGCTAGAAATCCCTCATTTGAGTCATTTTCCATAGCGAGAGAGAGAGAGCTCCCTACAGCAGTTGAGACTTCCAGGATCTCATCCATCGTGCACGGTCGCCAAATCGACATCAGATATGAGAGGTATGCTCGTCAACACTGACTCTAAGTGTTGTTTACTTCATTTAGTCGCAAAACCTCGCCGGCATCACAATCACAACCTGTGCACACATACGGTAGAATGGTTGTTAGGGAGACCTAGAGGCCACTGAATGGAACCAAAATTGAAAGGCACAATGCCTATAGCTTAGGGATCAAGCCTATGACCTCGGAAAGCATGAAGGAAGCTGCTCAGAAAACCCTAATTTAGCAGGACCTGCAAAAGGGCGACAAAACCAAGGTGATCAGAAATGAGCCAAAATTCATATATAGCAAGCCAATAACCTCGACAAACCGACTGAAGGGTTAGACTATGAAAAAGTTCGTCAAAACGGAGCCTAAAGTCCCTATCTGACGAAAACCGCACAAAGCGTCACGATACTCTAACGGGCTGACCAAGTGACAAAATTACACCAAATTCAACAAGGAACATCCAAAGGAGGTCAACTACGAGATGGAATGTGTCCACTCAGGAAAAAAGCTCTTCCACTAGGGCAAATGCCGGCAACAGGCCAGAAAGACGTCCAAATGGTCGTTCTTGGTGTTTCAAACAGCAAAACAACAACTGACTGCTTGGATGGAAGGTCAAAAGGAAGTAAAAGACAGCCGGAATCATACAAAGACCAAAAGGAACCGCGACCATCACCTAAGTGGTCTACTTCGACTTTAGGACCAGCTAAGTGCTGCAAACAGGGAGTACATTCTGCTAAATTGATTAAAACTTGATGTGTGTGTCTAGGAGGGCCTATTAACACCATGAATGTCAACTAACATCAAAAAACTGGAAAAAATGACAAAGTGCCCAGTCTATCGCGATAGACTTGAACTTACACTTAGACAAAGGAATCTTTGACTTTGGCTTCATGAGGGGTGCTAACAAGGAATGTTAACCACCAATATCAAGTGAAAGTGCAAGAAAAATCCTTTTTGGCCAAAAACTCAGTCTATCGCGATAGACTTGCTACAACAATTAGTGGGGGGAAAGACTTTTCAAATTTTTACAAGCTAGACTTGGGGAAGCAAATGAAGGTAGTACACCAAATTTGGTGCCAAGATGGACTCATATAGCAAGCTGAGAAAGACATGCAGACAACTCAGAGTCAGAACAGAACACCTGAAGGGCAGACATGTAAAATTTACATGTAAGGGGTCAAGAAACCTTGCATCAACTGGGAGAAGGCAAACAGATGGTCACAAAGCCAAAAAATGACAAACTGGCACTAAGTCCCAGTCTATCGCAATAGACCAAGCAGAGGGATACTGGGCCATCTTATCAAAAATTTTAATTAGCAGTTGTCTTCAACATGATGCAAGATGACCACCCACTAAGTTTGAGCCCAAAACAACACAAAATGAAGGAGATAGACCAACATTTCCTTGAAGGAAATATGGAAAATTGGGAGTTGATCCAAAAAGGGGTCACTTGACATTCATTTGAGGTAGAAATGGGGTCAGATCATGTGCAAGGTATGGGAAACCAATTGGTGGAGTCACAACTGCAAAAAAAGGACCCAGATCCAAAAAATGCCAGTCTATCGCGATAGATTGAGAAAAAGAAGCAAATGGATAGATTTTGAGCTTTGGCTTATGGAGTGACCTTACATGCCATGAGAGCATACACCACACAAAATTTCAAGGCATTTGGACTTGTTCTCCTTCACCAACAACATCAATTTGAAGCCGCCAAAGTCGCACAATGGAAAAGCTTGTCTATCTGCTAACATTTTTCCTTAACTAATCTTGGGATTAAGAAGGCTCATCTAGATGCATGATTAAGTGGTAATCAATTTAGGAGATTAGTACTATGTTTGTGCGTTAACTGATAATTGTGATGACAGGATCTATGGAGGCTTCTCCGGGAAAAAGAAAAGGCAAGAAATTGGCAACGGAAGGTGCAGTACCCTATGCACTTCTACCAAATTCTTTAAAGCCAACAGCCACCTGGATACCTGCAGATGTGCAACAGGCAGCGGCCTTTCAGATATATCAAGGTTCATATGTGGATGACAAAAGAAACTTAGTGGATACAATGATGATTCCCAAGGAGGCAGAGAATTACTTGAAAAGATCACCGCAAAGGTCGTGGCTCAAAAATGTCGGCTTGTGGAACTTCTTATCACTACCACCGGTAGGGATAGATTTCAAGAGGGTACAACATCTAATAGAGTTTATCGAGGAAGATGGAACTTGCAGAGTGGCAGGCATGGATAACGAAGTGATGGAGATCCAGATCACCAAAGAGATCATCAAAGATGCATTGAAATTGTCAGATCAAGGAGAAAACATGAGAGAAAGAAGGAAAAACCTCACAGTTTACTTGCAAAATTCCAAACTACCCTATTTCAAACTCATAGCAAACCCGGAAGTAAGAGAACTGACACAGATCTACAGTCAGTGTTTGTTGAGCTACCGAAAAAGGCCGCCAAGATACACTACAACGCATGGGAGCATCTCAACCACACTGACATGGGCTATGGGAATTACCCGTGAGTTCTATATAGATCACGCGTCATATCTGTTTGAAGAAATGACAAAGCTAAGGCAGGATATACCCAATTACATTGCAGGAGGGGAAGTCCTAACCAGAGTAATATACCATGCCATACGCGCGACAGATCAGTTGCCACCTGCCCCTCATCAGAACGACTGGCTGGTATTAAGGGAAAATATCGAAGACAGATCACAAAACAAAGTACCAGCATCTATTAACACCATTGGAGGACGCAAGCTTGAAAGAGTGACAAGAAGTACACAAGACAAGATGGAAGAAGAAAAAAGAACTGAAGAGGAAGATGCCCGACTAAAGAAGCGGAAAGCGAAAATGTAAAACAACACCAGGTTGCAGAAGATAGCAAAAATGGAAAGGATGCTAGAAGGGTTTGCTCTAGAAAGATCTCTACGAGGCGATGTAGGTGCCACTTGGAAACCATCTAGTAGCACTTTCACACTGAGAACGAAGAATAGAAACTACCCAGCTTTTGAGCTGGACTGGTTCGAGAAATACATCCAAGAAAGAAATGCTAGGGATGAACCAGATTTGCTACTAGAAGAGGAGGATCTCCAAACTTTGAGAGATCAGCTGAGGCCAACTTCACGTGATCAAGAAACACCGCCGCCATCTCCAGGCCAGATACAAGTGAAAGGCAATCTAGCCCATCTGCTGAATCTACTTCGCATTCAGAAAGCTCACATAGTGATGACAGAGTTCACACACCGCCCAGTGAACAAGAAGAAGAGGAAGAGGAAGAGGAAGAAGAAGGAACAGATAGACACCCAAACACTGGAGCCATATCACAAAGTGATAAAGGCAAGCAAAAGGAGGGGGATCACACTAAAGATAAAGCTTCTTCCTCTCAAGAAATTGAGCTGGAAGCTACTATAGATGAAGATCTGCAGTCAATGGCGACAATACTAAACCGAACAAGACTGCACAGTCAATGGTTAGCTAATCAGAACCGGTCCAACAAAATGAAGCTACAAAAAACTGATGAGGAAGTTCTGAGACTGCAAGAGCAAAGGGAGGACACTCTAAAGCTGATCAGCATCAGAGATGCTGAAATATTGGGGCTCAAAAGAACAGTAAATCTTCTCAAAGATAATTTACATGAGTCGGAAGACTTCAATGCCATATGTGAAGATACACTAAACGTATTCCTTGAAGATGTCAGCGACAGAGACGAACACATCCAAAAGTTGGAAAAGGAAAAGCAAGATGCGCTAGAGACCATCAAAAGTTTGCAAGTCATCATCGATGACTTACAAATTGAAGTCAAAGATTTGAGAGCAGTAACAGATATCCAAGCAAGAGAAATCGAACACGCTAAGAAGCAAAAACCGTCGCTACCAACAACACCAGTAGTCCACCCAGAAGAAGAAGAAGTGGCTGCACTAAAGAGGGAGCTGGACTTGGAAAGAAAACATCGTTTAATGATTGCTGAAAGTGCGCTTAGAGTAGAAGATCAACTACAAAGACAAATTTTAGACTTGCAAAGTGAACAGCAACAAGGACCAGCTCCTGATAGTGAAATGGAAAGCATTGTTTCCAAATTACTCAGGGAAGAAAATGAAAACTTGCACATCAGGATAAAACAGTTAGAGGAGTCGGCCGCTAAAAAAGACATGGAATTTCAAGCTCTACAAATCAATAGTAGAACAATGACCGCACAAATCGCAAGTCTACAAAGTGCAGGGCAGCAGCAAGGACATGTACAAGTGCACATGGAGCCAGTAACAACGAATTTGGCTGGACTCGCTGAAGTTTATGGGGGTCAAGATGAGTACGACGAAGATTCAGATGAACAGGAGGCACATACGCAGATTGATCAAACCGGCTCCAAAGACCAAGAGACAGAAGAAGATTCAGTCATGAAATTGGAAGAGCAGAGGTTGGCCGAGCAGATGGAAAAACAAACAGAAATGAAATGGTACAAGTCTATGCAACTCAAAAAGGAGTTGCTACAAGGGCTTTCCAGATCGGGCAAAACAGCAGCAGAGCTACGGCAGGAATGGAATGCACCTATGTTACCCTATGCTCTGCTGAAGTATGAGACTCTAACACATCAACGGCAGCTCAAAAAAGAAGAACAAGTGCCAGTATTTGAAGGAGAAGTACAAGATAGGGAACAGGAAAACAAAATAGTGGACAGCCAGCCAAAGTGGAGGCGTCAATGGCTATTGGATGATCCTAATAACCTGATCCACTTAGTCAACGCAGTGCCTGAGCTGAGGAATGACAAAACGTTTTGCCCAACTCCCCGAACATACACCTACAGCCAACATAAAGCACTACAAAGCAGAAATCCGACATGGCTGAATTATCCAGTAATGCCAGGGTTAGCAGAGGGAGAGCGAATATCCGGTTCTTACATGGTGAAAACCCTACAAGGCACCATAGCAGAATTCAGAGGCTCTCCTGACCTATCCTGCAAGATGCTATGTAAGATAGCTCGAACATTTTTGGCCTGTCTCACAGTCATCTCAGAAAGCTGGACATCAGAGTATATGAATACTGAAAGGAGCATCTCAGAGTTGTCATACGATCTAAGTGGGTCATCGACAGAGCCAGTATTGTATGCCTATTTCAAACGCCTGATGTTTCTGCCAAGCTACCATCTCCAAACCTTTGAAGAAGCATTTTACACGGGCTTCTTCATGTACAAGTCAAAATTTTTTGGCCTGTTAATGGCAAGTGAGTCTATGCGCTATGATGCGTTTCTACATCAAATCAACAAAGAAAGACGATAACGACAATGAAGACAAAGACGATCATGTCGTGGTAGACATGAATTAGGAGGGGGGGAGTGTTGGAGCCCCATTGGTCCAACTGTTGTAATGAGCCCATCTTGTAAAGCATATCAAATTCCATTTTTTATGTCAAAGACGTCTTATCATTTTGATCCATTCATTTTGGATTATGTAAATATTAGTCAGTTATTCAGGACTCAGATTTATTCCCACTTTGTAATCATGAGCAAGAGAACCCCATGTACATTTTTGAGCTAGGGTGACTAAACTATAAAAGTCACCTTAGAACCATTTGGGAATAACATTTTTTTGAATTAATCCTGTGTCGTAGAGAGAGAGAGAGAGAGAGAGAGAGAGAGAGAGAGAGAGAGAGAGAGAGAGAGAGTGTCTTATCCTCTTCGCTACGCGCTTCTCCCTCACCAGATTCACGACGTGACCACACCATCGCGGTAGTCTCTCCGAGAGCTACGTGCCCACGCCATGCATTCGCCGTTTTGAGTTGATCGCGATCGACTCTTCCTCGAGCTTGTTTTGCTTGTAAGTAGCACAAACAGTGTCTGTTTTCAATAATCAAGTGGTTCATGGAATGAGAAAGAGATTAGCTACACATAGATACTGATAAACTTAAGTTTCACCCACTTTTGGATTATGACATGTTGGTCTATCGCGATAGCATTCGAGATAGCTAGGGTTCAAATATGGTGAGATTAGACTTATAGGTAAGTATGTCCTAGTGAGAGGATGGTGCCTAGTAAGTTTGATGCGATTTCGAGTTCATTGGACGTGTGAACTGTGTTGTGAGCGTTAAGGGATAGAGTGGGTTGCAATCTACCAGGGTTAGTGATTGATGCATCATAAAAGTGCGTATGTGTAGATTGGTCTCAGCCTGACAAGCTAACGAGATTGCCTACGTCCACCTACGGGTTAGTCGTGTCATCGGATGATAAGTATGTTGTCTGTGTCATGCTTGTGAGTATGAACAGGGGAGTAGTTTTTCCCTAAAACAATAATTTTTGTCACCCTAGCTCAAAAATGTACATGGGAATAACATTTTTTTGAATTAATCCTGTGTCGTAGAGAGAGAGAGAGAGAGAGAGAGAGAGAGAGAGAGAGAGAGAGAGAGAGAGAGAGAGAGAGAGAGAGAGAGAGAGAGAGAGAGTGTCTTATCCTCTTCGCTACGCGCTTCTCCCTCACCGGATTCACGACGTGACCACACCATCGCGGTAGTCTCTCCGAGAGCTACGTGCCCACGCCATGCATTTGCCGTTTTGAGTTGATCGCGATCGACTCTTCCTCGAGCTTGTTTTGCTTGTAAGTAGCACAAACAGTGTCTGTTTTCAATAATCAAGTGGTTCATGGAATGAGAAAGAGATTAGCTACACATAGATACTGATAAACTTAAGTTTCGCCCACTTTTGGATTATGACCTGTTGGTCTATCGCGATAGCATTCGAGATAGCTAGGGTTCAAATCTGGTGAGATTAGACTTATAGGTAAGTATGTCCTAGTGAGAGGATGGTGCCTAGTAAGTTTGATGCGATTCCGAGTTCATTGGACGTGTGAACTGTGTTGTGAGCGTTAAGGGATAGAGTGGGTTGCAATCTACCAGGGTTAGTGATTGATGCATCATAAAAGTGCGTATGTGTAGATTGGTCTCAGCTTGACAAGCTAACGAGATTGCCTACGTCCACCTACGGGTTAGTCGTGTCATCGGATGATAAGTATGTTGTCTGTGTTATGCTTGTGAGTATGAACAGGGGAGTAGTTTTTCCCTAAAACAATAAATTTTGTCAAAGAGTCCCTAAAACGTCCTAATGTTACATCAAATATAAATGATAGGAATCAAGAAGATTGAGACTTGTCTAATTTTCTTAATGGATTCCAAGATGTGTTCATCGATGATATCCCTATGGACTTACCTCCAAAACAAGGGGATGATGACCATTGAATTGAGCTTCTACCAAGAAGCTCACCGCCTAACAAGCCTCCTTATATCGAGTTTCCCAAGCTCAACAAGAGGAGATCATGAGGCAATTACAAGAATTGGTAGACAAAGGGATGGTGAGGCCTAGCTCCTCTCCCTTTTGTTCTCCAGTCCTTTTAGTGCAAAAGAAAGATGGTACGTACCGCATGTGTGTGGACTATCGAACACTAAATCATATCACTATCAAAAACAAATTCTCATACCTCGAGTAAAAGATATGTTTGATAAGCTACAAGGATCTACCTACTTCAGTAGGATTGACCTTAAAAGTGGCTATCTCATCAAATAAGGATAGTGAATAAGGATATCCTAAAGACCATGTTTTGTACAATGTTTGGTCTTTATGAATATCTAGTCATGCCTTTTGGCTTGACTAATGCACCAGCCATGTTCAATCGTTTGATGGAGATAGACCCTACCACAAATTCACTGGAGTGTTCTTTGATTATATCATCATCTACTACAAGTCCTTGGAGGAACACAAGCAACTTCTCCAAGTAATTTTTCAACCATTGAGGGAGAACAAGCTTTTTATCAATCAAAAGAAATTTTTTATTTTTCTTTAAGAGATTCAATACTTAGGTCATATTATCTCTCAAGATGGTATTTGGATGGATCCATCGGAGGTAATAAAAGCATGGCCTAACCCAAGGAATCTACATAAGATAACAAGCTTTTTATCAATCAAAAGAAAATAATTTTTTTCCTTCAAGAGATTCAATACTTAGGTCATATTATCTCTCAAGATGGTATTTGGATGGATCCATCAATATTGCAGGTAATAAAAGCATGGCCTAACCCAAGGAATCTACATAAGATAAGAAGCTTTATTGGTAAGTGTGCATATCATAAACGCTTCATAGCAAAATTCTCTCAAAGAGAGGGACCATTACATGACTTAACAAAAAAGAATGTTAAGTACTCATGGACTGCTAAGGAGAAAAATGCTTTTGACAAGCTCAAAGAGAAGCTTACTTGCCAACCAGTCCTTATGCTTCCAGATCTCTCAAAGCCATTCGAGGTCCAATGTGATTCTTATGGTGATTGCCTTGGAGTAGCCTTGCTTCAAGAAGGGCATGCCATAGCATATGAGAGCCGAAGGCTCAATACCAATGAACGAGTCTTGGCACGTACAAAAAAGAGCTTTTAGTTGTTGTACATGCCCTAGACACATGGAAGCACTATATATTGGGGACTCCATTTATTTTGCAAACCGACCACCAAAGTCTCAAGTACTTCATGGTGCAAACCAAGCTTCCCGACAAACAAATGAGGTTGGTAAATTTTCTTTTGCAATTTTATTTTCATACTGCTCACGTTGCTGATAAGCACAATCAAGTGGCCAATGCACTTTCACGACAACCAAAAGTTAATGGGGTGTCTATAGCAACTCACAATGATCTATCTTCTATGATAGATGGGTATGTTATTGACCCTGAATTTAAAGACATATTGTCCGCCCTCGCATTGGGGAAGAAAGAAGAACCATTGACCTTGTAGAATGGTTATCTTATCCATGGCAATAGGCTATGTGTTACCCACTCCCTTCATGAGAAAGTCATGTATGAATCCCATGCTCCTCCCTATGCGGGGCATAGAGGCAATCAACCTACTCTTTGAGGAGTAGAGACATACTTCTATTGGCCTACCATGAAAGTGGACATACAAGAGTATGTTTCAAAATGTGTGGTATGCCAAAAGACTAGGTATGATAGAGGGAAGCAACCTGGATTACTCCAGTCATTGCCAATCCCTAATTCACCATGGGAGAGTATATCCATGGATTTTCTCTTTGGATTACCCAAGTCTATCCATGGGAATACAAGAATATGGACAATACGTTGATAGATTTAGCAAGCAAGCACACTTTATTTCTGTCAAAAGACTATTAAGGCATACCAAATGGCAACTCTCCTCATTTCTCAGATTTTCAAAGACCATGGATTACCAACATCCATCATGTCAAAAAGAGATCTTAGAATGACCAGCAATTTTTGTAAAGGTCTCTTTGAGAATCTAGGTACAAGATTGAATTTATCTTCGGCCTATCACCCACAAGTGGATGGCCAAAGTGAGATAGCCAATCTTACAATTCTTGATCTACTAAAGACTTATGTTACAGAAGTAGATCAATGCTCAATGGGTGAAGTACCTACCCCTTGTAGAGTATGCTTATAATAATATTGTCCATGCTTCTACAAAAAAAAACACTTTTTGCAATCATAGAGGGAAGACCTAAAAGTCCCTTGCTACTTCAAGTACATTGGAAGATCTTCGCTACCGCGATGAGTATAGCCGTGACCTACAAGAATCTGTCCAAAAAATTAAGGAGGCTATATCCATCTCTCAACAAAGGCAAAAAGTTGTTGCTGATAAGCACAAAAGGGCCTTAACATTTAAAAAAATAATTAGGTCTTACTTAAGTTTCCAAAGGCTTGATTGAGGCAAACGACGAGAAAAAATCCTATGGGCCACCAAAAGTATTATGCTAAATTAGCAAAAAGATACTATGGTCCTTTTTGAATTTTGAATCCAATTAATGAGATGCCTTATCAACTCAAGCTGCCCAACCATTGGTTAATACACAATGCTTTTCATGTGAGCCTACTTAAGCCCTACAAAGGAGAGCCACCAAGTGAACCAATTATTGAAGACCCTCCCAAAATCGAAGACCAAGAAGAGGTGCCACAACCCGAAACTATCCTTCGGAATGAAGACAAGGTACTATCGCATGGTATCTTATTAAGCTCGAAAATTATCCTTTGAAGATGCTAGATGGATGCAAGGAATACAATTTAAGGATAATATGAACCTTGTCAATGCTTACAATGCTACATTAGAGTAAGCAAATATACATATTACTTTTTAATGATGTATGTTTTTGTCTTATAAGATTAATTCTCTTTTTATTGTGCACAAATTTAAGTAATATGCATGCTTAGAATCATGTTTGTGATGATGACTTCTCTCAAACACCAAGTAGAATTTGTCACTCTACTTGGGGGAATGAAATAAACTAAAGAGCAGACATGCTTGCAGCAACTACATCTCCCAAGCACCAAATGGATTAGCATTCATCTTGGAAAAATGTCATAGGGTAAAAAGAGATCCTCTACCCTGTAAGGTCCCTCCCTAAACCCTAGAGCCATTCAAAAAAAATTCAGCCTAGAAAATAATTTAGAAAAAGTAAGACCGACAAAGAAGTCATGTGGACAATGAGAATTTACTCCAGAATGAAAAGACAAGGATATTTCGGATAGAAATTGCGTCATCCCTATATTCTTTCAAAAAGATTAAGATTATTTTTTCGTCAAAAGCCGCGTGGAAACTGATCTAGATCCAGAACTGGCAGAAAAAGGGACTAACTTGATTGGAAGATAAAGTTAAGAGATAGGATTTGAGAAGAAATTGGGATCCAATAAGACACTCATAGAGGGAGACCAATCCGGCCCTCTGATGCAACTTCCATCGATGTCTTGATGACCCTCGTAGTCATGGGCATCTGGATCTCCCAAGCTCAGTGGCCCTGTCAGTGAGTGTACCTTTGGTACATGTGGACTGTGAAATCTACTATGATGCTTGCTCATCTAAATGTCCCGTATGTAGACACTCACAGAGGAGACACTCATAGAGGGAGATCAATGATTTCTTTAGACTACATGCGCGACATTTAGATGAGCAAACATCATGGTAGACTTCAGAGTGCACCTGTACTAGAGGTACACTGACCGACAGGGCCACTGAGCTTGGGAGATCTAGATTCCCATGACTCCGAGGGTCATTGAGAGGGCCAAATCATGACATGTGAGACGCCCATTTAGAGTACTCACTGAGGAGGACATTGATGAGCTTTGCCAAAGACCGATGCTGGATATCATAGGATAGGATCTTTATTCCATCATCTTAACCTTTCATTTCATTTCACTCCATTTTGCTTTAGCTTAGTTCAGTTTCAGTGTTTCAATTTTTAATTTTCACTCTTTTACACAGACATATATCAAATTCAGCTTTTGTAAAATTTGTTCTCTCATAGGTCACCGTGGCTCTCTCTCTCTCTCTCTCTCTCTCTCTCTCAATCTATAAATTAATATTTCTAAACAAGAAATACTCACTCTTGCATGGAGAGAGATTGTACCCAGTGCTCCATGTCTTTCATATTCTCTTCTCTCACTTCTATCTACCATGTGCATGCGTAGCACTTTGAGGTGTCCATGCCATGCACTCTTCTACTCTCTCATCCTCTATGTGTGTGCTTGATGTATACATACAATTCCACTGTAAGGATTGGATCACAAGTTACGCATGCTCAAATTTTCTATTTTTGCATGCATGTTTGTGTATTTTGGCAAGGCATCACGTTTTCATTTGTAGCATTATGTCTATTACAATATATTGAGATCTACATATGCTCTAGGAAAACCTTCAAAATGATTCCATATCATGAAAATTCAAAAAAATATTTTTTTCTCAAACAAATGTAACCATCCTCTTTTAAGGATGAGTGTGAGGATATCAAGAAAGATGCAAAAGTATGGATTAAATCTATGGATGATTACCTTTCTATTGCAAACACCGTACTTACAAATCAAGCACTGCTAGCAATGTTTTGCCTCATAGTGAAACAAAATTTGTGGTGGAAAGGTTGTGACGTGGGTGTATTAGAATACTCCCAAATTGAATGGACCATATTCCCTCAGGCCTTATGGAAACTACATCTCCAAAAAGAAGTGCAAAGCTACTAAGTCAATAAAGCTCAACAAGTATTTCAAGTTATCGCCATGGGGGATAGACTTCATGAGGTCTCATGAGATCATGAGTAATATTCAATACAATGGAGAAGACACCTTGAAAGACAATGACGGAACCCAAGTCTTGGTAAAGATTACAATGGAAACCATTACAGAGGCACTTCACATCCTTGTAGGGAGCCACAACATACTCACAAAGACCATTATAAGACTGAAGGGATAAGACTTCGCCTACAAAGAGTTATTATCCCTCAAGATGGAAATGGCACTACAATTGATATCTCAGCATTTTCAAATCTCAAATTTGCCTAGGTACTCTCAACCACTTAGACACATTATTGTAGGTCATGGCCATTGTGCTCTTTGAACATAGAGTGGTTCATTGCAATTTTGGCAGCTATCTACTTGATGGAATCATACAAGGTAACTTAGAGGGCAACAAGAAGTAAAAAACCTACATGAATGTAGGAACTATGATTACAAGAGTAGCTTATCAGGCACTGAGAAGGATACATCATCTTCCACCATCCTCGATGTTGCTAGAGCTCATCCAAAAGTCCAAGCATCATGCAAAGGTAGTGAAAACATTGGACACCACCCCTACCAAGAAAGTCACTCGGGGAAGATAAAGCTCCAAAGCTCCCATAGATGATGACAAAGAGCCCACCTTTGATGAAGAGCCAAGCGCAGGGCCTCTAGATGACATACCCTCAAAATATTAAGTGAGCATAGATGAGGGCATCAAGTCAAAGGGTGAAGAGAAGTTGTCTGAAGAACAACAAAGACAAAAAACAAAAGCTAGGGAAATGAAAGCTACTCTAAAGAGAGCTAGAAAGAGTAAAGCTGTGATGGTGTGGACAAAGTCCAAGAAGAAGCAAACTAACAATGATGATGACCTAAACTTTGTGGGACTGGTCACGAGATACAAAAAGGAACAAGAAGAAAGGAGGTGGCAAGTCCAAGAGGAGATTGATCAAATGAATGAAAAAAGGGAGAGACTCAAGAGGGATCTAAAGAGGAAAATGGAAGAAAGGGAAGAAGCTTCCAAGAAGCAAAAAGTAGATGAAGAAGACATCCTCAACAATGCAACCCTTTCACCCATCAAGGAAACTAACACAACAAGAGAATATGCAACTACTACTGAGAGAAGCCTACTAGGAGATATCACTATGGAGCAAGGCAACAAAGAGAACACCACCACTACTAAAAAGGCTCCAAAAATAAAATATGGCTACCCCTAAACATTTCAAAGATCAACAAACCAACCAAGGGGAAGCTCAAGACAAACTAAAATAGGACAAATTGAAAGGTTGGTGCTCTTACCAAGCTACTACTTACAAATATTGGAGGAACGTTTTATCACCAGTTTTTCAAAGACGAGTCATCTATCTTCACTTGTTGACCAAGGACCTAAAAGCAAGGCACATTGCATATAAGAATCAAGTGGCTGCAAACCCCTTGAAATACATTACACATGTAGTTGAAGCCAAAGCAAGGGCGCCAAGGTACCTCAAAGCTCTCAATGCACTCAATGCCTATAAATTTTGAGACCTCAATTATACAATGTCGAGGGCAAGCATCATCTAGGAGGGGGCAATGTTTGGAGATGCCACCACGGATACCCCTTCTAGACTAAGATTCTTTGTAAAAGAAGAATTGTAACATCAAAGTGTCCCAAACCCAATTTTTGATTTGTTATCAATAAAAGCCAACTCTCAATATATGAAGTTATATCCCATGGGAATGGAGCTTAAGGCCATTTTTTGAGTAGAACTAGGTATAAAGGACATTTTTGTAAAAGTGAACGGTTATTTTGGTGTGATTGCATGAAGAGAGTGGGAAGCAGATCCCTATGAACCCACATAATCGATCTCCCATGAACAATCACACAATTTTAAAGAGGACTTGCAAAAGCTCCCAGGCAATGTGTTGTTGCAAAGTTCCAAGATAAGGATGCAAAAAGGGTTGGAGCCAACATATTCCTTCCTACATTATAGCAGCTACACCTCCAAAAAGAAGTGCTTGAACCTGCTAAGTAAATACAACTCAAAAAGTATTTCAAGTTACCACCATGGGGGAGGGACTTCAAGAGAGAACATGAGCTCATGAGTACCATTCAATAAAATGGAGAAGCCACCTTGAAAGACAAGGATGGAGCCCCAGTTATGGTAAAGATTACAATGGAAACCATTAGAGAGGCACTTCACAATTTTGTAGGGAGCCCGCCACAACCCACTCACAAAGACCACAAAGACAGATGATGATATAATACTGAAGCAACAAGACTTCACTTACATAGATTTCTTGTTTCCCATAATCAAAATAGCACTATGATCGATACATCTATAGATCTCAAAGCTACTTTGGTACACTCAACCACTCAAACACATTGTTGTGTCTGAGTGGCCATTCGGCTCTTTGAACATAGAGTGGTTTGCTGCAATTTTGGAAGCTATCTACTTGATCAAATCATAGAATGTAGATTAAAGGGAAACAAGAAGTATGAATCCTACATGAATGTAGGACATATGCTTACAAGAGTAGCTTATCAAGCACTACAAATAATAGATGAGCTTCCACCATCCCCAATGTAGCTAGAGCTTATCCAAAAGTCCAAGCACCATGCAGATGATGACAAAGAGCCACCTCTGATGAAGAGTCCAACAAAGGGCCTCCAGATGAAATACCCTCATAATATTTGGAGAGCGCAAATGAGGCCATCAAGTCAAAGAATGAAGAGAAGTTGTTTGAGGAACAACAGATACCAATAACGAAAGCTAGGCAACAAATGGAAGATGTCTAAAGAGAGCTGAAAGAGTAAAGCTTTTGTGGCACATATGAAGTCAGAGAAGAAGAAAACTAAAAAAGAAGATGACCTAAACTTTGTGGGACTAGTCACAAGATACAAAAAGGAACAAGAAGAAAGGAGGTGGCAAGTCCAAGAGGGGTTTGATCAAATGGATGCAAAATGGGAAAGAATCAAGAGGGAGTTAAAGAGGAAAGTGGAATCAAGGGAAGAAGTTTCCAAGAAGCAAAACCTAGATGGGGAAGCCATCCTCAACAATGCAACTCTTTCACACATCCAGGAAACTAACACAATAAGATAATAGCCAATGACTGAGAGAGACCTACTAGGAGATACAACTATGGACCAAGGCAATAAAGAGAAAACAACCAGTATTAAAAAGTCTTCAAAAGATACTATGGCTACCCCCAAACATTTCCAACAAACCAGCCAAGGGGAAGCTCAAGACAAACTGAAAGAGGACAAACCTGACACCCTAGATAAATTGAAAGAGGACAACCCAATACCCTAGATGAGAAGCAAGAGGGTACGTATAAAGCAGAACTCAAGGATGCTACAATGGCTGAAGATGCACTCAAAGAAGGACAGAGCAAGGATCTACCAAAAGAAAAAATGCAAGGGCATACAAAAAGGAAGAAAATAATTTCATCTAAGGGTGCACGACCCTCAATGACCTTTACTTAGGAGGAGATGGATGATTTAGAGAGAAGACCATTTGAGGAAGAGCTAAAACTAGTTAAAAAGTTCAACCTAGAAGAAACAATGGAGAAACTACAATATCAATTCATATGCCATTATAGTGTGATCAACACAAGGAAAGGAAACGCAAAGCTTACAAAACAATTTATAAATATAAGGTAGTGGAGAGAGATTTCTTAAAAAACCAACCAAGAGAACTGGAGGGTGAATGAAATGCATTGCAAGAGGAGAAGGACAAGAAGAAGAAAGTGGGTGACCTTTGCCACATGGAAAGATAGAAGAAAACCGGTGATTGAAAATCCACTTCTAGCAAGCTCTCCACCAAACACTATACCCTCAGAATCCTACATGCTCAGCATGTTGATGGCTACACTAGAATTGCTAAGAGATCCCGGACTTGAGATGCCAAATGCTATGCAAGATCACCAAAACATTGATCACTACGATCACTGTGTTTAAGATGAGGAGCTAGGTGTAAAAAAGGAGGTAAAAGAGTTGGGAGTAGCTAAAGAGTTGGCTCTTTTAAAAGCAGGGGAATCATCTTCTTCAATACAGGGTTCTAGCAGATTAGTAATGATTTTGACTCCTTTGTAATTTGAATATGTGGTGAGGTACAGACCGGGTTCCTCAGCTTTTAGTTCTTTCAGAATATCATGCATCAGTCCTCGAAAGATGTTAAAGGCAATTTGAGCAATCACAATCTGCTTGGCCTGCCCACCTAGCCAAGAGCAGATGAGGGATAGATGAAATTCAATAGGTTTCTCTGGGAATAGGAGTTCCAAATGGTTGAGGATAAACCATATAGCATGGTCAAACCACATAATGCTTGACTCACAGGAGGCTTTGGGGTCCAAAAATCTGCAAGCACATTTTACATAGGGTTGGAAGATGTTCCAGATAGACTCTGTGTAGAAGTCCGGATTTTTTTTAGCAAACTCCATGCTACCCTTAGTGCGTATGTACAATCCAGTGTTCGATGGGCATTTAGAGTGATCGATCAGGTGTAGGTTAAAAGGGGCTTTAATTAGTTCACCTTTGTCTAGAAAATGTCCTCCTTTTAGAATTTTCAGTTTGCAGTCCTCCACCGTTGATGCAGGGAGGTTGGCTAGGTAAACCCAAGTTTCGCTGAGAATTGGAGCCAAGAACGCTTTGTTTGGTAGAACCCAAAGTTGATGGTCTACCCCGAGAGATTCAATTTCTATTTGTCTTAATGGTAAGACAGGAAAGACTTTAGAGATTCTAGGGACCATCTCAAGGAGATTGACATCATTGAGAGAGAAGAGGTTAGATTGAAACTCTTTTACTGCCTCTAGAGCGGCACTATCCCGGCAGAAGATTCCACCTGTTGAAGGGATGGCGGGGGTATTAGGGGTGCAAACAAATGATGGATTAAGTCCACAGAGTTTTCTAAGGAAATTTGTCAGCTCAGCACCAGATGAGGACAAAAGGGCAAGCTCTTGCTGATATTGTGAAGCAAGGACAGGAAGTTGGGCAATGTACTGGGATAGTGGATTAACACCTTCTATGGGGTCTTTGTCTAAAGAAGCTAGAATTTTTACCCAATCATTAAAAGATAACATATGTAAGACTGAAAGCTTCTTGTCTGAAATTAGGGTAGAGTCATAAATAAGTTGTGATGCATCCAAATTGCTAATACATCTGAGGACTAGAGAGGAGGCCACAGAGAGGGGCTCCGAGGTGAGTTCCAAATCTTGAGAAAGGGCAAGAGTCTGCAAAAAACATTGAGGTAAGGTAAATCATTTCTTGCCATAGTATGTGATACATGTTTTGGCTTTCCTAGGAAGGAAAGGTCTAGATCTAGCCGCTATGGAGTCTTTTGGTGCATGTTCTTTTATGAAGAGCTTGATCTGGTCAAGGATCTTTGCGTGATTTTTAGGGTTGTGATTTGTACTCATGCGAGCTGTCAGTTTATACTGTGAACAGTCCTGAAACACAGTTGATATAAAGATTAGAAAAGTGTCTTCGAGGTAAAGTCTTTTTCGGTCCTGCAAACCTTAAACCGGCTGAGTCAGAGACTATGGTAGCCGTGAGCAGGGGACCAGAAGAGAGTGTAACAAAGGGGCCACCTAACACTAGCCTACCAAAAAAGGTTTTAACGACTGTGGGTCCCAATATAGAACTCTATTCTATCGAGAATATCCTAGGCCAGCATCCCGGTATCCCCAGAGGGGAGACCCTATGTATAGGATGTGTGTGTAGCTGTATTAAATCTTACTAAATAAGACATAATTGAACTTTTACATTCAAAAGACAACTGGCCAAGGATCAATGAACTGATTTGTACGAAAATAACTCAGTATCAGAATTATCTAAGTACAAAGATTGTGAGAAAGAGATCCTCTTTCAATGTGGTTTGGTAGTAAAAAAACTTCCCCGTTTTTCAATGGATATGTCATAACAGAAGTGCTGCTTGCCAAAGAAAAGAAACCCTCCAAGATAAGATAGAGTCCTTACCTGCATCCATCCAAACAAGACAACAATTCAGTTAGCCTTGGATGTGTTTTACAGGTATCAATGGACCATATCAGTTGTTATCCATGTCCATCTTATAGGTTTTAATTACTTTAGACAAGCTAGTTTATTCATTAGAACTCGCATGTTAGCAGTCTTTTCTTATTACTTCATAGTCTACTTTCTAAATGGTGAAGTCCATAAAAAGTCAAACTATTTCAAGAGCCATAGCTCACTAGCTATGCTTAAGAAAAAAAGTAACCATATACTTACCTTCAAAATTAGTAATCCCATGGTATCAAAGGTACCTCTTTAGACAAAGAGATGTGAAATCCGACTACTTTTTGTCAACCAAAGGTATTAGATGAGGGTGATGACTTCCTCGTTTTTTATAACCAATAAGACACCAGTATAAAGCAGAGTAGCAAGACTCCTTTTTTCTTAATGTGCAACCTCATTTTTAAGAGCAATAGCTTGGAAGCTATATGCAAGCCGAAACAAAACTGGTCATATAGTTACCTTCATAATCCCAAGATATCCATAAGTCATTAGCATCTTTTAAGAACAATAGTGTCCAGCCCTGCCTGAGTATGATACTTTACATATCCCATAACCAAAGGTACTAGATGAAATAAACCCCAACCAATTTCTTCATATGAAATATCAAAGGCGAGACTGGTCTTAAGCCTAGTTATCAAACCAAAATAACAAAACCCAATTAACTTCCAATTCTGCAACCCTTGCAACATGTCATGCGACTAAATGGCGAGATTAAATTAACGTCATGTAGCGGCAAGGAACCAAACCCATATAACATCTAATATGCGCACAGTCGCTACTGCTACAACAGTAGCGCAAATCCTATAACGACTAAAAATAGAGACATAACAACCAGTAACAACAACACCTGCAACGGCTTGAGAAAAAGCCAATACAACCACCTGGTAGCAAAAAAACAGTCCGCGCATGTGTCTGACAACACCTCAGCCCCCCTCTTTTTTAAAAGGCATAAGAGGTAACAAGGCATAATACTAAACCTGCTCGGTACAGTAGTAAAATTCAATAATTTTAACCATGTTTATATCAACTGACTCATAATCAAAGCCAACCATGCTTATTACCATAACCGAAATAGAAAAAAACTGGTAGAACAAAAGCACCTGAGATGTTTGAGTAGCAAGCTCCATCGCTCAGCGAAATCAAAACGATACACAGTAGAGAGAGAAAAAAACCTAAACTAAGGCTAAGTGAGGGCCACGGTGTGCCCTCACCTGTGATTAAATAGGCATGTGTGCACGCATCCAAAGGAATGGCGATGAATGTGCCTGGCCGCCCCTTGTTGTGGGAATCCCATATTCGTCATGCGATTGCCATAGTCTGCGCGGTCCAGAGAGTAGAAGAGAGTAGTAGTCGGGGCCGCCTTCCCCATATAATGATCTCAATAAATTCACTCTTTGAATATGTAAGGGCATAGTCCCACAATAAGGAAAGCATTTATGAGAGTAGAGAGAGCTTTTCAATACCAATTGGGGGGGGGGGGGGGGGGGGGGGGGGGAAACACTCAAGGGGTGTGAGAGAGTGAATTATTTCCAGTACATTAGTGTGTGTGTGTGTGTGTGTGTGTGTGTGTGTGAGAGAGAGAGAGAGAGAGAGAGAGAGAGAGAGAGAGAGAGAGAGAGAGAGAGAGAGAGAGAGAGAG
Organism: Adiantum capillus-veneris; assembly: GCF_014529385.1. Taxonomy (NCBI): domain Eukaryota; kingdom Viridiplantae; phylum Streptophyta; class Polypodiopsida; order Polypodiales; family Pteridaceae; genus Adiantum; species Adiantum capillus-veneris. The sequence continues at coordinate 112,160,926 of NC_140955.1, forward strand.
AGAGAGAGAGAGAGAGAGTACCCCCCAAGCTAGCCCCCTCCTTGCTTTGGTCGACCCCCTCTTCTAGCACTAGACTGCACTTGATTGGACCTCCTCAAGCTTTGCCAATCACATACTTGGTGCATATCAAGCAACAAGGGTAGCATTATGACAAGTGTCATTCTTACCCCTTTGAGAAAGAGGACGATAAATGCAAAAACAATTAATTAAATTAACTAAATTATCATTGGATCCCTTGGGAGGCCAACCAATAGTCTTTAGGAACACTATGAGAAGAAGAGATTGACAAGTATCCTAGATGATTCTTTATACCAAGCTTGCCTTGTGTGAGGGTGTGTGTTTTCTCTCTCTAGCTCCTACAAAGAGGGATTGCCCCCTCATGAGTAGGGATATGATTTGACTTTTTGAACACCTTACCCCTGAAGCACCTTAGTCATGGAGCACCTTAGTACGCTAGTCATTAAGCACCTCAACAACCTTAGTACCTTAGTCATTAAGCACCTCAAGCACCTTAGTCAGCAAGCACAACAAGCACCTCCAATAGCAAGCACGACAAGCATCTTAATCTTGGGCCGGGTTCCCACCTCAAGCACATCCCTATCTTGCCTAAGGTGAAATGACTTTTAACACTAACCTCTGGAGATCTTTAATGAAGCTAACTCTAAGGTCTTTAAGATCCATTAGCTAGTCTTGCTCTTTGACATAACATCTCTCATTTGTACCCCCTTTGGACCCCTTTTACCATTGGTCCCATGTTGAGATAGATCCGTAAGCACATGTCTATATTCTAACCCTTGTTCCCATTTTTTCTTCTACATTAAATGATTGGTTTAATACGAGAAAATTATTTGGGTTGGTTAGATATTAGATTTTATGACATTACCTCTCTTTTGAAATCATAGTTGTCCTCAACTATGGGGTAGAAGAGATAAAGCCTTAGTCAATGTTTCTTAGCGAGTACGTGAGGGCCATACCTAGACTCGACCCTACTCACCTCTCTAAGTCTTCTAGACTGCTCCAAGGAATGACGTAGATCTATTTGCAGGTATCCCTTCTACTTGGGACCGACACCCACACAGGATTCTAGCCTATGTCGAACCCCAGCCCAAGGGGGTAAATCCCATCAATTTGACAACTCTATCCGCTTATCATAATTTAATCCGTCCTTGGCATCTTTCAGTCACCCACACCCAAAATCGTGGTCCTTAGTCTTGATTCTCTTGATCTTTAACTTGAGGATTTACTCTTGCTTTCTTGTTCTCCCTTGGTTCATGGAGATAACCCCTTTTTCCTGACAAGTAGGCACAGCAGTTATCGCTTTCCCCTAAGAAGAGGGATCTTGTAATCCTACCTGGTCTCGCTCGTTCCCGCTTACCTGTTTTCATCCCGCATAGTCCTAGCGTTTAACATAAAATTTTTATTCGACATCCAACCATCTGACCCTCCGGATCCGCCCACCCACCAAGCCATTTCATGAAAATCCCTTCCCGAGGTAGTACTTAACTACTATAAAATCAGGAAGATAGTCTATCAAACATCATCCTCCCTTAGCATGACCTCCTCATCTAACTATTGGCATCAGGCCATATATCCGGATTATGGCCGTTTTCCAATAAGAAACCGCGGGTACTTCACCCGGTCGGGCAAAAATAAAACAAACCCATTCATCCCTTATCCCTCGGGCATGAATGACCTAGGTATAACAAACTTGCCGGCTACGCTACCCTAGCCAAAAAGGTCCAATCTCTGTCAATTTTTCCAAGAGAATCCTCTCAATGGACCGATCTTTCAATTAAATTGACCCCAAGAAGATCCATCTTGGTTTTCGGTCATTTCTAGACAATCTTCAAAACTCCTAGTTAAATCTATGTTTTGCAATGTGCAATCCCTATCACCTCTCGAGATTCCTTTTGAACTCCTAGTTGGTAATTTTGAGGTTCATTCATTCATCAACCTTAATTCTTACTTTCATTAATTATCTACCAGCCAAATTTATTTAGAAAATACAAGCGAGTTTTTTTGCCATAGGCATTTGATGGTTAATGTCTCTTCGGAAATGCCAACTTTTTAAGTTTGATCCCCATTGTGTACGATTCCCGGGTTTTTGCAATCCTTTGCCATCCATGGGGCATCTCCATGGAAGCTTGTAGAGTTTTCGGTTCAAAACAACACGGAGATCTATTCCGCGAAGTTATCCCCTATCTCCCCCATCCCATATTTGCAAACAAACTTGAAATTGACAACTTTAGAAATAATCTTCAATACCAAAAATTGAACTACTTCTATCGAGCTTAAACAACTACTCTTTTCTTATGGTGACTAGCTTTCCATTGAGGAAGCTAGAAGGTCGTCCTATAATTTATGAGTCTTGGAAAGCTCGCTTTGAGGATAAAATGGGAATCTAGAGCTTTCCATTAAAGCTTGGAAGAGAGGATTATAACCATACATTCTTCCTACCGTAAAGAGACATGCAAACCCTAATCTTGATTAGCATAATGAGACTAAACTTTTCTCTCTTTATTGAGGCAAGGTTTCCATGGAAACTTAACCCTAATCACACAAGATCACCATGGAAGTTTAACCCTAATCACACAAGGTCACCATGGGAGTTAAAGCTTAAATTGCAAGCTTGTCTTTCAAAGATTTTTCTAAGTGCAAAGTTACCTTCAAAGCTTAGCTTAAGGATGCAAATCTACCTTTGAAGCTTAACTTAATGATGCATAGATACTCTTAGCACTTAACCCTAATTGCAAGGCTACCATTAAAGCTTAAACCTAAAATACAAGGTACTCACTAAAGCTTACACCTAAGTGCAAAGTTACCATTAAATCTTAGCTTAAGGATGCAAAACTACCTTTGAAGCTTAACTTAATGATGCATAGATACTCTTAGCACTTAACCCTAATTGCGAGGTTACCATTAAATCTTAAACCTAAAATACAAGGTAGTCACTAAATCTTACACTTAAGTGCAAAGTTACCATTAAATCTTAGCTTAAGAATATGAATCTACCTTTGAAGCTTAACTTAATGATGCATAGATACTCTTAGCACTTAATCCTAATTGCGAGGTTACCATTAAAGCTTAAACCTAAAATACAATGTAGTCACTAAAGCTTACACGTAAGTGCAAAGTTACCATTAAAGCTTAGCTTAAGGATGCAAATCTAACTTTGAAGCTTAACTTAATGATGCATAGATACTCTTAGCACTTCACCATAATTGTGAGGTTACCATGAAAGCTTAAACCTAAAATACAAGGTAGTCACTAAAGCTTACATCTAAGTGCAAAGCTACCAATAAAGCTTAGCTTAAGGATGCAAACCTACCTTTGAAGCTTAACTTAATGATGCATAGATACTCTTAGCACTTAACCCTAATTGCGAGGTTACCATTTAAGCTTAAACCTAAAATACAAGATAGTCACTAAAGCTTACACCTAAGTGCAAAGTTACCATTAAAGCTTAGTTTAAGAGTGTAAATCTAGCTTTTAAGCTTAGCTTAATGATTCATAACTACCATTAATACTTAACCCTAATTCCAAGGTTATCATTAAAGCTTAAACCTAATATGATGCAAATAAACCTTCTTAGTATTAAAACACATGATTTAGGTTAATTAATCCTACTAGAAGTGAAGATTACCTCCTCTAAACAAGAGAGAAGTGGGGTTGAAGTCCTTCTTGGAGAGATGTGATGCTCAAAGAAGAAGGAAAGGGATTTAGGATGAAGAGGAAGGAGAGAGGAGCTTCTTCACAAAACCCTCAAGGGTTTGGCCTTCAAGAGAGTGAGAGAGGAAGAGCAAGGTTTAATGGAAACTTTGATTTACTTAAGCATAATCTTGAACATGGCAAGTATGCAAGTAGCTTAGCAATGTGTGTAAAATTACAAAGGAGAGGGGGTGCTTATATAGGAAATGGTGGGTAGAATATAATGTATATACTTGGGGGGGGGGGGGGGGTGGTTGGGCTCACCTTCAATGCAAGCTAGAGAGAGAATGAATGGAAAGTTGCAACTTTTGACTCATGCAAGAATTTTATTCTAAATTGAGTTCTTCAATCAAAGAATTTTATTTCAATTTGAATTCTTCTAAATTCCTATTGGACCCCAATTCTGTTCTCAATTCCTATTGGACCGCAATTCTCTTCTCAATTTTTATAGGACCCCAATTTCTTCTCAATTCCTATTGGACCCCAATTCTCTTCTCAATTCTTATTGGACCCCAATTTCTTCTCAAATCCTATCTCTTAACTTTATCTTTCAATCAAGTTAGTCCCTTTTCCTACCAGTTCTCGATTTAGATCAGATCCACGCAGCTTTCGACAAAAAAATAATCTTAATCTTTTAAAAAAAATATAGGGATGACGTAATTTCTTATCCGGAATATCCTTGTCTTTTCAACTTGGAGTAAAGTCTCGTTGTCCGCATGACTTCTTTGTCGGTCTTGCTTTTTCTAAATTATTTTCTACGCTAAAAAAGTTTTGAATGGCTCTAGGGCTTAGGGAGAGACCTTACAAACTCCCAACAAAAAGAAACAGTTGTCATCAGCTCAGGACATGCTTTAGAGAGTAGATAGACTCAATATTCGGTCAACTTATGATTGAAGATAGTCAGTAACTTTAGGATATTTAGATTAAAGGATAGTGAAGCTGGTATGGACCTTGAATAATACACTTCTCTTCCATTTTTAGCACTGACTCAAAAGTCTTAATCATAAATAATTCTTAATGACTCGGAGTTACTTTAATTACTGAATGTGATCTTACTCAACTAGGTATTTTTCCTTTGGTGTGACCGGATTGTGTTTCTCTTGTGAGGTCTAAAGATCATTTCTTCACTTCGCTCTCTCTCTAGCCTCAATATGCTTTGTAAAAATCTTACCATTCTTACTTAGACTTTAACTTTTTCCGTTTTGAGTGTTGACTCATTTCTCTATTGATATCATCCAACTGATACCATGTTCTTGACAATTAAGGATTTCATACTGATCTTTCAATTAATCTTGCAATATCCCCTCCCTTGTGTACCCAATTTATTTCTTCCATCCTTATTTCTCTTATGTCTATAGATTACTACATCATCATTCACTTGGTAATCAGATATTTCACGTATCATAACAATTAGACTTGTAAAACACCATAGACGATTTGACTCTCAAAAAGAATTGACTGACTAGAGATGCTTGAATTCCATAAATATGACAATTGATTACACTCGCATAAAAATTACATCAAAAGTGCCATCGATATCTTGAAGAATAATTATAAGTTGTTTCAAAGAACCAACAAAAAATATGATCAAGGGTTTGGACAAGAGGGAGATATTGATTTGATTCCAAAAGATGATTTACATGGGCTCATCCTCCAAAACTTGGAAATTGGGTAATTAGCTGGTCCCAATCTTCCCAGGAAGCATCTTCAATCGGATAGCCCTTCCACTTGATTAGTACTTCTTGAATTGTCATGTGCCGTAGTTGCTTTTCTTTAGTTTCCAGAAATGGTTCTGGTTCTATTTGAAATTCTTCCTGATTAACGAAATGGTTTCATCATGATTCAAAACATATAGAGGGTCAGGAACATATTTCTTAAGGAGGCTGACATGAAAAACATTATGAATGTGCATGTGAGGCGGTAAGGCTAACTCGTAGGCTTGTTCTCCTATCTTTCTAAGGATTCCAAAAGGTCCACAATATCTGAATGCAAGCTTACGGAATTTCCCTAGCTTTAAGGAGTTGCGTTTGGGTTTGACTCTAAGGAAAACTTGTTCGCCTTCGCTAAAGCTTCTAGCGAAGCGGCGAAGATCAGCGTAGCTCTTCTGCCTATCACTAGCTCTCTTCAAATTGTCTCTGATTACTAGAAGTTGATGATCCATCTCTTCCAGGGTAGACTTAGCGGCAGGAACATGAAGAGCTGGGTCAGCTAATCGAAGAGGGACTAAACATTCTTGACCATACAAGGCTTTAAAGGGTGACCTTTCGAGGCTGCGTGGTGAGAAGAGTTATAAGCAAACTCAACTAGGGAAAGAAACTTGATCCATTGCTGGGCTGCTGGTTGTAGTATGTTCGAAGCATATCTTCAATGACTTAATTCCCTCGCTCAGTTTGACCATCAGTCTCCGGATGATATGGTGATCTGAGATTCAATTGGGTACCTAGAGATCAAAGCATGGCTTGCCAAAACTTAGAAGTAAATTTGGCATCCCGATCACTTATGATTCTTGCGGGATGCCATGTAATCTTACTACTTCTTTGACAAATACTTGGGCTATGTTGATGGCGGTGGTTGTCTGCTTGACTGGAATTAGATGAGCCACTTTAGTGAGCTTATCCACTATGACAAAAATAGATTCATAGTTTCCAATTGTCTTTGGAAGACTTGTAACAAAGTCCATACTCAGACATTTCCACTTCATCTGAGGAATATCTAGGGACTGAAGCTTTCTAGGTAGTAAAGAAGACCATCTGCTAAGGTATACTAAGTTAAGTGCTCCCTTGGGTTCTGAGCTTGAATCTCTTGCAGAAGAGGTCTAAAATAGGGGTCTACCTGAATTTCTTGTTGAACTTCCTCGGGTAAAGAAGAGCTAAGGAGTGAATTAGTCAGGGTTGATGAGGACAGGATTGTTGGTCAAGAGGTCTTTGAGTCTATTGAAGGCAGCATCTCTCCCCAATAAAAAAATAAAGAGCTGTCCTCAACTCGAATAAAGTACGTAATTGATGAAGCTTCTTGGATACGTCTTGCAACTTAACTTCTTGTTAACGCTTTCAACTTGACTTTTCTCTTACACTTCTGCATCCCCAAAATTCTGATAATATAATATTGGAGTCATGAGAAATATTTCTTAATAAGCTATCTTCTTGAATAAGTCATCATGTTTGTGGCTTCTTCGATACACTACTTCCTCTTTATAAGCTACTAGTAATCCCTTCTTTATCAGCACTTGTTATCCTCTTATTTTTGCGATCTTCACTCTCTTGTAACTTAGTCATTTTCTTATATGATGGTGTCTTGGCAAGAAGACTTGGTTCTTCCTGTATGCATCTCTCACTTGAAGAGTGCAGATGAGGCCATTAAAATACAGTTCTTAGAGCGATACAAAGATCTCCTCTTTTCTCAGCCAAATTCTTGTGTCGGCCAGACGATATGGAAGACATGGCGACATCTCACAAGAGTGACTCTCTGAGGTAGAGACCATTTCCATAACAATACCCGACTTGCTATGGTTACAAAGGCTATGGGACTTGGCCCTTGATACTACTACGTCAAAAAGACACGAGATCCTGGGTTCTCCGCAAGGTTATCCTTGCTTGTGCAGTTTATCCCCCATTCCAAGATTTGCCTCGATACCATCTGGAGTCTTCCTCTTAGAGGTCCTTTTCTTTTCTCAGCTCATACCCGAGGAATTGCTCAAGCTGTTTCTCATAGAAACATTCTAGAGGGTGAGCATCCTAATATGTGTGGTGCTTGCAATACTTGGTTATGTGACCATATATTAGAGGATCTTGAGGAGCTGTAAATTTTCTTGTCTCTCTTGTAATTACTTCATGCCTCCCTTGTACTCCTTTTTGGCTTTAATTGAAGAAATAACCTTTTTGAAAAATTTGAGTATTATCCGTACTTCCTTGTCTTGAAATTTCTGTCTCTCCTCTTTAATTAAATTCTTCAGGACATCTCTATTTAGTGCATTTTTTTACCAACAAAGGGTCTTCTGTCTATGATTGTCTTGAGTAAAGATTCCAAACTTTGAGTTCTTGGCTAACACATAAGTTTGTTTATTCTTCTTTGGAGTTTACATGTCTGCAATATTTATGAGTTTATCTATTGCACTTTCCCGTCTTGATTCTTGTGAGTTTTTAAGCACGTCTCATTTACTTTCTTTTTTATGTGTCAAATGCACATCAATAACTTCTCATTGCACTACAAGAATCTGAAAGTAGAAGGTTGGATTGAACTTCTTTTTCCAAAAATTACAGCATCACGAGATTACATATCGCAAAGGGATAGTAACGTTAAAAGAGAAGTGGTTACAACATACGTTGGACAGTTTTTCTTGGGGATCCTAAGCCCTCAAGATTCATAGGCTACGGGGTAGACTTCTTGCTGTAGAATCCCTCCTATTTATAGGGGACATGACATTCTCTACTGGAACTTAAAAAAAACTTATCAAAAATTTGAAAGCTCCAAAACAGGTTCAATGACTTTCTAAGACATTGTTGGACGGATACGCCGTGACGGACGTCAGCACAGCGAGAACTCACCTAACATATAATGTCAGCTAAGGACGAAGCTTGACCCGCAGGCGCGTCGAAGCAAGCATAAGGTGTCAATCTACACTCGACCGACTCCTAACTAATTCCTACAGAGGTCTCTACCAATTGTCTAAATCACAGCCTTCAAGAGTGCATAAGAGGGAACTTCCTACAACGCTTTCTAGAGCCGAACACCCATCAAACAATCTCGAAACACCATAGAACTTGAAGGAGATTCTACTAATACCAATAGGTCGCTCTCCCTAAGGTCTATGTACCAAAATCCCAACCCAAAACACCTGGTGCAAAAATACGTAGGATGTCTGGCCAAAATCTGCAGGTCTTCGTTTCCAAAATCTAAAGTGCCTAATGTGTAGTTCTACTCAATGTGAACGCGTGGATATGTTGCAATGCAAAATCGGACAACGTATGCTCACCCAAACACCCGATGAATCTTGTAGAAGGAGCTCGCAAAACCGGACCGTACGCGCACAATGTAGATATCGGCGCGTAGCTCTCGTCGGGGGCAACACGTTGCACTTCTCTGCACTTGATTTTGACCATCGGAGCACACGTAGCATCAATATGAAGCTCACACTCTGTCTCTCTCGTACACAGTACGCTCACTCACAGACTTCAAAACTTTTTTTTAAAAATGACAAAAAGGTTTTTCATTAAGGTCAAAAAGTGGTATATATACCTTACAATTCTCAAACCCTAAAGTTCCAAAATCAACCATCTACTCAATCTAACTATCAAAACTGGGATACAATCTGGAAACTTCTGTAAGTCCCAATATTTACAAGGTGAAAAATCAGGTTTTCCTCAATGAATGAATAATTACAAAAATAATAATCTTCCAAGTAGTTAGTTGCCGTGGGGTGTATCCAGCTTCTAACACTCCCCCCCTCCTTGCTCATGTCATCCCCGACATGGCCGTTGATCTGCTTCTTCATCATATCGTTTCTCGCATCTTTAGTAGAGATTCGTATCTAGCATGCAGGTTCATCATTGTCGGGCCAAAAATGTCAGTGTTTATGGTGAAGAAGCCTGTGTAGAACGCTTCTTCAAAAGCCTGGAGGTGATAGGATGGTAGAAAGATTATCCTTTGATACAGCGCATGTATCACCTCCTTGGAAGGCTGACCAGACAGATCATAAGCGCATCTATATGTATCCTGGAAGAAAAAGATGCCGTCGGTCACCTGGCCTGGCTTGAAAGTCTCAAACACTGCTAAGAGGGTTCTGCAGATTTTCCTCATCATAATGCATGTAAGGTCAGGTGAGCCAGTGAACAACTTTATGGCACCCGTTAGGGTTTTCACCATGTATTGGACACTTATTCTCTCACCTGCCTTCAAGCCCAGCAGCTTAGGGTAGTTCAGCCAAGTGGGTTAGCTCCTTTGAAATATTTCCTGCGCTTTCCACGTCCTAACCCTTGGTAGAGGACAAAAGCTGAGATTGTCTCTGATATTTTTCGGTGCCTCTACCAAGTGGATTAGGTATTGTGGGTACTTTGTAAGCCAGGCCTTCCTCCACTTTGGCTGAGATTCAACAATGAGCTTGAACCCTTCTCGTTTTGAGGTATCTGCATTGTAAAGGGGTACGCTAGCTCTAATATGATCCGCTTGTTTATGGTAGATGCCTCATATTTCAGCAATGGATATAGGAGAGAGGGTTGAAGCCACTCGTGCCTGAGGTTGCTGGCGTCGATCTTCTGAATGGTCATAGACTTGAAGACCCTCTGCTCCCACTCCAAGGCTTCCTTTGTGGTTTCTCTGAGTTCCACCTCTATTGCTTTACGCAATTTTTCTTCCTCTTCCTGTGTTAGATCCTATGGCTCTTGAGAGGATCCTTCTAGGATTTCCTCTTGCATAGGCGTGTCCACCGGATCTACCACATTTTCTAAGTCAATGCCCTCATTGGCTGCTGGCCTTGTGCTCTCTGGCTCTCCTGCTTGCTATCCTTTTAACTCCTCAATTTGCATCAGGAGTTTTTGCTTTTCCGTTTCTGCTTCTTCGCCCATATTCACGAGGAGGTCATTTAGGTCAGCGTTTATTCTCTCCGCCTCCTCGAGCTTTCTCTTCATGCTTTCTACTTCCTCTTGCAGGGCTTTTTGGCCTTCTTCCATTCTCGTTTGCATGACGATAGATCCTTCTACCATCATCAATCTCTGCTTTTTCTCTAGAGTCGGCTCTTTTTGAAGTTCTTGCATTTGTTCTTCATAGAGTTGACTCTCAGTCGTGATTTGAGTCGAGCTAGTAGCTCTGAATCTGGCAGGTGATGCTCGCAGCCTCTGGATGGTCTGATCTTTTACTTTGAGTTGGTCCTTGAGCTCAAGGATCTCATCTTGGCTTGCTTCTTGATCTATCTCTGCTCTTTCCTTGGCGTTTCTCATGGATTCTACTTCTTTAGATTCTTCTGCCAGCTGTAGTGTCAAGTTATCTCTTTCCTTCTCGGCATCTAGCAGTGATTTGTTGAGCTGTTGACACTCTTCTTCAACTGCTTGCATTCTTTTTGCGGCTGCTTGATTGGCTTCCTCCATTGCCTTGCAGCTTTGTAGTGCCCTTGCTAGGCTGGCCTGTAGCTCAACTTCTCTCTCCTTTTTCCTTTGGCTTTGTCCTTGCAGAGCGTCTACTTCCATTTTAATCTTTAGTTCAGTGGCCTTGAGAGCTGTCATCTCTTTCTCTGAAGCCATGGATTGCGCTCTCAACCCTGTTAGCTTCGTCATCACCATGTCCCAGTTGTTGGAGGGTGGGTGCAAGTCCACTGTATCTGTGGCAATTTCCTTTAACTCCACTAGTTTGATGCCTTGCATCTGTTCTTTAGGCTCTGTCCTCGCCAAGTCGAATGCGACTGTGGCGGCTTCTTCCTTAGTGTATCCTGTAGCTAGCAGGTCCAAAAATGCGTAATAAGAATCATCTAATTCTTTTTGCTCACTTCGAGGCTTAGCCTCTTCTTTTGGCTCCGGCTCTTGTCTCTGCTCTTGCTCACCTGCTTGATGTTCTTCTTGTTTGTATTCAACCTCCTTATCTTTTGGTGGAGGGCTGCTAGGAGGTGGAGAGGTTGGTGGTGAGGGCTGTGGGCTAGGTTTAGGGCTAGTCGATAGAGATGCAGGCTTGCCCTTTAAGTCCGTGTCTGCTTTAGTTTTTCTTTCTCTTTCTTGGCTCTCTTGCTCATCTAGCAGTTTCTGTCATATTTGTTGTACTTCCTCCTCTGTGAAAGGGACATGTGGAATATTCTCTGATGCAGCATCAAGAATCTCAAAGTTCTTGATATAGTCCGCAAATTGGTCCCTTTGCACTCTTAGGGACGATCCTAACATAGACTCTAGAGAAGGCTTCCAGAGTTCACTTAAATCACCCTTGAGGGCTCTCTCTGCTCGGAAGCTCTCCATCAGCCTCTCCAGTCTTGACGCTTTTTGCGACCTTGTTCCTTTGGCAGGCACTTGGGCAAATTCGTTCTTACCTTTCTTCTGCTCGGGCTGCTCCTCTTGAACTGGCTCTAGCCGTCTTTTCAGTCTTGTAGCCACCCTTGGTGCTGTTTGCAGCTCGTCTTCCTTGTCTTCTTTTAGCCTTAGCCACTCATTCTGAGACGGGGGCTCAGGCCACCTTCCCTTTGCGTGTAGTGCCCCATAAATCACCTTGGTGATTAGTTCTCCTGGCACTATATAGGTTGGCTTCTTGTTATCCATCTTTACTAGGTTGTCATGTATATATGCCACATAGTTGATTATCTTTGGGGTGCCTTTCGTCATTGCCCAAGTGAATGTCGTGGCAATTGCGCCTGGCGGCATCATGTACTTCTGTGGCCTCTTCGTGCACATGTGGAAGTACTGGTTGTATAACTAGCTCATGATTGCTACTCTTGGGTTGGCAATGTCTTCAAAGGTGTAAGTCCCTTTCTTCTCATGGTACACCTTGACCTCATCCCTTCTTTTAGTTACACTCTCCCCCTCGTTGGAGAGGTCTAATGCATCTGCTACAACCCACTCAGTGATGATTATCTCTTTTCCTGGCCTGCCTTGTAGATCTGTTACTTTGGCCACTCCATCCTCTTTGATGTTTGTCACAAACTCCCAGACTCTCTTGATGTCCACCCGTGCCGGTATTGCTTCAAAGTGGTTGTGGAGATCAATCTTCTCCAAGTATCCGGACATCTTGCTTCGTGCGAACTCATTGAGTTCTCTCGGCAGCATTGGTAGCTCGATAACATTGCCTTTAGTGTCTTTGAACACTCCTTGGTAGATCTTTAGGTCGTTGGACTCTAACAGATCTTCTTGTATCCATGTGCTGGTGGGCTTTAGTGTTCCTTCTGGAATGACGAAGGGTTCCACTTCTTCCAGGTAATCCTTGATGGTCATTCTTTTCTTCTTTGCCGGTGACTTCGCGGCTGCCATAGATCCTATTGCACTCAGTAGCCCGAAGTTAGCATTTTTTCCATATTAGCTGCGAAACTGAGTTTTACTTATCCAAATGACTTGAAAATTGAAAATAAAGCTTAAAAGAAACTTGTGAAGCTGTGCATGTGCTCACAGTGCAAATCTGGCCAAAAAATTTCATCTAGACATCCTACGCGTAGGATGTCTTTTTCATCAGAATTGGTTCATACTTGCCATGCTGGTAGTGTATGGCTCATGGAACATGGCTATATGCTCTGATTTGGATTTGGATTTGGATAACAAAAAGTGGATTTTTGGGCTGATGTAGGATTTAGGTCACAATTTGGGGAGAAAGTCCATCATAGGTAGCAATTGATGTCCAAATGGGTTGAAAATTGGTATATGGCCTTATTGCACCATGGTATTGGCTCCCATGATGTCACTCTTTGCATAGAAGGCTAAATTTATGATGGAGACATCCTATGCGTAGGATGTCTTTTTCATCAAAATGACATGAAACTTGTCATGTGGGGAGTACTTGGCCTATGGAACATGGCCATATTCTTGGATTTGGATTTGGTCAAGGATTGATGCTTGTAAGAGCTTGTGTGGTGTTTTTGGGCTCAAAAAGTGTATATTGATAGTGTTGGGGGTCAAAAATGATTAGAATGGCTTCAAACATGATATATGAGCTCCTAATGATGAGGTGATTGGATCTGGAATGATCAAACATCCCCTGCATGTCAAAAAAATCAAATAGACATCCTACGCGTAGGATGTCTATTTCATCATTTTTTGCTTCTGACCACACAGATTGGTTGTTGATGTGTTGGTGAAGGTGTTGTGCAAGTTTCATGGGATTTGGATAAGATTTGGTAGGTTTATGGTCCATTATTGCCTCTATGCCCTAACTTTGCGTTTTTTCATGCATATGAGGTCAATTTTGGTCCAATTGTGATGAGACTTGGTGGATAGCTTGTAAATGTCATTCAAAAAATTTGCATGATGAAAAATGTTGGAGTTTGTGTCCAAAACTGTCTTTGAGACATTCTACGCGTAGGATGTCTACTGGTGATTTTTTTCATGGATGGTGCTTCCAGTGCTTGCCCTTGGTCCCCCTGAGTCCCTTTTGAGCCTAATTTCAACAAAAAAGTCAAATGGATAGAGAAAAACTCCCCCTATGGACTTCAGAGCCTCCGAGCCGTTTCCTGACTTTTGGAGTGCTTTTTGGCAATGAAATTTCTTGATGTTGGTCTCCATAGCTTCCCGATCCCTTGGGGATCCTTGCCGTATGGTTTTTGTCGACATTGGCTTCATCGGAGCTTCATTTGGCAATTTGTCGCTCTAGAAGCACCTGTGGTTGCGTTTACATACCTTCAATGATTTGTGGTGGTCTACCACCATAGGACTTGGTTGTTGATGGTCTAGGAAGGCCACTCGTGAAGTTTGATGGCAAACGGGCATGCGGTTTGGCCGCAAGAGCAATTTGACGCTTTGTGTGTCTGATGCTGCTTCTGGAGTTTAGTGCCGCTTTGGGTCACTTTTTGGTCATGCGGGTCATATAGACTTGTCGAGCATGTCGAGATGCTCCTACCCATGAATTTTGGTAGCATTTGGTCGCCGTTTCGCCAATTTCCCATTTGGTGGCCTCTTGCGGGTTTCTGGGAATTAGGGTTTTTTCCGATGGTTTTCTACTGCCTTTGGACATTCAGGATTGGTCTCCGAGGCTAGGGTAAGCTGCTGATGAAGTCTTGTTGCTTTTGGGTTAGCCTTTAGGCCACCGTCTCTACTTGTAGGTCTCTACTGCTCGCTTTGTGTGTGACTCCTACGCTAGTTTTCGCGACATAATGACAAACATGCGCAAAAATATCAAGGTGGTGAGCCTACCTCTCATGTCTGGAGCTCGTCGGGTAGTCATGCATGTCGTAGAAGCTGCTGGAAGGTCGGTCCGCTCTAGGTGGCAGAAGCTCTCTCCACAAAGTCAATAGTGAGAATGAGCTAAAAATGAGGTGAAAATTTCTTATAATGGAGGTCCCCGAAGCACTTTTCATGAAATTTGACATGTGCTCCTATCTTCTTGCGAAATGCGGTTTAGGCTCAAAAATTTCTTGATTTGGACTGCATTTGCTGTGTTTACCAAAAATTTGGCATTTCTGTCAAAACCTGGCTAAAACACGCTTTCCGCTCCACTCTCATAATTGCACCCCCACTGTACCATAGGTTGTCCTATAGTCACTGATCATCCCCATATTTTTTTGTTTTTCATTACGACTGTTTTTCACCGGCTTTTTGTATTTTTGAAGTTTTTCTGCCAAAAAATTGGCAAAATTAAAAGGAAAATAGCAAATCAAACCCAAAAAATCCCCAAAAATCATAATAAATCACAAACATCACCGCAAAACATTATATACACTCGCATGCAATTTTTATGGCTGGATTTCTCCGTTTTACCAATAGTTTGCCCGAAAAATGGCTATTTCTACTTATATACACATCTAGGGGCTTGATTTGGCGTTTGGCCCCATATACCTGTAGATACATGCTGTATAAGGACATATGTACTTGGGTTACTCCAGAAAAGTTCGCAATCAAAGAACAATCCTTAAAATAGTCGAAAATCATGCCCTTTTTTGTTGTTTCTGTTATTGGTTCCGCATTTGAGAATGCTATGAGAATGCCTCCCCCCCTCCTAGCCTAAGTCCTCCCGGACGACAAGGTATTGTCTCGGAGTATGTGCTGTGCATAGGTTGAAAAAGTTGTGCTAATGCTTGGCCGATTAATGTGGCCCTATTTTATGCATACTCGGTCAATGCATGGAGAAATTGATGCTGTGCAAGAGAAGGTAATAAGCAAGATGCTTATCGGCATTCGCCGTCGAGGTTTCCTGTTTTCTTTGCAAGTAATAGCTGTAACTCTACTGCTCTCTGTTTAATTGTCTTTTTTGCAAAAGGCAATTGCTTTGCCGAAACTGTTGATAGAGCCGTAGCTGTTTCTAAGGATAGAATTGGCTCGGCTGGAATAGCTATGGGCCGTATTGCCTTTGCTTTCCATTGGTATTTTGTTGCTGTCGGTTTTTTTAGATGTTTTGGCACTTCCTTGTTTGCCACTGGTTTGTTGTTGATTGGCATCCACATAAGTCGGTTTTCCTTTTTCAAATGCAGATGTCTGCCTTCCGTTGTTTCTTGTACTGAAGGGAGTTCCTTTTGCTTTTGTTTTGGTATCCAAATGCGAGTGACATTTGGGTTATGGCTAAGCATTTTCTTGGGGATCCATACCTGTTTTAGTCCCTTGGTTTTTGGTTGAACCATCTGCTTTATTGGAATTCTTTTGTTGCATTGTTGTTTGTCTGCCATGTCATTTCTATCCTTCCGCATCCATACTTGCTTCCCTTGTTTTGGTAACCTAGATCTTTGCATTGCGGCCGGTGACTTCATATGTCTGTAATTAGCATGGTTGGCTTTTACCTGATTGTTGGTCTCGAGTATCATGTTGCTCTTTGATGGCATTTGTGCTTTTGGCTTTTTTTCCAGTGATTGCATGGCTTGCAGCTGATTATTCTGGTCTTGTTGACGAAAGGCTGTCACCTGTTGTTCATGTGCATGCTGAATTTTGACAGCCTTTACTTTCCAATCTATCTACACATTGTATTATTTTTTCCAAGGTTGCCCCAACATCATTTGGTGTTGTGTGCTTTCATCCGCCACCACATAGAATTTGTATGGGTAAATATATTGATGTATCTGTACATGCAATATAGTCCATCCCAATGTTTTCAACGGGTGTGATGTGCTACTTTCCAGCACTTGAGGAGTAGAATGAAGTGGACCTGTGAATTTGAGATGTTGGTATAATCCGTAAGAGATCAAATTTGCTTGCTCTCCCGAATCAAGCAATGTCGTCGATTCAACTTGATTGCTGCCCACTTTGATCGCAATTATTGGCTCCACTGTTTCTTCATCCAACTTCGTCAGTCGAATGGCATTGATTCGCAATGGTTGTCCACTTTGTTATTGTTGTTGCAGAAGTCTTCTTTTTGCAATGCGTTCTTTTGCTTCTGCTTGAGCTTCTTCTTGTACTCTTTGTTTTTCCTTCATTTTTTGTTTTCCTTGATGAATTTGTTGGAGCATCTCCTGTGTGAGTGGTAGATGATCTCTCTTCAGTCGACATCCACTAATCCAGTTTGGCATTTCTTCACCTGCTAATGTAGCAAGTTTGACAGCTCCACGTTGTGATAGATCACTAATCACAAATGGTCCCATCCCTCGCTTTTTAAATTTCTTGGCATGTTGCTTCAAGGTATAAACAAGTACGTAATCACCTGTTTTGAACTCTTTAGTGCGCACATGTTTGTCAAAAAATTCTTTTTGTCTTATCTTTTTAGCATAGATTGAAGCGACAGCTCGTAAGCGGAGTTCATCTAGCTTTTCAAGATCATCTATTCTTGAAGAAAGCTCATGCCCCGTCCATTATAAGCTTTTTGCTACTCATTAAGTTGGAATTAAAAACTCTATGGGTAGTATAGTATTTAGGCCAAACACCATGTTGTATGGTGTTGTTCCTATTGATGTTTTGTAAGCTACCCAGTATGCCCATAGTGTTGAGTGTAGCTGCTGATCCCAATCTGTTCTTGATTCTGACACTATTTTAGTGAGAACCGTGCATAGTGTTTTATTTGTGGCCTCAGCTTGTCCATTGGCCTGTGGATGGTATGCTACAGATTTCCTATGTATGACCATGAATTCCTCTAGTAGATATTCAAAGACTTCATTGAGAAAATGTGTCCCACGGTCATTGAAAATTTCTATTGGTAACCCGTATCGTACAAAAACATTTTCATACAAAAATTATGCAGTGGTGCGTGCATCAGCTTTTTGTGTTGCCTTGGCTTCGACCCATTTTGTGAGATAGTCCGTAGCCACAATGATATATTGGGTATGGGTGCGATATGGAGGGGGTGATATAGGTCCCACAAAATCAATGCCCCATTTTGTAAATGCTCTTGCTCCCATCATTGGCCGTAATGGCATCTCATCTCTTTTTATTGGCACCTTGGTGCGTTGACATGAGTCACAACGCTTTACAAACTCTTCAGCATCCATGTATAATGTAGGCCACCAAATTCCTGTGGTTAAGACAATTTTTATCGTCTTATTGCTCGAAAAATGGCCTCCACTTATTCCGCTATGTGCATGTTCTAGAATCAGCAGGTATTCGCTTTCACTTGCACAGATTCTAAGTTGATTGTCCTTTCCTCGCCTATAGAGTTGGTTCCCAATTAACTAAAAGTCACGAGCTTCCAGATCTATAGCTTTTTTCTATGCTCTTGTGATGTTTTCAGGGAACGTCCTGGTGGTTAAGAAGTCAATGATATATTGACTCCATGCACGTGCTATGTTTACGTGAAACAAAGTTGCATGATCCACTGGTCGTTTGGCACTACATATAGTACAATTGGTAACATAAGAATGTTGGAATTAGGGTTGCAAAGAAACACACACAGCTTGGAGAAGACGAAGGAAGCTCAAGGCACACAATAGAGAGTGTGTTACTTAGTGTGCAATGGAAAGATAGATAGCCCTAGGGTGATGGGCGTATACACAATTCTCGGGGGAAAAAACCTCCTGAAGAGGGAAAAAATGCCCCGGCGGTCCTAGTGTGTTCACACACATCACTACCACATGTATATGGTAACAAATCCCCCTGGAGTGATGCGGTGAACGTGAGCTGGCACATGAGTAAAGGGAAGTACCATGCCCTGAGGACAGGATCAGTCCACAAAGGGGAGTAAACCCAAAGCTTTGCGGAAAGCTTCAAGCTTCTCACGAGACAATGGCTTTGTGAAAAGATTTGCAAGGTTGTCCTATGTTGGCGCATAAGCCAAGCTGATCTCTCCTGCTGAGAGCCTCTCCCTGACATAGTGGTAATGCACCTCAATGTGCTTTGTGCGAGCATGAAAAACTGGGTTCCTCGCAACTGCCAATGCACTCTGACTGTCAGTGTAGATAGTGTTGGCAGTGTCCTGTCCAACACCCAAATCAGCCATAAGGCGTCTGAGCCATACACACTCAACCGTAGCTGTGAATATTGCCCCGTACTCAGCCTCACAACTCGATGGCCACAGTAGGTTGCTTCTTGCTCAACCATGATATACATGAACTTCCAAGCATGAAACAAAAACCACTTGTGGACACTCGCGTGTCAAAACAACTAGCCCAATATGAGTCCGAAAAAGCATGTAAGTCTGGCGGCAATGATCCCCCCTTGGGATAAAACACGCCAAGATGTAAAGTGCCACTAAGGTAGTGGAAAATCCTCTTAACAGCCTGCCAATGCTTAGACCCTGGGCTATGCATAAATCTGCTGACCTGTGAGACTGCAAACTGAATATCCGGCGTCGTGTTGCATACATAAATGAGACAGCCAACATCAGTTTGATAAAGAGTGACATCAGTAGGATCGCCAGCATCATGTAGACTCAACTTCAAACATGTTTCCATGGGAGTGGCAATAGGTTTGCAATCCTTAAGTCCAAACTTACATAGCAATGTCTCTATGTAACTTTTCTGACACAAGGCAATACCACTATCACACTGCTTAAATTGTATACCCAAGTAATGATGCAACAGCCCCAAATCTTTCATCTTGAAAGTAGCATTCAAATCAGCCTTAAATTCAGCAATATGTCTCTCATTTGGTCCAGTGATCAGCAAATCATCAACATAAAGAACCACAATGAGAAGTACATCACCCTCACGCTTTACATACAATGTGCTTTCTGTTGGACTGTTACGAAAGCCTTGTTTGACCAAATGAGTGTCAGCTTTCTCATACCAAGCACAAGGAGATTGCTTCAACCCATACAAAGCCTTCTTACATCTGCACACTTTGTCCTCTTGTCCTTTTATGACAAAACCGCGAGGCTGCGTTACATAAACTTCCTCAAATATGTCACCATTCAAGAAAGCAGTAACAATGTCTGATTGATGTACATCCCAACCAAAATGAGCTGCCAATGCACATAGAAAACGCATAGTAGTCATGCGACAAGTGGGAGAAAAAGTCTCTTCATAATCTATGCCTTTTTGTTGTGCATAACCTTTTGCAACAAGTCGAGCCTTATGGCGATCAATCTCACCATCCGGCTTGCGTTTCAACTTGTAAACCCACTTTGTACCAATGGCCTTTTTGCCAGGAGTCAAATCACATAAAGTCCATGTGTCATTTTATATAAGTGCATCATATCTGATTGCATGGCAGCCATCCAATTTTTTGAATTCTGTGCTTCATCAAAAGACAGAGGCTCCTCAATGTCATGTAAGCTAGACACAGCCAAAGCATAACAATCTGATGCATAAGATGCATGGAGAGAGCTTGAACGAGTACGGCTAGACAAAGTTGCATCCAATTTACTGTCACGCAAAGTGTGCACCAGCCATTTTGGCATACCTCTAGCCTGCTCATTTTCAGCCCTTTCCTCATCAAGTACATCATGTACATCTGCATCAGTAATAGGATGATCTAAAACATTTTCAGAAACCCCCATATGCTATACATTTGCCTCATTGGAACTTACATTTGTATTTCCACCACTGAAAAGAGGCAACAAAGTGTCATAAATGTCCTGTGAGCTTACATTACTATCTTTAGTACATGACAGCAAGGGCTGAACAGAATCTTCCACAAACACTACATCCTGAGAAACTAGAATACATTTTGTTTGCGGATGATACAACCTGTAACCTTTGCTTTCAGCACTATAACCAACAAAAATACATTTGACAGCCTTATCATCCAATTTTCTGCACTGCACTTGTGGCACCAAAGCTTATGCCAAACAGCCAAAAACACGCATGTGCTCAATAGAAGGCTTTCTATCATGCCATGCATCATATGGAGTAATAGACTACAAAGCTTTCATAGGACACCTGTTAAGTACATAAGTGGCACACATGATGGCCTCAAGCCAAAAAGAATGCGGCAAAGCTTGACTTTTGACCATACATCGTGCCATTTCCGTCAATGACCTGTTTTTCCTCTTAGCAACACCATTTTGCTAAGGTGTATAAGGCACTGTACATTGGTGTTTTATCCCACGACTAGCCAGAAATGCATTAAATTCATGAGACATATACTCCCCCCCTCGATTGGAACGGAGGGTGCCCATAGTACATTTGGAGACATTTTCAGCCATTAGCCAGAAATTGCTTGACGCACATAAAAACTTCGGACTTCGCTTTAAGCAGGAATACCCATGCATGCCTGGAGTAATCATCAATGAAAGTCACGAAGTACAGGTAATTGCCCAAGGACGGAGTTTGCATGGGCCCACAAACATCACTATGCACAAGCTGCAACCTGCATGTGGATCGAACTGAACCATCCTTTGGAAATTTAGAACGCTGCATGTTACCCAATTTACAGCCTTCACAAATATGTTTGACAGGTGCTTCAAGAGGCGGCAAAGAAGCAACCATGTCAGATTTTTGCAAACGCAGCAAACTGGCAAAATTCAGATTACCAAAACGTGCATGCCAAAGTTTTGCATCTAAAATAGCCCTTGAATCTGCAACAGCATTTGCAAAATTTTGTCCACACTTGTCATACAAAGTGAGCTTATACAGCCCACGGCACAAAAGCCCAGATGCAACAATTTCATCACCAAAACTGAGATTATGAACTGTACATCTGTCATCCACAAGTTTGACTACAAGTCCAAGTGTAGCAAGTGCGGATACAGACAAGAGATTCTTCTTGATCCCAGGTACATAAAGTGCATCAACAAGTGTGAAGGAACTGCCATTAGCAGTAGTGAGCACAATCTTTCCAACTCCATGAATTGGATAACAGGCGTTGTTGGCACAAGTGACTGAATTCCCATGAGGGACTGACTCGAGAGAGGTGAACAATTCACGATGTGAGGTAATGTGCTTTGTAGCACCACTGTCGAAATACCACACATGTGAATCTGCAGCAACTGACAAGCATGCATCATGGACAACAGGATTGTAAGTGCACTCTACGTTAAAAGCCCATTCTGCATCAACATCAGCAACACAGTCTCCGTTTACAGAAGACTCAACAATGGTTGCATTTGTAGTGGAACCAGCATTTGCAGTAGAACCACCCTCTTTCTTCTTAGCCTCTTTGGCCTTCAACTTAGGACACGACTTGATCAAGTGATCATTGAATTTACAATAATGGCAACGCATCTTCTTTTTGCCCTTATCACCAGAATTGCTAGATGAAGTGCTGCCAACAGAAGCATTAGGAACAGTATATTTGCCACTCGCAACAGAACCATAAGAAGTGGCTGCATTGCTATTACCACCCTTTCTTTGAGAAGCAATAAAAGCATGTTCAACTGCACGCTGCCTAGTCCTGTTTTTTCTAGAAAGGGACTCTTGCAACAGCAATGTGCATAATGCACCAAACTTGACAACTTCAGGGTTTCCTTGGGTCATCAGTCTCCAAGTACTAGCAAAAGTCTTGTAGGAATCTAGTAAGGCATCAAGAACAGTCTGCACAAGGGAATTGTCTGAAATGACTTCACCTGCAAAAATAAGTTGCTCATTGATATCCTTGACACTAGCAAGGAAAGTGTCCATATCATCTTTCTCATGCATAATCTTCGACTCCAGCTCTTTACGCAGCAAAGAAATCTTAGCCTCATTGCGGCTTGCATAAAGACCTACTAGAATATCCCAAGCCTGTTTTGCAGATTTTGATGAACGGATGTGAGGAACAATGGTGCGCTTCACAGACAACACAATCAATTCATGAGCCTACGCATCCTTAACATCCCAACGAGCTTGTTTTGCCGTAGGCAAAACAACTCTAACAGATGCAATCCTTGCAGCAAGACCTGCAACATCCTCAACATCGCCTACATCCTCAGAACCAGGACATACATCAATGCCCTGCACAATGTTCCAGACACCCTTTGACACAAGAACATGTTGCATCATATAAGCCCACATAGGGTAGTTGTCCCCGTCCAACCTGTCCTCAACAGCAAACATCTTGAACACATCTGTGTTGTTGTTGTCAACCATGGTAAATGCTGCACCTGATGTGAGAAACTGCCCGAAAATAGGAGAAATGAAGCGGGAACAACCTGTGCTATATAGCACAAACTGTAGAAGACTATAAGGCACCTGTTATGCAGAAAATGACACTGATAGAAATTTTTCACAAAATGACAAAATAGCCTGTGCAATACTACCTGTAGTGGAAACGGAGGCCGAAATGAGCCCAAATCAAAATTCTGAGCAGATCGAGCTCCTCGAGCTCGCCCAAAATATTTCTCGACCTGCGAATGCTCGTCAAAGCTCACTGAAATCGAAGAAAGTGAGCAGGCATGTGTTGGAGCAGCTGGCGACTAAGCCCGGGAGGATGTGACCTGCTCTGATACCAATTGTTGGAATTAGGGTTGCAGAGAAACACACACAGCTTGGAGAAGATGAAGGAAGCTCAAGGCACACAATAGAGAGTGTGTTACTTAGTGTGAAATGGAAAGATAGATAGCCCTAGAGTGATGGGCGTATATACAATGCTCGGGGGAAAAAACCTCCTAAAGAGGGAAAAAATGCCCCGGCGGTCCTAGTGTGTTCACACACATCACTACCACATGTATATGGTAACAAAGAATGTGTGTCCGCATACATAGTTGGCCAATAAACCCCTAACTGTTTCAGTCTCTGGTGTGTTTTCACTGTTGAACAATGAAATGCACAATCCCGGACATGTGCCTCTTCAAGGTAGCACTCGAATTCTTCCGGATTTATACATAATCGTAGGATTAGGTCCGATCTAAGATGATACAGTCGTCCTGCTATCAACTCGAAGTTTTTTGTTTGTCAAATTGTTTGTTGTTTGGATTTTGTATTCCGTATTATCAAACCCACTTCCCAATGAAAGAATGCTAACAATTTCCTGTGACCATTTGGGTACCATTTCAATATTGGAAAGATAAGCATTTGGTATGTCATCATCTACCCCTTCAGGAGCTTCCCCGTTGTGTATCCTTGAAAGATGATCCGCTCGTAGATGGGTTTTACCCTTTTTGACCACCACTATGAAGTCAAATTCTAGCAATATAATAAACCAGCGTACGATTCTTCCTATATTGCATGGTTTATTTACCAGATACAAAAGAGCTTGATGATCTGTGAAGAACACAAATTTGTTTGCAAGAAAATAATGCCGAAATTTCTTTACAGCATAAATCATTCCTAATCCTTCCCGCTCGGTGGTTGTGTAGTTCTTTTCCGCACTGTTTAACTGTCGGCTCGCATAGCAAACCGGGAAATCTATTGTTCCGTCTCCAGGTTGAGCCAGAATACTTCCAATGGCATATGCAGAAGCATCAATGTGAACATGGAATATATTTCCCAATCTGGTGCCTTCAGTACAGGTGCTGATATAAGGTTTTCCTTCAGCTTTTGGAATGAAGTTTCACACTCCTCGGTCCACTCGAAATTGACTAGCAAACGATACAGAGGTTGTGCGATAACCGCATACATGTATATGAATCTTCAATAATATCCACAGTGTCCCATGAAGGATTGCACTTGTTTCGCATTAGTAGGCCTGGGAAGGTCTACAATGACTTTGACTTTGTCTAGGTCTATGGTTATGCCATTTCTTGAGACAATGTGTCCTAAAATGCGACCTTGCTTAACCATGAATACACACTTTTTCGGGTTAAGACAGATTCGATATGTCCTGCATTTTTCAAATACCTTTTGCAAATGGTCGATATGTTCCTCTTGTAGAAGAGAGTGTATACAAAGATCATCCATGTAAATTTCTAAGAATATTCTTAGGTATTCCTTGAATGCGTGAGTCATTAACCTTTGGAAAGTGGCTGGTGCATTAGTTAAGCCAAATGGCATAACTCGATACGCATAAATCTCCCATTCTGTGGCAAACGTTGTTTTGTGTTGATCCTCCCTTGCTATGGCCAGTTGGTTGTATCCTGAGAACCCATCCAAAAAGGAATAAGCCTGTTTCCTGGCCACTCGCTCAAGTACATGTTCCGTGATTGGCAAGGGATAATTATCCCTTATGGTGGCTACATTTACCTTTTTTGAGGTTTACATACACTCGCAATTTTCCATTCTTTTTGGGAACTACCACAATGGGTGAAACCCAATCTGTATGTTCATTTTCATAGATAAATTCAGCTTCCATCAGCTTATCAATCTCCTCTTTGATTTGTTTAGTGAATGTGTCATTATATGTATAAGGACGTTGTTTGCTAGGTTTTGCATCCGATTTCAAAGGAATTGTATGTTGGCATATTGATGGATCAACTCCTTTGAGGTCTTTATAGGACCAAGCAAATACATCTTTATACTTCTTGAGAAGTTGTGTTAGCCGTTCTTCCTCTTCAGGCTCTAAATCGTTGGCTATATAGACCGGCTGAGGCTTTTCACATGGTTCTGCAAGGTCTATCTTTTTTGCATTTTTTGGCCCATCGTAAGATTCTTGGTTGGTTCTTTTCCTGACTGGTGGTGTCATGATGATTTTTCTGTCCTGGATAGTAAATTTCCGATAGTGTGATGGTACATTCATGTTCCCCTTTTCTGACTCCCCTTTACCATCACTATCTTCTTCAGTAGTCCATATCTCACGTAAAGACCGTTTCAGTTCTTGGTATTTCTGTTTACGCTCCAATTTGGTCCACTCTTGGTCTTTGTTGTTTTTTTTTTTATTTTTGAGATTTTTGTGATTTTGTTTCGGTTTTAGCTTTTCGTACCTGTTTTATTTACTCTAGCGTTCTTTCTTTTCGATCTTTTGAGAATCTTCCTGATATGTGATCTTTTACACAATCCTCTGCTTTTACAAGCATCAAATAGTGAGTTTTACCTTTTGTCATGGGCATCAGGTTCTCTCTCACTTTGTTTCCTGCTCGTTTCCTCCTATAGCATTCCTGGTGTCTAGGGTGTTGATTAGCAAAATCATAAAACTTGATATTCTCGGTTTCATTTTCACGCTCACTTGAGGTGTCTGAACACTCATTATCTGCATCATCATTTACTTCCAGATGTTCAGAGGAGTTATAAAACTCTTCTTGTTCTGGGGGATCTACTGTTTCATCTCCTGGTATAATGCTTACCATGTAGTAGGGTAGCACATCATAGCCATCCTTATCGCAAAATTTTATTGTTGGATTGTTGGTAATGGTACAGACATCCAATGTTGCTAGTATGTGTTCCCATTCTAGAGGTTCCAAGGCATCTTCAGGAAAAGGTTCCGGAATATACTCTTTGTCCTCTATCTCTCTTTCTAAGACGCATTTCTCTCTTCTTAAGCTTCCACAATGTGAAGCTCCGCACATCCATAGCTCTTATGGTTGCCCTAACCATGCTGGGAGTTCTAATCCTGCTACTGTGGCTCAATCAAACTCTTCCACAGGTGTTTGGTTCACATCTTTGTAACTATGGTCTTTCAGGTGTATTTTAGTTGTTGTCTTGCCATGTCTGAGGTATATGTGGTCATAACCCCAATCTTGGACCATCTTCAATTGTTGCATGAATGGTTGTCCCAAGATGATCTCATAATTGTTCTTTTTGTCGAAATCGACTATTGCAAATGTATGCTCATACTCGATTTCGCACGAAGTGACAATCACTTTTTCTAAGAGTCCTAGAGGCTTCTCCATGAACCCATCTGCCAATTGCAGTTTCATCTTGGTAGCCCTCAAAGCTGGTTTTCCCCATTTTTTCCAGATTTCCTTGGTAGCGCTAGCAACTCCCGCACTATCAAGAATAGCTTTGGAAACTACTCCTTGGAATTCTACTGGTAGCTGGTGTTTCCATCTTCTCCCTCGCAGTACTCTCCAACCTTGTTCAATGGTACTGGCCTAGTGTTTAGTTGAGGCCTGCCCAACTCTCTGATCCCTTCCTGTAGCTTCAAGGTGGGGTCTTTTACTCCAAATTTTTCTAGGCATTTACCTACTATGGCCCACATGTTTGGTCGTAACCTTAGGAGTTCTACCAATGTGATGGTGCCGGCCACCGGGGTGGACAACAACTCAATCAATCCTTGCGAATCCATCACTTTGTTAGAAGAAAGTCTTTGAGATGGGATTGCTTTCACTTTCGACTTAGCTTCATACTCTCCTAGGTAAGAGGGTAAAGTTCTCCGCGAGTCTGGTTGGCTGTGCCCCAAACTAATTGATCCTCGGTCTCCCCCTTGTGAATGTATCTCAAAGTTCATTTGCAACTTTGCCTCAAATTCTTCAATAGGAGATAAGGTTACATTCTTTTCTTTCCTCGTGCTATTCATGTGGTTACTCATCCTATTAGCCTCGTTGGCCTCACAGATTTGCTTCGACAGATCATCTAGACCGTTACAATCCTTACCCATTTCTGCCAAGATTTTGGGCTGGAACCCGTCACTTGTCCCATCTATGGTATTTGGCACTATGATAGGCTCTCCTCTGGACCATAGGCATTAGTGAGTCTTTCCTTTGTTTCCACATGTTTCTCTAAAGTGGCTTGGATAGGGGTTGGAGCTGGTGCCTCATGCCAATTTGTAGGTTTACCCAGCGGGTCTTCCATCAATGATTGAGCTGTTTTGATCATCTTTTTACACATTTCCAACCTCTGTTTTTCTATTGCTGCGTATGGATAAGTCATCCACCTTTGCTCTTGGGTTTGGTTCCTTTTAAGTCTAGCTTCATAAGCTTTTAGAAGTGCATCCAACTGCTCATTTACCTTGTCTGCCAGTACAAATCCTCCTGATCCTACACTTTTGGGCTCTGCTATTTCCTTGGGTGCTATGGTTCCTGTGTTGTGTGAGCTTAGGCTAGCTAGATCCTCTAACCTCTCTAATCTATCCTTTGTATGTTTCAACTCCTTGGATAGAGCTGTTTGCTCTTGTTCCTTCCTGGCTTTCCTACGCGCCTTTTTAGCTTTCCTAGTGCTTCTCTGATTTTTCGTTTCTGAACTTTGGGCGTCGGTTTTTGGTTCTTCAATTATGGGTTCGTTCGTCCTTCTTTGAGCTTAGACTCGTGTTACCACTTGAATGGGTATGATTGTTTCATTTTCCGATCCTCCACTGGAAGGTACTGTTTCTAGCATGTTCAAGGTGGTTTTTGCTCCTTTGCTTGGGTTTTTAGGGCAATCAGGAATCAAATGAGTAATTCCATATTCTGGGCAATACGCATTGACTCTAATGATTTCATCATGAGGACAGTCTCTCAGCCAATGGTCTCCACCACACTTGTAGCAGGGTCCCTTGGGTTGTTGAGGTGCTCCTTGAGCTCCTCTTTGTTGGTAAGAATGTCTCTATCCGCCCATGCTTCCATTGGCTATGAACAACAATGTTCGTTCATCTAAGCTATATCTTCCTTCTCTTGCTGCCTGTGCAGCAGTTGGTGGTCCTGTATTTCCTATCATACTCCATGGTTCTGGTGTCGAGGGTTCTTTCGATGGATAATAGACAGGGTTTGCTGCATATCCATTGGGATCTTCATTATATGCATGCATAGGCACCAAAGCCTTATCCTCTGATTCAATTATATATGGTTGGTGTGTTTCTTATAACAACTGGTCGTAATCCTGGTAGGGGTGGTTGTTGTTCCAACACTGGTTGTGGTCTTTCTATACCTACAGGTCCTGGTAGGTTGCCTGCTTGATATCTAGGCATCGGTGGAACTTGAGGAGAAGCTACCGGAGCTTGGGGAGCGTAAGGTCTCTCTCTTACATACCCCTTGTTATAATAACATTCCTCGGTCCCATGGTTTGTCCATTTTTGTTCAATAGCACACCACTTGGGCTGTTTAGCCTGGGGTTTGGTGTACAAGTTGATCTTTTTTAGCACTTCATCTACAAGCTGCTCTTGGTTTTCAGTTACTTCTTCTTTTGGTGCTGTCTTAGAAGACTTGCTTCCACTTTGTTGTGAAAATGAATCGTCATCAAGGTCCTTGAACTCCCCCTCTTTGTAGACCGCACAATTGTCCACAAGGTAAAGAGCCTCCTTGGTCAACTCATTCAACGTCGTGCTCCTCTTCATATGTAAGTCTTTCTGGAGATCTGCATTCCTTAGTCCCTGGATGAATATCAACATAAGTCTGGACTGAGTTGGCAGTCCTTCAACATGATAGAACTTAACATATCTTTTTAGTCTTAGGGCTGCCTTTCGTACAGATTCTCCATCTTTCTCTTTGAATTTATGGATATGTGAGACGGTATTATGAGCTATTCCCCGTTGTGAGAATTCCTCAATAAACTCGTCAAACACTTCCTCCATCGACTCAAAGTCTCTACGCTCTACAAAGTCAAACCAAGTGGCCGCATCATCCTCTAGGGTTAGTCCAAACCCTGCAAATTGGGTAGGAAAGGCTAACACCTCTTCAGCTCTAATTACACGCACAAAGGCTGCTACATGATCTCTTGGGTCTCTGCTTCCTGTGTATTTCTTGTTTACCCATTTTTGCACTTGAGAAGGTCTAATTCTCCGATGTTCTACAAACCTCATCATTGGATCTCCACGTCCTAATCGATATACCTCCTCAATTCTTCTGTAATAGGCTGGTTCCTCTCCCAGTGGTGCTCCTAAGCCATAATTTCTAACGGTTCTCGCTGGAGGTGGTTCTTCTCTTCGAACTCGCTCTATGGGTGGTCCTCCAGGCTCTATTGACCCTTGAGTCTTTGGCTTACTCTCTCCTTGATACCTTGAATAGAGTGGTGGTTCTTGCAAATCCCTTAGCCCTCATGCGGCTTGCTAACCATCTCAATTTCGGTCTTGTTCCATTGTTGCACTCTGTCGAAGCCATGCCTGCAATGATGGCTGGTTTGCCGGTTGGTCTTGGTTGTTGAATGCTTGCGGTTGGGTGGAATGTGAGGTAGCATCATACTCATCTGAAAAAGGGTTCGTCGACTTACTTGGGGTGTAGGTTTAGTCTCCTCAAGATGCTTCCCCTATGTCTGTGAATATCTAATAAAAAAATCTTAAGGCATCTCTGATCATGATATCTCATAACTTTTGCCAATGGTCCAAAACTCTCTCTAAATAGGGAGTGGAAACGGTCTCGTGTCTCATAGAAGACTGACCAGTGATATATGTGATGTAACTCTATCACTGGTTGTATATGGCATAACTGACAAATCCTCCCCTTTGCTGGTACTTCCCTCTCCTTGCTTTGGTCGACCCCCTCTTCTAGCACGATCTTGCACATGATTGGACCTCCTCAAGCTTGGCCAATCACAGGCTTAGTGCATATCAAGCAGCAAGGGTAGCCTTGAGACAAGTGTCCCCATTTCCCCTTTGAGAGAGAGGACTTGATAAGTTCTATAACAATTAATTAAATTAACTAATTTATCATTGGACCCCTTGGGAGGACAACCAATAGGCCTTAGGCACACCATGAGGACAACATGGATAGGGGCTTGACATGTGTCCTTGCTGCCTCTTGAAGCTTGGGATCACCTTGTGTGTGTGTGTGTGTGTGTGTGTGTGTGTGTTCTCTCTCATCCCCCTAGCTTTAGGACTCACCCCCCCTTGTGTAGGGATGATTTGACTTGTGGAACACAAGCAGCTGAAGCTTGGGCCGGGTTCCCACCTCAAGAACATCCCTAGCTTACCTAAGGTCAAAGGACTTTTAACACTAGCTATTGGAGGTCTTCAATGAAGCTAACTCTAAGGTATTTAAGCTCCATTGGCTAGTCTTGCTCTTTGACAAACCATCTCTCGTTTGGGCCCCTTTACCATTGGCCCCGTGTTGAGATAGATCTGTAAGCACATGTCTATATTCTAACCCTTGTTTCAATTTATTCTCCCACATTAAATGATCAGTTTAATATGAAAAAATCCTTTGGGCTAGTTAGATATTAGAATGTATGACATTACCTCTCTCTTGAAATCATAGTTGTCCTCAATTATGAGGTAGAAGAGATAAAGCCTTAGTCATTAGTCAATCTTTCTTAGTAGGTAGAGGATCCCTTTTTACCCTATGACATCTTTCCAAAATAGATGACTAATCACTAATCCATTTGGTGCTCGGGGGACATAGTTGTCGCAAGCATGTCTGCTCTTTAGTCCATTTCATTCTCCCAAACAGAGTGAAAAATTCTACTTGGTGTGTGAGAGACGTTGTCATCGCAAACATGATTCTAAGTATGCATACTACTTGAATTTGTGCACAATAAAAAGAGAATTAGTCTTATAAGACAAAAACATTGGTCATTTGAAAGAAATATATACATTTTCTTACTCTAATGTAGCATTGTAAGCATTGACAAGGATCATACTATCCTTAAGTTGTATTCCTTGCATCCATTTTTTGAACTTAATAAGATATCTCGGATAACCTTACCATGTCATAGTACCTTATCTTCATGCCGAAGGATAGTTTTGGGTTGTAGCATCTCTTTTTGGTCTTTGATTTTGGGAGGGTCTTCAATAATTAATTCAGTTGGTGGCTCTCCTTTGTAGGGCTTAACTAGGCTCACATGAAAATCATTGTGTATGAGCCAATGGTTGGGCAGCTTGAGTTGATAAGCCATTTCATTGAGTGGATTCAAGATTTGAAAAGGACAATAGTATCTTTTTGCGAGTTTAGCATAATACTTTTGATTGCCCTTAGTATTTTCCCCCATCGTGTGCCTCAATTGAGCCTTGGGAAACTTGAGTAAGACCCAATCATTTTCTTTAAACGTTAAGGCCCCTTTGTGCTTGTCAGTAGCAGCTTTTTGCCTTTGTGGAGAGATGGATATAGTCTCATTAATTTTTTGGAAAGATTCTTGTAGGTCACGGCTATACTCATTGGCTGTGAAGATCTTCCCATGTACTTTAAGTAGCAACCGACTTTAGGTCTTCCCTCAACGATTTCAAAAGGTGCTTTTCCTGTAGTGATAGCCATTTTTCGGCTCTCCGTAATTGCCATAGTGAGTTACCTCACCCTACCAAAATCACCCAAACATTGTGGCTATCCCTACCATTTCACTGTACATAGGCGTGCGTGAGTTACGGGACTTTTTCCATATCTCCTTAAAAACCCTCAATTAGCTAGTCACTGGGCTAGTTGAACCAAAAAAATCAAAAATAAATAAAAAGAAAAGTATATTATGGACTTTTCTGTGTGTAAATATTTCATTGTATATATGACCTAAATATAGGGATTTTTTATAATTATTTTGGTATTTTATTTAAATATTTATACCTAGGTGTGTGTTTTATGAAACCTATGTACGCCTTCTTTCATCCTCTTGCACCATAAGTATATCTTTTGCCAATGTGTACATCTCTAACCTCATATTTTTCTTTTATACAAATCACCCCCACATTTTCACCCTCACCCTCGTGAAAACAAAAATTGATTTCTACCCTCTTAGTCACGTTTATTATATTATTTACTTGCATACCTTTTCCTCTTTCACCCAAAATAATACAAAGAGGTACCATATCATATGATTCCAATATCTTTTCATATCCATAATTTCTCCATATTTTTATTATTATTTTTACTCATTATCCTAACACCATGTGCTCATTGAGCTAAAATCCATGAATAGTCCATACACTAGTCCCACCATGTATATATTGCTTTATTCACCAATAATCCTCCTCCATGCATGTGTAAAGGGAAAATTGGATGCTTTGTATTATGATGTGACAAAGGAGGGGCTCACTCTTGGGTGCATTGTACAAATTCAACAAAGGAGGGAGCCACTAAAAGACTTTTGTAGGCATAAAAAACAGGCTTTTTGGTGAGAATTTTGGCACCCATCTCCACTCCGAATTTAGAGCGGTGGTCAAAAGAGAAAATGTGGAGAAAAAGTTTAATAATCACCTCAAAAATTTTGGTGATTTTTGGAGCAACCACCGGTGAGCTATGATTTTTTGAGTGGACCACAGTCTGCCCACTTTTCTCACAAGTAACCCATAGTCTTTTCTCACCTCTTTCCACACTTCTACACACACACACACACACAAACACACATTCCTCTCAATCCCTCACTCAAACCTACACCTTCAATGGTTTCTCTCACCTTCTTCACCATTAACCACCCCACTTACTCCCATAGCTCTCATATGAGCTCTCCATGTATATACACCATCTCTATGCCGCTCTCGATTATTTCCAAAGTACAATTCCATTTTACCCCTTACATATATACATAAATTCAGCATGTGTACCATGATTAACCTCTGTAAATCAAGAGATCTCATCAACGGAATTGCTATTTTCATCGCGATAATCAACCTTGGCGACGGTGGCGTAAAGAAGAGAAGACGAAGAAGAAGATCGATAGTCATTTTGAGAACCTACACAAGTAAGTCAAAAACTTCTTCAAGCTTCACCATCACAAGGATTTCCTCACTTCATTCAACCATCCACCTCATTCTACCCATTGTAAATGTAACATTAACTTTCTAGTGATTACTAACCACTAACATACTAACACAAAATAGCCATTGACCTAACCATAAAAGACACCTCACCTCAAGACATGTGCATAGTAACTCTCTCTCTCTCTCTCTCTCTCTCTCTCTCTCTCTCTCTCTCTCTCTCTCTCCTTCCTCTTCCTTAAAAATCTACACATAATTGTTAGTACTAAGTTGCAATTTCAACGTGTAATTCGTAGAATTTTAGGTCCCCTTAGGTTGGCAGAGATAAACGCATCAGTAAGTCCTTTTATTTTGCCTCTCATTAGGTACGACCTTAGTTTGGACGTCTATATTTTTGTTTTGTTTTAAGAATTAGGTCATGCATAGATCATGGATAATGGCCCAGGAATAGAGGTTTTCCCCTTCCATTTCACTCCACACATTAGAGTAAACATTGTAATTAGTAGAAAAATCCATTTTCAACAATGTATGGTGTTCATGTTTGGTGCCCAAAGAGTAGGAGAAATTCTTGCGTCACCAAACCCTGTCATCCTACCTCTCATTGATTATCATAGGTCATTTGATGTGAATATTTTTATTTTATTGTAGAATAGATTGCAATTTAGAGAATATTATTGTGTAGATCTTTTAAAGAAAGAAAAAACAAAAACGCGTCACTTTGAAATCAATTCAATGGAGAGCCAACGCCAAATGTCTGGATATTCTCTTTTCTTTGGAGATCTTGGAGAGGATGCACAATTATTTTTAGCGAATTTCAAGATGTCTTGCCGTATAAAGAGGATAGTAATTGATCAAGAACGTGTAGAAATGTTTGAGGTGGTCCTTAGGAAAGATGCTAGCAGTTGGTTTGACTCTTTGCATGAGGAAGTTAAGGGGAATTACACAGAAGTTTTGAATCATTTCAAGAAATACTTCTTTGATCCCCAAAACACTCAAAAACTATGGCAAGACATTGTTTCTCATAGGCAAAAAGACTTAGATGACTACTACTTGTACAAGCAAGAGTTTCTACGTCTTTGGGCTGTATGGGTGAGAAATGTTGCTAATCTTAGTGATGGTGCAGATTTCCTAAAGAAGGAGAGATTCATAGCCGGACTCTTTCCTGACCTTAAGGTAAAATTTGAGGCGGGTGCACCTGCTACCTTTGATGCAGCGGAAACTAGGGCTGCTGAGAAATATAGAAAACTCAAATGTTTAAGGGGAGAGGTTCCAATAGAAGGTCTGAGACCCAAAGGTAAGTCACAAGCATCAACATCTAGGGAGCTTCCTGAGGTAACGACGGAGGTGATTGAGAAGTTAAATGAATCCTTAAGCAGCCTGTCAATTCACCTTGTACAAACTTTAGGTCCCAAGGGACAAGCAAAGAAGTCAGAAGAGCGAGAGCCACCACGACCTAGGAGAGTCTTGCAATGTTGGAATTGTGGAGAGTCTGGACATGGGATGTATAATTGTCCTTGGCATTGTGGGGAGCCAGGGAGACCTAACTTGAACTACCCAGTGATGAATGCAGGTGAAGGAACTAGTCAACAACCACGTCTTCTACAAAGGCCAAATGGAGCAAGACCACCTCCACGAGGAGTGGAAGGAGTTACGCCTTTGCCAGACCCAAATGTGCATGTGGTAGAGGTGACAAATTCCAATGAGGTTGACCTGGAAGAAAATGGCATTAAACGTGGCTGAGAAAAAGGTAAGGAGAAAGAAGGAGTTACGTCACAAAGTGACCATGGACGAGAAAAGAAGACAAAGGAGACCAAGGAAACCAAGAGGACGCGACGTTGTATTAACCTCCAAGACTTTCCTCTTGGACATGGTATGGCTCCATACAACTTGTTGGAAGACATGAGAGGTAAGGGTATTGATATCTCATGGCCTCAATTTCTTGCATTATGTCCACAAGTTAGGAGGGATTTAACAAGGGCAGTTAGCACTAGGAGAAAGGTAAAAGAGAGTGTGCCTATTGTAAAAATTGCACAAGCTGAAATGAATGAGGACATTACACCTGTGCTAGATTGTTACATAAAAGGGAGATTGGTTA
Organism: Adiantum capillus-veneris; assembly: GCF_014529385.1. Lineage (NCBI taxonomy): Eukaryota > Viridiplantae > Streptophyta > Polypodiopsida > Polypodiales > Pteridaceae > Adiantum > Adiantum capillus-veneris. The sequence goes on from NC_140955.1 coordinate 112,195,945, forward strand.
GGAAAGGTCTAGTGGATGGGGGTGCACAAATTTGCATCATGACAGAGGGACTCATGCAAAGACTAGGCGTGCACATCCATGACATGAGACACCTGAAATCAAAGTCAAGATGGAAAACAATAGCAAGGCTAGGTGTGTAGGCATTTGTAAAAATGTCTTTGTAGAGGCATTTGGCATTAAGAAGGCAGTGGATTTTTATGTCATGTCTACCAAAGAAAATGGTTACCCATTTATCCTAGGAAGACCATGGCTAATGAAAATGCGAGCTTTGCAAGATTGGGAGAGTGGAAAGCTAATTTGCAGGAATGAAAATCATAAGAAGGTTGTCTTTGATATGAAGGAGCAACGCCAAGAGGAGCTCCATGAAGAATCATCTCAAAGTGAGACGGAAGAAGATTGGACAGATAACACTTCAGAAGAAGAAAGTAGCGGCAGCATTACTGAAGAGGAGTCTTCCATTGAAGTCATGGGGGTAAGGTTTAAGCCAACCAACCAAGAGACCTCTTGTCAAGGTTTGGAGGAAAGTAGGTTCCCAAGAGAACCAAAATGTGGAAGATGAAGGAATGTTAGAAGGTATGTTGTCTACAACACTTACAAAGGAGGAAAGAGAGGAGTTCAAAGGTGTGTTAAGGAAATTTCCTAAGCTTTTCGCTAAAGACTACACCGACGTGCGTGGAGTAGATGATGTTCAATACAAGATTGAGCTAAAGCCAGAGGCCAAACCTAAAGCTCAAAAGCTACGAAGGCTAGGAGTCATCAAGGAGCAGGCTCTACTCAAGGAGGTAAGAAAGATTCTAGCAACAGGTTTCATTTATCCAGTGGAGAATTCAGAGTGGGTCTCTCCTGTTGTTGTCACTCCCAAAAAGAACGGCAAGTGGAGGATGTGTGTGGATTACCGTCCGCTCAATAAGGCAACAAAAAGAGATCACTTTCCCCTCCCATTTCAGGATGAGATACTGAATGAGGTAGCTGGTCATGAGAAGTACACTGTGTGTGATGGCTACTCAGGTTACTTTCAAATAGGTATTGCATTGGAGGACCAATTGAAAACAACCTTCATCACTCCTTGGGGTTGTTATGCTTTTAGAGTCATGCCATTTGGCCTGACAAATGCTCCTGCAACTTTCCAACGCTTCATGAACATGGTGTTTCAAGCATTCTTTGGAAAGTCAATTAGGGTGTTCATTGATGATTTCTGCATTTATAGTTCAAAATCATTACATCTACAAAGGGTAGAAGAAGGTTTCAAGAAGCTCTATGACATGGGAGGTCAACTCAACCCCGACAAGTGCCACATAGGTGAGGATGAAGTGATCTTGCTTGGTCACAAAGTTTCTTACAAAGGCATCGAGGTGGATCCTTCAAAGGCAAAGGCTCTTATTGAGCTCCCATCACCCAAGAATCTCAAAGAGGTCATCTCATTCATTCAAAAGGTGAAGTATATGTCACGCTTTATTCACTTAGCTTTGGAGTTGCTTCATCCTTTGCAAAACTTGACACAACAAGTAGAATTTGCATGGTCTGATGAGCTTGAAGAGTACTTTTGTAACATTGAAGTCATTTTGGCAGAGCTACCAACACTCATGCCTCCTTGTTGGGAGTACACATTCTTTGTTAGCTCTAGTGCTGGGAAGGAAACGATTGGTGCAGTTTTATTACAACAAGATCCCCACAGTACCAGGATGCGACCCATCTACTTTGCTAGTAGGGTTATGAATGCTTTGGAGAGAGGCTACACGGAGGCAGAACTCATGATGTTTTCTCTCATGTTTGCGGTGAGAAAGTTTAGATCCTACTTGCTACCAAAACCTTTTGTAATTCTCACTGCAGAAAATTTGTTTCCTTGGGTGTCATCTCAAATGAATCTTAGCACTTGGATCTCAAAGTGGATTATGGAATTGCAAGAGTTTCAATACTCTTTCAAGGTAGAAGATAGTGTGCGTGCACAATTGGCTGGGATCCTTACTTATAGGGTACATGAGAAGGAGATTAAGGTGCCTGAAATAAAGACCCTACCATTGACACCACCTAAAAGTATTCCTAATGCTTTTACCTTGTTCTTTGATGGAGCTTTTCGACGAGCCACAGGAAAAGCAGGGGGAGGGCTAGTGTTGCTCAACCCAAGTGGAGAGGTGGTCATGAAAGAGAAGGTCAATCTACTAGGTTCAGCTAGCAACAATGAAGTAGAATACGACACACTACTTCATGGTTTGAAGATGTGCATTGGCCAAGGGATACAACGTCTCATGGTAAAGGGAGATGCACTTCTCATTGTTAAACATATATTAGGCATTTGGGCATGCAAGAATGAAAGCTTACGGACAAAAGTTCATGCCATTTGTAGGATGTTTAATCAGTTTGAAGAAGTGCAACTATATCATATTCCTAGGAAACAAAATGAAGATGCCGATTTACTTTCACAACAAGTAGTTACATGTGTTGAGAAAGACGTGCAGGTCATCATGGTGGCAACAACTGTCAAGCAACCGAGATACCAGGGATTGGAGTCATTGGCTCCCATTATTGGCTACATTTTGGAGGGCGAGTTTCCACAAGACTTCACTAAAGCTCAGAAAAGGAGACTCATGAAGAAGGCAAGTTTCTATCTCTTCCTAGAAGGCTCCCTCTATCAAAGAGGGAAGGATCAAGTGTGCAGAAGAGTACCAACTATCGAGGAAATTCCAACCATTCTAAAAGGTTTGCATGAAGAGGCATGTGGTGGTCATTTTGCCCAAGAATTAACTGTGAAGAAGATTTTGCTTGCGGGGTATGTTTGGCCAAGTTTGCATGTGGATGTTCAACATTGGTGTAAAAGCTGTCACAATTGTCAGATAAATGAAAATAGAAGGTTGTTGCATGGCCCGAGGCAAATAGTGCTTGCAAATGGGCCCTTTGAAAAATGGGGCATTGATGCTATGGGTCCTCTGCCTACAACAAAGAATGGTAAACTCTACATTCTAGTGGCTGTGGACTACATGACTAGGTGGGTAGAGGCTCAAAGTGTGGCAAGGGTAAATGGGAAAACAATGAGCAGGTTTGTCTACACTAATATTTGTTGTAGATTTGGCACACCTCTAGAGATTGTTTCGGATAATGGTCCAGGGTTCAAGAAGGGTTTACTCATAGAAGTTTGTGAAGAGCTTAACATTCTACATCGTCATAGCACACCATACTACCCACAATCAAATGGTTTGGTGGAGAAGGCTAATGATGTCATTGCAGGAATCATTAGAAAGATGGTGCAAAACAAGACAAGATTATGGGATGACTTCTTGGATGGTGCCTTGTGGGCATATCGAACCACATATAGGGAAGCCACGGAGTTCACACCATTTCACTTGGTCTATGGTCAAGAGGCTTTGCAGCCTATTGAGCTCAACATTCCAACAATGTGGCTTCATGGAAAAGGTGCACAAGATGATCAAGAGGTATGGATGGATCGACTTCTTAAGTTAGTGGAGCTTGAGTGGAAAAGAGAAGCAGCTTACGAGTGCTACAAGAGGAAAGCCACCCAAGTGAAAGAAAAGCTCGACAAGAAACTGAAGGACAAAGGCATCAAGGAAGGAGAGCTTGTGCTAAGGTATGACAATGGACTTGACAATCGTTTTGATGCCAAGTTTGAAACTAGATGGCAAGGGACATACATAGTTAAGAAGGCTTTCAATTCAAGTTACTATCAGCTTATGGACTTGAATGGTAAAGAGCACTCCAGGAAGGTAAACGGGTATCGCTTGAAGCCCTATTTGAGTCACCTTCTACCAAAGGATCTACCAAAGATCTGTCAAAGGGCAGCTATCTCATGTAAGTATTGTTCCATGAAGCATGAGTGTAACTCGAGCCAAAATGCCAAGGGGCCAAACAATGAAGATCTTGTCAAGGACTCTGAAGCACTCTCTTTGGAAAAGATGCTCTATGATGGTACATGAATATACCAGCATCCTGGGGAGGGCTAATGATAGCCGTTTTTTGGCTCTCCGTAATTTTCATAGTGAGTTACCTCACCCTACCAAAATCACCCAAACAATGTGGCTATCCCTACCATTTCACTGTACATAGGCGTGCGTGAGTTACGGGACTTTTTCCATATCTCCTTAAAAACCCTCAATTAGCTAGTCACTGGGCTAGTTGAACCAAAAAAATCAAAAATAAATAAAAAGAAAAGTATATTATGGCCTTTTTTGTGTGTAAATATTTCATTGTATATATGGCCTAAATATAGGGATTTTTTATAATTATTTTGGTATTTTATTTAAATATTTATACCTAGGTGTGTGTTTTATTAAACCTATGTACGCCTTCTTTCATCCTCTTGCACCATAAGTATATATTTTGCCAATGTGTACATCTCTAACCTCATATTTTTCTTTTATACAAATCACCCCCACATTTTCACGCTCACCCTCGTGAAAACAAAAATTGATTTCTACCCTCTTAGTTACGTTTATAATATTATTTACTTGCATACCTTTTCCTCTTTCACCCAAAATAACACAAAGAGGGACCATATCATATGATTCCAATATCTTTTCATATCCATAATTTCTCCATATTTTTATTATTATTTTTACTCATTATCCTAACACCATGTGCTCATTGAGCTCAAATCCATGAATAGTCCATACACTAGTCCCACCATGTATATATTGCTTTATTCACCAATAATCCTCCTCCATGCATGCGTAAAGGGAAACTTGGATGCTTTGTATTATGATATGACAAAGGAAGGGCTCACTCTTGGATGCATTGTACGAATTCAACAAAGGAGGGAGCCACTAAAAGACTTTTGTAGGCATAAAAAACAGGCTTTTTGGTGAGAATTTTGGCACCCATCTCCACTCCGAATTTACAGCGGTGGTCAAAAGAGAAAATGTGGAAAAAAAGCTTAATAATCACCTCAAAAATTTTGGTGATTTTTGGAGCAACCACCAGTGAGCTATGATTTTTTGAGTGGACCCCAGTCTGCCCACGTTTCTCACAAGTAGCCCATAGTCTTCTCTCACCTCTTTCCACACTTCTACACACACACACACAAACACCCATCTCCACTCCGAATTTACAGCGGTGGTCAAAAGAGAAAATGTGGAAAAAAAGCTTAATAATCACCTCAAAAATTTTGGTGATTTTTGGAGCAATCACCGGTGAGCTATGATTTTTTGAGTGGACCCCAGTCTGCCCACTTTTCTCACAAGTAGCCCATAGTCTTCTCTCACCTCTTTCCACACTTCTACACAAACACACATTCCTCTCAATCCCTCACTGAAACCTGCACCTTCAATGGTTTCTCTCACCTTCTTCACCATTAACCTCCCCACTTACTCCCATAGCTCTCATATGAGCTCTCCATGTACATACACCATCTCTATGCCTCTCTCTATTATCTCCAAAGTACAATTCCATCTTACCCCTTATATATATACGTAAATTCAGCATGTGTACCATGATTAACCTCTGCAAATCAAGAGATATCATCAACGGAATTACCATTTTCATCGCGATAATCAACCTTGGCGGCGGTGGCGTAAAGAAGAGAAGACGAAGAAGAAGATCGACAGTCATTTTGAGAACCTACACAAGTAAGTCAAAAACTTCTTCAAGCTTCACCATCACAAGGATTTCCTCACTTCATTCAACCATCCACCTCATTCTACCCATTGTGAATGTAACATTAACTTTCTAGTGATTACTAACCACTAATATACTAACACAAAATAGCCATTGACCTAACCATAAAAGACACCTCACCTCAAGACATGTGCATAGTAACACACACTCTCTCTCTCTCTCTCTCTCTCTCTCTCTCTCTCTCTCTCTCTCTCTCTCTCTCTCTCTCTCTTCCTTAAAACTCTACTTTCACCTTATCTACCATCAATAGTTCTCTTTTTGAGCCCACATACATGACTGAAGCAAACAAAGAAGGCCCGCAATGTTTTGATATTCAGAAAAAATCATAATCCTGATTTGTTAGCTTGTAAATTAGGATTTCCAATAATCTTAATGAGGGGTATCCAACCTATAAATAGGTCCCTCTCCTTCTTGTAAAACAACCTCCAATATCTCACATATCACCCAGCACTCTATGCGTGAGGAGAGACTTAGGTGTACCAACCACTTTGTGAGCTTCACTCTTGGTGTGAGAGAAGCTTTCAAGATACACATTGCAAGTGAGAGAGAGTGAGTTCCACAAATCTCAAAATCACTATTGTATATGCTCCTTCATCATCAATAAATTGAGGTTTGGTGTATCAAAGGCGTGATTCAACGTTCAAATCTTCGTCCTTCCACTTGTGCGATACGGTTTAGTGAATTCAAGGTGACTTGTGTATTTTGAGTTCTATTGTTTGATCTTGTTTTAGAAAGTGTTTTAGTGTGTTTTCATTGCCAATTTTGTGTCCATTGTAAGAGGGTAATGTGGTGAGAGGTTTCCCACACCCTAAGACAGTGTGTGTGTGTTGGCAATGTTTAGCATTCACTAAGCATTGAGTGAGTTTTGTACAAGCTCTTCGATAGCAACATAACGAACCATCTCCATTTGCAAGTCACAAATAATGTATTACGCAAGATCCATTCCTCTCTCTCTTCCCATTGCTCTAGCTCTCTCTAGTCCATTTTGTGTGTGTCTTGGTGTGAGGTTGCTTGTGTGTGTTTTTTGTGGTGTATCTCTTTTGGTTGTGACAAAATCTCTCTTGCATCCTAGTTCGCATACCATAACTAGGTGGTGCCCCTATCTTATTTGGGTTTGGCTGTGGGTTTGTTGTTGTGTTGTGCTTGTGGTTGCCCCAGCCCCAATTGAGCAGCACAGGAGCCTTGAGGGGTGTTTAGAGGTCGCCTCTCTTGTTGCCCGCCCCGGACCGCCTCAATAGAAGTATGTACAATATTATTGTATGCATATTCTACAAGAGGTAAGTACTTTTCCTATTGTGAGCTTTGATCTACTTTGGGAACATAAGTCTTTAGTAGATCAAGTATTGTAAGATTGGCTATCTCACTTTGGCCATCCGTTTGTGTGAGATAAGCCGAAGAGAAATTCAATCGTCTTCCTAGATTTTCAAAGAGACCTTTCCAAAAATTAATGGTCATTCTATGATCTCTATCTGACACAATGGATGCTAATAATCCATGGTGTTTGAAAATATGAGAAACGAAGAGAGTTGCCATTTGGTATGCCTTAATAGTCATTTTGATAGGAATAAACTGTGCTTGCTTGCTAAACCTGTCAACTATTGTCCATACTCCCATATTCCCCATGGATAGACTTGGGTAATCCAAAGATAAAATCCATGGATATACTCTCGATGGTGAATTAGGGATGGGCAATGGGTTGATTAATCCAGGTTTATTCCCTCTATCATACTTAGTCTTTTCGCATACCACACATTTTGAAACCTACTCTTGTATGTCCACTTTCATGGTAGGCCAATAGAAATACGTCTCTACGCCTCAAAGAGTAGGTTGAATGCCTCTATGCCCCATATATGGAGGAGCATGGGATTCATACATGACTTTCTCACAAAGGGAGTGGGTAACACATAGCCAATTTCCATGGGGAAGATAACCATTCTACAAGGTGAATGGTTCTTATTTCTTTCCCAATGCGAGGGCTAACATTATATCTTTAAAGTCGGGGTCAATAGCATACTCATCTATCATAGAAGATAGATCATTGTGAGTTGCTATAGACACCCCATTAACTTTCAATTGTCGTGAAAGTGCATCGGCCACTTGATTGTGCTTACCAGCAATGTGAGGAGTATGAAAATAAAATTGCAAAAGAAAATTTACCGACCTCATTTTGTTTGTCGGCAAGCTTGGTTTGCATCATGAAGTACTTGAGACTTTGGTGGTCGGCTCGCAAAATACATAGAGTCCCCAATAGATAGTGCTTTCATGTGTCTAGGGCATGTAGAACAACTAAAATCTCTTTTTCATATATGCCAAGCCTCGTTCATTGGTATTGAGCCTTCCGCTCTCATATGCTATGGCATGCCCTTCTTGAAGCAAGGCTACTCCAAGGCAATCACCACAAGCATCACATTGGACCTCGAATGGCTTTGAGAGATCCGGAAGCTTAAGGACTAGTTGGGAAGTAAACTTCTCTTTGAGCTTGTCAAAAGCATTTTGCTCCTTAGCAGTCCATGAGTACTTAATGTTCTTTTTTGTTAAGTCATGTAATGGTCCCGCTCTTTGAGAGAATTTTGCTATGAACAATCTATAATATGCACACTTACCAATAAAGTTTCTTATCTTATGTAGATTCCTTTGATTAAGCCATGTTTTTATTAACTTTAACTTTGATGGATCCATACAGATACCATCTTGAGAGATAATATGACCTAAGTATTGAGACTCTTGAAGGAAAAATTTGCTTTTCTTTTGATTGATAAAAATCGTGTTCTTCCTCAATGCTTGAAAAATCACCTGGAGATGTTGCTTGTGTTCCTCCAAGGACTTGGAGTAGATGATGATATCATCAAAAAACATTCCAGTGAATTTGCGATAGGGTCTAAAAATTTTCTCCATTAAATGATTGAGCATGGTTGGTGCATTAGTCAAGCCAAAACGCATTCATAAAGGCCAAATGTTGTACGAAACTCAATCTTTAGGATATCTTCATTCACTATCCTTATTTGATGGTAGCCACTTTTAAGGTCAATCCTACTAAAGTAGGTAGAGCCTTGTAGCTTATCAACTAGATCTTCTACCTGAGGGATAGAAAATCTATTTTTGATAGTGATATGGTTTAGTGCTCGATTGTCCACACACATGCGGTATGTACCATCTTTCTTTTGCACTAAAAGGACTGGAGAACAAAAGGGAGAGGAGCTAGGCCACACCATCCCTTTGTCTTCCAATACTTGTACTTGCCTCATTATCTCCTCTTGTTGCTCTTGGGAAACTCAATAAGGAGGCTTGTTAGTCGGTGAGCTTCCTGGTAAGAGCGCAATTCGACGGTCATCATCCCCTCCTTTTGGAGCTAAGTCCATAGGGATATCATCGATGAACACATCTTTGAATACTTTTAGAAAATTAGACAAGCCTAACTCTTCTTGATTTCTACCATTTACATTTGATAAAACATTAGGATCTTTTAGGGACTCTTTGACAAAAATCATGTATGCAAAAATTGAGCACATCATTGATTTATCAAAAGCAGGAGGATTTTCAAGTGTTATAGTACGCCGAGAATCACTAGCATCTATGTACATGCTCTTTTCCCTATCGATGAAGTAGATTCTCCTTTTAGGTAACTTCGTGTTGGCAGCCATGCGATTGAACCATGGTGCCACTAGGATAGCATCCTCATGTTGGAGAGGATAGATGGAAAAGTCTTCTTTGTCGACATACCTTTGGACATGAAGCCTCCATTGATAGGCTTGGAAGCTATGGCGGGTGCCATCGTGACAAGAAGAGTGTGTAGAGAGAAAGCAAAGATGAAAAACAAGAGAGAGAGAGAGAGAGAGAGAGAGAGAGAGAGAGAGAGAGAGAGAGAGAGAGAGAGAGAGGGACCAGAGATCGATGCCAAAAGCAGCACAAAAATATAACGCTATATTATTTGATTGATTGAATCTACATATATAAGAAAACTTGATTAATACTAGCCATTCCTTTTTCCATGCACAACTGAGCATAATATTTGCATGCTATAGGGTCTATTTCCACAAATGGGCTTGAAAACCTAACAATCCTCCTCAAGGACAAACTAGAAAGACCACTCTCATGATACCTCGAGTTTTTGGTGTACTCGTCAACCGTGAGTTTTAGGTTCTCTCACAACCAAGGATTTCTGGTGTATCCATAACCTAATGCCGTCATAGTAAAACCCCCCATCAAATAGATAGGGTGTAGGTCAAAAATTAGCTACCAATGAGTGGAGTTTTTGGTTCACTACCAAACCTTGGGTTTAAGGTGTACCCAATAACCTCACGAAGTGCAACAAAAAATGGGTTGAGAACAAAAACTGGTATTTTTGGGAGGTCTTACCACTTTGCATGTGTGGCAATGTCTATAACCCGTACACATTTTGAAATGCTAGTAACTAACCATAAAAATCCTATGACAACATAAAGAAATGATAGAACATGACTTTTGGTTGGGAATTGGATTGAAAGACCTCTATAGGGTATTGCCGAAATGCCAAAAAAGAAAACTAGCTGAAAGAGACCAATTTAAACTCAATTGTATCAATCACCATTTGGATCACAAAATGTTGAAACACGTCATCAAAGTAGGAGCCATGGTCAATTTGGAAAATATCTTCCATTTTAGGTTTGATAAAGTTGGTAACCAATTTTGAAGCATGTAACTCCAGCTCTTTTGTGTCGATAAACTCACCAAATTTGGTTAAGTCTTGTTGTATTTGAACTACCAATGCTCGTGTCGGTGTGAAAGGACTCTTTCTTACTAGCCGAGGCTCAAAATAAGGGCCACAAACTTTAGTTGGTGTTAAGTAATACATAAATATTGATGGCGGATTTGTAACAGACAAGGCAAAAAGACAGCACTGCAAAAAGTGATCACCGTGAGCTTTGCTTTGAGCATGTTGAGATGCGTGTGCAACCAGCATGTTGAAAACATGCACAAAGTGACCAAGCTTTAATGTACTACAATTGCGACCTTTGTATCAACTACTGTAGCTGGACAGACGGCATTTTGAGCCTCCTGTAAAGACATCAACACCCTCCTGGGCTCTTTGAAGCACCATGTGAGCAGGGTTTTAGGGTTTTACCAATGACCAACTCAAACTTGCCAACACTGTGTGTCACTACCTTGGCTACTGCACCTACTTGAGAAATCCCAGCAACACGTACTTGCTTTGAGACCAGATGATAGGCTTGAAAGGTATGGCAGGTGCCATTGTGAGCAGGCCATCATGACAAGAAGAGTGTGCAGAGAGAAAGCAAAGATGGAGAATGAGGAAAGTGAGAGAGAGAGAGAGAGAGAGAGAGAGAGAGAGAGAGAGAGAGAGAGAGAGAGAGAGAGAGAGAGAGAGAGAGAGAGAGAGAGAGAGAGAGAGAGAGAGAGAGAGAGACTAGAGCTCGATGCCAAAAGCAACACAAAAATATAATGCTATATTATTTGATTATTTGAATCTACATATATAATAAAACTTGACTAATACTAGCCATTCTTTTTCCATGCACAGCTGAGCGTATTATTTGCATGCTATAGACTCTGTTCCCACAAATGGGCTTGAAAACCTAGCTTCAACTTCCCAATCAAGGGACTAACGGAGGCTTATTCTCCATTGAAAGTGGTGCTAGTCCTGCTACAATATCTCCCATCTCAAAAGCTTGAATGCCCAACTTGGTGGCCAACTCCGTTGACATGAAGTTGTGAGTAGAGCCAGGGTCCAACAAGATGAAGGCATCATGCTCCTTTACCTTTCCCCAAGAATAGGAGAGAGGTGATCCTTTGCAATGAGCATCCTCTTTTGGAGCTTCGATCGTGGAACCTCTAGGTGGAAGCTCTAGGATTCTCATTGCGGGCATTTCTCTTGGGGCAAGAGCGATAGCCATGTCCTTGCTCCCCACACGTAAAACGTTTATGGTCCTTGCAAAAAGCTTCAAGCTCTTCAGGAGAGAGTTTGTTTTTACCTTTGTAAACTCCCTTCTCCTTGGACCGATTGTTGTTGTTGTTGTTGAAATTGCCTCTGGAAGGATTTTGGGTATTGGCTTTCCCCTTTGCATCACTCTTGTCTTTGTTTTCCATGGGCTTTACATTTCTTCTAGCCCCTTGTTGAAAATTGATGTGTGAAGCAACCATAGTTTGGTGGATTACTTCGTTGATAGAACCACGCTGTTGAGAAATTTGTGGTCTTGCCAGGAAAGCACCAGGCTTTTGGTTGTGAGAGTTTGTGAGAGAACTCCAAAAAACTATATGAAGGAGTTAAACCATAGATGCTATGAAGACTAGGGTTTGGAAGGAAGTGCAATCAAAGAAGCCCCACTCTTTCTCTCTTGCACTCACACACACAAAGAAAGAACACAAAAGAAAATATCAAAACAACACAAAGACAAAAACATCAAGGCTATGGTCATATCATATCATGGTTAATCTAAAAGGGTTAATAGATGAGTTAATGGCGTTCAATCTTTGCCGACCAAACAGGCTACAAATTCTTCTTTGGAATTGTAGTTTTGTGCTTACCATAATATGCTCTCCACCAAACACTATACCCTCAGAATCCTACATGCTCAACACCTTGAAGGCTGCACTAGGATTGTTAAGGGATGTCCGTGACTTAGCATGCCAAATGCTATGCAAGTTTGCCAAAATGTTGATCGCTACGATCAATGTGTTCAAAGATGAAAAATCAGCGGGTAATCCATGGATTTTTTTCATCAAAGGTAGCAAAGGCTTACGTGAGGACCTTGCCAACACGCCTTCAAAGAATATCATCATGGGTTTGTACACAAGGTTGATGCTCTTACCAAAGAAACTTGCAAATATTGGAGGAAAGTTTTATCGCCGGTTTTTCGGAGCCAAGTCATCTATCTTTGCATGTAGACCAAGGATCTACAAGCAAGGCACATTGCATATAAGAATCAAGTGGTCTCAAAATCCTTAAAGTACATTGCATATAAGAATTGAGTGATCTCAAAATCCTTGAAGTACATTGCACATGTAGTAAAAGCCAAAGCAAGGGCGGCAAGGTACCTCAAAGCTCTCAACACACTTGATGCTTACAAATTTTGAGACCTCGATTAAACAATGGCAAGGGTCTAGAGAGAATTCAAAAGAGAAAAAGATGCCACAATTGTAGAAGCAGGCCAAGAAGAGTAAACGGACAAAGATGATGACTCAAACTTTGTGGGACTAGTCACGAGATACAAAAAGGAACAAAAAGAAAGGACGTGGCAAGTCCAAGAGGAGATTGATTATATGAATGCAAAAAGGGACACGATCAAGAGGGAGCTAAAGAGAAAAGTGGTATCAAGGGAAATCTCAAGACAAATTGGTAGAGGACAAGCCTGACATGAGAAGCAAGAGGGTACATATAAAACAGAGCTCAAGGATACTACAATGCCTGAAGATGCACTCAAAGGAGGACCGAGTATGGATCTACCATAAGAAAACTCCCAAGGGCCTGCTAAAGGAAGGAAATAGCTTCATCTCTGGGTGAAAGACCATTCATGACCTTTACTCAAGAGGAGATGGATGAATTAGAGAGAAGATTAACTGAGAAGGAGCTAAAGCTAGTTAAAGAGTTCAACCTAGAAGAAACAATGGATAAACTTCAATATTATTCATATGTGATTTCAATGTGGTCAACACAAGGGAAAGGAAACTCAAAGCTTACTAAACAACTTATAAATAGAAGGTAGTGGAGAAAGATTCCTTGAAGAACCAACTAAGAGAACTTGAGTGGGAACAAAATCCCTTGCAAGAGGAGAAGGAAAAATTGGACTCATGATATCCGAGAGTCATGTGCAGACATCAAGAAGCTCAATGAGAAAGATCAAAACTAGGTCCAAGCTCAAAGACTAGGGGGACTCAACGCTAAATGACACAAAGCCTATGAGAATCTTGTAACTTTGTATGATACAGTAAATAAAACTTTCACAACTCTACTCATGAATTCGATGGAAAATTCTTCTATGGTAGGCACCTCAAGCCCACAAAACTGAACAAGGAAGTTTCCAAACTCAAGAGAGAGTTGGAAGAAGAAGGATAAAAAATGAAATTCTGGTTAGTGGTATTATGGCCACCACTTCTCAGAATGAAGCAAAAATTTGAGAAATGGAGGAGCAACTAGCAAAGCTAAAAGTGGAAATGGAGCTCTAGGCAACACAACATAGAAAGATATGAAGGAGAAAGAAGATCACATTTATGCTAGAGACGTTGTGACATATTTTTGTGGAATAGTGTGGGCCATCCCAAAGACTTTGAGAGGTGTTTTTTGGTTCCCTTATACCTCTTGAATGTAAATAAAGAATGCTTGTACAAAGTGTACAAAGGTGGTGTATGCCAGTTGTCTCTATGCATGCAGGCTAGTTGTGCAGGGTACATAGTTTTGCTATTTTTTTACATAGAAGAGTTGAGAATTCAAGGAATAAGTAAGTGCAATTAAAATATGAAGAAAACTTAAAATTTGTTTCAAATTTGGGTTGTGAGTCAAGTGGTTGTTTTAGCTGTGAAGAAGGAAGCCCTTGTTGCTCAGTCTGTGATGGTGTGTGGGGGTTGTGTAGTCGAGGTTTCCCCGTGTGTGTGCGAGGGCCTAGTGCCTTGATTGGAGAGTGTGTCTCTCATCAAGAGGGCCATGAACATGGGTGGTGATCTTTTCACTTTCACCCCTCTTCTTGTTGTTTGGTGATGGAAGCTCCCTGGCACACGTGTGTCTACAAATTAGGTTTGGTAGTGAAAGCCCTTTGTTATCATTGTGAATGGGATAGTGTTTCCCCATTTTTACCATGGTTTTTTTTTTAATGTGGTTGAACATCATCCACTTTCTTGTGAGAACTAATTTTCTATTCCTCATCTATGTTGTGAAAATGGAGTTGTTATAGAGGCCACCCCCAAATCCTTCACATATTTTGGTGCCCCTTACTATGGATCTATTTTAGCTCTTTGGTTAAGACTTGTCCTTGAGTCAAGTGCAACCTTACACTTGTAAGTTGCTGTCGTGAATTCCCCAAGGTTTACAAGTGAAGATGGTGAAATCCCAAGAAGGTTCTTCAGACAAATACAATTGCAATGTTTATTGATAGGGAATGATTGTGAAGGAGAATGGTTGCGTATGTTCCCTCTTTTTGTGAGAGTGATGCATATATGTGGTATAAGAGCTTGTATGATGAGGGTAAGAGTTGTTGATCACTCTTAAAAGTAGCCTTTCTTCAAAGATATGTAGTGATGCCAATTCCAAATGAGGCTTGGTGAAAGGTGAAGAAGATGAGTTTGTTTCTTGCTTTTGGAAGAGGTTTAATGATGTTTGGATGCAATGGGAAAAGTGTGTGAAGCATGATAAAGTGATGTCAATGAAGGAGTTGCATGGTACACACATGAAATTTGAGAGGTTGGAAATGTTGATAAGCAAATTGGAAATGTTGATAAGCAAATTGAAACCTGCCTTGCATTTTCATGTGGAATTGAAGAATTCAAAAAGCATTACAAGTTTTTTACAAAACAACAAAGAGAGGAAGATAAGGCTTATGGAAGGTTTGGATGCACAGCCAAAGATAAAGCATATGCACTTGTGCTATAGCATGTGATTGCATGGAAGAAATTGGCATACATGTGGTGAATATATATGATGTAGACATCAATGATTCTATGGATTTTCCTCTTGATGCTGGAGATGCTGATTTTTGTGCTTTGGAAACTAGTTTGAATCCCATGGGTAAAAGTGATGTTGATATGGATGGAAACTTTGTGTCTAAATATGACCTACTTGATGAAAATGCAATCGTGTGCAAAGTTGTGGGAGCATCAATTTTGGATTATGTATGTGTTGTTCACTGTAAAGAATCTTCTCTTGAGTATGAGGATCCTGATGTGGATGAGTTTCATGGTGTACAAGACTCTCATGCTATGCTTCTAGTTGATGAAAACTTTGTCTCTACACATGGGTTGTTTGATGAGCCATCCACAATTGTTACTAGTGATGAAAGTTCTTGTGCTACACATAATGCTTTGGTGTCTCATAAATCTTTTGATGATGTGCAAGTGGAGTTATTTGAGGATGATAAATATCCCATTTGTATGCATGAGATGGTGTCACATGAAGATTTGTGTCTTTGTTTAGCTTGTTTGATGAGACAAAGAACATTTCTAATGATGTTGAGCAAAGAAATAAAGAGCACATATTCCTTGAGAGTTCTTATATGGTGGTTGATGATATGCTTCTTATGATTGAATTTGATATGTAGAAAAGTAAAGAAGATGCTATGAGAAATGATGTTGTTGTAGATGGCTAGAGACAAGGCTTTGATGATAGTTTGCCTCTAGCTATGCCAAGCAAGATTGAAATGTATTTTGTAATGTGAGCGATGCCTTGATGTTTATGTGATGAATATATTGGGTGCCTTTGAATAATATTTTGATGCCTCATCATCACATGCTTATGACTGTCAAGCTAGTAGCTTGTGGGAGATGAATTGCTTTGGCTGGCATTGGTATGAACATGGTAGCCAATTCATTGGTCTCTCTTTTATAACAAGGTATATGATAGATATGTTGGGAGGTATCATACTGATTTTCACAATTTTGAGAATGGGTTTTTTCCATATGATGGCATGCAATGCTATGTGTTTAATAGAGGTAAGTGAGATATGTTTGATATCACAAGTGCATGGGCTTTTACTTCATCAAGAGAGGTAGTTCTCGGTATACCATGCATGTGGTTGTTAAATGAAATATGGAAGTGGTCAGTGAGAGAAGCCACACTTTTTGGTGTTATTGTATAATCGAGGTTCCCTCGTGTGTGTGTGTGTGTGTGTGTGTGTGTGTGTGCGTGCGTGTGCGTGTGCGTGTGTGTGTGTGTGTGTGTGTGTGAGGGCCTAGAGCCTTGATTGGAGAGTGTGTCTCTTATCAAGAGGGTCATGAACATGTGTGGTGAACTTTTCACTTTCACCCCTCTTCTTGTTGTTTGATGATAAAAATTGCATGAAGTGGAGCTCCCTTGTACACGTGTGTCTACGACTCAGGTTTGGAAGTGAAAACCCTTTGTTATCATTGTGAATGAGAAAGTGTTTCTCCATCACCATGGTTTTTTCTAAACTTTTTAATTGTACATCATGACTTTTTGTATGGCTCTTGATGGGATGGTTTTTATTGGGTTTATGTGCATGGCTGGGAGCGACTATAGAGCCCATCTAGCATATGCAAGGGATATTAAGATGGTGTGAGGTTATGGCTTTTATTGATCAAAAGTGCAGAGGTTTTCCTTGGGAGGTTTTTGTCTTTTTTTCCAAAATTTAGTCTCTTTTTTTCTTCCTTGAGTGCAATTTAGCATAAATGGGCTATGGTAGTGTAGAGGGAAGCTAGTCAAGTGCAGGCAAGGTTTTGTGTGTACAAGGGTGAGTGAATTTGAGTGGAGATCGGATCCAAATTTCTTGTGAGAGATAATTTTATATTCCCCATCTATCTTGTGAAAGTGGAGGTTTTTATAGAGGCCACCCCCAAATCCTTCCTAATGTGTAGATAAAAGACCTGCAAATAGCTAAAGACAATGTGCCAAGCACATCCGTAGTAGCAGACTTTGTGCCACCTGAGCCGCTTGATATACCTGAAACACAACTTGAGGCTACTCAAAATGTATTGGAAGCATCGAGGCTATCCACCTTTGGAATTAAAGTCTGAAAGCACCTCGGTAGACTCAAAAGAAGAGCTAGCCAAGTGGATAGAAGACATGTAATGGAAATGACCCGTGAACTTTGAGAATAGTGGAATTAAGAGAATTAGAGTGAGCGACATAACCATTATACTTAATTAACTTGGCATGAACAATACTTTTGAGAGAGAGAGAGAGAGAGAGAGAGAGAGAGAGAGAGAGAGAGAGAGAGAGAGAGAGAGAGAGAGAGAGAGAGAGAGAGAGAGAGAGAGAGAGAGAGAGAGAGACAGAGAGAGAGAGAGAGAGAGAGAGAGAGAGAGAGAGAGAGAGAGAGAGAGAGAGAGAGAGAGAGAGAGAGAGAGAGAGAATTAGAGAACTTGATAGCAGTTGAGGACCGGATTTATGTGGAGCCGGTCCCCCCTCCAATAGGCTTTTGTATTATAGATTCTCCCACATAATTCATGATACATGAAATCCTACCTTGGTAAACATTAGATAGCTCAAGCTATTGTGGTTGACACCCTTTTGAAGAGCTAGGGTTTCTATCATTTTGATCCCTCCTACTCTGGTCTCTGCGTTCATCATCACTATCATTGCCAGCATATCCATTGTGTCTATCCCTTTGATCATCATGCTCTTTGTGAGTCCTTTGATCATCACCCCCATGGCTATGATCCCTTCTATATTCATCCTCTCTGCCATGGTATCTTTGTGTGTCATGCCTTCTCTCATGTCAATCATGTCAACCCCTATCTCCATCATCATGTTGATCAGACTATTGCAATCTCCATCATCATCTTTTCTACAACTTTCTACCGTGAAGCCGATAGTTTCATCACTTGTAATGCCAAAATCCCTCACTTGATGCCGCTACTACCCTGTGCTACTTTGCATCCACTTGGCCCCACCCTGCCCCCACCAACATGCCCCTCATTAACTCCTTGCAATAATCAAAACTTTATGGTCTCTTTTGCATGCATCAACGGGACACACGAGACCATCAGAGCACACTCAAATGAGGTAGCTCAAGCACTGGCTTGCCTTCTAATCATGATGAATAGCCACTTTTTCATCTCTCTCTAGACCGGGTTCCCAGCATCACTATCCTTGATCATCTTGTTGAATAGCATGTCCTTCACCAACATTTAAATCTCTACCACTAAGGTCTTGTTGCCTCAATTGCACTCTCTTAAGTTCTATCAACATACCCACCACGGTTAGTGTGTTTCTAGCATCAACAATGACTTGTCCATGAAGCCAAGAAAAGGCATAGAAGAAGGCACAATGGAGGTGGGAGAAGAAGAAAAAAAGGTTAAAGTGGTAGTGTAACTGTCGTAAGCTACTTCCAGCTCTGGTGGGTAGTCTTTGTTGAATCTACAAGCAGTAGATTTAGTCAAAAGAAGAAGACATGAGCCTATAGTGACAAAAGATCATGCGTGTCAAACGAGGAAGCGATCCCAACTCACCTTCTATGGATTAAATGATGATGGCGAAGAAATTCAAACACCTTTCTTTTGCCCTTGTTCGCGTGAAGAACATGCTAATGTAGCGTGGAAATTAGATCTTGCCATGAAGTTCCCTTGTGAAAGCTATAAGGCCAAGATATCTATTGACAACACTGCTGCTTCTTTTGTGGTGGCTTTTCTTGCATCCAACTCTCACCACTTCGGTTCTACTATTAGGTCTACCGTGTCTATCATCACCATTGCTTCTATCTCTTTCAACTTAGTTCAACTTAGTCTCATACTCAAGCTTCTTTTGTAGATATTTGATTCTCCCTCAGGGAAGATTGATTTTGAATGCTTAGTTTGTGTTTTTGTCTATTAGTGCCAATTACAACTGCCTTTTAAAGCAGCTTGCAAAAATTTGTTATAGTGTTGGATGAGTTGCTGAGTTTGCTCTTGTTTTGCTTGGTTGGCATAGTTGTTTCAGCAATGTGTATGAAAGCCTCTGCACATTAAGATT
Source organism: Adiantum capillus-veneris (assembly GCF_014529385.1). Taxonomy (NCBI): domain Eukaryota; kingdom Viridiplantae; phylum Streptophyta; class Polypodiopsida; order Polypodiales; family Pteridaceae; genus Adiantum; species Adiantum capillus-veneris. The sequence goes on from NC_140955.1 coordinate 112,215,176, forward strand.
AAAAAAAATGCAACAATTACGTTGGGGTCTCGGCAATAGGTCGGGAGTAGGCTAAAGGAGGTGAAAACACCATTTTTGGTTTTTCTTTCAAAGGCGCTATGTGCAATGAGTCTTTTTCTAGTGCCAATATCAAATAGTAAATTTTCTACACATAGTGAAGTCCACTGCCGATGCGGCTCAGCTCCAAAAGGGCAACCACTCCATTTTACCATCTCGCAACCCGTGTTCGCTCTTAACAACAGTTTCTAATGGCCAATCCTATACAATATCTCTCAAGGTCACTCAATTCTCTCTTTTGAATATCTTTATGTATCTATGTATGCATGTAAGTATATACATGTGTGCATACATAAGTGTGTGTGTGTGTGCGTATGTGTATGTATACGTGTGTATGTGTGTATATGTATACGTATATTTATATGTATATGTATATGTACATGTGTGTGTCTATCTTTATACATCTCCCCATGATACACATCACATTCTCTCTATCTCTCTGTTGTTGTCAATCCTCACCCCCCCCCGCCCGCCCCCCCTCTCTCTCTCTCACTCTCACTCTCTCACACACACACACACACATTTGTATCACATAGGTCATGTTGGCCTCTAAAAGAAGTTAATATGATATTTTGTGTGTAAGGGGGGGGGGGGGGATATATGCTATACATATTTTTTAGAAAGTGCTCAAGGAAATTCTTTGCTACCCACTTCATACAAAGGTAAACCGGAAAAACTCATTGTGCAAAATCCTATGCATGGCACTACACTTAATTCTCTATAATTAATTGAATTAATCAAGTGGCACTATTGTGGGGAGGGGGAGAAGAGAGAGAGAGAGAGAGAGAGAGAGAGAGAGAGAGAGAGAGAGAGAGAGAGAGAGAGAGAGAGAGAGAGAGAGAGAATGCATATATATTAAAAAAACTCATCTCATGTGTGTGTTTATGTGTTTGATATATATATATATATATATATATATATATATATATATATAGAGAGAGAGAGAGAGAGAGAGAGAGAGAGAGAGAGAGAGAAGAAGAAGAAGAAGAAGAAGAAGAAGAAAGTTGGAATAACAGGTCTTGAACTTTGGTTATTTTAGTTCCATCTTGAATAATAGGTATGGGGTTCAAGACTTGTTGAATAGATCTTTGAGATCGTTTCTATGTCATTGAAACTTCTTGTGTGTGTGTGTGTGTGTGTGTGTGTGTGTGTGTGTGTGTGTGTGTGTGAGAGAGAGAGAGAGAGAGAGAGAGAGAGAGAGAGAGAGAGAGAGAGAGAGAGAGAGAGAGAGAGAGAGAGAGAGAGAGAGAGAGAGAGAGAGAGAATAATAAGATGAAACTGAAATAATCCCCATGATATAGTAGTATAGATGCTACATGTCTTCAATATGCAAGTATACATTATTTCACTAAAAATAGCTCTACCATACTTACCCTTTCCCTTTTTTGTGCATATGCAATTGCTACAAACGGATGGGAGGTGGCCCTGCAAAATCCCAAAATAGCACACTGCAAGCCATAAACAAACAAATCTGCATACCTGACAAATCACACAAATCCAAAATCGAGCTAAACACAAACCGAGGGAGACTAAGAGAGGGAGAGTGAGGGGCGCGTGTGGATGCACTTCCTAGAGCGGAGTGCTACATCGGCATGGCAAGAGAGAAGAGAGGAGAGGAGATAAGAAAGACACAAGAACTGGTGCAATCTCCCCCCATGCAAGAGTGAGCATTTCCCTCTTGCACGTATTTATTTATAGATTCTTCAATGCTAAAAAATGAATACACATTGGCTCGCCGGGCATAAATGGTCATAGCTGGTAATGAGAACTTGAGTAATAAATGTACATAAAATGTGCTAGATCAATGCCTACTACACAGTCTTAGTTTACAAGGTACACATGGTACAAATCCTAAGTTCCCTTATCCATAACATACTCCGAGGTTTGGAAAGCAAGTAATCCTCAATTGCAAGGTACACAAGTGGTGGGGTCCCGTGCAAAGTACAAGATGCTAGGTACATGCCTGCGTAGCAAAATGAGTAGCTAAAAACCAAAAGAGTAGTAATGATTAGTAGGAAGCAATGTAAAAGTGCAAAAATGTGTAGCATGCATATGGTGTGATGGGAGTGCAAAAAATGAAGTAAATGTGCATAGGTGCGGAGTGCAACATTGGTCAAAAATGTTGTTCCAAAAAGACCACCATATGTCACCCTTCCACCTTGCCATACCAACTCATCATATACTTTCATATCAATCCATACCAAATGTGGGGGGACAAGTTCCACATATAATGTAACCATGGAGAGTCCTGCCTTACTAAGCATAGGCACTCTAGTACACATGTAGTGACATCCATAAACGTTATTGTAAAGAAAAGAGTCCTGCCTCACGAGCTGTAGGCACTCTATTACACGTGTCAATAGCCATAAATTTCCATAACAAAGTGTGGAGCGGAGAGTCCTGCCCTCTTTAGGCATAGGAGTGGAATTGGAGCTGATCTCTCTTAGATAGCTGGTTCTAGTGTTAGAAGTTTACAACTACTGGTGATGTGTTAGTTCAGACAGTAGACTGGTCAAGGAAATAGAAACTAAACTGGAATACATCTACTGGAATGAAAATCAGATTGAAGTATTGAGAATGATATTCATATTCAGATTCAGACTCAGAGAGAATGAGTACAAAGTATGTATGATTGGAATATACTGTATTGTTGTATTTGGGATTTCCATATGAAAGATTACAATAAAGATGATGTAGCTCAAGAACAATTTAGAGCTAAGGATTATGAATCAAAAGCTTAACAGATGTACAGCCAACAAATGACTCAATTCATGCCTGCGACTTATGCCAACCCGATTACGATGTAATGGGTCCTATTTATATGTTTTACTATGGTAACTGCCGGGGTATTTAATGACTGATCCACTGTTCGTCCCACAGGATCCGGTTCCCACCTAGTGAGAGTGTCCCAGCCATCTACATCCTTCCCTCCTTTCTTGAATTTTGGCAAGAGTCCAAAATTTTTGAGAAAAAAAATCCACCGTCTGATTCTGATTTCAAGGATGGTACTTAACCAATGATAGAATGGCCAGACAAAGATTGTGAGAGGCAGCTGAAAAGGCCAGTGTAGAGCTCCCATCATCTACACAGACTGATATCAACCTTCTAGCTGAGAAGAAGGAAAAATCCTTGACCAAATTTTGAGATGGAACTACCCAGTATCCTTCCACTGAACCCGCTTCTGTTTACCCTTTGGCCTGGATGGCATCTGAGAAGTCCCAGTGCCAGCATTCTCCTTTTGAATGAGTCTATAAATGCCCTCCTGCTCAAGCTAACCCCACCTTTCTGTGGTCATCTCCATTTCATAAGGCGTGAGAGGATGATAGGTTTTGGTGTCGGGATCATAGAGCGTACGTCTGCCTTTAGTGATCCTAGTTCTGGCCAGTTTGTGACAATGCAAGGCTGTATGGATCCATCCTTCTGGGAGAGGCTGATTGGTTTTGATCCGATCTTCAAAAAGAATCTCATCCATCTCTCTATACTGTGGTCCCAGGCCTGGTTTAGCCGTAATGCCCTTTTCAGGCAGTTTAGAGGACTCCACAGTGAGTTGCAACAGTTGGTTGGTGATCTTAGTGAGGCCTCTGATCTAAATTTCCCATTGGCCCATACACAGTTTGATCCTCTACACCTCCTCTTTCAGCTCCTGGATATCATTCAGTTGGAGAGCGTCGTTGAACAGTGTTTGCCAAGTTTTCCATTCCACAGTCGATCGCTCATACCAATCCTGAAGTTCATCAGTAATCTTGAAATATGTGAGCCGATCGACTGGTTCTAGATGTTGAGGGTAAAGTGCTAGAGAAAATCTTGGCAACTCTGCCTCTCTTGCTGGTAAAGCATACAAGAGAACTTGGGAATCAGGCACAAATTCTAAGAAGTTAAGGACAGCCTGGTTCTCTTGCTGCATCATTTTTCTGGTTACTCTAACTAGCTGAAACAGTTTCCGGAGAGTAGTTGCCTGTTCTCCCAGTGACATTCAAGTTTGAGGTCCCTTGTTGGTGGCAGTTTGGTCTTCAAGAATGGTCCGCACCCTTTGATCCAGAACTCCCCTAGCAATCTGCATTTGCATTAAGACCTCTTTCAATTGATTCTTGACATCCTTCATACATCTATATGTTGGCTTGTTTCCCAACAGAAGCTCTAATTCCATACCCAGAGAGTGACAATCTGCAGTAGACTGTCGTTGCCAATGTGGATTGGTTACTCTCTCATCAGCAGTTAGTATCCATTCATGCACCCTTTCCAACAGTTGTATTGTGTTGGGATGCGTAGGTAATTGGCAAGCCTCTTGATCATGGAAAGCAACTGATTTCAATGCTCAACCATTTCCCTGGCTCCAACATACAGCCGCTGAAAGCGTTCCAGATCAGATATAAGATCATCATCCTCCACATACCGCCTGGTTATAGGAGCCTGTTGATGTCTCAATCTCTTCTTCAGCGTGATGAGCTGTAATGAATGTTGCTCATCACGTGTTGGTTCCTTAGTCACAGCTTTTCCTTTTCCTTTAACATCCCTATTGTGTTGTGACTGGTGTGCCGGTGAATTTCCAGTGTTGCTAGGTTGTTGCTCTTTTGGCTGTTGATTGCACGACTGCTGCCCTTCCTACTGGTTTGGCTGGTCTACCTGTGACTGATTTCCTCCAGTTGGCCCTGTACCAGCAGTACAAGGTCCTGGAGGTGGAGATGGAGAAGAGGCACCATCATCATCATTATGCCCTTCGTTTGGTTCATCCTCCTCCTTCTCTACTTCTTCTTCCTTATCCTCATCTTCTCAATGGTAGTCTGCTGTTCAATGTAATCAAGGATAGCTTGATTTATCAGAGCACTGTTATCTTCAGCAACTTTATCCTGCAAATCACTCTGCATCATCTCCATAAGAGACTTCAAGTTATCCATATCAAAAATAGCATTGCTTGATAGATTGAAGATCTTGGCCAGGTTATTATAGATTTATCTTTCTGTTAGTGTGGTCTTCAGAGCATTGTGGCGGAGCAGTAAAGAGTTGAACTCAAAGCGCTTCACTCTTAACATGGTTTCGAACCTATCAGCAGCTCGTTGTGCTTCAGCCTTTTCTTCCTGCATGATCTGCATCTCAGACTCTACCTTGGCTAGCTTACTTTGTAATTTCTGAATGGTCCTATCTAAGTGAGCTTCAAGGAGAGTGTGGTGCAAGTTTTGGGATGCTCTCACTTGCTCCAGTTTTTCAATCTGCTCCTCAGCCTCCCTCAATTCAGCTTTTACCTTAATTATTTCATCTTCTGACCCTACAGCATCCAGCATTTGTCCCATACAATTGACAATAGTATTCCATGATGAATGAATGGGTACTGCACAACCATCATTAATTGTTGCTGGGTCATAATCAGTTGGCTCATAGACTATGACAGGAGCCATATAAGGTAACGCAGTATAATCAGATTTCTGCAACAGGAGACGTCCCTTGAGTGGATGAGTTTGCAGCTACTGTAACCTGTCTTTCTTAGTCAAGTGCAGGGCTTCTTCATTGTATGGGATGGAAACTCGGCCGAATGTATTGGAGAAGCTGGGCCTTTGCCCTTATCAACCTGGTCTGCTGATTTCTCAGGACTAGCCTTTTCTGTCTGATCTTGGCAAGTACTGGTGGTTACTGAAATCTGGCCTGCTGACTGGTTGATTTCACCTGTGGTCTTGTCAATTTGTTGTTCAGTCTGGCTAACTGGAGTCTTGTCAATAGACACTGTTTTGACTTGACTTTCCAGCTGCTTCAGGAGAGCACTGCCCTTAGTCAGTATCATCCTTGGCTTCTTTGAACTGCTAGTGAGGCGGTCCGGGGCGGGCAACAAGAAGAGCAACCTCTAGACACCCTTCAAGGATCCCCTGCTGCTCAATGGGGCTGGGGCACAACACAACACAAACCAAAACAACAAACCCACAGCCAAATCCCAACTACACAAGGGGCACCACCTAGTTTAAGAGCGAACTAGGACGCAAAAGAGGAGAATCGTTAGAGCAACCCACAAACAAGCAAGGAATTTACACTAACCCTAACACCAATGGAACACTCTCACACACTAAAACACGAGAGAGAGAGAGAGAGAGAGAGAGAGAGAGAGAGAGAGAGAGAGAGAGAGAGAGAGAGAGAGAGAGAGAGAGAGAGAGAGAGAGAGAGATGGTGCTCGGGCTGCTTTGAAGTGTATCATTAATGATCAAGCAAACATAAATATATATATGTAAGAAAGATAGAGAAGGGGGAAGGGGGTGCTTGTTGCACTAATACCTTCTTACAAACCTGTCATGACAAATCAAAGTGAGATTAGTATTTGTTCAACATAGCTTGCGTAAATTTCACCACAACACATCACAAGAAAAGCCACCCCAATCACTGTCTTAAGGCCAGGGGAGTCCTCTCCACCCTGTCGCCCTCTTACAGTATGTGGGATTTATGGCTAGATTGATGACAACACCAGAGACAAGCTATCAAGAACTTAACAAAAAACACCAAGACACTTACGCATCATTGTTGTCCATTACTTCACGTTGGAAGGGAGACAAAGTATCCAAGCTTAGTCCAAATCCACCCTCCTTGATTCAGCAGATGTTGGGCTTACACTAGTAGGAGAAATGATAGATTTCCTACTCTCAATTGAATGATCACTCTCTCTCTTACAATGGCATAGAGTTCCCTTGCTAATCCCCTATTACAACACATGCACATGCATAAGACAATGAGCTTCCACTCAAGAGCTCCTTCTAGAGAGGTTGAGCTTGGCTTCTCAAGCTATAGCATAGTGCTCTTGCTTATGGCTCCCCCCTTTTTTGTGCTAGCTACACCCTCCTTTTATAGCAATTTTGAAGGCTAGGGTTACTCCTCTAACCATGGTTGGGTTAGATTTTCCGCAATTTATCTAATTTCTTTTGCTTGGAATTATCAAGAAGTTGGTGGGGAAAGAGAGAGGAGAGAAATGGAGGTGATAGGACTTTTCATAGTGGGTTAGTGTTAGTAGAGTTAGTATTAATTTACAAATGGAATTGGATATTTACAATGGGAGTATCCATGTAGGATACAAATAAGGAAGAAAAACTCTTAAGAGGTAAGAAAAGGTGGATTTCTTACAAGGTTGATGCTCCAAGTGTCTTGAGTAGGGCCAATTTTTGACGCTTGTTGACGGTCCACTAGCTTTGACGGTACATTTTTTCTCCACTCTTGACCTTCCTTGAGAGACAAGGTAATTGAAGCTGAGTAATCAACCACCATGATGCTGTCTTTTAAGAGAAGAGGCTGAATTTTGTGGTTTTTTTGATAGATATGGGTAAATTGGAGGAGGAAAAATGAGACTAGGTGGTCAATTTTGGAATGGAATTGTGTGTGGGAGGTATGAGTTCACCATGGTTTCTCTTATTCTTCAAGGTTGAGGAGAAGGTGAGTAGGGTGCAGAGAGGAGTGGTGAGAGAAGTGGGGATGATGAGTGGAGAAGTGTGTGTGAAAGAGGAAAATGATAAAGTGGAAGAGAGAGTGTGGCTGCATAGCATGGGAAAACTGGGGTCCACTAATAAAATCATAGCTCACAGCTCGTAGCTCAAAAAAATATGAAAAAATTTGAGGCAAAAGTTCAGCCCACGAGCTACAACTTTTGTTTGTATCACCTTTTCAAATTCGGAGAGCAAGTGAACTTTAAAAATTCAGCAAAACCGACCGTTTTTTTCCACTGCACAAGGTCCTTGTGGGGTCCTTCTTTGGATGATTCTTTTGAATACCTCCAAGAGTGAGCCCTCCATAGTGCATGTATGCATGCCACCTACCCTTGACCTTATTTGGTAGGTCTATAATTGAAGATATTGTTGAGATTATGATATAAGTGAATAGTACAACTAAGAAAATCAAATATTGAGGGGTCTAAAAAATATGTACATGTCAAATATAAATAATATAAGTGGAAAAAATATAAAGGGGTCAAAAGAAATCTCTCTCATTATGAGGCTACCATAAAAAGATAAATATTTTTGGTGTTCTAATTTTTTAGAGAAAAAAAAACAAAATAGATGTAGGAAGGGAAAAATCACAATAGTGAAAAAATATACACATAAATAAAACTAGTTTTTTTGGATTTTTGTTGGGGTGGAGTTACACCAAATATAAGAGAAGCTTACATGAAAATATTTCTATATGGAATAAAGAGTATGAAAAATGGTAAGAAAAAATTGTGGTAATGGTGAGGCAATGTACAGAGCATAAATAGCACACACCTAGGTAGAAATATTTAAATAAATACCAGAATAATTATGAAAAAATCTTTTATTTAGGCCCTATATACAAAGAAATATTTACATACACATGGGCCATAATATACTTATATTTTTTATTTTATTTTTATTTTATTTTTATTTTTTTGGCTCAACTAGCCCAATGACTAGCTAATTGAGGGTTTTTTAAGAAGATATGGGAAAAGTCCCGTGACTCACGCACGCCTATGTACAGTGAAATGGTAGGGATAGCCACAGTGTTTGGGTGATTTTGGTAGGGTGAGGTAACTCACTGTGGCAATTACAAAGAGCCGAAAAAACGGCTATCACTAGGTTCATCTTGTTTAGCCTTCCTTTTCAGTCCAGTAGGAGTTGACTGACTGTCTGGATCTTCTTCATCCGATGACAAATCGATATTTTTGGATATTGAAAATGGCTTCCGACTCCAAGCCATTCTCACCGGATCATGGGTGTCTGGAGCAGTTGCCTAGTATAGAAACTGCCAAACATACCAAGCCTTGAATTCACTTTGAGATTTTAGCTTGGCTGTTTGCTGAAGCACATTGTGTGAAAATATCTGGCAGAGGTTGATAGAGACTTTGGAATCCAGTCGTTTTGCTAAAAGCATGGCAAAAAGCTTCTTTGACACATATGTTGGGTTATTCTTCAAACTCACAGCCTCAGCCACAAACCGATAAGCAGCGTGAACTTCCAGTCCTGCCACTGGAATCCCTTGCCCACTGGCTTAACTTTTCCTCTTAGCAGCATCATCCTCCTTCAAAACTGTACAAATCTGCTTTGGAGTTGCACAGATGGTTTGGGCCCGTTTAGCATACAAAATGCAAAAGCAATGCTTTCTGGTGTGACAGACACCTTCTGGCCATAAATCATAGCACTGCCATCTTCAGCATTGAAAGAGTCCAAGACTTGCCTTATGATGGTTGTGTCGAACTCAATCCTTGTGGCTTGCAGAACCACACGCAAGTCCCACAGTTGGAGTAGAGCCATAGCTTGCTCAGTAAACACATAACACTGAATTTTGTCGTACAGAATGAGTGGAAGATTTTCCTTTGTTGCAGTAATAAGAGCTTTGTGTTTCGCCGATAGTGTCCTACATCTTTTTTGATAGTTTTCTCCTACCCATGCACCATGAAGATGATGAAGCAAGTGAAGAAGAAGAAGACTTACTTGATTCTTCAAAACCGCACCTAGGTGTGGCTTGGAAAGTCAGACGACAATCCACGGTCTCCTCAGAGGATGAAGTCTGTGGCTGCAATGAAGACACTTCAGAGCTCAGCGATGGCGAGTGAACAATAGGAGGTAATCGTCGCACAGGGGATTTGCGAGGAAAAATGCCTACTCGCCTTACTGTTATACGCATTCGCACCATAAAAGCTCCACCACTTACCGTCCCTAGACTTTTGTGCACCGCAACTGATGTGGCAGACATGCATTGGACAAGACTTTCACCCGTCATTGAAATTATTACCATTGATATTCCTTCTGACCATTGGTCGCCTAAAAACTGATAACTGTGTCCCCACTGTTCTGGTCCTAGTATCAGCTTGGCTTGGTTGCACTAGTACTGATCTGAATTGGTTCTGAAACTGAAACTGGCTGCACATAAAAAAGCCCCAAGATAGTTGATTCTGGAATTTCTTGGTCTTCAATGCCCAGATCCTCAGTACCCTGTTCTTGGCAAGGCTCTCTAGCTTCTGAATAGTAGAGCTTGATTTTAGCTCCATTATACACCCATGGCAGCAGTAATCCAGATAGGTCTTTCAGTCTTACCGTGCCATTGGAGAAAACCCAGTCCACTTCAAATGGTCCTGCCCAGGCTATCTTTAAATTCGGCTTCTTAGGACCCAATCTGGACTGATATAGGAGTACCAGGTCCCCTTTTTGAAACTCTTAGACTTTAATTCTTCGGTCATGCGAGTGCTTCCTTCTTTGCTTAACAATCTCCTGTTCCAGCATAGCCCATTGCCTGAGTTCATCTAACTGGGTATGCTCCTCCAGTCGCTTCTTAAGATTGCGATTAAAAAATCTACCCCATATTCTACAGCCATTCTGAGACTTGGAATAACAAACTCCATAGGGACAACAGCTTTAGTGCCATATACCATTCTGAATGGTGTTAATCCTGTAGTGACCTTATAAGCTGTTCTGTATGTCCATAAAGCAGTCTGAAGCTTCAAATCCCACTGATCTAGCTTTTTCTGCACAATCTTAGTGAGAATAGTCTTAATGGTCTTGTTACTGCTTTCAGCCTATCCATTGCATCTAGGACAATAAGGTGTGGATTTTTGATGCTTGACTGAAAGCATATCCAAAAGGATCTCCATAGTGTCATTGATGAAGTGTGTCCCTTGGTCCGACACAATCTCCACAGGACATCCATAGCGACAGACAATATTCTCAAATAAAACTCTTGCAGTGGATTTGGCTGTGTTGTCAGGAAGAGCCTTAGCTTCTACCCACTTGGTTACATAGCAGGTGGCCATCACTATATACCTATTCTTCCTGGGAGTAACCTTCTTGAAAGGTCCCATAAAATCCAAACCCCATTTCATGAAAACACCGAGTGGTTGTACTAGTGTTAAGGGAGTCATGTCTGCAGCTGTGGGTCTACCCATTCTTTGGCATATGTCACAAGTTTTACAAAAGATTCTGACATCAGATATCAATGTTTGCCATCATAACCCAGCCTGCAAAATCTTCTTGTAAGTAATATCAGTAGAAAAGTGTCCACTAGATTCTCCATTATGTGCCTCTGAGATAACTTGCATTCTCCCTTCCATTGGCACACATTGGCGAAGAATACCATCAACACCTAATCGGTAGAGTGAACCCCCAATGATGGAAGACTTTAAGATTTTGATGACCAAAGCCTTCTTCTGGTTTTGCTTCCAGTCATCTAGGAAAACACCCTGAGAAAGAAATTGATATACTTCATATAATTCAGGATCAACTGATTCTACCACTTCCAATTGAAATAATCCAGCATCCACTGGTTCGTCTCTTGAAGATACTTCAGAATAGCCCTCCGCACTCCTAGAGAGAAAATCATCACCACAGTGGTTCTTGCCAGGTTTATGGAAAATCAAAAATTCAAATTCCATAAGGAACATCATCCACCGTATTAGGTTGCCTTGAATAATGACTTTATTAATCAAGAATAGGAGATCCTGATGATCCACATAGAAATGAAGCATTTGCCTAGCAAATAATGCCTCAATTTTGTAGCATTGAAAACCATCCCTAGAGCTTCTCGTTCAGTGGTTGCATAACCTTGTTCAGCCTGGCTGAATCTGCAACTGGCGAAATAGACAGGATAGTCAGTCCTTCCATCTGGATGGGCTAGTATCGCCTCTATCGCTAGCCTCGAAGCATCCACATGTACATGGAAGATAACATCCGAATTTCCAATTTGGTTGCCGAAGGATTGGTTTACTGATAGTGACACTTTTTAAGTTCTGGAAACTCTCCTCACACTCAACAGTCCAATTGAACTTGCTGGTTTTCTTTGTGAGCTCATACAGTGGTAAAGCTTGGGAGGCAAATTTATGCACAAATCTTCTATAAAAGTCAATATATCCCAAGAAAGAACTTAACTCAGATGCATTCCTGGGTGCCTTGGCCTGTTGAACACACTAGATCTTGTCGTTGGCCATTTCTATTCCATTGCGGGATACTACATGTCCCAGTGGCTGTCCTTTCCAGACTAGGAAAACAGATTTAAATGGATTCAAACAAATCCTCTTCTCCTGGCAGCGCTTGAAAACCATTTCCAAGAATAGTAAATGTTGTTTCTCATCTGAATATATAGTGAAATCGTCCATGAATATGGCAAGGAATCGATGAAGAAACTCATTGAATATCTCCATCATACACCGCTGAAAAGTGGTTGGTGCATTGCATAGACCAAATGGCATTACCAAATACATAAATGCTCCCCACTCTGTAATGAAAGTGGTCTTCCCCCGGTCCTCAGGAGCAATTTGTAATCAGTTGTAGCCACTATATCCATCCATAAAGCTGTACATCTCATACCCTGCAATCTCATCAAGCAACATATCTGTGAAAGGCAATGGAAATGGATCCTTGATGGTTTGAGCATTAAGTTTCCTATAATCCACACATACTCTCAACTTCCCATTCTTCTTGGGGAAAACTACAATAGGAAACAACCAATCACTACTAGCTACTTCAATGATGAACCCAGCTTTGAGAAGGTTGTCAATATCTTCCTTGACCTTCTTAGCATAATTGGGATTCATTCGGTACCGCTGCAATCTTACTGGCCTGGCATCTGGATTTAGTGGTATCCTGTGCTCGCAGACCTCTGGATCCACCCCTTTCAGATCAGCGAGTTCCCAGGCAAAAACATCTTTGTAATGCTGGAACATTTTGCGTGCTTTCTCCTTCATTGTTGGGTTGAGATGTTTGTTAACTTTGATCATCCTTGGGTTGTCTTCAGAGCCTAGATTCCATTCCTCAATCTCTTGGTCATCTAGGAGTAACCAGTTAGGCCCGCCGCCTTTTCTCTTGGTTGACTCTTTAGCGTAATCCCCAGACGGCCCTTTGAATTCCAAACCACTTTTCTGATTTGACGTCTCCTCCCCAGAATCTATTGGCTCATCAGGCATACTGGATTCAATTGATCCTTCCAGCCGTTGAGTTAACTGAACTGATCGTTCTCCTGTATTGAGTTAAGTAAAGTGGTCTGGAAACTGCTTCTTCTGTTTGTCAGCTTGCTCCTTATTCAGTAAAACTGCATTGAGATCAATTTTTGCTAAGGGAAAAATATTTAGAGCTGCTAACATTCTTTCAATCTTCTTGATCTTATACTTCTGGCATAGTTCTTTAGGTCTAAGCTCCTTTCTCCAGCTTCTAGTATTGTTTGTTTGAATCTGGATTCTGCCACACTGGCCCCTTGTAGAGTCAAAGTTCGATTAGCATAGTCGTGAACAGCTTGTGATGTTCGCAACCATGGGCACCCTAGTAGCATTCCATATGACCCTTGCACATCAAGAACTAGGAAATTGGTCTTGAACTTCGCCTTGCCCACTCGTATCGGCATATTTTTTATCATAGCAGTAGCTTGCACTACTCGATGATCTGCCATCCGCACTTTGAAAGGTGCTCGCTTCAAATTGTAATGCACATCCTCTCCTGAAGATGTACTCCCATTTGTTTACTCCTGCTCCTCCATCCAAGATGACAATCGAAAGTGGTTCCCATTGTTTTGGACTTTGTAATCTATCTGAATTAGCGGCACTTCATCATCTCAAATAGCCATCAAGTCAACTGTCATGGCCTCTACCTCAGCCTTTCTTCGCTGTCTGATGAATTTTGCTGCTTCAAGCAAATTTCTTCTAATGTCTTCCAATTCCACAGTGAGTTTTTGGATTCTATCACAAATTTTAACATGAATTTCCTCTTTCTCCTTGTCAGAGTGGTTGTCGGAGCTCGAAGAACTGGTCATATCTTCACAATGCCATTCCTTCATTGTAGTGCTTCCAGTTCCTCTATCAACTCCCAACTCTTCAATCATCCCTTGTACTGCAGCCAGCATGGTCTCAGGTATGCCAAGCTTTGACTGATCTGTCTCAATAGATTGGGTTGGTATCTTTTGAATGACCCGTGCTTCAGAACTTTCTGGCTACTTTGGCAACTTCTTGGCTAAATCCTCTGTGATTTTCGCCGCTAGTTCTCTCTGCTCCTGCCATTCATCAACCACCTTTTTCTTTACCCTTGGCCTTCCATACCTCTCTCTGTTGAGCCCATTAATCTGTGACTGATAATCAACACTCTGTGATGATTGTATTCTCTTTGTTGATACTCGCCAATGGGTGAGTGTGTTCTAAAAGCATTCTACAATCTGTGTGTGTGTGTGTGTGTGTGAGTGTTTCTTATCAAATCATGACAGATGCATAGAGGTGGTGAGAAGCACGAACTAGGACTGCCAGTTATGGACGACCATGAGCAATGCTTGCAGTGAAGAAAACATCCGGGTTTGGTTCACAGCCACATTCGCAGCACAGCAAAGGCAAATGTGAATCCTCTCGAAATAGGCATGTGATCTCGATGCGCAAGGAGGAAAAGGGATGAGTGATCGCTGCTGAGAGGAGATTGTGACGAGCCAAGAGCAAGCTTTGCTAGGGGCCCTGAGCACGATGCTGCATGTTTGATTGCACAAATGTACGCAAGGCTCTTTATCGCAGAGATAAGGTGTGGCGAGCACCAAGCATTCCAAAGAACCACGCGCCCATCATGTGGGTAGGTGCATGTGAGGGTAAGTGTTTGTAAACCACACATTAGAGTCAACCAATTGGAGTGGGAGACCACCATGAAGGAGTCCATGTGTGAACAGTATTATCGATACAAGCCAACAAGTGGGAACTCAGCTAATCCCATTAAAGAAGAAAAAGAAGAATAGGATTTTATCATCGTATTAAATTATCCCAAGAGACCACAAGGCTCTATCCGACAAGAGTTGAACTCAAGACCGGTTATTCAAGAGAGAAATGGCATACCCAATCTACCACACAAGGGTGATAGAAATAATCCAAGTACTAATATTATCAGCAGATATATTTCAAGTGGGCGAGTCACAGAATTATGGAAAAGTCCAATGAGGTATTTTTGTCGGTATTGGTGTGTCATGAGTCATTTTGTTCAAATTGAATAGATTGTGGATAATGTATACCAATGCATTCAAGCATTATCTATAGCCAGCCATGGTTTACCAAAGTCATTGCCATCCAGATAGCGAGAGCGAGATCACCAAAGAGGGAAGCAGTCAACCAAGGGTTAGCCAATGAATTGTTAGCTAGATAAGTGTGTGTGTGTGGCCCTCCCCCATCCCTGGGGAGAGATCCACTTGGTGGAGGATGGTCCACCAAGTGGACCAATCCCCCACCAATTGTAATAAACGCTTTGAAAATTTCAATGTTTATAGCTCAATCACTTCTACTGTGTTAAAAAGGTTTAGATGCAAGATTACCCATTTGTAATGTGTTGAACCTGGTTTATATGTAAGAATACCCAATTGTTATATGATAAAGGGGTCCTTCAAGGAGGAGAGTAAGGTGCTATGAAAACTACATACCTGACATCTCATGATTTTGGTTGATGTGTCTACCAAATTTGTGAACTATGTCATCATGTTGGTTACTATGTAATACTCAGATCTTGCAAGATAAAGATCACATAAAATTCCATTCCTGCTCGAGGGTGGACATTGATTACAGTATATGGATTATATGTAAGCATGTAGATGCTTGATCAGTTTTGGAGCTAAGAGCCCCGACCCATCCCTTTGGATTGGGTGGATCAAGCTAGTAACAATGTAACTTGTATTAAAGAGCAGGCAATCCAATTCTTAGGGTATGAATACCCATATCCTGACAAAAACCATTTGATTGAAGTCAAGATAAATTGGAGTACCTATATTACTATCTAATATATTATATAATTCCAATTGTTAAGTATGGCACTAGTCCGACCAAAGACTAGTAGGGAAAAAAGGAGTGTGTGTTTAAGTATGAAAATCCCCTCATATTTGAACCATACTTAGACAATTGTATTAAATAATATATTAACTAACAACATTTTAAAACGATGTCATAAACCTCAATTATCACTTCATATACACCAATACAACATTCTGTTTCTAATGGATAATACAGTCATTTAGATCAAAAAATTGATCTTTGATCATTACAAATTGATATCTTAGTGTTGTATCTCTCTGTGTCCACCCTTTGGGATGAGCTTCCACTACCTCTACATGGAGAAGGATCCAGCTATATATTACCTGCATCCATACAAAAACACTCAGTTAGAACTGGCTATGTCTGTGAGTTTTGCAGGTGTCGACACTGGATCCAGTTGTCATCCATGTCACACCTGTAGACCTAGTTTACCACTTACCCTTAGGATTGACTGTTAAGTGTATAAGTAATGTAACCTCTGAGTGTATAGTCATGTGTATCCCAATATTCAGTGAGTAGACTCAAAGTAGTGCTAGTATCTACGACCATGCATGATACAAAAATTGACCTAATTCTTCGTAGGTACCTATCTATGTGTTTTTATGCCAAAAACCCGAGGTTTATCATGTAAGAGTGTGTTTACAGCCTGCTAGATGTTATGCATCCCATAGCAACAAGTGATAGTCATGATTATGAAACCAATTCGGAATTTTATGAATCACATAAACCCCGAAACTATCTCCATTCCCTGTCAGTCTCAAAGTTTCAAGAAGCTTACTTTCGGTATTTGTCTTACAAACAATATAAGCAATTCTATCAAAAATCGGATAGCATTTCGTTTCTATTGTTAACGAATTTTCAAAAATTTCAGCTATCACCATCTCCAAGGAGACCCTCATGAGAGGTTTAAGGCATTCAACAACATAGATGTTATTCCTTTGTCTCATACCATGGCAAAAAAACCTCATGTTTTACCAGTTTCGAGTTGCAACGTCCACTTTAAACTTCAAACATTTTTTTTGTATGATTATAGACCAAAAATCTTCTTTAAAGACTGCAAATTCAATGAGATACAAATGTTCAACCAAAAACTATTTATGTTCACTATGCTAATGCTTAAAAACTAAGTGTGTATTTGTTGTTCCAAAGGTTTTATGTACGCAAATCTAACCAATTCAGGGCATCACTTTGCTGCAATTTGAAATAGCTTTCTCAAGGCTCTATGAACTCAACCTCTCTTAATGCATTCAACAAGAGGATTAGGTTAAAAAATCATAAGCAATATCAGATTTACCAAAGATTCTATCTACAAGTGGTCTTTGCCACCATCTATACAACTTACCCGTCATTATCACTTTAGCAGGAGTCACTATGCTTTTCTAAGTAGGAGTCAATATGTCACTGAATCAAAGAGACCAAGTTCTCAATAGGTACGGTTAACATTATCTGCCTGGCAAAAACTGGGCAGCATCTTGTTTGTAAATCGAACAAATTTTCAAGAATTCATTTTTTGCCATCTCACAATGAGACCCTCCACGGGAGGTTTACGGCTCGCCATTCATGGCTTATACCCAAATTCCTTCGTAATTTTTGAAAGCAAAAGTCGTTAAACCATAGATTTCTCAATGCATTTAAGTATATAAGTTTATGCATCTTATTTTGCAAAATGAATTGTTGTACAAAAAGACAAATTGCTATCTTTCTCAAAACACACTAAGATAGATTTTTAGGCTAGGTCAACACATCTTTTTCTGTCCTGCAATGTAATGTGTGAAACATTTATAACTTCAATGCTTTTTCTTCATACAAAGCCACCAAATAGTCCAGTATAATGATCTATATATCAAAAAAACTTTAAACAAGATTTCCTTAGCATGCTTGTCTTGGAGACTTAAAATATAACCAGATTCTAAGTAGGTGCATGCACACCTACCTGTGTAGTCGAATGCTAGCTTGAGTCATGTGTTTGAACGGATTACAAAAGCGAGAATGCCTTCGATGATTGATTCGTATGCCGTTGACTCCACTGGCTTGATTATTGCAAGAATGGAAGCTGTTAGTAGCTCTCGATAGCCAGAAAGGGCTAGTGTGTATCATGAAATCCTGATCCATAGTAGCCGCACTGGCTACCTTGCTTGCTGCTGAAATCTGTGACTGATAATCAACACTCTGTGATGATTGTATTCTCTTTGTTGATACTCGCCAATGGGTGAGTGTGTTCTAAAAGCATTCTACAATCTGTGTGTGTGTGTGTGTGTGTGTTGAGTGGATCTACCTGTGTGAGTGTGTGTGTGTGTGTGTGTGTGTGTGTGTGTGTGTGTGTGTGTGTGTGCGAGTGTTGCTTATCAAATCGTGACAGATGCATAGAGATGGTGAGAAGCACGAACCAGGACTGCCGATTATGGATGACCATGAGCAATGCTTGCAGTGAAGAAAACATCCGGGTTTGGTTCACAGCCACATTCGCAGCACAGCAAAGGCAAATGTGAATCCTCTCGAAATAGGCATGTGATCTCAATGCGCAGGGAGGCAAAGGGATGAACGATCGCTGCTGAGAGGAGATTGTGACGAGCCAAGAGCAAGCTTTGCTAGGGGCCCTGTGCACGATGCTGCATGTTTGATTGCACAAATGTACGCAAGGCTGTCTATCGCAGAGATAAGGTGTGTTGAGCACCAAGCATTCCAAAGAACCACGCGCCCATCATGTGGGTAGGTGCATGCGAGGGTAAGTGTTTGTAAACCACACATTAGAGTCAACCAATTGGAGTGGGAGACCACCATGAAGGAGTCCATGTGTGAACAGTATTATCGATACAAGCTAACAAGTGGGAACTCAGCTAATCCCATTAAAGAAGAAAAAGAAGAATAGGATTTTATCATCGTATTAAAATATCCGAAGAGACCACAAGGCTCTATCCGACAAGAGTTGAACTCAAGACCGGTTATTCAAGAGAGAAATGGCATACCCAATCTACCACTCAAGGGTGATAGAAATAATCCAAGTACTAATATTATCAGCAGATATATTTCAAGTGGGCGAGTCACAGAACTATGGAAAAGTCCAATGAGGTATTTTTGTCGGTATTGGTGTGTCATGAGTCATTTTGTTCAAATTGAATAGATTGTGGATAACGTATACCAATGCATTCAAGCATTATCTATAGCCAGCCATGGTTTACCAAAGTCATTGCCGTCCAGATAGCGAGAGCGAGATCACAAAAGAGGGAAGCAGTCAACCAAGGGTTAGCCAATGAATTGCTAGCTAGATAAGTGTGTGTGTGTGTGTGTGTATGTGTAGGTGGCAAGAAGTCATTAACTTGCGTGCGTGTGGACAATTGAATACAAAGGTAGGGCTCTCAGTTTGGTTTGAGCATTGATATTGACCATTCACCAAAAGAAAAGGGGGAGAGGGGGGAAAGAGAGACAGAAATGAAATGAAATGGTATATTAACCTTCTTCAAAAGGTCAAAATTACCTATGAGACCAAACTGATCAATTGTTGTGGACCTAAACCAATGCCTTGGTACAAAAATAAAACGAAGTGAAACACTAAAAAAAAGACTAAAATTAAAAGCCTAAAATTGCAAGGTTAAAATCATGGTCATCATTGTCAATGCCCATGGATAGCCCGGTATTCACGAGCATGGGTGCAAAGCACTAGGAGGTTGGTGTGAGAGAGTGAGATTTGCTTGTTGAGAGAGAGAGAGAGAGAGAGAGAGAGAGAGAGAGAGATTTGGACGGCATTGTAGAGAAAGAGGGTTAGATGGTGGTGTGCATGGAAGAGTTGACAGAGACAAGAGGGGCTGTGTGTGTGCGGGTATTATGGCCGGTGTGGCTACCAATGAAAGGGTGAGAGAGAGCCGACGAAGGTAGTGAGTCGATGGGCCTTGGGGTTGTGCATGCATATGACTTGTAGGCCTCATTAGCGGATGGTGGGCAAGAGTGAGAAGATTGCATGATAGTGGTGGCCGCGAGTTGG
Organism: Adiantum capillus-veneris; assembly: GCF_014529385.1. Classification (NCBI taxonomy): domain Eukaryota; kingdom Viridiplantae; phylum Streptophyta; class Polypodiopsida; order Polypodiales; family Pteridaceae; genus Adiantum; species Adiantum capillus-veneris. Next base: position 112,234,930 of record NC_140955.1, read on the forward strand.
TGCTGGAAGTTCCACACAAGATCCAGCTAGCACGCAAGTTTGTTGAAATCGTCTGCGCCGTTTGGTGTAGTAAGCACCCCACATGGGGTCGCTTTAGCTCTGCATCGTTGCATGAGAGAGAGAGAGAGAGAGAGAGAGAGAGAGAGATCCAATGGCTGGGTTGTTTGTAAAGCTGGGCAACTTGCAGTAATGCAGTCGCGTAAGGTTGCCATGAAGTGCTTGGGGTCCTGGGGAGTCCTAGTTGCTGGATGAGAGAGAATGATATGGGAGAGATTCATGGTCGTCCACCTAGTGTGAGAAGTGGGGCGGGGTGGTTGAATACAAGAGGGTGAGAGAGAGAGAGAGAGAGAGAGAGAGAGAGTTAAGTGGATGGCGGCTGACAGTGTGTGTGGATAGTGCATGTACCGAATGGTTGGCGTCATGAGCATCTCTGGCTAGTGACCAGTTGGATCTTTGGATGGTGGTGATGGTGAGGATGATGAGCGTAGACAAAAAATAGGGTAATGAGTTGGTGGATTAAATTAAAATTATCGCTCATGTGAGGTGGTTCCCATCATCGAGGTCTCTTTCAAACCCGATCAAGAAAAATCCCCTAAAGAATTCTAGCAATTGTTTGTTTGCTACCCCGCTTTTGAACGACTCACCAAAAAGACGTTTTGGTCTCTCGAGATTGCTTTTACGACATTTAAACATCTCTATGCTTGCTATTTTTCTTACAAAGCATGCCTTGAGATATATATTGACCTGTAAAACTTATTTCTCCTAATATTGGATCATTCTAGCAATCTTCTTCAAGCTTCTTAAGTCTTCTTCTTATTTTTCTATTATGGTCCAATGTATTCTTTGTTTATAGAAAAGGATTATAGGTACATAATTATCCTTAAACGTCTAAATCCTCTGATATTCCATTAAAATAGTTTCACTAATTTTCAAGGATTACTCAATCAAACGAGAACCATAAACTGTTTAGTAAAATTAACATTAATTTTGACAAGTCTAATCAATCAAAGATGTGCAAGTAGAAGAAGAGAAAAAAACATTAAAATTTTGAGTAGTTAGTTGTTGATTATCTTTAATCTTTGGAGCGTAGCTTATGCTCTAATATCAATGCTACAAACGGATGGGAGGTGGCCCTGCAAAATAGCACACTGCAAGCCATTAACAAACAAATATGCATACTTGACAAGTCGCACAAATCCATAATCGAGCTAAAAACGAACTGAGGAAGACAGCGAGGGAGGGCGTGCAAATGCACCTCCTAGAGCGGAGCATTGCCAAGCACAATGTTTTCTTTCTGAGATCCCCTAATAAAAATAAACATGAACATCCTATGTGTGAATGCATCATAAGTGTGCATGAAGATTATCTTTTTGAATGCATCATAAGTGTGCATGAAGATTATCTTTTTGAATGCACCATAGGTGTGTATGAAGATTATTTGTGTGAATGTACCGTAGGTCGTAGTTGTGCATGTCAACCAAAGCATTGCTAAGCAAAACTTGTTTTCTAAGTGTCCTCGACTGCAATGGGATCACTAATTAGTTTTGGTCATGTCAGCTTCTCAAGATGCAAGCATAGGTGATTGCATTTGGAGAGAAGCCTTTTGTTTGCATCCTATGGTAAAACTCAAGAGCTTTTGTGCCCTACCTATGCTGGTACGTGCCTTGCACAATGAGAACATTATAGGAGACAAAAATTCCGACCATAAAAAGAACAACCATCTAAGTATTAAGTGTATTGCTCATTTTTTGATGTAGTCATATAGTTCCCCTTGATATTATTAGAGTACTTTTGGTCTTCATCTAGTAGACCCGAGTGACTAAATGCATGGAGGATGTTCAGTCTACAGTGATGACCTTCTATTTCAACCATTGAGGGCCATACAAACCTACAAAGAAATAACATGATGAGGCATGCTACACATTGGCTACATAGTAGGATCCTCTTTCGCTATGGCAACAAACTAATAGGAGTTGCTGGCATTGTCATCTCCTTCTTATCTACCCTAAGTGTCAAGGAGTTAGGCCATTCTTTCTAGGCACCTCAGATTGCAACAACTCTCTGCCATCTGGTCTTGTAGCTTTCTCTAGTCCAACATAACAGGGTGTGCATTCAACCATATATATAGGGGAGGGGGAGAGAGAGAGAGAGAGAGAGAGAGAGAGAGAGAGAAGAGAGAGAGGAGAGAGAGAGAGAGAGAGAGAGAGAGAGAGAGGTAAATCACGACAAAGGGAAGACGGAATTAGTTGCTGTCTGGCAAGCATAGTAGTCATCAAGTATAGAGGTGCTTTGGAGGCTCCATATTGGTGTAGAGGGCCTAGCCGAAAGTAGTCGGGGTCGTGAAGGACGCCCGTGATGGGGGGTAGAAATCATAGGGTATGGTGCTGAAAAGGAAACACAATGTCAGATGTAGTGTCACAAGCAATAAGCAACAATGCCACAAAAGGGGTGGATGGAATTGGCAAATGAGCATTAAGGGCAGTGCAAGTTCTATTAAACAACACAAAATAGAAGCAAAAAATCAAAGCGCAATTTGTCATCAAAGGTTCGTGCATTCTACATGGCAGGAGAAGTTGGGCTCATTAATGGGAATTGAGGTTTGGAGCGAGCTTTGTAGTGAGCTTTTTTCAAATATTTCTCAATTGACCAAATTTAGAAAGAAAAAAGGTCGCTCCAAAAATATTTTTCGGAGAGAGCTTCTGGAGTAAGATTTTTTGTGCTCTCTCTCTCTCTCTCTCATGGAATATGGCTATAACATTGACTGTAGCAGAAATTGAAAGAACAATAGTGAGCATTTCCTTTAAGAGAATTCTTAAATAGCATAGGAAGAGTGAATGATTAAAGGTAGCAAGATGAACATTACACCTAATTAGCTTGGCAAGAACAATACTTGTAAAAGAGAGAGAGAAAGGATTAGAGAAATTGACAACAGTTAAGGACCGGATTTATGTGGAGCCAGTCCCCCCCTCCAAAAGGCTTTTGTATTATAGATTCCCCCATAAAGAGAGACTTGGTACAATACAAGATTGTTTTCCTTGAGATCTCGTTCGTGACATAAAGATGGTAGACTTCATACACCAAAATTATTCCCTTAACTAACTTGCAAAAGCATTAACATATCCCTGGCCTCAATCCCAAGGCCTCAAACACCTTCAAAGGTGGAGAGAGCTAGCAAGGAGTGAGGGAAGGGAAGAGGAAGAAGAAGCAACATACAAGAAAGAAAGTCTCCTCACTTGTATTACTCTTGTAGCTTAGCATAGCATAGTAGCATAGTAATGGTGAAGAAGAAGATGGCAAGCTTTTGCTTTGGAGCATGGCTCTTGGCTAGATTTGCATTCCATATCCAAGAGGTGTTGGTGTAGGCTCTCAGCTTCTCAACAAGCTTGGAGAAGGAGATGAAGTTCTTGCTTCACACAATGAGAGTGTGTGAGGGTGCATATCTTGCAAGCACACCCCCTCGTTGCTTGGGTCGACCCCTCCTTGTAGCTCATGCTTGAAGCCCATTGGCTCATGTCAAGCCTAGCCAATTACAAGCCTAGGTCATTTCAAGCAATAGAGGTAGCCTTTGGACAAGTGTCCTCCCTTCCCCTTTGAGAGAGGGCTTGAATAATGTTGAAACAATTATTTAAACAAATTAAATTCTCATTGGATCCCTTTAGAGGCCAACCAATAGGCTTTAGGCACCTTATGAGGGCAACATGGGGAGGATCTTGACATATGTCCTTGTTGCCTCTTTTGACTTGGGCTTGCCTTGAGTGAGTGTGTGTGTGTGTGTGTGTGTGCGTGTGTTCTCTCTCATGCCCCTACTTGTAGGGCTCGCCACCCCCCCGGTGTAGGGATCTAGGTTGACTTTGGAACATCTCACCTCTTAAGCACCTTAGTCATGAAGCCCCTCACGCACCTTAGTCATAAATCATGACAAGCACCTCAAGCACCTTAGTCATAAAGCATGACAAGTACGACAAGCACATGCTTAGCTTGTCTAAGGTCTAAAAAACCCTATGGTCCTAGGTCTAAGGACTTTTAACACTAACTTTTAGAGGTCTTTAATAAAGCTAACCCTAAGGTATTTTAAGCTCCATTATCTGGTCATTGCTCTTTGATAGACCATCTCCCTTTTGGATCCATTCTCTTCTCTCCCTGTGATCCCGTGCTGAGATAGACCTAAAAGCACATGTCTATATTCTAACTCTTGTTCCCGTTTATTTCCCACATTAAATTATTAGTTCAATATGTGAAAAATATTTTGGGTTAGTTAAATATGAGATTTTATGACATTACCTCTCTCTTGAAATCATAGTCATCCTCGACTATGAGGTAGAGAAGGTAAAGCCTTAGTCATTAGTCTACTTTTCTTAGTAGGTAGAGGATCCCCTTTTTACCCTACGACATCATTCCAGAATGGATGACTAATCCATTGTGGTGCTTGGGAGACTTAGCTGCCGCAAGCATGTCTGCTCTTTAGTCCATATCATACTTTCCAAAGTAGAGTGAAAAATTCTACTTGGTGTTTGGGAGACGTCGTCATCAAAACAATTCTAAGCATGCATACTACTCAAATTTGTGTACAATAAAAAGAGAGACCTAGTCTTATAAGACAAAAACATTGATCGTTTAAAAGAAACATTTAAATTTGCTTACCCTAGTGAAGCATTTGTAAATGTAAGCATTAACAAGGTTCATGCTATCCTTAAGCTATGTTCCTTGCATCCATCTAGCATCTTCAAAAGGATAATTTTTCAATTTAATAAGATATCGTCGGATAATCTTAATTTTTTGAATTTAATAAGATATCATCGGATAATCTTACCATGCCGTAGTACCTAGTCCTCATGTCGAAGAATAGCTTCGGGTTGTAGCACCTCTTCTTGATCTTCAATTTTTGAGGGGTCTTCAATAATTGGTTTTGTTTTTGGCTCTCCTTTGTAAGGCTTGAGTAGGCTCACATGAAAAGCATTGTGTATGAGCCAATGGTTGGGCAACTTGAGTTGATAGGCCATCTCATTGATTGGTTTTAAGATTTGAAAAGGACCATAGTATCTTTTTTTTAATTTAGCATAATACTTTTGGTGGCCCGTAGGATTTTTGCCCATAGTTTGCCTCAATCGAGCCTCGAGAAACTTAAGTAAGACACATTCACTTTTTTTGAACATTAAGGCCCTTTTGTGCTTGTTAGCAGCAACTTTTTTGCCTTTGTTGGAAGATGGATATAGCCTCCTTAATCTTTTAAAAATATTCTTGTAAGTGTGGGCTATACTCATCGGCAATGAAGATCTTTCCATGTACCTTAAAAAAAGTCGCAAGGGGCTTTTCGGTCTTCCCTCAATGATTTCAAAAGGTGTGTTTCTTGTAGTAGTATGGACAGTGTTATTGTACGCATACTCTACAAGTGGTAGATACTTCTCCCATTGGAAGCATTGATCTACTTCTATAACATAAGTCTTTAGTAGATCGAGAATCTTAAGGTTAGTTATTTCACTTTGGCCATCCGTTTGTGGGTGATAGGCTGAAGAAAAATTCAACCTTGTACCTAGATTTTCAAAGAGGCCTTTCCATAAATTACTTGTCACCCTAGGATCTCTATCTGACACGATGGATGTTGGCAATCCATGGTGTTTGAAAATAGGGGATATGAAGAGGGTTTCCATGTGGTGTGCCTTAATGGTCGTTTTCACAGGAATAAAGTGTGCTTGTTTGCTAAACATGTCAACTATTGTCCATATTCCTGTATTCCCATGGATAGACTTGAGTAATCCAAAGATAACATCCATGGATATACTCTCCCATGGTAAATTAGGGATTGGCAATGGCTAGAGCAATCCAGGTTGCTTCTCTCTATCATACTTGGCAATCTAGGTTGCTTCCCTCTATCATACTTTGTCTTTTGGCATACCACACATTTTGAAACATACTCTTCTATGTCCACTTTCATGGTGCGCCAATAAAAATACATCTCTACTCCTCAAAGAGTAGGTTGAATCCCTTTATGCCCCGCACATGGAGGAGCATGAGATTTATACATCACTTTCTCACACAAAGGGAGTGATTAACACATAGCATGTTTCCATGGAGAAGATAACCATCCTGCAAGGTGAATGGTTCCTCTTTATTCCCTAAAGAAAGGGCTGGCATTATGTCCTTAAAATTAGGGTCAAGAGCATACTCATCTATCATGGAAGATAGATTATTGTTGCTATAGATCGAATTTGCTCTTGGTTGTTGTGATAGTGCATCGGCCACTTGATTATGCTTACCAACAATACAAGCAATATGAAAATTGAATTGCGAAAGAAAATTTTCCTGTTGGAATTAGGGTTGCAGAGAAACACACATAGCTTGGAGAAGACGAAGGAAGCTCAAGGCACACAATAGAGAGTGTGTTACTTAGTGTGCAATGGAAAGATAGATAGCCCTAGAGTGATGGGTGTATATACAATGCACGGGGGAAAAAACCTCCTAAAGAGGGAAAAAATGCCACGGCGGTCCTAGTGTGCACACACATCACTACCACATGTATATGGTGACAAATCCCACCTACATTGATGCGGTGAACGAGAGCTGGCACATGAGTAAAGGGAAGTGCCATGCCCTGAGGACATGATCAATCCACAAAGGGGAGCAAGCCCAAAGCTTTGCGGAAAGCTTCGAGCTTCTCACGAGACAATGCCTTTGTGAAAAGATCTGCAAGGTTGTCCTGTGCTTTGTACTTTGTGCCTAAGATGCTCATTGATATCCTTGACACCAACAAGGAAAGTGTCCATATCATCTTCCTCATGCATAATCTTTGACTCCAACTCTTTATGCAGCAAAGCAATTTTAGCCTCATTGCGACTTGCATAAAGACCAGCCAAAATATCCCAAGCCTGTTTTGCAGATTTTGTTGAACGAATGTGAGGAACAATGGTGCGCTTCACAGATAACACAATCAATGCATGAGCCTACACATCCTTTACATCCCAATGAGATTGTTCTGTCGTAGGCAAAACAACTCTAATAGTAGCAATCCTTGCAGCAAGACCCGCAACATCCTCAACATCGCCTGCATCCTCAGAACCAGGACGTACATCAATGCCCTGCACAATATTCCAAACGCCCTTTGAAACAAGAACATGTTGCATCATGTAAGCCCACATAGGGTAATTGTCCCCATCCAACCTGTCCTCAGCAGAGCAAACATCTTGAACACATCTGTGTTGTTGTCAGCCATGGTAAATGTTGCACCTGATGTGAAAATTGCCCAAAAAGAGGAGAAATGAAGCGGGAACAACGCGTGCTATGTAGCACAAACCGTAGAAGACTGTAAGGCACCTGTTATGTAGAAAATGGCACTGACAAAAACTCTGCACAAAATGACAAAATAGCCTGTGCAACACTGCCTGTAGTGGCAACGGAGGCCGAAATGAGCCCGAATCAAAAATCTGAGCAGACTAAGCTCTATGATCTCTCCCGAAATAATTGTCGACCTACGAACGCTCGCCAAAGCTCACTAAAATTAGAGAAAGTGAGCAGGCGTGTGCTGGAGCAACTGGCGACTAAGCCCAGGAGGATGCAACCTGCTCTGATACCATTTGTTGGAATTAGGGTTGCAAAGAAATGCACACAGCTTGGAAAAGACGAAGGAAGCTCAAGGCACACAATAGATAGTGTGTTACTTAATGTGCAATGGAAAGATAGATAGCCTAAAGTGATGGGCGTATACGGGGGAAAACCTCCTAAAGAGGGAAAAATTGCCCCGGCAGTACTAGTGTGTTCACACACATCACTACCACATGTATATGGTAACATTTCCCACCTTATTTGTTTGTTGGAAAGCTTGGTTTGCGTCATGAAATACTTGAGACTTTGGTGGTCTGTTCGTAAGATGAATGGAGTTCCCAAAAGATAGTGCTTCCATGTGTCTAGGGCATGTAGAACAACTAGTAGCTCTTTCTCATCTATGTCCAACACTTGTTCATCCGTATTGAGACTTTGACTTTCATATGCGATGGCATGCCCTTCTTGGAGCAATACTGCTCCAAGTCAATCTCCACAAGCATCACATTGGACCTCAAATGGTTTTGAGAGATCCGGTAGTGTAAGCACTATTGGGAGATAAGCTTTTCTTTAAGCTTGTCGAAAGCATTTTGCTCTTTAGTAGTCCATGCATACTTAACATTATTTTTTGTTAAGCCATGTAATGGTCTTGCTATGTGTAGCTCATGCAGGTTCCTTGGATTAGGCAATCTTTTTATTACCTCTAACTTTGATGGATCCATACGGATACCATCTTGAGAGATAATGTGACCTAAGTAATGAATCTCTTTAAGGAAAGATTCACTCTTCTTTTGGTTAATGAAAAGTTTATTCTCCCTCAAAGCTTGAAAGATTACATGGAGATGTTGCTTATTCTCCTCGAGAGAATTGGAGTAGATGATGATATCATCAAAGAACACTCCATTAAACTTGCAGTAGGACCTAAAATTTTCTCCATTAGGCGGTTGCATGTGGCCCGACCATTTGTCAAGCCAAAAGGCATGACAATATATTCATAAAGACCAAATGTTGTGCAAAAATCAGTCTTTATAATATCTTCATTCACTATCCTTATTTGATGATAGCCACTTTTTATGTCAATCCTACTGAAGTGGGTAGAGCCTTGTAGCTTATCAAATAGATCTTCTACCGGTGGTACAAGAAATATGTTTTGATAGTGATCCGGTTTAGTGCTCTATAGTCGACACACATACGATATGTGTCGTCTTTCTTTTGCACTAATAGGACTGGTGAACAAAAGGGAGAGGAGCTAGGCCTCACCATACCCTTGTCTACTAGTTCGTGCACTTACCTCATAATATCCTCTTGTTGAGCTTGAGAAAATCTATAAGGAGGTTTATTAGGCGGTGAGCTCCTAGGTAGAAGCTATATCTTATGGTCATTATCCCCTCGTTTTGGAGGTAACTCCATAGGATGTCATCGATAAAAAAATCTTGGAATCTATTTAGAAAATTAGACAACTCTAATTCTTTTTTATTCCTACCACTTTGATTTTGTAAAACATTAGGATTATTTGGAGACTCTTTGACAAAAGTCATATACGAGGAAACCGAGCTTTTCATTGACTTATCAAAAGTAGGTGAATTTACAAGAGGTATAGTACGACCCGACTCATTGGCATCTATATACATGTTCTTTTTGCTGTAGATGAAATAAATTCTCCTTTCAGGGAACTTCATGTTGGCAGCCATGCGGTTGAACCATCGTGCCCCTAGGATAACATCCTCATGTTGGAAAGGGGAGATAAAAAAAGTCTTCTTTGTCAACGTAGCTTTGGACATGAAGCTCAACTTCCCAATCAAGGGAGTAACGGAGGCTTGATGTCCGTTGAAAGCTCCATCAGCAATTACAGTATCTCCCATCTCAAAAGCTTGAATGCCCAACTTGGTGGCCAACTCCATTGATATTAAGTTGTGAGTAGAGCCAGGGTCAAAAAAGATGAAGGAATCATGCTCCCTCACCTTTCCTCAAGCATAGGAAAGGGATGAGCCTTTGCAATGAGAATCCTTTTGGAGCTTCGACAATGGAATCTCTAGGAGTCTCATTGTGTGCATTTCTTTTAGGGAAAGAACGGTGACCATGCCCTTGCTCCCCGCACTTGAAACATTTATGATCCTTTCAAAAAGACTCTAGCTCTTCAAGAGAGAGTTTATTTTTACCTTTGTAAACTCCCTTCTCCTTGGTCTTGTTGTTGTTGTTGTTGTTGTTGGAGTTACCTCGGGAAGAGTTTTTAGCATTGTTCTTCCCTCTTGAATCATTTTGGTCTTTGTTTTCCATGGGCTTGGCATTCCTTTTAGCCCCTTGTTGGAAATTAATGCAAAAAGTAACCATAGTGTGGTTGATGACTTCAGTGATAGAACCAGGCCGTTGTGAGTTGACATACTCGGTCATTTTTTTAGGTAATCCTGCACAAAATTGTTGCTTTTTCTCGATGAAGTCTATCTTTTGAAAGACTGTAGCTTTGAGGTGTAAATCCCAAAACATGTCCACATATTTGTGGATAGATTTGTGGGAGAGTACCTTTAAACTCCACCATTTGGTGAGCACTTTATCTTTGGCTTCGCTTGCAAGGAATTGTTTCATAATGGAAACTCGTAGAGTTTTCCATGTTTTTGGAGCTTCACCATTGCCACAAAGGCTAGCCCACAATTGTGGAGCAGATTTTTGAAAGCGCATGGCTACATGATGTAGCTTGGAGGACTCTTTGAAGCCCTCGTCTCCAAAGGCCGCATCAAATTGTTGGATGAAGGCCAAAACTCTGTCTATAGCACAAAAGGTGTCATCATAGGTGAGAAAAGAGATACTCTTTCCTCCCTCTTTGAACTTCTTTAGCTTGTAGGACCTTTTCCAAGCAGCATAGGATTTGCGATGTCCTCTCCTCTTGTATGCTCTAGAAGAATAGCCGTTGATTTCATCGGAAGAGGAGGAAGATGAAAAAGAAGGAGAAGAGGGTGACCTCTTTCTCACCTTTTTCTTCCTTTGTTTCCTCTCTTCCCTTTCAGAGTGATGAGGAGGACTATAGGATGATCTTTTCCTCTTGGGAGGAGATGGGGATTGTCAAGACTGCCATCTTCGTGGAGCCACATCTTTAAAGGAATTCGGAGATTCACTTCTTTCTTGTTCATTGGATTCCTCCTCTTCTCTTATCAAAGAGAGCCTTCTTTTGGAAGTCTCAACAAGAGGCTTCCGAAGCTCTCTCTCTTCTTGGAGAGGTAAGGAAATCCCATAAGCACGAAGTTGTTGAGTAACTTCGTCTTGCAAGGCAGGGTTGCCCATAGTTTGTTGCAACCTAATAACAAGATAGTTCACAAACATTGGGGCATCATCAATAGCACCTTCACATGCAAAATCAAAGTTGTCAATATTCATTCTACTCTTTTTATTATCGTTAGCCATGCTAACTAAACTTATGTATATGCTACTTTGTGCTTTGGTACCCTCAAAAACCTTCGTTGCTACTCTTCTCTACCTTTGAAAATCAGCTTTCAAGCAGCCATACCCGTGGTTTAGGGACTGTTGATTGCAAAGACTAGTGAAGAGGGTCTAACATTGCTCAATTGATTATGGTTCCTGTTGAGCTTGCTAGTAGCTCTAATGGTAAAGCCAAAGGCAAGCCCCGAAAGACTCCATTATTAAGTCTATAGTTCCCAACTGTGTACCTCAAATTTAGTCCTTTTCAACCAAGATAATAGATCCTTGTCCCAGTTACCCTCTTGAAATGAACAAGTCCAACCTTTCATGGACAAATTAAGGACCTCTCTTCTTAAGCAAGAAAAAGGAAACCAATAGCTCTGATACCAATGTAATGGAATATGGCTATAACATTGACTGTGTCGGAAATTGAAATAATAATAGTAAGCATTTCCTTTAAGAAAATTCTTAAAGAGCATAAGAATAGTAAATGATTAAAGCTAGCAAGAAGAACGTTACACCTAATTAGCTTGGTATGAACAATACTTGTAAAAGAGAGAGAGAATGTTGCTTCTTTGAAGGCCAAGATTGAAAAGAAAGAGGCACAAATAGCAGATCTCAAAGCTACCATTGCATGATACAAGGCTAAATCTGGGCCTCTTTCCCTGGAAATTACATTAGAGAATGGTGTCTTTGGCATCAATGAGCTATTGTCTAATGAGTATGAGTTCCAAGGCATATGAACTACTATATGTTGTGACGTTTACAAAACATGATTACCCCTAAGCCCCTATTTTGTAATTGCAAGTATTTATATAAATGGACAAATGAATTTAACAAGTCTTTGTACTTCCTGCATTTCTCTATCTATTTGTATATGTTTGCACTAAAAAGGATTAGAGAAACTGACAACAGTTAAGAACCGGATTTATGTGGAGCCGGTCCCCCCTCCAAAAGGCTTTTGCATTATAGATTCCCCCATAAAGAGAGACTTGGTACATTACAAGATTATGTTCCTTAAGATCTCATTGGTGCAATGAAGATGGTAGACTCCATACACCAAAATTATGCCCTTAATTAACTTGCAAAAGCATTAACATATCCCCGGCCTCAATCCCAAGACCTCAAACACCTTCAAAGGTGGAGAGAGCTAGCAGGGAGTGGGGGAAGGGAAGGGGAAGAAGAAGTAACATACGAGAAAGAAAGTCTCCTCACTTGTATTACTCTTGTAGCTTAGCATAGCATAGTAGCATAGTAATGGTGAAGAAGAAGATGGCAAGCTTTTGCTTTGGAGCATGGCTCTTGGTTGGATTTGCATTCCATAGCCAAGAGGTGTTGGTGTAGGCTCTCAACTTCTCAACAAGCTTGGAGAAGGAGATGTTCTTGCTTCACAAAATGAGAGTGTGTGTGAGGGTGCATATCTTGCAAGCACACCTCCTCCTTGCTTGGGTCGACCCCTCCTTGTAGCTCATGCTTGAAGCCCATTGGCTCATGTCAAGCCTAGCCAATCACAAGCCTAGGTCATTTCAAGCAATAGAGGTAGCCTTTGGACAAGTGCCCTCCTTTCCCCTTTGAGAGAGAGGGCTTGAATAATTCTCAAACAATTAAGTAACCAAACTAAATTCTCATTGGACCCTCTTTTGTCTTGGGCTTGCCTTGAGTGAGTGTGTATGTGTTCTCTCTCATGCCCCTACTTGTAGGGCTCACCCCCCCTTGTGTAGGGATCTAGGTTGACTTTGGAACACCTCACCCCTTAAGCACCTTAGTCATAAAGCATGACAATCACCTCAAGCACCTTAGTCATCAAGCATGACAAGCACCTCAAGCACCTTAGTCAGCTCAAGCACAACAAGCACCTCAAGCACAAGCTTAGCTTGTCTAAGGTCTAAAATACCCTAAGGTCCTAGGTCTAAGGACTTTTAACACTAACCTTTGGAGGTCTTTAATGAAGCTAACCCTAAGGTCTTTTAAGCTCCATTATCTATTCATTACTCTTTGATAGACCATCTCTCTTTTGGACCCATTGCATTCTCTCCCTTTGGTCCCGTGTGCTGAGATAGACCTAAAAGCACATGTCTATATTCTAACTCTTGTTCTCGTTTATTTTCCCACATTAAATGATCAGTTCAATATGAGAAAATCATTTGGGTTAGTTAAATATTAGATTTTATGGCTCTCTCTCTCTCTCTCTCTCCCTCTCCCTTTTTATATACGTCCATCTCCCTCTCTTTTTCTCTTTTTCCTCCCTCGTCCTCTCTCTCTCTCTCTCTCTCTCTCTCTCTCTCTCTCTCTCTCTCTCTCTCTATATATATATATATATATATATATATATATATATATATATATATATATATATATATATATATGTATATCCCCTCTCCCTTTTTATATACCTCCATCCCCCTCTCTTTTCTCTTTTTCCTCCCTCGTCCTCTCTCTCTCTCTCTCTCTCTCTCTCTCTCTCTCTCTCTCTCTCTCTCTCTCTCTCTCTCTCCTCCCCCCCCCCCCCCCCCCCCCCCCCCCCCCCCCCCAACATAGACTATAACATGATTTGATATATCAACGTATACAGTTATTTGAAATCTTGATTTTATAGGCGAAGCAAGGACATGATAATAAATGTATGAAATCTCAAGGGAATGCATTGATAGCACAACAAGGGGCCCTTGCTCACCTCTCGGAGGCTCGCCTTGTCCTCACCCACCTCCCCTTCTTTGTAGGCCCACAACCTTGACATCCCAGTGGCACCACCACATGCATAGCCATTAGTGATTTCTTTGCCATCCCTTGCCATGCATGGTAATCGTGTGCATGGCTCTCTCAAACATCCATCAGTGATGATGCGAGTCGTCATTGCTGACACATGCTTTCTTGAGCTCTGTCGAGCTACTCACAAGCATCATCCAAGAGGCGGGCCTCTTTGCTGCGCACACAATCTAGTGATGAACCTGAGGCAATGAGCGCCACGGTCCCTCGTCTCTTGTGCACTCCAGTGTCCAATGCCCACTGCTCTTGTACTACTTGTAGCTACCAAAGGATGGGCTCGCTCTGATTGGGTGGGCATTGACAATGATTGTATCGAGATGCTCACACAAGATGCGTGCACCGAGGCAAGCTGAAGTAGGATGAGAGCGAACAAGTAGCTACAAATGAGAAGAAACCAAACATGGGTGGATGACCAAAGGTTGTGGGCTACTGATCGCCTTCCCTTGATTGGCAACCATCTTTCCTTTCTCTTTCTCTCTCTTATTTGCCTCCCTGCTGCACTGGTTGTCTGTTCACCTCCCCCTATTCACCTGGAATAATTGTAGGGCATCCTCATGCCTGTCCACGGGCTCGACTTCTCTTCCTGCACCACGTGGTATGCCGAAAATGCCTTCACCCTGGTGACTGTTCACCTCCCCTCTACCTTCTCTCACCCGCTCATAGGCTCCACGTTCTCTCATTGTGCCACGTGGTAGGCTGGAATCCCTTCTTCATTCTCCGTAATAGAGTAGTATAGATTGTGCCACGTGGTAGGACAAAATTGCCTTCTTCATAATAGAGTAGTATAGATTGGAGAAAATTCTAAGCATTCATAGGGATTTTTAATGTAATGGCTGTTTATTAGGCTATGTGGAGCATTGTGAGGTCTCATTTCAAAAAATCCCAAGGCTCCTATCACACTGGGACGGACGCCCATGAGGATTTTGGAGGAAGGGGCATCCACTTCATGTCACATTGGGTCAATATGAAATGTTGGTCGTTGTTGTCAATTAATTAGCATTGGCCAAGCGGTATTGCATGCACATCTCACGCTGGTGTTATGGAATGGATTTTGAGAAGTTGGACACTAACATTTATGGTCATGTGTGCGTGATGTAGCACATCAAGTTAGTTGAGTCGTGGGCAGGTGGCTGGCAATAGATAGCAGGAATTGAATAATCCAATAAGACTTAGGGTTTTTAGTTAGTTCAATAAAGTCTTTTATCCCCAAAGTGGAATGTAAATAGCCTCATTGATGAGTTGTCCCTTTTTGGAATTAATATAAATACATTCCTATAGGAAGCCATCTCACTCTAGGCATGGGGGGGTGATTGTACCCAATGCTCTCTCTCTCTCTCTCTCTCTCTCTCTCTCTCTCTCTCTCTCTCTCTCTCTCTCTCTCTCTCTCTCTCTCTCTCTCTCTCTCTGCATAGCACCCTCGGTATGGAGGGGCATGTACGTGAGTACGAGAAGTGTTTTTGCCATCACAACATCCCTAGGGCAGCCCTTTTGGCTTATAAAAGGAGGCCATTTCTACACACATTTTGGAGTGTGAAGTTGATGCAACAAGGTGGGTGTGAGGTGGTGAGAGTGAAGCAAGGTGAGAGCTCTATTAAGGGTATAATCCCTTTGTAACCTACTTCTTGGTTGAAGTACTAAAGCCATTGAGTGGCTGCTTTCCCGTGGATGTAGCCCACATTGGGTGAACCACATATATCGTGCTCTCTCTCTCTCTCTCTCTAATTTGGAGAATCATGAAGTGTTGCACTGTCAGTGGAAACAAGAGAAAGACCTAAGGAGAGGTTCAAAAACAAAAAGGGTCATGATCGCTCAAGGCGGAGCAAGTCACGCACAAAGTCAGTTCTTGAATGTTGGAACTGCGGCAAGAAGGGCCACATCAAGAAGGATTGCTGGTCCAAGAAGAAGAAGGAGTCATAGTCTCAAGACAACAAGTCAACATCGGAGTCCAATGTGGCAAGTAAAGTAGAGCAAGATGCTCTAATTCTTGCATTAGACAATGTGTCTAATTCCTAGATAGTAGATTTCGGGGCTTCATTCCATGTGACACCACAAGCAACATTTCCAAGATTACACCAAAGGTAATTTTGGGTATGTATACTTGGGAGATGATGAAGCTTCTGAAATTGTCGGTAAAGGTACAGTTTGTGTAAAAACTGCTAACGAAAATGAATGGAAGCTTAAAGATGTTAGGCATGTTCCTTCTCTTTGCAAGAATTTAATCTCTATAGGACAATTGGACGATGAAGGTCACAACATTGCGTTCGAAAACAAACGGTGGAAGATCTCAAAGGGATCTTTGGTTGCCAAAGGAGAAAAGGTTGGTACACTTTACTTGTGTACTATCAGCTCGCAATCTTCAGCTTGTGCAACAACTACAGAAGTCGACAGTGCGGTGTGGCACTATCGGCTTGGGCATATGAGTGCCAAAGGAATGCAAATCCTTCAAACAAAGAATCTTCTACCAGGTTTGAAAGAAGTGGACTTAGAGTTCTGTGAAGATGGTGTTTATGGAAAACAAAAGAGGGTAAAATTTCAAAAATCAAAAAATGAAAGAAAAAATAAAAACTTGAGTTGGTTCATTCTGATGTTTGGGGTCCTACGAGTACACCATCACTTGGTGGCTCATTGTACTATGTAACATTCATAGATGATGGAACTAGGAAAACATGGGTTTATGTAATGAAGAATAAATCCGATGTGTTTTCCATATTTCAAAGGTGGAAACCTTTGTGGAGAATGAAACAAGTACTAAGATTTGACAATGGAGGCGAATATTGCAGCCAAGCTTTTGAAAGCTTTTGTGCTAGCAATGGCATTCGAAGACAAAAGACAACCCCAAGGACACCTCAACAAAATGAGATTTTGGAAAGGATGAACAGGACAATCATGGAGTGAGCACGAAACATGCGGCTACATGCAGGCCTACCGCTTGAACTTGGGGTGGAAGCAGTAAGTATGTCTGTGTACTTAATCAATTGGTCACCCTCAACGGAATTGGATGGGGGAGTTCCAGAGGAGGCGTGGACAGGTAAACAGGTAAATTATTCATTTTTCATAGTGTTAGGGTGCGAGGCTTTCATGCACATAGATAGAAGCCTCAGGTCAAAGCTAGATGCGAAGTCCAAAAAGTGTTTCTTCATTGGCTATGGAGAAGGTGACTTTGGGTATCGCCTATGGAATCCTGAAGATGGTAAAATATTTAGGAGTAGGGATGTAATTTTTAACGAACAAAATATGTACAAAGATTACTTGGAAAGAAAACAAACAAAAGAAATAGGTGATGAGTACATGGAGCTTGAGGACGGTGAAGAATCAAGGAATGCAAACGGTGACAACGTACAACAACGTCAACCAAATGAGGAGCCTCAACCTATTCCCCGAAGATCTACAAGAGCAAGTAGACCTCCAGAAAGGTTTATTCCTTCCTTCAACCATCTCTTGATCTCAGATTTTTTTTGGAGAGCCGGAATCATACCAGGAAGCTATGCAACAAGAATCCAAAGAAGAATGGATAAAGAGCATGCAAGTGCATATGGACTCATTACATCGCAACCAAACATGGGAGTTGGTTGATTTGCCTAAAGGTAAGTGGAAACTTCAAAACAAATGGGTGTACAAGTTGAAGGAAGAAGAAGGTGGGAAGAAAAGGTACAAGTCTAGGCTTGTGGTAAAAGGGTTTTCTCAAAAGAAAGGTATTGAATTCAATGAAATATTTTCTCCTCTTGTAAAAATGAACTCAATTAGACTTGTCTTAAGCCCTGTGGCTGCTCATGATTTAAATCTTGAGCAAATGGATATAAATACGATATTCCCTCATGGTGACTTAGAGGAGGAAATTTACATGCTTCAACCAAAGGGGTATGAAGTAAAAGATAAGGAGAAAATGGTTTGTAGATTAAAGAAAAGCTTGTATGGTTTAAAAGCAAGCATCAAGACCAATGATTGAACATCCATGGAATCAGAACTTCAAGTACCATTGTCTTGATGCTTGCTTTTAAACCATACAAGCTTTTCTTTAATCTACAAACCATTTTCTCCTTATCTTTTACTTCATACCCCTTTGGTTGAAGCATGTAAATTTCCTCCTCTAAGTCACCATGAGGGAATATCGTATTTATATCCATTTGCTCAAGATTTAAATCATGAGCAGCCACAGGGCTTAAGACAAGTCTAATTGAGTTCATTTTTACAAGAGGAGAAAATATTTCATTGAATTCAATACCTTTCTTTTGAGAAAACCTTTTACCACAAGCCTAGACTTGTACCTTTTCTTCCCACCTTCTTCTTCCTTCAACTTGTACACCCATTTGTTTTGAAGTTTCCACTTACCTTTAGGCAAATCAACCAACTCCATGTTTGGTTGCGATGTAATGAGTCCATATGCACTTGCATGCTCTTTATCCATTCTTCTTTGGATTCTTGTTGCATAGCTTCCTGGTATGATTCCGGCTCTCCAAAAAAATCTGAGATCAAGAGATGGTTGAAGGAAGGAATAAACCTTTCTGGAGGTCTACTTGCTCTTGTAGATCTTCGGGGAATAGGTTGAGGCTCCTCATTTGGTTGACGTTGTTGTACGTTGTCACCGTTTGCATTCCTTGATTCTTCACCGTCCTCAAGCTCCATGTACTCATCACCTATTTCTTTTGTTTGTTTTCTTTCCAAGTAATCTTTGTACATATTTTGTTCGTTAAAAATTACATCCCTACTCCTAAATATTTTACCATCTTCAGGATTCCATAGGCGATACCCAAAGTCACCTTCTCCATAGCCAATGAAGAAACACTTTTTGGACTTCGCATCTAGCTTTGACCTGAGGCTTCTATCTATGTGCATGAAAGCCTCGCACCCTAACACTATGAAAAATGAATAATTTACCTGTTTACCTGTCCACGCCTCCTCTGGAACTCCCCCATCCAATTCCGTTGAGGGTGACCAATTGATTAAGTACACAGACATACTTACTGCTTCCACCCCAAGTTCAAGCGGTAGGCCTGCATGTAGCCGCATGTTTCGTGCTCACTCCATGATTGTCCTGTTCATCCTTTCCAAAATCTCATTTTGTTGAGGTGTCCTTGGGGTTGTCTTTTGTCTTCGAATGCCATTGCTAGCACAAAAGCTTTCAAAAGCTTGGCTGCAATATTCGCCTCCATTGTCAAATCTTAGTACTTGTTTCATTCTCCACAAAGGTTTCCACCTTTGAAATATGGAAAACACATCGGATTTATTCTTCATTACATAAAACCCATGTTTTCCTAGTTCCATCATCTATGAATGTTACATAGTACAATGAGCCACCAAGTGATGGTGTACTCGTAGGACCCCAAACATCAGAATGAACCAACTCAAGTTTTTATTTTTCTTTCATTTTTTGATTTTTGAAATTTTACCCTCTTTTGTTTTCCATAAACACCATCTTCACAGAACTCTAAGTCCACTTCTTTCAAACCTGGTAGAAGATTCTTTGTTTGAAGGATTTGCATTCCTTTGGCACTCATATGCCCAAGCCGATAGTGCCACACCGCACTGTCGACTTCTGTAGTTGTTGCACAAGCTGAAGATTGCGAGCTGATAGTACACAAGTAAAGTGTACCAACCTTTTCTCCTTTGGCAACCAAAGATCCTTTGAGATCTTCCACCGTTTGTTTTCGAACGCAATGTTGTGACCTTCATCGTCCAATTGTCCTATAGAGATTAAATTCTTGCAAAGAGAAGGAACATGCTAACATCTTTAAGCTTCCATTCATTTTCGTTAGCAGTTTTTACACAAACTGTACCTTTACCGACAATTTCAGAAGCTTCATCATCTCCCAAGTATACATACCCAAAATTACCTTTGGTGTAATCTTGGAAATGTTGCTTGTGGTGTCACATGGAATGAAGCCCCGAAATCTACTATCTAGGAATTAGACACATTGTCTAATGCAAGAATTAGAGCATCTTGCTCTACTTTACTTGCCACATTGGACTCGATGTTGACTTGTTGTCTTGAGACTATGACTCCTTCTTCTTCTTGGACCAGCAATCCTTCTTGATGTGGCCCTTCTTGCCGCAGTTCCAACATTCAAGAACTGACTTTGTGCGTGACTTGCTCCGCCTTGAGCGATCATGACCCTTTTTGTTTTTGAACCTCTCCTTAGGTCTTTCTCTTGTTTCCACTGACAGTGCAACACTTCATGATTCTCCAAATTAGAGAGAGAGAGAGAGAGAGCACGATATATGTGGTTCACCCAATGTGGGCTACATCCACGGGAAAGCAGCCACTCAATGGCTTTAGTACTTCAACAAGAAGTAGGTTACAAGGGATTATACCCTTAATAGAGCTCTCACCTTGCTTCACTCTCACCACCTCACACCCACCTTGTTGCATCAACTTCACACTCAAAATGTGTGTAGAAATGGCCTCCTTTTATAAGCCAAAAGGGCTGCCCTAGGGATGTTGTGATGGCAAAAAAACTTCTCGTACTCACGTACATGCCCCTCCATACCGAGGGTGCTATGCAGAGAGAGAGAGAGAGAGAGAGGAGAGAGAGAGAGAGAGAGAGAGAGAGGGAGAGAGAGAGAGAGAGAGAGAGAGAGAGAGAGAGAGCATTGGGTACAATCACCCCCCATGCCTAGAGTGAGATGGCTTCCTATAGGAATGTATTTATATTAATTCCAAAAAGGGACAACTCATCAATGAGGCTATTTACATTCCACTTTGGGGATAAAAGACTTTATTGAACTAACTAAAAACCCTAAGTCTTATTGGATTATTCAATTCCTGCTATCTATTGCCAGCCACCTGCCCACGACTCAACTAACTTGATGTGCTACATCACGCACACATGACCATAAATGTTAGTGTCCAACTTCTCAAAATCCATTCCATAACACCAGCGTGAGATGTGCATGCAATACGCTTGGCCAATGCTAATTAATTGACAACAACGACCAACATTTCATATTGACCCAATGTGACATGAAGTGGATGCCCCTTCCTCCAAAATCCTCATGGGCGTCCGTCCCAGTGTGATAGGAGCCTTGGGATTTTTTGAAATGAGACCTCACAATGCTCCACATAGCCTAATAAACAGCCATTACATTAAAAATCCCTATGAATGCTTAGAATTTTCTCCAATCTATACTACTCTATTATGAAGAAGGCAATTTTGTCCTACCACGTGGCACAATCTATACTACTCTATACGGAGAATGAAGAAGGGATTCCAGCCTACCACGTGGCACAATGAGAGAACGTGGAGCCTATGAGCGGGTGAGAGAAGGTAGAGGGGAGGTGAACAGTCACCAGGGTGAAGGCATTTTCGGCATACCACGTGGTGCAGGAAGAGAAGTCGAGCCCGTGGACAGGCATGAGGATGCCCTACAATTATTCCAGGTGAATAGGGGGAGGTGAACAGACAACCAGTGCAGCAGGGAGGCAAATAAGAGAGAGAAAGAGAAAGGAAAGATGGTTGCCAATCAAGGGAAGGCGATCAGTAGCCCACAACCTTTGGTCATCCACCATGTTTGGTTTCTTCTCATTTGTAGCTACTTGTTCGCTCTCATCCTACTTCAGCTTGCCTCGGTGCACGCATCTTGTGTGAGCATCTCGATACAATCATTGTCAATGCCCACCCAATCAGAGCGAGCCCCCTTTGGTAGCTACAAGTAGTACAAGAGCAGTGGGCATTGGACACTGGAGTGCACAAGAGACGAGGGACCGTGGCGCTCATTGCCTCAGGTTCATCACTAGATTGTGTGCGCAGCAAAGAGGCCCGCCTCTTGGATGATGCTTGTGAGTAGCTCGACAGAGCTCAAGAAAGCATGTGTCAGCAATGACGACTCGCATCATCACTGATGGATGTTTGAGAGAGCCATGCACACGATTACCATGCATGGCAAGGGATGGCAAAGAAATCACTAATGGCTATGCATGTGGTGGTGCCACTGGGATGTCAAGGTTGTGGGCCTACAAAGAAGGGGAGGTGGGTGAGGACAAGGCGAGCCTCCGAGAGGTGAGCAAGGGCCCCTTGTTGTGCTATCAATGCATTCCCTTGAGATTTCATACATTTATTATCATGTCCTTGCTTCGCCTATAAAATCAAGATTTCAAATAACTGTATACGTTGATATATCAAATCATGTTATAGTCTATGTTGGGGGGGGGGGGGGGGGGGGGGGGGGGGGGGGGGGTGAGAGAGAGAGAGAGATGAGAGAGAGAGAGAGAAGAGAAGAGAGAGAGAGAGAGAGAGAGAGAGGACGAGGGAGGAAAAAGAGAAAAAGAGAGGGGGATGGAGGTATATAAAAAGGGAGAGGGGATATACATATATATATATATATATATTATATATATATATATATATATATATATATTATATATTATATATATAGAGAGAGAGAGAGGAGAGAGAGAGAGAGAGAGAGAGAGAGAGAGAGGACGAGGGAGGGAAAAAGAGAAAAAGAGAGGGAGATGGACGTATATAAAAAGGGAGAGGGAGAGAGAGAGAGAGAGAGAGCCATAAAATCTAATATTTAACTAACCCAAATGATTTTCTCATATTGAACTGATCATTTAATGTGGGAAAATAAACGAGAACAAGAGTTAGAATATAGACATGTGCTTTTAGGTCTATCTCAGCACACGGGACCAAAGGGAGAGAATGCAATGGGTCCAAAAGAGAGATGGTCTATCAAAGAGTAATGAATAGATAATGGAGCTTAAAAGACCTTAGGGTTAGCTTCATTAAAGACCTCCAAAGGTTAGTGTTAAAAGTCCTTAGACCTAGGACCTTAGGGTATTTTAGACCTTAGACAAGCTAAGCTTGTGCTTGAGGTGCTTGTTGTGCTTGAGCTGACTAAGGTGCTTGAGGTGCTTGTCATGCTTGATGACTAAGGTGCTTGAGGTGATTGTCATGCTTTATGACTAAGGTGCTTAAGGGGTGAGGTGTTCCAAAGTCAACCTAGATCCCTACACAAGGGGGGGTGAGCCCTACAAGTAGGGGCATGAGAGAGAACACATACACACTCACTCAAGGCAAGCCCAAGACAAAAGAGGGTCCAATGAGAATTTAGTTTGGTTACTTAATTGTTTGAGAATTATTCAAGCCCTCTCTCTCAAAGGGGAAAGGAGGGCACTTGTCCAAAGGCTACCTCTATTGCTTGAAATGACCTAGGCTTGTGATTGGCTAGGCTTGACATGAGCCAATGGGCTTCAAGCATGAGCTACAAGGAGGGGTCGACCCAAGCAAGGAGGAGGTGTGCTTGCAAGATATGCACCCTCACACACACTCTCATTTTGTGAAGCAAGAACATCTCCTTCTCCAAGCTTGTTGAGAAGTTGAGAGCCTACACCAACACCTCTTGGCTATGGAATGCAAATCCAACCAAGAGCCATGCTCCAAAGCAAAAGCTTGCCATCTTCTTCTTCACCATTACTATGCTACTATGCTATGCTAAGCTACAAGAGTAATACAAGTGAGGAGACTTTCTTTCTCGTATGTTACTTCTTCTTCCCCTTCCCTTCCCCCACTCCCTGCTAGCTCTCTCCACTTTGAAGGTGTTTGAGGTCTTGGGATTGAGGCCGGGGATATGTTAATGCTTTTGCAAGTTAATTAAGGGCATAATTTTGGTGTATGGAGTCTACCATCTTCATTGCACCAATGAGATCTTAAGGAACATAATCTTGTAATGTACCAAGTCTCTCTTTATGGGGGAATCTATAATGCAAAAGCCTTTTGGAGGGGGGACCGGCTCCACATAAATCCGGTTCTTAACTGTTGTCAGTTTCTCTAATCCTTTTTAGTGCAAACATATACAAATAGATAGAGAAATGCAGGAAGTACAAAGACTTGTTAAATTCATTTGTCCATTTATATAAATACTTGCAATTACAAAATAGGGGCTTAGGGGTAATCATGTTTTGTAAACGTCACAACATATAGTAGTTCATATGCCTTGGAACTCATACTCATTAGACAATAGCTCATTGATGCCAAAGACACCATTCTCTAATGTAATTTCCAGGGGAAAGAGGGCCAGATTTAGCCTTGTATCATGCAATGGTAGCTTTGAGATCTGCTATTTGTGCCTCTTTCTTTTCAATCTTGGCCTTCAAAGAAGCAACATTCTCTCTCTCTTTTACAAGTATTGTTCATACCAAGCTAATTAGGTGTAACGTTCTTCTTGCTAGCTTTAATCATTTACTATTCTTATGCTCTTTAAGAATTTTCTTAAAGGAAATGCTTACTATTATTATTTCAATTTCCGACACAGTCAATGTTATAGCCATATTCCATTACATTGGTATCAGAGCTATTGGTTTCCTTTTTCTTGCTTAAGAAGAGAGGTCCTTAATTTGTCCATGAAAGGTTGGACTTGTTCATTTCAAGAGGGTAACTGGGACAAGGATCTATTATCTTGGTTGAAAAGGACTAAATTTGAGGTACACAGTTGGGAACTATAGACTTAATAATGGAGTCTTTCGGGGCTTGCCTTTGGCTTTACCATTAGAGCTACTAGCAAGCTCAACAGGAACCATAATCAATTGAGCAATGTTAGACCCTCTTCACTAGTCTTTGCAATCAACAGTCCCTAAACCACGGGTATGGCTGCTTGAAAGCTGATTTTCAAAGGTAGAGAAGAGTAGCAACGAAGGTTTTTGAGGGTACCAAAGCACAAAGTAGCATATACATAAGTTTAGTTAGCATGGCTAACGATAATAAAAAGAGTAGAATGAATATTGACAACTTTGATTTTGCATGTGAAGGTGCTATTGATGATGCCCCAATGTTTGTGAACTATCTTGTTATTAGGTTGCAACAAACTATGGGCAACCCTGCCTTGCAAGACGAAGTTACTCAACAACTTCGTGCTTATGGGATTTCCTTACCTCTCCAAGAAGAGAGAGAGCTTCGGAAGCCTCTTGTTGAGACTTCCAAAAGAAGGCTCTCTTTGATAAGAGAAGAGGAGGAATCCAATGAACAAGAAAGAAGTGAATCTCCGAATTCCTTTAAAGATGTGGCTCCACGAAGATGGCAGTCTTGACAATCCCCATCTCCTCCCAAGAGGAAAAGATCATCCTATAGTCCTCCTCATCACTCTGAAAGGGAAGAGAGGAAACAAAGGAAGAAAAAAGGTGAGAAAGAGGTCACCCTCTTCTCCTTCTTTTTCATCTTCCTCCTCTTCCGATGAAATCAACGGCTATTCTTCTAGAGCATACAAGAGGAGAGGACATCGCAAATCCTATGCTGCTTGGAAAAGGTCCTACAAGCTAAAGAAGTTCAAAGAGGGAGGAAAGAGTATCTCTTTTCTCACCTATGATGACACCTTTTGTGCTATAGACAGAGTTTTGGCCTTCATCCAACAATTTGATGCGGCCTTTGGAGACGAGGGCTTCAAAGAGTCCTCCAAGCTACATCATGTAGCCATGCGCTTTCAAAAATCTGCTCCACAATTGTGGGCTAGCCTTTGTGGCAATGGTGAAGCTCCAAAAACATGGAAAACTCTACGAGTTTCCATTATGAAACAATTCCTTGCAAGCGAAGCCAAAGATAAAGTGCTCACCAAATGGTGGAGTTTAAAGGTACTCTCCCACAAATCTATCCACAAATATGTGGACATGTTTTGGGATTTACACCTCAAAGCTACAGTCTTTCAAAAGATAGACTTCATCGAGAAAAAGCAACAATTTTGTGCAGGATTACCTAAAAAAATGACCGAGTATGTCAACTCACAACGGCCTGGTTCTATCACTGAAGTCATCAACCACACTATGGTTACTTTTTGCATTAATTTCCAACAAGGGGCTAAAAGGAATGCCAAGCCCATGGAAAACAAAGACCAAAATGATTCAAGAGGGAAGAACAATGCTAAAAACTCTTCCCGAGGTAACTCCAACAACAACAACAACAACAACAAGACCAAGGAGAAGGGAGTTTACAAAGGTAAAAATAAACTCTCTCTTGAAGAGCTAGAGTCTTTTTGAAAGGATCATAAATGTTTCAAGTGCGGGGAGCAAGGGCATGGTCACCGTTCTTTCCCTAAAAGAAATGCACACAATGAGACTCCTAGAGATTCCATTGTCGAAGCTCCAAAAGGATTCTCATTGCAAAGGCTCATCCCTTTCCTATGCTTGAGGAAAGGTGAGGGAGCATGATTCCTTCATCTTTTTTGACCCTGGCTCTACTCACAACTTAATATCAATGGAGTTGGCCACCAAGTTGGGCATTCAAGCTTTTGAGATGGGAGATACTGTAATTGCTGATGGAGCTTTCAACGGACATCAAGCCTCCGTTACTCCCTTGATTGGGAAGTTGAGCTTCATGTCCAAAGCTACGTTGACAAAGAAGACTTTTTTTATCTCCCCTTTCCAACATGAGGATGTTATCCTAGGGGCACGATGGTTCAACCGCATGGCTGCCAACATGAAGTTCCCTGAAAGGAGAATTTATTTCATCTACAGCAAAAAGAACATGTATATAGATGCCAATGAGTCGGGTCGTACTATACCTCTTGTAAATTCACCTACTTTTGATAAGTCAATGAAAAGCTCGGTTTCCTCGTATATGACTTTTGTCAAAGAGTCTCCAAATAATCCTAATGTTTTACAAAATCAAAGTGGTAGGAATAAAAAAGAATTAGAGTTGTCTAATTTTCTAAATAGATTCCAAGATTTTTTTATCGATGACATCCTATGGAGTTACCTCCAAAACGAGGGGATAATGACCATAAGATATAGCTTCTACCTAGGAGCTCACCGCCTAATAAACCTCCTTATAGATTTTCTCAAGCTCAACAAGAGGATATTATGAGGTAAGTGCACGAACTAGTAGACAAGGGTATGGTGAGGCCTAGCTCCTCCCTTTTGTTCACCAGTCCTATTAGTGCAAAAGAAAGACGACACATATCGTATGTGTGTCGACTATAGAGCACTAAACGGATCACTATCAAAACATATTTCTTGTACCACGGTAGAAGATCTATTTGATAAGCTACAAGGCTCTACCCACTTCAGTAGGATTGACATAAAAAGTGGCTATCATCAAATAAGGATAGTGAATGAAGATATTATAAAGACTGATTTTTGCACAACATTTGGTCTTTATGAATATATTGTCATGCCTTTTGGCTTGACAAATGGTCGGGCCACATGCAACCGCCTAATGGAGAAAATTTTAGGTCCTACTGCAAGTTTAATGGAGTGTTCTTTGATGATATCATCATCTACTCCAATTCTCTCGAGGAGAATAAGCAACATCTCCATGTAATCTTTCAAGCTTTGAGGGAGAATAAACTTTTCATTAACCAAAAGAAGAGTGAATCTTTCCTTAAAGAGATTCATTACTTAGGTCACATTATCTCTCAAGATGGTATCCGTATGGATCCATCAAAGTTAGAGGTAATAAAAAGATTGCCTAATCCAAGGAACCTGCATGAGCTACACATAGCAAGACCATTACATGGCTTAACAAAAAATAATGTTAAGTATGCATGGACTACTAAAGAGCAAAATGCTTTCGACAAGCTTAAAGAAAAGCTTATCTCCCAATAGTGCTTACACTACCGGATCTCTCAAAACCATTTGAGGTCCAATGTGATGCTTGTGGAGATTGACTTGGAGCAGTATTGCTCCAAGAAGGGCATGCCATCGCATATGAAAGTCAAAGTCTCAATACGGATGAACAAGTGTTGGACATAGATGAGAAAGAGCTACTAGTTGTTCTACATGCCCTAGACACATGGAAGCACTATCTTTTGGGAACTCCATTCATCTTACGAACAGACCACCAAAGTCTCAAGTATTTCATGACGCAAACCAAGCTTTCCAACAAACAAATAAGGTGGGAAATGTTACCATATACATGTGGTAGTGATGTGTGTGAACACACTAGTACTGCCGGGGCAATTTTTCCCTCTTTAGGAGGTTTTTCCCCGTATACGCCCATCACTTTAGGCTATCTATCTTTCCATTGCACATTAAGTAACACACTATCTATTGTGTGCCTTGAGCTTCCTTCGTCTTTTCCAAGCTGTGTGCATTTCTTTGCAACCCTAATTCCAACAAATGGTATCAGAGCAGGTTGCATCCTCCTGGGCTTAGTCGCCAGTTGCTCCAGCACACGCCTGCTCACTTTCTCTAATTTTAGTGAGCTTTGGCGAGCGTTCGTAGGTCGACAATTATTTCGGGAGAGATCATAGAGCTTAGTCTGCTCAGATTTTTGATTCGGGCTCATTTCGGCCTCCGTTGCCACTACAGGCAGTGTTGCACAGGCTATTTTGTCATTTTGTGCAGAGTTTTTGTCAGTGCCATTTTCTACATAACAGGTGCCTTACAGTCTTCTACGGTTTGTGCTACATAGCACGCGTTGTTCCCGCTTCATTTCTCCTTTTTTGGGCAATTTTCACATCAGGTGCAACATTTACCATGGCTGACAACAACACAGATGTGTTCAAGATGTTTGCTCTGCTGAGGACAGGTTGGATGGGGACAATTACCCTATGTGGGCTTACATGATGCAACATGTTCTTGTTTCAAAGGGCGTTTGGAATATTGTGCAGGGCATTGATGTACGTCCTGGTTCTGAGGATGCAGGCGATGTTGAGGATGTTGCGGGTCTTGCTGCAAGGATTGCTACTATTAGAGTTGTTTTGCCTACGACAGAACAATCTCATTGGGATGTAAAGGATGTGTAGGCTCATGCATTGATTGTGTTATCTGTGAAGCGCACCATTGTTCCTCACATTCGTTCAACAAAATCTGCAAAACAGGCTTGGGATATTTTGGCTGGTCTTTATGCAAGTCGCAATGAGGCTAAAATTGCTTTGCTGCATAAAGAGTTGGAGTCAAAGATTATGCATGAGGAAGATGATATGGACACTTTCCTTGTTGGTGTCAAGGATATCAATGAGCATCTTAGGCACAAAGTACAAAGCACAGGACAACCTTGCAGATCTTTTCACAAAGGCATTGTCTCGTGAGAAGCTCGAAGCTTTCCGCAAAGCTTTGGGCTTGCTCCCCTTTGTGGATTGATCATGTCCTCAGGGCATGGCACTTCCCTTTACTCATGTGCCAGCTCTCGTTCACCGCATCAATGTAGGTGGGATTTGTCACCATATACATGTGGTAGTGATGTGTGTGCACACTAGGACCGCCGTGGCATTTTTTCCCTCTTTAGGAGGTTTTTTCCCCGTGCATTGTATATTACACCCATCACTCTAGGGCTATCTATCTTTCCATTGCACACTAAGTAACACACTCTCTATTGTGTGCCTTGAGCTTCCTTCGTCTTCTCCAAGCTATGTGTGTTTCTCTGCAACCCTAATTCCAACAGGAAAATTTTCTTTCGCAATTCAATTTTCATATTGCTTGTATTGTTGGTAAGCATAATCAAGTGGCCGATGCACTATCACAACAACCAAGAGCAAATTCGATCTATAGCAACAATAATCTATCTTCCATGATAGATGAGTATGCTCTTGACCCTAATTTTAAGGACATAATGCCAGCCCTTTCTTTAGGGAATAAAGAGGAACCATTCACCTTGCAGGATGGTTATCTTCTCCATGGAAACATGCTATGTGTTAATCACTCCCTTTGTGTGAGAAAGTGATGTATAAATCTCATGCTCCTCCATGTGCGGGGCATAAAGGGATTCAACCTACTCTTTGAGGAGTAGAGATGTATTTTTATTGGCGCACCATGAAAGTGGACATAGAAGAGTATGTTTCAAAATGTGTGGTATGCCAAAAGACAAAGTATGATAGAGGGAAGCAACCTAGATTGCCAAGTATGATAGAGAGAAGCAACCTGGATTGCTCTAGCCATTGCCAATCCCTAATTTACCATGGGAGAGTATATCCATGGATGTTATCTTTGGATTACTCAAGTCTATCCATGGGAATACAGGAATATGGACAATAGTTGACATGTTTAGCAAACAAGCACACTTTATTCCTGTGAAAACGACCATTAAGGCACACCACATGGAAACCCTCTTCATATCCCCTATTTTCAAACACCATGGATTGCCAACATCCATGTGTCAGATAGAGATCCTAGGGTGACAAGTAATTTATGGAAAGGCCTCTTTGAAAATCTAGGTACAAGGTTGAATTTTTCTTCAGCCTATCACCCACAAACGGATGGCCAAAGTGAAATAACTAACCTTAAGATTCTCGATCTACTAAAGACTTATGTTATAGAAGTAGATCAATGCTTCCAATGGGAGAAGTATCTACCACTTGTAGAGTATGCGTACAATAACACTGTCCATACTACTACAAGAAACACACCTTTTGAAATCATTGAGGGAAGACCGAAAAGCCCCTTGCGACTTTTTTTAAGGTACATGGAAAGATCTTCATTGCCGATGAGTATAGCCCACACTTACAAGAATATTTTTAAAAGATTAAGGAGGCTATATCCATCTTCCAACAAAGGCAAAAAAGTTGCTGCTAACAAGCACAAAAGGGCCTTAATGTTCAAAAAAAGTGAATGTGTCTTACTTAAGTTTCTCGAGGCTCGATTGAGGCAAACTATGGGCAAAAATCCTACGGGCCACCAAAAGTATTATGCTAAATTAAAAAAAAGATACTATGGTCCTTTTCAAATCTTAAAACCAATCAATGAGATGCCTATCAACTCAAGTTGCCCAACCATTGGCTCATACACAATGCTTTCATGTGAGCCTACTCAAGCCTTACTTGCAGTGGAGCTGATTTTTGATTTTGCGGTCATTCTCAGCAGATATGCCTTTGCTAAATGATGTTGATATGGTGATGCATAGTCAGGTGGTTCCTGAAGAGGATGCATATGGCACTGAGGTTGCTGACAGGGATAGGTTGGCACACATAGTGCATGTTTCGTCGGCTTTCGGGTCTCTCATGTCTGACCTTTTGGTCTTGAGACCTGATCTTGCTTATGCGGTTGGTGCATTTGCCGTGGGAGTTGTCAGTCGTGCGATGATTGACACTAGCATTGTGCATTGTGGAGCCATGCAAGTCGTAGTCGATACCTACATCAGGAGTGTCATCGTAGCTCTAGCCCTAGTGCTATGCATGTTGCATTTACACTAGAGCATGTTTGGAGTGAGCCAGTAGGCATAGATTGAGAGCTGTCTTCTCTCACCTCTTGTATTTACTAGTTGTAGGTTAGTATTCTCACCACTTATCGGCACACAATCTTTAGTGGGAGAATGCTAGGTAAAGGCGGTGTGCCTCACCGTGCTTTGTCCGTGTCTGTTGGCCAGTATCCAGCCACCCACATTTATCTCCTTATTCTTTATCCATACAAAGAATAAGGAGCTCTCACTCATTCTCACATTGTGCTCATACAATGAGATTTGAGAGCTCCACCCACATCTTGTGTTCTCTCTCTCTCTCTTCCCCCCCCCCCCCCCCTTCTCAATCTCCGCACACGCACCGCATTTGCGCACTCACAGAAGCATGGCTCTTGGTTGGATTTGCATTCCATAGCCAAGAGTGTGGGTGTAGGCTATCACTTCTCAAAAATCTTGGAGAAGGAGATGGACCTCATCTAATTTCACCAAGTGAGAGAATGTATGAAAAGTGTGTGTGTGTGTGAGAGAGAGAGTGTGTATACCCCCAAGCACACCCCTTGCTTGCTTTGTTCTACCCCTCCTTTTTTTTTCTCAAGCTTGAAGCTCATTGGACCCCTCTAAGGCTAGCCAATCACATGCGTAGTGCATTTCAAGCAACATGGGTAGAATTAGGACAAGTGTCCTCCTCACCTCTTTTAGAGAGAGAACTTGAAAATTTCTAGATATTTGTTGAATTAAACTAGAAGTGCATTGGACCCCTCTTTAGCCAAGCCAATACCATTAAGCACACCATGTGGCTAAGCATAGGGAGAGCTTGATATGTGTCCTTGTGCCCCTTGAAAAGGGGGTGTCCGTTGGGTGAGTGGAAGGTTAAGTAAAAGATTTCCCTAACTTTGGGGCTTTCCCCCTCCTTTGTAGGGTCTCTTTTTGACTCAAGCACCTTACCCCCATGCATGGGAAGCTTCTCAAGCACCTTCCTCATCAAGCACGACAAGCACCTCAAGCACCTTAGTCAGCAAGTACAACAAGCACCTCAAGCACCTTAGTCATCAAGCACAACAAGCACCTCAAGCACCTTACTCATCAAGCATGACAAGCACCTTAGTAACCAAGCATGACAAGCACCTCAAGCTTGGGCTAGGTACCCACCTCAAGCACGGCCCTAGCTTGCCTAAGGTCTAAAGACTTTTAACACTAACCTTTGGAGGTCTTTAATGACGCTAACGCTAAGGTCTTTTAAGCTCCATTAGATGCACATTGCTCTTTGATATACTATCTCCTTTCGGACCCCTATCGAGATGTAACCATCTCTCCTCTTGGTCCCGTGTTGAGATAAGCCTAGAAGCACCTATTTGTCATAAAATCTAATATCTAACCAACCCAAATGTTTTTCTCATATTAAACTGATCACTTTATGTGGGAGAATAAATGGGACCAAGGGTTAAAATATAGACATGTGCTTATAGATTTATCTCAACACGGGGCCAATGATAAAGGGAGCCAAATGAGAGATGGTCTATCAAAGAGCAAGGCTAACAATGGAGCATAAGACCTTAGGGTGAGCTTCATTGAAGATCTCCAATAATTAGTGTAAAAGTACTTTGACCTTAGGTAAGCTAATGCTGAGCTTGAGGTGGAAGCCCGGCACAAGCTTAAGGTGCTTGAGGTGCTTGCCATGCTTGATGACTAAGGTGCTTGAGATGCTTGAGGTGCTTGATGATTAAGATGCTTGTCATTCTTGAGATGTTAGGACTGTACGTGAGGTGAGAACCCAGCCCAAGCTTGAGGGGCTTAAGGGCCAAGCTTGTGGTGAGAACTAGGCCCAAGGTTGAGTGGCTTGAGGTGTGCAAAAGTCAAGATTCAATCCCTACAAGGAGGGGGCGAGTCCTACAAGAGGGGGGATGAGAGAGAATACACACACACAAGGCATGCTTGGTACAAAGAAAGAAAAAGGGACACTTGTCAAGCCCCTAGCTAGGTTACCCTCATGGTGTGCCTAAAGCCTATTGGTTGGCCTTCCAAGGGGTCCAATGATAATTTAGCACAATTAATTAATATATTTTGTATTTATCAAGTCCTATCTCTCAAAGGGGAAAGGGGGACACTTGTCCCAAGGCTACCCTTGTTGCTTGGTATGAATCCTGCTTATGATTGGCTAGGCATGGAGGGGTCCAATGGGCTTCAAGCATGAGCTACAAGGGGGGGGTTGACCAAAGCTAGTAGGGGGATTGCTTAGGGGGTATACTCTCCCAAACAAACTCTCATTGTGCATTGTGCAAAAGTGCAAGAGCTCCCTCTCCTTCTCCAAGTAAGTAGAGGTTGAGAGCCTACACCAACATTCTTGGCTATGGAGTGCAAATCCAACCAAGAGCCATGCTTCAATGCTTAAGCTTGCCATCTTCTCCGTCTTCATTACTATGCTATTATGTATGATAGCAAGAAGAGTTATGATAAGTGAGGAACTAATTCTTTCTCCTATGAAATGTTTCTTCTTCCTCTTCCCTACCCTCATTCCCTACTAGCTCTCTCCACCTTCAAAGGTGTTTGAGGTCTTGGGACTGAGGCTTGGAATAGTTAATGATTTCTTCAAAGTTTATGTTATACTTGCGATGCATGAAGCTTTCCATCTTCATAGCATCACCTATGTCACAATGAACACAAAGATTGTATTGTAACAAGTCTCTCTTAATGGGAGAAATCACAATACAAATGCCTATTGGAGAGGGGGGACCAGCTCCACATAAATCCGATCCTCAACCGTTGTCATGTTCTCTAAATTCTCTCTCTTGCAAAAATATTGTCCATTCCAAGTTAACTAAATGCTATGTTTATGCTGATACCATCAATTGTGTTCACCCACTATGCTCACAAAGTAATTTCACAAAAGTACTCTCTCTCTCATTTCCGCTACTCTCAAGTTAATAGGCCAATTCCATTACATTGGTATCAAAGAATTTGGTTTCTCTTTTCTTCCTTAAGAAGAGAGGTCCTTAAGTAGCCTATAAATGGTTGATTTAATTAATTATATTAGGGTAAGTGGAATTGGGATCTATGATCGGTTTTGTTGAGACCACTATGTGGGATATGGTGCACACCTCGGGAGCTTTGGACTTAATAATGGAGTCTTTTTAGACTTGCCTACGGCTTTACCATTACTGAACCATAAAAAGTCCAAAAGGAGCTAGCCCTTGGCAACTCTTCTATGTTATATTTACTCCACTACTCTCTATAATAAATCACTTTGAGCCGTGGGTGTAGATACTTAAAAGACAATTTTCAAAGGCTAAGAGGAGTGGCAACTAAGGTTTTGATTTACCAAAGTATACACTAGTTACATACATAAATTTTGTTAACATGGCTGATAATAACCAAGAGAGTAGAATGAACATTGATAGCTTTGATTTTGCACATGAAGGTGCTAATGATGATGCCCCCATGTTTGTGAATTATCTCGTAACTAGGTTGCAGAAGGCTATGGGCAACCCTACTTTGCAAGCCGAAGTTACTCAACAACTTCGCGCTTATGGGATTTCCCTTCCTCTCCAAGAGGAGAGAGAGCTTAGGAGGCCTCTTGAAGAGACCCCCAAAAGACGACTCTCTCCCATACGAGAGGAGGAATCCAAAGAGCAAGAAAGCAATGAAACTTTAAGTTCCTATAAAGATGTGGCTCCACGAAGACAGCAATCTAGACGATCGCCCACTCCTCCCAAGAGGAAAAGATCAACGCATAGTCCTTCTCCTCGTCACTCCGAAAGGGAAGAGAGGAAATGAAGGAAGAAAAGGGCAAGAAAGAGGTCACCCTCTTCTTCTTCTTCTTCTTCACCTTCCTCCTCTTCCGAGAAAGCTATGGCTATTCTCCAAGAGAATATACGAGGGGAGGACATCGCAAATCATACCCTGCATGGCGAAGGTCAAAAAAGCTAAAGAAGTTTAAGGAGGGAGGAAAGAGTATCTCTTTTCTCATCTATAATGGCACCTTTGGTGCTACCGACAAAGTGTTGGCCTTCATCCAACAATTTGATGCGGCCTTTGGAGATGAGGGCTTCACAGAGTCCTCCAAGCTACGCCATGTAGCTTGCACTTTTAAAAATCAGCTCGTCAATGGTGGGCTAGCCTTTGTGTCAATGGCGAAGCCCCAAAGACATGGAAAACTCTACGAGTTTCCATCATGAAGCAACTCCTTACAAGCGATGCAAAGGACAAAGTGCTTACCGAATGGTGCAACTTGAAGCGTCTCTCTCATGAGTCTATCCACCACAATTATGTACACAAGTTTTGGGATTTACATCTCAAGGCTACTGTCTTTCAAAAGATAGACTTTGCAACTTGAAGCTTCTCTCTCATGAGTCTATCCACCACAAGTATGTACACAAGTTTTGGGATTTACATCTCAAGGCTACTGTCTTTCAAAAGATAGACTTTGCCAAGCAAAAGCAACAATTCTGTGCGGGATTATCTGAAGAGATGGCCGAATATATCAATTCTCAACGGCCTGGTTCTATCACCGAAGTAATCCATCACACCATGGTTGCTTCACGTATCAATTTCCATCAAGGGGCTAGACGAAATGTCAAGCCCATGGAAAACAAAGACAAAAATTGATGCAAAGGGGAAAACCAATACTCAAAATTCTTCCCAAGGCACTTCTAACAACAACAACAACAACAACAATTGGTCCAAGGATAAGGGAGTTTACAAAGGCAAAAAAAAACTCTCTCCTAAAGAGCTTGAAGCTTTTTGCAAGGACCATAAGTGTTTCAAGTGTGGGGAGCAAGGACATGGCTATTGTTCTTGCCCCAAGAAGAGTGCTCACAATGAGACTCCTAGGGCTTCCACCATCGAAGCTCCAAAAGAGGATGTTCATTGCAAAGGATCATCACTTTCCTATGCTTGGGGAAAGGTAAGAGAGCATGATGCTTTCATCTTGTTTGACCCTCGCTCTACTCACAACTTCATATCAATGGAGTTGGCCACCAAGTTGGGCATTCAAGCTTTTGAGATGGGAGATATGGTAATGGTGGACACAGATTTCAAGGGACATCAAGCCTCCGTTACTCCCTTGATTGGAAAGTTGAGGTTTCATGTCCAAAGCTATGTCGACAAAGAAGACTTTTTCATCTCTCCTCTCCATCATAAGGATGCTATCCTAGGGGCGCCATGGTTTGATCGCATGGCTGCCAATATGAAGTTCCCTGAAAGGAGAATCTACTTCACATATAGGGGAAAGAACATGTATATAGATGCTAGTGAGCGTGATTGAACTATTCCACTTGTGAATTCTCCTGCTTTTGATAAATCAATGAAGAGCTCAGTTTCTGCATACATGATTTTTGTCAAAGAGTCTCTAAAATATCCTATTGTTTTATCAAATGTAAATGGTAGGAATCAAGAAGAGTTAGACTTGTCTAATTTTCTAAAAGGATTCCAAGATGTGTTCATCGATGATATCCCTATGGACTTACCTCCAAAATGAGGGGATGATGACCATCGCATTGAGCTCCTTCCAGGAAGCTCACTGCCTAACAAGCCTCCTTATCAAATCTCACAAGCTCAACAAGAGGAGATCATGAGGAGGCAAGTATAGGAATTGGTAGACAAAGGGATGGTGAGGGCTCGTTTCTCTCCCTTTTGTTCTCCAGTCCTTTTAGTGCAAAAGAAAGATGGTACATACCGTATGTGTGTGGACTATCAAGTACTAAACCATATCACTATCAAAAACAAATTTCCCGTGCCTCGGGTAGAAGATCTATTTGATAAGCTAAAAGGCTCTACCTACTTCAGTAGGATTGACCTTAAGAGTGGCTATCATCAAATAAGGATAGTGGATGAAGATGTCTTAAAGACCGTGTTTCACACAACGTTTGGTCTTAATGAATATCTAGTAATGCCTTTTGGCTTGACTAATGCAAGAGCTACGTTCAATCGTCTAATGGAGAAAATTTTTAGATCGTACCGCAAATTCACTGGAGTGCTCTTTGATGATATCATCGTCTACACAAGTCTTTGGAGGAACATAAGCAACATCTCCAAGTGATTTTTCAAGCATTGAGGGAGAATAAGCTTTTTCTCAACCAAAAGAAAAGTGAATTGTTTCGAGAGATTCAATACCTAGGTCATATTATCTCTCAAGATGGTATCAGTATGGATCCATCAAAGTTAGAGGTAATAAAATCATGGCCTAATCCAAGGAATCTACATGAGCTAAGAAGCTTTATTGGTATGTGCGCATACTATAGATGCTTCATAGCAAAATTCTCTCAAATAGAAGGACCATTACATGACTTAACTAAGAAGAACGTTAAGTATGTATGGACTGCTAAGGAGCAAAATGCTTTTGACAAGCTCAAGGAGAAGCTTACCTCTCAACCAATCCTCATGCTTGAAGTCACGCTGCGGAGCGTGGATCGACTCACACACACACACAGAGATACACAGAGAGCTTACACAGTACGCAGAGAACTCTGTTTGAAGGGTTATCTCCCAAAACCTTATTATCCACACAAGTATAAGTGAGTATATACAAAGAGTTAGTGATAAGTGAGTTAGGCGGGCGGTCGGCCATATCCGTATAAGAGGCCACTTGGGCTTTAATCCCAACAACCTCCCACTTAAACTCCAATGTGGCACTTTAAGTAACTGTAAATCTATGAACATAAATGTACAAAGATTTACATGGCTGCCATCTATCCAATGCCCAATAACTCACGACAATGCACAAAGCCCTCTCTTAGAAGTCCCTTTGTGAGTAGATCAGCAGGATTGTCCTTGGTGTGGATCTTCAGTAGTTGTATCTGCTTGTCTTCAAGTACTTCCCTAATGAAGTGATATTTCACATCAATATGCTTAGTCTTTGAATGGAACACTGGATTCTTTGCCAATTGTATAGCACTTGGACTATCACAATATAACTCTGGCATATCTACTTTGATTCCTAAGTCTGCTACCAATCTACCAAGCCAAATAGCTTCTTTGCATGCCTCATTTGCTGCAACATACTCATCTTCTATAGTAGATTGCATAACACAATCTTGTAATCGAGATCGCCATGATATGGCACCTCCAGCCAATGTAAGACATAGCCTGATGTAGATCTCCTCTTATCCAAGTCTCTTGCATAATCTGAGTAAGTGTATCCTCTGACACTCAAATCCTGACTACCATAGCATATGCGCATACTCTTTGTATGTTTTAAGTATCTCATGATACCTTTCACTGCCTCCCAATGTTTCTTTCCAGGATTTGACATATATCTGCTAACCACTCCCACTGCAAATGCAATATCCGGACGTGTAGCAATCATTGCATACATCAAACTACCCACTGCAGACGCATATGGAATCTTATCCATTTCAGCCTTTTCTTCCTCAAACACAGGACAATCTTGTTTGCTGAGTTTCACATATGGTGGCAATGGAACACTCAATGCCTTTCTCTTCTCCATATTGAATCGTTGCAAAACCTTGTCAATATACTCTGTTTGAGATAACCAAATCAGCTTCTTTGATCTGTCTCTCTCAATGCGCATACCAAGTATATGACTTGCCTCACCCATGTCTTTCATGTCAAACGATTTTGCCATCTTTGACTTCAAAGCTGAAATTTCTTCCAAGTGTTTGCCAGCAATCAACATGTCATCCACATACAAAATAAGGATCAGCCAACTGCCATCCTTAGCCTTCTTTGTATATAGACAGTGATCGAACTCACTACGTTTGTAGCCTTGAGAAAGCATAAACTGGTGGAACTTATGGTACCATGCCCTCGATGATTGTTTTAAGCCATAAAGACTTTTTAACAACTGGCATACCAAATCTTCCTTGCCTTTCTCAACAAACCCTTCTGGCTGCTGCATGTAAATTTCCACATCTAAATCACCATGCAAGAACGCTGTCTTGACATCCATTTGGTGAAACACCAAATCCAATATAGCAACCAATGCAAGAAAGCATCTCAATGTAGTCATCTTGACCACTCGAGAGAAGACTTCATCAAAGTCAATGCCTTGTTCTTGCTTAAAGCCCTTGGCAACAAGCCTTGCTTTGTACTTTGGCTGACTATCATGAGCGGTGATCTTATACCTGTAAACCCATTTACAAGGCAGAGCCTTTTTGCACTGTGGTAATTTAACTAGCTTCCATGTCTGGTTTTTATGCAGAGATGTCATCTCTGACTGCATGGCCAACTGCCATTTTTTTGAGTCAACCACTTGTAATGCTTCCTTGTAACAACATGGTTCTCCACAATCTGTGAGCATGACATAATTTAGAGATGGAACATAATGATTAGGTGGTTTGGAGACACGCTCAGAGCATCTCACCACAACTGATTCTGACTCTCTAGCCACTATAGGCTGTTCCTGAGCCTGACCATGCTGTCTTGATGTGCTAGCACTAGGTCCATATTCCGTGAAGACAACTCTTCTGATCTCCTCTGTCTTCTCTGGCTTAGCGTGAAACTTGGCTTCATTGAAATGCACATCATTGCTACGAATAAGTTTTTTGGACTCAGGATCCCAAAGCCAGTAACCCATCTCACCCGATTCTCCGTAGCCAAGAAATATACACTTCTTGCTCTTTGGTTCTAACTTATTCCTGAAATCCTTAGGAATATGGCTATAAGCTTCACAACCAAAGACTCTGAGATGCTTATACAAAGGTGCCTTGCCTGTCCATAGCATCTCGACCACTACACTCTTATCCAGAACCCTACTAGGAGACCTGTTGATCAAATGGACTGCTGTAGCCACTGCTTCTGCCCAAAATCCATTAGGCAGCTCAGCATTTGACAACATGCTTCTGACCTTCTCTTGTATGGTTCTATTCATACGTTCTACAACCCCATTCTGTGAAGGATTATATGGTGCAGTAAGTTCCCGCTTTATCCCTTTTGCTTCACAAAAGTCTTGAAAAGCTTTGGAAACGTACTCTCCACCATTGTCAGTTCTCAAGCACTTCAGCTTCTGACTACTCTGATTCTCCACAAGCTGCAGGAATGTCTTAAAGACCTTGAGCACCTCATCCTTGTGCTTCAAGAAGTAAACCCATACTTTGCGAGAATAGTCATCTATGAATGTACAAAAGTACGCTGCTCCCCCTAGTGACAAGCTAGGCATTGGTCCGCATAGATCACTGTGCACAAGAGCTAACCGTTCGTCCCTATGATTTCTCTTTGATCTGTGCGGTTCCTGTGTTTTCTTACCATAAACACAATTCTCACAAAACTCGAAATCTTGAAATGAAAAGCCAGGCAAGTAACCATAATGAGAAAGTATTTACATTCCTCTTTTTGACATATGTCCCAGCCTACGATGCCACAGTGACACACTTGGCTGCTCAATCACATTAATTACATGGTTTTTAACCTCTAAAACATGTAAAGTGTACAGAGTTCCTGACTTGCTGCCATGTGCTACAGTCATCGAACCTTTGGAGATCTTCCAAGCGTTGTTCCCAAAAACTGTCACATAACCCGCATCATCCAACTTCCCTGTACTGATCAAGCTCTTTTGAATTGCTGGAACATGTCTGACATTCTTGAGCCATAAAGAAGAGCCATTCTGAAACTTCAACTGCACATCTCCCACTCCAAGTATATCACAAACCTGCTCATTGCCAAGTCTGAAATAATCTTTAGTAGTCACATATGATGTAAACCACTCTTTGTGCGAAGAAACATGTAAAGATGCCCCTGAGTCGATAATCCAATCACTCATAGCATGTCCATCCTTTGCAGTCAAGAAAACAGAATCAAGATTGCTTGTGAGGAAGATGTCACCAGCTGCTATACCAGAATCACTGTCTGAACCAGATCCTGTGACATTCACCTCTTCAATCTTCACTGAACTCTTCTTTTCATCTTGCTCAGAACTCTTTGTTTTGCCTTTTTCTTGTTTCCACTTCGTACAGTCTCTCTTCATGTGACCCTTCTTGCCACAATGGTAGCATTCTATGTCATCCTTTGACTTTGAGTCACGAGACTCACTTTGGTTTTGTGTCTTCTTACCCTTCTTCTCTTTAGACTGTTGTCTCCCTCGAATGACCAAAGTACTATTGCCTTTGCCTTTGTCAATGTTCTTCCTATTCACTTCCTCTGTGAGCAAGCTGCCTTCTACATTGGCACTTGTAAGACCTTCTGGCATGACATAATTACTTAACGCTGTACGAAAAGTATCCCAAGTGTCTGGCAAAGTGATTAAGAGAAACATAGCCTTCACTGAATCTGGAAAGACTATCTCCTGTGCTGTTAACTGGCTGAAAATTGTGTGAAATTCATTGAGATGATTTGACATAGCTGTCCCTTCCTTCATCTTCAAATCCACCAATTTCTTGAGCCAGTAAATCTGAGAAGCAACACTTTGTTTCTTGTACATACCACATAGATTTTGCCATACGCCATACGCTGTAGTCTCTTCTGCTACATTGAAGTAAACATTTTTTGCCAGTGTCAGCATGATTGCAGAACAAGCTAACTCGTCAAGCTCTTCCCACTCATCTTCAGCCATACCTTCTGGTCTCTCCCCTTTGAGCTTCAGTGGCTTCACTTGTTTTTTCTGCACCAAAACCTGCCAAATCTGCTTCTTCCAGAATGGAAAGTTTGTGCCATCCAGCTTCTTTATGTTGTAAAGAGTCTCACTTTGAGAAGATGCCATATCTGCCAAACTGTTTACTTCTGAGAAAAATCTGGCAAAGTTTCCCCTGTAAACTGGCCTCTGTACACAATAAACAAGCTGAACACCTCTCCTCAAGAACTGTCAGTATTTTGAAAAATTTTGACAGAGTCTCCCATGTAAACTGAGCTCTGAGAACCAAAAGATAGCTCAAAAACAATCATAAATAGCTGACCAGTGACAAATCTGAAAATCTCTGTAATATGCTGTCCTGTAAGCATACACTGTCTCCTGTCTGGGCGATCACAGAACCTGTATCTGTCTCAAGACTGAACCCTGAACAATGCCTCAATGGCCTGACGCATAAGATGCAATCTAGTGTCTACACAAAGTCATACATCCTATGGGATAAAAGTCGCCGAAGAGGATGCATGTAGAGGGGAACTCCAACAACCTAATCCACCTCACACTGGGTAACCCAGCCCCCAGTGCTCGGCTTCAAAAACCCTCACACACGACCCTCACAGATGGCTCAGCAAACTGTCCAGAACTAGCATATATCCTACAATAAACCAATCACTGTCCTATGACTGCTGTGGCGGTCTGTCTACTAGCGTGACTCACAACTAGCAGACCCACAATCACAGTACATCAATCTGCAATACATGCCAGTGGTGTCAAGCCATGGTATGGCCACACCTCCCCTGGAACCTGGCAAGCACAAGAAGTAGCAATGCATACTGCAATATATATATATATATATATATATATATATATATATATATATATATATATATATATATATATATATATATATATATATATGATGATATATATGTGTACCTGGTCTATAGATATGCTTTGAAGACGAATGAGTGATGTATGTCGATGCCGATATCGATGCCGACCAGCTCCTGCTTGCCAATCTACACAAGACGGATTTCTTCGCGGCTGAAATCTATCTTCTGCTGTAGTGCTCAGAATGAAATTCAGAGGGCATAAACGGCTTTGAAAGGGGGGTAAAACCCTAGGACACCTGGTGGAACCGCTCTCGGAACACCGAGTGTGAAATTTCAAGCTTCGGATCCAGAATTTGCCTAAAAAGTGCGCGCGCGCGATTACGCAAATACGCACTGAACTTGGCTCTGATACCAATTGAAGTCACGGAGCGGAGCGTGGATCGACTCACACACACACACACACAGATACACAGAGAGCTTACACAGTACGCAGAGAACTCTGTTTGAAGGGTTATCTCCCAAAACCTTATTATCCACACAAATATAAGTGAGTATATACAAAGAGTTAGTGATAAGTGAGTTAGGCGGGCGGCCGGCCATATCCGTATAAGAGGCCACTTGGGCTTTAATCCCACCAATGCTTCCCGATCTCCCAAAACCATTTGAGGTCCAATGTGATTGCCTCGAAGCAGTTTTGCTTCAAGAACGGCATGCCATAGCATATGAGAGCCAAAGGCTCAATACGAATGAACGAGTCTTGGGCATTTATGAAAAAGAACTTTTAGCTATTC
Source organism: Adiantum capillus-veneris (assembly GCF_014529385.1). NCBI lineage: Eukaryota > Viridiplantae > Streptophyta > Polypodiopsida > Polypodiales > Pteridaceae > Adiantum > Adiantum capillus-veneris. Next base: position 112,277,813 of record NC_140955.1, read on the forward strand.
TACATGCCCTAGACACACGGAAACACTACTTGTTGGGGACTCCATTTATTCTACGAACTGACCACCAAAGTCTCAAGTATTTCATGACGCAAACCAAGCTTCACAACAAACAAATGAGGTGGGTAAATTTTCTTTTGCAATTTAATTTCCATATTGCTCACGTTGTTGGTAAGCACAATCAAGTGGCCGATACACTTTCATGACGACCAAAAGTTAATGCGGTGTCTATAGCTACTCACAATGATCTATCTTCTATGATAGATGAGTATGCTATTGACCCTGATTTTAGAGACATATTGCCAGCCCTTGCTTTGGGGAAGAAAGAGGAACCATTCACCTTCCAGGGTGGTTATCTTCTCCACGGCAATAGGCTATGTGTTACCCATTCCCTTCGTGAGAAAGTTATGTATGAATCCTATGCTCCTCCCTATGAGGGGCATAGAGATATTCAACGTACTCTCCGAGGAGTAGAGATGTACTTCTATTGGCCTACCATGAAAGTGGACATACAAGAGTATGTTTCAAAATGTGTAGTATGCCAAAAGACCAAATATGATAGAGGGAAGCAACCTGGATTACTCCAGCCATTGCCTATCCCAAATTTAGGGGGGATCCACATTCCGAGCGAAAAAAAATGAGCAACACATTTTTTCGAGCGAAGTGTGTCAAAAACTTGATACAAAATGCATACTTGCTTAAGTTAACCATGATAACAGAACGCAATAGGTACTATAGGCAACTTGGAAAAATTCTCCACCATATTGTAAACACCAGTAAAACTGTCTTTGGCCACACTGAAAAGAGAACGATTGATGATAAAGTTCCATGATGGGCTTGGTCCGGTTCACTGGACGCAACGGGCATGTGGGGTGGTCTATGTCACACTCAAAACATGTGTTGTGTGTGTGTGTGTGTGTGTGTAGGGAGTGGGTAGGGCTACGGGTGGTGGACACGCTTGTGCACATGGAGTAGCAGGGGTAAGCAGACTTCGCGCTGAGGGACAGGGGGATGGGATGCCATGAAGATGCGCTTCTGAGAAGTTGACAGGTACAGAGATTGTGGAGCAATGCAAGGTTTATTTTTTTAATGCTAAGTATTGCACCTAGGTGGAGTTTGATGCGATAGTTGGAGTGGTCATGAGAGCTGCGTCCGAATGGGTGGTCTCAAGCTTGAATTTGAAACCATCATTTTTAAATGGTAGCTACTAGAAAGGATGGCAAGGTAGTCTTTGGAAGGAGAAGAAGAAGAAGAGTATTTTAATGTCATAGGAAACTATCCCAAGAGACCTTTAAGAAATCAATAAAACTAGGATGTGAGATTTTGAGAAAATACTAGATTAGAGGGAATCCGAGGAAGATAGGGTCAAAAGCTCTTTCTCTCTGTCAAGCCAAATATAGCTCTCTCTCTCTCTCTCTCTGCCGTTTTTTGACCTAGTACACAACAATTCACTCTTTTGATCATAACTTCTTCATTTGAATTCTGATTTAGGTGATCTATAGCCTCAATCGAAGAGCACGAAGCCCTCTATGCATTGATGTAAAGACATAATTCTTCTGAGCAATGGAAGGCTTTTCTGTAATAGCATCTTAGAACTGAAAAACTGTCAAAACATTGCGTTTTTGTTGTCGACTTAAAGGCAATGTCGGGCAAAATTGGCAAGGGTGGAAAATCCACACTCGCCATGGACAATGATGCAAAATCTCCAAGGAATTTGGATGCTAATCAAACCACATCGTCTACAACAATGGAAGCAATGATCATGGCTTATTTGATCTCATTACAAGAAACCGTCAACAAGCAAGGCGAAGAGTCTCTCTCTCTCTCTCTCTCTCTCTCTCTCTCTCTCTCTCTCTCTCTCTCTCTCTCTCTCTCTCTCTCTCTCTCTCTCTCTCTCTCTGCCGTTTTTTGACCTAGTACACAACAGTTCACTCTTTTGATCATAACTTCTTCATTTGAACTCCGATTTAGGTGATCTATAGCCTCAATCGAAGAGCACGAAGCCCTCTATGCATTGATGTAAAGACAGAATTCTTCTGAGCAATGGAAGACTTTTCTGTAATAGCATCTTAGAATTGAAAAACTGTCAAAACATTGCGTTTTTGTTGTCGACTTGAAGGCAATGTCGGGCAAAATTGGCAAGGGTGGAAAATCCACACTCGCCATGGACAATGATGCAAAATCTCCAAGGAATTTGGATGCTAATCCAACCACATCGTCTACAACAATGGAAGCAATGATCATGGCTTACTTGATCTCATTACAAGAAACCGTCAACAAGCAAGGTGAAGAGTTGCGCGCACTTGCAATGGAGAATGGTACTTCAAGAGTTCTGGTTGTGGAGAATGAGCACCTCAAGAAGGTTCTTGAAATGCAAAAAACACGGTTGGTGCATCTTGAGAATGAAGTTCAAGAATGTAAGTGCTCTCTTGTGGACATGGATGTTTTGAAAGAGCGCTTGAGCAAAGTTGAGAATGATCATGTATTGAAAGAGGAAACGATAGATACAATACGACATGATGTATGTGAGATGAGAAATGCATCCAAATCATGGGCTGATATATGTAAGAATAATGTGGTTTCTACATCTCCTATCATGCAAGCCATTGTCCAAGCAAAGAATGTAGAGAATGTGGACACTCAAGAATTGCAAGAATGGCAAAAACGCTCAAAGAACATCGTCATTCGTGGAATCAAGGAGGAAAGCATGGAAACACCGCAATCTCTTGCGGTTGCTATCGAAGAGTTTTTTGCTACACACTTTGGCATGTCTAGAATCATGGCTTACGGTGCACATCAAGTCGGAAAACAAAGAGTCCCTCGCTCGAGAGAAAGACCTATTGTATGTACCATGGCTGATGAGGTAAAGAGAAAGATCATCCTTGACAATAGTTGGATCTACCATAAAGGAACGGGTTGTAATGTATATAAGGATCGCACTTTTATGCGACAAAATGTACGTTGCAAAGCATATGAGGAAAGAACCAAGAAGGTCAAGGTGTCATCTCAAGAAGAAAAGTCACTTGAGGAGGATGCAAGTCCACCCAACAAATAGGGACACATGATCTATGAGACCAACTCACGCTTGCGAATAAGCTTTTGGAATTGTAACGGCTATCCATGGAATGTGGGAATTGGCATTGATGAGCTTACCAATGACTCTGATGTGATACTTCTTGTCGAAACATGGGAGCATGATGCGCAACGAATTCTTGGATTTGACAAATATGATGTGCATTCTTTGATGTGCACCAAAAATGCAAAGCAACGTAGAGGCCAAGGAGGCGTATCATGTATGATCAAAAAGGGTTTGAAAGATGTTTCCATTGTCAAAGAAGATAAGTATAAATGCTACTCATGGCTGAAAATCAGCCTACCCAATGGTCAAGTCATATTTGTGGTTGGTTGCTACATTCCTCACTATGACTCCAACTTTTATGCTCGCTTGGATATGGATAGAGATCATCTCTTTGTTGAACTAGAAGAAGACATTTCTCATTACAAGGACCAAGGTCAAGTCATTGTCTTTGGAGACATGAATGCTCACAAGAATACGTTACAACACGACACACAACAAGTGGACATGCCGCATGTTTCAAGAAGGATGGATGACTCATACATGTATAATCAAAGTTCTAATGATGCAAAAGAATTGGATCACTATGGAAAGTCACTTCTACATATGTACAATAGTACCGGAATGCTCATTGCAAATGGTGTATCTTTATGGGAAGGCACCAATGACTTTACATGTAGAAAGCACAATGGTGATAGTGTGATCGACTATATGTTGTTTTCGGAAGCCACTCTAGAATGCATACAAGGCTTTACACTTGGTGAATGGAATCCAGAATCGGATCATAGGATGCTATGTATTGACCTCAAGTGTGGTAAAAGACCCGAGCATGTAGCCTCCAATCATGATGTGAATCATTTGTACCTACATCTAGACTTCAAACGAGCACCTATATATGTTGATATGGTGGACCAAATGTTAAGCGTGACAGAGCATCAAGAGAACCCAACATTAGAATGCAAGTGGAAAGCTTTCAAAGAAGTAATTTGCTCTTGTGCAAGGGAATGCTTTTTGGTGAAACACATGTCTTGCAAAAGATCTAAGAAGGGTAGCACCAAGAAGAAATGGTTCAATATGGAATATAGTCAAGCCCGTAAACACTTGCTAAAGTTGGATACAAGCAAAGACAAGAAAAGTTACTTGGAACATTCACACACATACAAAGCACTTATTCAAAAAAAGAGGAGAACGTGGGAAGTCAAAAAACAACTTCTTTTAGCGCAAGAGAAAGCACATGCATGTGGTAAAAGGCAAGCGTGTTGAGAGCTTTGGTGACTTGACTCTTGAGGATATGTATATGCATTGTAAGAACCTCTATGAGCAACCCAATGTTGATAAGATGGAGTGTTGTAGCTCTCTTCCGTTTATGCCTCCCTTCTTTACCATTGAAGATGTATGTTACGCGCTTGAAAAACTTGCTACCCGCAAGGCAAGGGACCTTCAAGGTGTCAAGGCTGAGATGATTAAATGGACAAGTATAAAAACACGATATTGCATATGTGATATGTTTAACCTTGCACTTCAGCATGGCATGCCTCATGATTGGAGTGAAAATTGGATCAAACGTTTGCACAAAGGAGGAGATGTAAACAATGTGAACAACTATAGCACTATAATGGTTGGTTCTGTTATGGAATTGATATTTATTCCTTTATTGCAGCTGACAGGTGGCAAAAGCATTAGCAGATAATGTATTATGTAGAAGGGTATTACATTTTATGTATATTTGATTATTCAAGTGCTCTTTATGAGCTTTGGTCAACTATGTCCGGCCGGTCAGTTTGTACTCATTTTTGGGCATTCAAAAAATCTATAAATAAATACATGCAAGAGGGAAATGCTCACTCTTGCACAGGGGGAGATTGCACCCAGTGTCTGCGTTGCTCTTCTTATCTCTCCCCTCTTCTCTCTCAACGTGCCGGGTGTAGCACTCCTCTCTAGGAGGTGCGCCTGCACGTGCTCTCTCAATCCCTCTCGCTCTCTGTCTCTCTCTGTTCGTATTGTGCTCGAGTATGGATTTGTGCGAGTCGACAGGTATGTAGATTTAGTCGTTTATGTCTTGTTATGTGCTATTTTCCAATATGTTGCAGGGCAGCCATGCTTCCGACTAGTAGCAGGTTCTTTGATGGCAAAGTTATTTCAATGTATCATGGAGATGAAGATAAGTGAATAGGCTGAAAAGAACGGCAAACGTGCGCTAGGCCAAGCAGGTTTTTGAAAGCATCATAGCACTATTGATCACCTTGTCACTCTTTGAGTTCTTATGGAAGCGTCTCGATTGAAAGGAAAAAAGTTCTATTGTTGCTTTGTGGATTTCAAGAAAGCTTTTGACATGGTACCGCGAGGAAATCTTTGGAGACGTATGCAAAGCCTTCAAGTGCCGAGAGACTTTATGCATGCAGTCTTTCGCATCTACCAAAAAGTGATATGTCGACTACGTATGGGAGATGGAATTTTAGAATTTTTTGCAAGCACCATTGGTGTCAAACAAGGATGCCCACTTTCCCCAACCCTCTTTGGGCTACTCATTGATGAATTGAAATGCATGGTTCTTGATTTTATGCAACAAGAAGGCATAGAAGAGGTTAAGATCGAAAATGCGGTGATCATGCTTTTGCTTTATGCCGATGATGTAGTGCTCTTGGCACATACCTTAGAAGATGCACAAAAGCTTATGAGTGTCTTGGAACGTTTTGCCTACATAGCGGGCTGATCGTGAATGGATCCAAAACCAAGGTTATGCTTGTAAAGACCCTCAATGATGAAAATCCATGCATTGTATACAACAATGAGCAACTTGAAGTGGTAGATAGCTTCAAGTACCTTGGCCTTGAGGTTCCATCCAATCATAGATGGAAGGATTGTGCAATGCATCGCTTGGAAGCCGGAAAGTGGGCTTATTATCCATTTGAGAACATGTGTAATGCTGGAGACATCAAGGGTTGAGCTTTCAAAAAGTACCTCTTTGACACATTGGTGACACCGGTGCTTCTTATGGAGTGGAGGTGTGGGGTGGTAGCATTGGGAAGTCTACTTGGAAAGAGTTTGAGAATGTCCAAAAGCGTTTTCTCACCAACTTTCTCCAAGTCAAGACACAAACACTCTACATGCTCTTACTTTTTGAGTTCAAATCGCTTCCCATTGAGGTCTTGGGCATGCAAAGGTTTGTGGAGTACATGCTTAAGACACAACGTAGCCCTTTGTATCGACTTCCTAGAATCGCATATGAAGCAAGTCAAAAGGTCCAAAAGACATGCAAGAGCAAAATACTAAGTTCGGGGTGGATGCTTGACATCAAGAAATGGTTTGGAAGATGGGATGCATGTCACTTGGTCAAGGATGCGTCTATCGACTCCCAAGTTAATGAGGCCTTCTTACAATGCCAATGTATCAGGGCTTGGGAGAAATCCAGAGGTTCTCGCTTCAACCATTACACCACACACATTGCCCCAAACTACAAATATCTCTTCTTCTCCGAATGTGGTAACCGAACCCATCCCTATATCCTTGAGCCCATCCCATTGAGTGCAATCCGCACCATTGCCTCCATTCGTCTTAGCTCCCATTCTCTACGCTGCGAGACAGGACGTTGGGGCACTGGCGAGGAGTCTCATCGACTTTGCACCTTATGCCTTCATCAAGTGCGAGAGAGTGAGTACCACACACTACTTGAGTGCTCAGCTTTTGACCACATTAGGTTCTCTTTTTCCCATATATTCAGCCATGAGCTCTCCCTACATACCTTCCTCTCCCAACCACGATGTGGACTCTCTATTGCGACGCTCATTTCAGCCATTTTTGAGCATCGAGAGTCACTTATGACCTCCACTCACACCACGTGACATGTTCATTTGGTCCCATAGGTCATATTTGACCTCCGAGGACGATAATAGAACTATCAACTATCTCTCTCTCTCTCTCTCTCTCTCTCTCTCTCTCTCTCTCTCTGTCAACACTGGAATGTGCAGGTTTACCCTCGCTTGCGCAATAGCATCACTCTCTCTCTCTCTCTCTCTCTCTCTCTCTCTCTCTCTCTCTCTCTCTCTCTCTCTCTCTCTCTCTCTCTCTCTGATAAACATGCCGTGTCAGCGCAGTAGCCTGGAGTAGAGCACTGAACAAGGGGGGATTCATTCCAGCTCCCATGTCGTGGTTCATAATAGCACTTTTGATTAATAGCCTTTCGTGCATAGAGAGGATGAATGGAACTTGTCAAGGGCACTTGAGGTCTCACTCGGTTTTTTCTTTTGCTCAGTAAAGTTTGCTAGATGCATGGTAAGACTCCCAAATTCACCATGGGAAAGTATATCCATGGATTTCATCTTTGGATTGCTATTCATGGGAATACGGGAATATGGACAATAGTCGACAGCTTTAGCAAGCAAGCACACTTTATTCCTGTCAAAAAGACTATTAAGGCACACCAAATGGCAGCTCTCTTCATATCTCGTATTTTCAAGCACCATGGATTACCCACATCCATCGTGTTAGATAGAGATCCTAGAATGACCAGTAATTTCTACAAAGGTCTCTTTGGAAATCTAGGAACAAGATTGAATTTCTCTTTGGCCTATCACCCACAAACGGATGGCCGAAGTGAGATAGCCAATCTTACGATACTCGATCTACTCAAGACTTATGTTACCGAAGTAAATCAACACTCACAATGGAAAAAGTACTTACCTCTTGTAGAGTATGCCTACAATAATATTGTACATACTTCTACGGGAAAAGCACCTTTTGAGATCATTGAGGGAAGACCTAAAAGTCCCTTGCTAACTCAAAGTACATGGGAAGATCTTCACTACCGATGAATATAGCCGAGACCTAGAAGAATCTTTTCGAAAGATTAAGGAGGCTATATCCATCTATCAACAAAGGCAAAAAGTTGCTGCTGACAAGCACATAAGGGCCTTAACGTTCAAAGAAAATGATTGGGTCTTACTTAAGTTTCCCAAGGCTCGATTAAGGCAAACGACGGGCAAAAATCCTACGGGCCATCAAAACTATTATGCTAAGTTAGCAAAAAGATACTATGGTCCTTTCCAAATCTTGAAGCCCATCAATGAGACGGCTTACCAACTCAAGTTGCCCAAGCATTGGCTCATACACAATGCCTTTCATGTGAGCCTACTTAAGCCCTACAAAGGAGAGCCACCAAGTGAACCAATTATTGAAGACCCTCCCGAAGTTGAAGACCAAGAAGAGGTGCTACAACCCGAAACTATCCTTCGGCATGAAGACAAGGTACTACGACATAGTAAGATTATCCACAATATCTTATTAAGTTCAAAAATTATCCTTTTGAAGATGCTAGATGGATGCAAGGAATACAGCTTAAGGATAGTATGAACCTTGTCAATGCTTACAATGCTACATTAGAGTAAGGCACAAATGTACAATTTCTTTTAAATGACCCATGTTTTGGTCTTATAAGACTAGTTCTCTTTTTAATTTGCAAAAATTTAAATAGTATGCATGCTTAGAATCATGTTTGTGAGGACGACGTCTCTCAAACACCAAGAAGAATTTGTCACTCTACTTTGGGAGAATAAAATGGACTAAAGAGCATACATGCTTGCGGAAGCTATGTCTCCGAAGCACCAAATGGATTAGTAAGAAGGGATGTCATAGGGTAAAAAGGGATCCTCTACCCGCTAAGTAAGATTGACTAATGGCTAAGGCTTTATCTCTTCTATCTCATATCGAGGACGACTACGATTTTAAGAGAGAGGTAATGTCATAAAATCTAATATCTAACCAACCCAAATGATTTTATCATATCAAACTGATCACTTAATGTGGGAGAATAAACGGGACCAAGGGTTAATGATATAGACATGTGCTTATAGATCTCTCTCAATACGGGGCCAATGGTAAAGGAGCCCAAATGAGAGATGGTCTATCAAAGAGAAAGGATAACCAATGGAGCATAAGACCTTAGGTTTAGCTTCATTGAAGACCTCCAATAATTATTGTAAAAGTCCTTTGACCTTAGGTAAGCTAGGGCTGAGCTTGAGGTGGGAACCCGGCCCAAGCTTAAGGTGCTTGAGGTGCTTGATGACTAAGGTGCTTGAGATGATTGAGGTGCTTGATGACTGAGATCCCATTGAGATGCTTGTCATGCTTGAGATGCTAGAGTTGTACTTGAGGTGAGAACCCAATCCAAGCTTGAGGGGATTAAGGGCCAAGCTTGTGGTGAGAACTAGGCCCAAGGTTGAGTGGCTTGAGGTGTGCAAAAGTCAAGATTCAATCCCTACAAGGATGGGGCGAGCCCTACAAGAGGGGGGATGCGAGAGAACACACACACACACACACACACACACACACACACACACACACACACACACACAAGGCATGCTTGGTACAAAGAAAGAAAAAGGGACACTTGTCAGGCCCCTAGCTAGGTTACCCTCATGGTGTGCCTAAAGCCTATTGGTTGGCCTTCCAAGGGGTCCAATGATAATTTAGCACAATTAATTAATTGATTTTGTATTTATCAAGTCCTATCTCTCAAAGGGAAAAGGGGGACACTTGTTCCAAGGCTACCCTTGTTGCTTGGTATGAATCCTGCTTATGATTGGATAGGCCATTAGGAGAAATATGAACCTTGCATGGGCCTTGTAAGGAATCCTAATTTTTAGGGATTAAGGCTAATGTTGTGTGGGGTTTAGGGGGCAAGGGCATTGAAGAAGGTAGTTTTGAGTAGGCTTTTCTAGCCTTTTCTTTAGACAAATGTAGGATGTGGACCTAAAGGGTTGCTTTCTCTCTCTAGCTTTTTTAAAAGTGAAGGAAGCATAGGGGTGTGTCCACATCAGCAATTCCGTGGGTCAAAAAGAGTCAAAATTTGACTTTTTTTAAAAATTTTCATTTTTATTTGTTTTTTACTTAAAACTCCCTCCCAACATATATACATATCCAAAAATCATTTTTTGACCCATTTTTTAACCCACAAGCTTAGAAAGTCCATTTTTTCAAAAATCTTTTCCCCCAAAAAGTAATAAACATTTTGTTCTGTCATCCTCCTCCCTCCTCCCTCCTCTCTCCCTCTCCCTCTCCTCTCCCTCTCTGCCCCTACCTTCCTCCTCCTCCCCAATCTCTCCCTCCCTCCCTCCCTCCTTCTCTCCTCCCATCCTGCTCGGCCTCTCTACCCTTCCCCCTCTATCTTTTCATCATTTGCTTCCTCACGCAACAGCTTCCATGGTGCTCACGAACATCACAAATGGTTTGCTTCCACCACCACGTACTCCGCACACCAAAAACATACATATTCGCTTACCCACGGCATTTGCACCGAAGACCACTAGTGAAGGTGATCAAAGGTCATCACAGGAACGTCGCACCGCTTGTGAGACCAATGTTGACATTTGGGTGGATGGCCATTTGTACCCTTACGATCCTATAAGCCACTTCCATCCACCGTTTAATAGCCTTTCCACATTTCTTCAATTTCTTGGGAGGGGAGAAGCAGGCTTGTTAGGCTATTGCAAGCGGCTGTGTATGGGTGAAGGTGCTTCTTTGCATATGTGGATGCACGAATGTCAAGCTCTTCACCACAAGACGACGGCATTACAAGAGAGTGTTGCCTCTTCGGAGAGGGTAGTTAAAAGTCTTGAACAACAAATACAAGAAAAGGAGTCCCACATCCAGAAGCTTACCAACACCATCACATACTTGAAAGAAACACCCCTTGGTGCAAGGGAACGCAAATGCCCGTATTCATCCATTGAAACTCTTGCACATTCCGGAGGAGCACGCAAACGACGAGTTACAGCCACAAGGTGATTTGGTCTTTACTTGCATGCTGCATTCTTACTTCACACTATTTTCTAACATTTATGTTTATTTGTTGCTAGAAACTTCATCTAGGAGGCATGCGGTGGAACAAGCCAAGATAATCGAGTCAACCTTCTCACTAGTTGTCTCAATACCGAGGACGTTATTTCTATCTTACAATCACATGGAGGTAAGCGCATTAAGGATGCAGTCACCAAGGACCTTATGCGTAAATTAAGAAATGTGGTTAATGATGATGACGTTCAACAAGCTTGTGATGAGGCTCGAATCAGCACCAAAGCCTATCAGCCTATTTTTCAACTCCTAAAGGATGCCCTCAAAGAACATGGCATTGTGGAAAACCTATTTCCTGTTCCTCACAAGGTCAAGCTCGCAAAGAAGGCCACAAACGAAGATGTGTTCTCCCGCATTGGGACATACCTACACATTGAGGACACAATGCCAACTTCCCTTTATGCTTCGTGCGCAACAAAGACAAGGGTAAAAGGTAAGAAACAATCCATAAGACCTTCGAATAAGGGCTTTCCTTACACAATGTGGAACAATATTTTCGTGGATCTTAGAAGGCTTCAAGAAGCCATGCTTAGATTTTACGAGTTACCTGAAGAAGGTGACACACTTTACTTTTTTCTTTGGTATTATTCTTTTCATAGAAGCTGAAGTTTAAGGTCTTAGCACTATTTATTTTGTAGTGCTTGGCACAAAAGTCGCTTTTGTGCTGAAACTCGATGAGTGTCAAATAGTGAAAGGCCGAAGGTTAGAGAGGCTAAGTGTCACTCTAATGAACGAGGCCCTTCTGCAAACCAAGCGAAGGGATTCAGTCGAGCCATATCCCACCCTATCTTTTAGCGTGCAATCAGAGAAAGACATTTGGTGGTTGGGTGCTATTGAGGTGCCCAAAGAGACCAATGGAGTACTTTCGTGGATTTTTGAGAGAACTCCATGGATCACAGAAGTAATACACTCCCAAATTGCAGGTCAGAAGTTGGAGATTGAGGGCTTTGGTAGTTATGATGTGGAGTGGCACTTAGGTGGGGATTTGAAGACCATAAAGTGTTTGCTTGGCTGCAAACAAGGGGCTTCTTCTCTCATGCCTTGTCCATTTTGCACTCGAGGGTACAAACCTAATGGACAAAAATCACATAAGAGCACTGCAAAGGCGAGTTACATGCTTCCATGGCAAGGGCATGGAGAACAAGGGTTAGATTGTCATGATGTCGGAGATGAAGGTAGAGAATGGGAAGCGTCTATTTTGAGATGTCCCATGCTCAATGCCCCAGACCGTGATCAAAAGGACCACACTTGGAATCCAATCTTTCGATTTCCTCTATCGAATGTACATTTTTGTACATTACACGCATTCATGCGTATTTTTGATAGGCTATTGAAGCTCCACATTGACTATGCTTTCACAATGAAACCGTTGGAAAAGTCCCAGGAAGTGATCGAAAGAGTGGAGATACTCTTGAATTCCATTGGCTGTCACGGTGGAAATGTGTCTATAGTTGCTGCAAAGAACACAGGGGAGGCCCATGAAATTGCTCAACAAGTGTCAATGAGTGGACAAAAAGCTAGACACTTTTTGAAGACCGTTTCCCAAGGAAAGCCAAGTCGATATGATGCTCAAAGCAGCTCCAACCAGCAGGCAGGTAACCTTTGGGAGCTTTGGAAGGAGTTATGCAAAGCTACTACTGACAATGATTCAAATGGCGAGCTTGCAAACAAGCGCAAGCAAGTTTGGGCCCATTTTGATAAAATGGTCAAGCTTATGAGCCTTAACAGCACAACAGAAGAACAACGGCAATCATTTCAAGAAGCTTTGGCAGATTTTACCAAGGTCTTCACCCTTTCTTGGGGTGAAAATAACATCACGCATTACATGGTAAGTCATTCATGGTGTATTCATTACAAGGGATTGTTTATATTTACTAATGTGGATCGTTTGCTCATGTGAACAGCATATCTTGTTTGCGCATGGTGCATTTTTTATGCACAAGTATGGATCGCTTGAAATTTTTAGCACTCAAGGCATGGAGAAGTCCCATTATCGAGCAAGGGGAGTGTACTTCAAAAATACTCGACATGGTGGTGGAATGGTGCAATCCAATTATTTGGAGGAGATGTTCAACTGGTTTTTTAGCACAAAATTTGCTCGTAAGCTCACAATGGAGCGTGCGCGACAATCCAAGATTGCTATTGAAGTGCGCAAATGGAGTCGTCAAGAGCATAGCAACAAGTGGCAAATGTCGCAAGGTCCCACCAAGCATGCTGCATGGCGGCGATGCAGAGTGCGACAAGGATCAAAGTGGATACTGCGCGAGTCACTAAACGTGAACGCAGGGTCCAACTCTTAGCGACATGTTTATTTAAAAAATAATACTTCTTTTAAAAAAATTAGTGTGAACAGGGCCCTTTTTAAATGGGCCCTTATAAATATTGCATGCTCTCATAAATCACTCATTTCTTAAGAACAGGTGAGCTCTTACCAACGAAATGGCGCGCACCAAACAAACCGCGAAAGAGCATCCGCCTGCCAACAAAAACACCCTACAAGGATGTGAGAAGCCGTCATGGCTTAAAGGCACAAGAAAACGGCCACGAACACCTGGCCGTTCCAGGAACTCTTCTGGTAGTGGGCATGGTGGTAGGGCACGAGAGTCATGAAGGACTGTTGAATCTCCACCTCCTCAAGATATAACACCTAGAAAGAGAATGAAGCAACGTGCCCAGCGCTGGATAGAAGCAGAGGGCCAGCAAACATCAGAGTCCGATAGGGAGCAGCCGTCGCGTCCCCAATCACAAGCAGGACCATCCGGGACTCGGGTGGTCAATACAGACACCGAATCAGAGAGTGAGCCACCATGGCTGCGAGAAAAAATACCGCGCACACACCGGGTGGCCGTTGGGGGCCGGGAAGACATTGCCTCAAGGCAAGGGAGCTCTCCCCACACGACAAGATCGGCAACCAAGGGAAGAGGAAGAATCAGAAGAGGCTGCAGAACAGCCCCTAAGCATGTAAACAGACGCAAGTCTAAGTTTTTCAAGAAGCCTTCATGCCGCCCGCCAACAAATGTGCAAGTGCCCCCAAGACAATCGTAGCGGCGCCAAAAAATAGCAAGGGCATTTGCAGAAATCCGCCACTACCAGAAGACGACGGAGCTCTTGATTCGACGCGCCCCCTTTGCTCGCACTGTGAAGGAAGTGCTTCAAAGCTATGGAAATCAGTATAGAATGCAAGCAATAGCGCTAGAGGCTATTCAAGAAGCTGCAGAGGCCCACATCATTTCAGTGTTGGAAGATACCAACCTATGTGCCATTCATGCAAAGTGAGTGACAATACAGCCAAAAGATATGTAGCTTGCACGACGATTGCGAAGAGACTTCGAGCATTAGCCGAAGTTACCCCTCTTTTTGTATTGCACACCCTTAACTTTGTAATGATTTGACTTTCCAATGACAATATGATCAACAGTTGTGTCTACTCTATCTATTATCTTTGTAATTTCAAGTTCTGTATGTAATTGTAGTCAATTTCAGTAAATTTGTGCATTTTAAGTACCCTTAGGGGTAGATAAGCCTACAAGGGGCAGAAAAAGGCTTGGCCACAAGGGCGCGCAAATGGCCCATCCAAAACTGATGGATGGGCCATTTGCGCGCCCTTGTGGCCAGGCCTTTTTCTGCCCCTTGTAAGCTTATCTACCCCCAAGGGTACTTAAAATAACCAAATTTACTAAAACCTATTGGTTTTGCATCAATATTTTATATGGATCCTTATGGACACCTTTTTTTGGTCATTTCAAGCTTTGAATTCCTTATAGGATATCAAAACAAATAACATATTGTGAAACCAAGTGTCCAATGTAATTTGACTTTTTGGTGCAAGGGTGTAGTAGGTAGAGCTAAAGCAAGTGATAGTTTGCTGGAAACTTCATTTCATAATTGATTTGAGCTTTTCTAGTGTCCTTGAGTGTGAACATATACTGGAATTGCCATAAAAAGGTTGCATTTAAATGAATGATGCAAAACCAATCCATTGCAATAAATTTGTGCTTTTTAAGTACCCTAGGGGGTAGATTGGCCTATAAGGGGCAAAAAAATGCCTGGCCACAAGGGCGCGCAAATGGCCCATCCAAAACTGATGGATGGGCCATTTGCGCGCCCTTTTGGCCAGGCATTTTTTGCCCCTTATAGGCTAATCTAACCCCCTAGGGTACTTAAAAATCACAATTATACTCAAATTGACTGCAATTACATACCTTGAAATAACAAAGTCAAAAAACAATTCATATCACCAATTGAAACAATTTTCAAGATTGACAAATCAGATTGAAAAGAATTTGCAATATAGAGAGACAATTTCAAATATTTTTTATTCCTTCTAGCGCGGTGATTTTACATCATGTATATGAGGAGTTCAGAATTTTTTTGACCATTTCTTGGCGCCTATTTTGCGCGTAAGGCAACTCCCCAGTCAAGAGGGACTACGCTATGGCATTTGGGTCAGTTGAGCCAATGGAAGCATGTATCCCTATCTGGGCAAGCACTTTACCACGAAAGCCAGTGCCAAACGCTGTGCATACAAGGGATCTACGCACTAGGAACACTTGATGCGCAGTTTGAGCAATGGTACTCAAACACAAAAACTTGATCAAAGCTTTTAACGACCAAGTCATAAAATGGGCTTGGGGAGTAAATTCATTATGGAAAATGGCCACATCGCCAGGGGGGAGTTGTCCGAGGTAATGCGCAAGGGAAGCTTGAGGTCCAAAGCCCGTCCGCTTGCCACCCGTCCTTGCAGCAAAATCACCAACCTCCACAACATCTTGTCATAAACCGATGAAGGTTGAGAAAACAGACAACGAAGGATAAAATAGTAACATGAAAATTAGGATACAGTTTACCTCCTGCTCCTTGTCATCCTCCTCCCTGTTGCCCTTTGCATCCAAGTCAATGGTCCCATGCACCACAGATACAAGCTTTGGATCATCAGATGGGAGGTTGCATAATGGCATAGGCATCCTAGCAGCCTCAACCTTGGCTTGCGTGGCTTGGAAATCTTCATCAACCACGTGCAACTGCTCTGCTGCTAGGACCTCCACACATACAACTGCAATAGTGTTAGCAACAGAGTCCCCATCTAGCAAGAGCTTGCTTTCTAGGGCATCTGGCGTATTGTCTAAGGGACATTTGCTACTGTTGCATAGCACGCTCAAGCATTCATCCATGCGCAGGCCAAATGCTTTTTCCAGATCATGCAGGAACATAAACTCCTCCCCATCCACTAACACTGAGGAGAAGCGAATAATTTCTACCTCTGGGATAGCCACATCCGTCAGTGGTAGTGGCACTGGAGTGTCACTAGGGCTAGTCGCAACTATGGATTTCTCAACTACTTCCTCAAGACCCCTAGGGTACTCGAGCTGGTGTGCTTTTTTTTCCGCTGCAGGGTTCATGGGGATAACCTGCTGCTCCTTGGTGTCCTTGATAAAGGACCCAACTTGAAGGTGTGGTAAGCCGAGCTCCTCCAAATCAGGTTCCTCGCTCACCAAGAAGATAAATGTTGCGAGCCGAGAAAGGTACTCCACCCCCAACTTGCGCTTCTTGAGCGCTGACACCCCAGGGGCTTGCTCGTCCAAGTAATGGCGTGCATTGGTTGCAATTTCTTGGAATCGTTGCAACCGCTTGGCGAATGGGTGATCACCTTTGTGTATATAGCGCAAAAGATCGCAAGGCACCCAGATCCCTGCATGTGGGGGGATAGATACAGAATATTTTATGATGTGCTCCTCCATGAACGCAGAAATCTCCTCAAATGCATCCATGTGAAGGGCAACTATGGCGTCGAGGTCAGGGAGACGAGTAAAAAAGGTGTGGAGGTCCACCTTCCCTTTGTATTTGGTGTCCTCGAGGAAGAGGATGAAGCGAGACAAAGGGGTGGATGTGGGTACAGATGCAAAGGCTGTGGCAGCATCCATGTTTAGCCTGGGGTGTGGATAGAGAGTGGAGGAGCTCAGGAG
This sequence comes from Adiantum capillus-veneris, assembly GCF_014529385.1. Taxonomy (NCBI): domain Eukaryota; kingdom Viridiplantae; phylum Streptophyta; class Polypodiopsida; order Polypodiales; family Pteridaceae; genus Adiantum; species Adiantum capillus-veneris. Next base: position 112,294,697 of record NC_140955.1, read on the forward strand.
TTGCAAAAGTGAAAATAGTGAATGAGTTAGGTGGCCCCCCTTTTATAATGTACCCTTTTTTTAAGACATTAAAAAAAAAGGCACTTTCACCAAAAAATGATTTCTCATCCCAATGCAAAAAATTATATTCAAAGGCATGATTTGCCGAAGCAAATCATGTTGATTACAGTGGGGATCAATATGAAAATTGCAAGAGTTACAAAGTTATAAGATCGATAGCATAGTTCCATCTATCCCCCAGTCCTCCTCGACCTTCAATTTGTCTTCCATTCTCTTCCCAATCTGTGGACATTCATTACAATAAGCATCTAATGATCGACAAACCATGATGTATTGAAAATGTGGTGGAAGGATTCTCGCCTTGTGACCTTGTAAACGAAATTGTTCTTGTTGAAGGGCCTCAAAACCCATAATAACCAAATGTTCTCGAACATTGTTACTGAGAGTCCAATGCTTGTTCACTTGGACTACCTCCAAAGCATCGTTGGGCATCTTCACTGCAATGTCAAAGCTTGCAATAGCGCCGTCTACACTCTGTAAGGGAGTCCACACTCCAAGCTTGCACATCCAACGATCATAGTGAAATCGTATGTACAAGGAGGTGCGGGATTTCAAATAGCGCATTCCAATACCTGAAGCTCCAACCTTACAACGGCACCGGTCCCCGTTGTGCATGCCCTCCACAAAACCCCAGCCCTCTTCTAAAAGCCTTCCTAATTCCTCGTAATGCCAATCTTTACATACAAGCATTGTGGTAGTCTCCACAAATCCAAACTCTTTAAAAATGTGCATAAAACAATGAATAGGCAAACACCAGCTCAAGCCCACAGACCTAGAAGCTTTAGAGTATTTCAAAGAGTTTTGGACATCCATTATCATCTTTTGCTTGAAAGATGCTATCGACCACAAATCTGGGACCGGCCACTCCATACTTAATAAGGAAGTTACTTTGATGGGTTCAAGAGTTTCAAATGCTTGTGTAGAAGTAGGGACAATATAGGAGTGAGAATAGAAGAAAATCCTTCTTTGAACCAGTTTGGTTGGGCAAAGATGCGGGAACATTATTGCTCCAATATCCGCATGTATAGCATTGAATGTGCCGGAGAGACTATGTAGTGGCTGCTCCTCCACCAACGTGGATGGAAATATGACTATAAATGTATGACAAATGTTAAGTATGAATCCATAATAACATTACACTGTGATTTCACACCTAGCTTTGTATTCTCAAAACATGTACTTACAATGTGTTGGAAATCGAGGTGGTTGTTGCAAGTGCATGGTTGACATTGAGAAAACATGTTGCACAATGGCTATGGTCCCCTTGTCTTTGCAGTTCTTGAAGCCAAGGAGCTTTCCTTTCCAATGAAGATCCAAGTTTGCACGATTCCGCACACGATGAGGGCCAACAGCAGATGGTTACATGTATACCCAAGCACCTTTGGTGAACTCTTGTGGCACCCACTCATCATCTACACCTCTAGTGTTGTGGCATGCAAGTGCTGTGACCTCATTCTTTGGTCGCCTTTGCGAAGTAGAGTTAGCCATGGTTGAGCAAAGCAAACTAGGAGGAGGAGTAGAACCTTGCTTGTTGCTACAATGTAGGTGTGATAAAGTGATATGAGAAAATGGTCAACCCTTGTGGCAATGGGAGGAGAAGGTGGACAACCCTTGCTTGGTGTGGCACTGGGAGGAGAAGGTGGATAAGCCTTGCTTGGTGTGGCAATGGAAGGTGGTAGGGGAGGAGAGAGGAGCTTCCTTGCTGCAGCAATGGAGATGGTGTAAAGAGAGAGAGTGTTGGAGTAGAGGATGAGTGTGATGGTTGCAACCAAGGAGGGGTTGGAAAAGGGGTTCTAGAGAGAGAAAATCCCTTTTTGCCTAATAACTAATTTTGGGGGAGCTCTGGATAGCAAAAAAATATTTTTTAAAATTTTTAAAAAAATTTTGAATTTTAGGGTTTTTGGATGCACGTTTTGACTTTTTGAGATCAAAAAATGCTTTTTTGACCATAAAATAGTTTTAGGGGGGTTTTCAGAAGATGAAATTTGAGTTTTGAAATTTTTGAAAAATTTTAAATTTTTGGGATTTTTTCAAAACCGGATCAAAAAGGAGGGAAGTTGGAGGTTCCATATGGCCCACCCCCCCCCTACCCCCCCCACCCCACCTTCTCACTAGGTAAGAGCCCATTTAAAAAGTGTAAGACTACTTTGTCCCCCTACATTTTTGAGGGCATAGAGTGTGTCCACCACCCTCTTCTCATTGGCTGGCCTCTAATTAACCTTAATCCCAAAGGGCCCCTAGAGGAATGCAGCCTTAGGTATATCGGCAAGCCGAATACGGACTTGGTGATATCTTGACCGCAAGTCGATTTTCGTAAAAATGCGAGCATGAGTTAGCTTATCAAATAACTCATCGACCCTTGGCAATGGGTATTTGTTCTTAGCTGTAACCATTTTTAAACCCCGGTAGTCTACGCACATGCGCATACTGCCGTCCTTTTTCACCAAAAGGATAGGCGAAGCCCATGGTGAAGAACTAGGTTGTATAAACCCTCTGCTAAGGTAGTCAGCAAGCTGACGTTCCACCTCAGCAGCCTCTGAGTAACTCATACGATAACTGGTTTACAGCCTACAACCACGTCAATTCCATGTTGCACTGAGCGTGTCGGCGGTAAACTTGATGGCAAATCATTAGGAAAGACATCTTGAAATTCCTTTAACAATTTTTGTAGCTGATTAGCAACGTTTGCTTGTATAGAATTAGAAATTGGTGGAATAGAGGAGAGAGAAGCATGCGGCGTTGAGGAATCTTCAACAGACTCAATGTTAGAAAGAAAATGAGACAGTGAGTAACACAAGAAAACCTGTTCTATTTCATTATCAGAAACGAGCTGCATAAGCTCAGCAGTACAAATCAGTGATGGTATATCCTTTTCTCCTAACAACAACAGATGTGTGCCATGGGAATCGAACATCAAATTGTTGTGCTCATAGCTACGCATCAGTGATGGTCCTAGGCTATGCAACCACTCCCTACCAAGAACCACATCAGCCCTTTCCATGTTCATAATTTGAAAATCCAAACAAGTAGAGTACCCTTGTACTTCCAATGGAACAGCTCGGCATTGAGTATCCCATATTTCACTATCATGTCCATTCATCATTGCTACCTTGCAGTGGTGGGTACTCGGAGTTTGAGGCAGTTTGAGATTTTTCACCAATCCATAATTGATGAAAGTGTACGTAGCACCGTCATCTACAAAGATGCGCACCTTGTGCCCTTGCAGATATCCGTGCATATGTACTAACTCATGTGGTCCTAATGTTTTGTTAACCCTCACACACATTCCTATCACCTACGACGGACATTGTATTACTTATTTGGTACAGTCAGGTACCGGGATTGTCGGTCCAATAGGAAAAGGGTAAGAGTGATCGCCGATGAGAGGCGCACTCTAACTGGAACATTCAAGGGATTAGTTGGCTAAGAATGGACGCCCAAGTGTGAATGGGGTGAGCTCATATAAAAGTCAACTAAACCTAAAATTCACTCATTCTCTCATTTGTGCAATTGAAGAGTGCTCTTGCTCCATCTCCATCTTCTTCTTCTTCATCTCCTTGTGTGTGTGTGTGTGTGTATGTGTGAGAGAGAGAGAGAGAGAGAGAGAGAGAGAGAGAGAGAGTGCGATCGAGCATTGTGGCGGCATGATGGTGGTGAGGTGGTTGAGCGCGGCGTAGCGGCATCTTCCTCTTCTTCACGGCGAGGAATCCTCCACGAAGCAAGCGTAGAGCAGTGAGTGACACAACATCGTCATCTTTAAGCTTACTAGTTTAGGCTTTGTTGGACAGATACGCCGCGACGGACGTCAGCACAGCGAGAACTCACCTAACATATAATGTCAGCTAAGGACGAAGCTCGACCCACAGGCATGTGGAAGCAAGCATAAGGTGTCAACCTACACTCGACCGACTCCTAACTAATTCCTACAGAGGTCTCTACCAATTGTCTAAGTCACAGCATTCAAGAGTGCATGAGAGGAAACTTCCTACAATGCTTTCTAGAGCCGAACACCCATCAAACAATCTCGAAACACCATAGAACTTGAAGGAGACCCTACTAACACCAATAGGTCGCTCTCCCTAAGGTCTATGAACCAAAATTTCAACCCAAAACACCCGGTGCAAAATCACGTAGAATGTCTGGCTGAAATCTGCAGGTCTTTGTTTCCAAAATCTAAAGTGACTAATATGTAGTTCTACTTAATGTGAACGCGTGGATATGCTGCAATGCAAAATCGGACAATGTATGCTCACCCAAACACCAAATGAAGCTCGTAGAAGGAGCTCGCAAAACCGAACCGTACGCGCGCAATGTAGGTATCGACGCGTAGCTCTCATCGGGGGCAACACGCTGCACTTCTTAGCACTCGATTCTGACCACCGGTGCACACGTAGCATCAAGATGAAGCTCACACTCTCTCTCGTACACATTACGCTCACTCACAGACTTCAAAACTTGTTTTTAAAAATGACAAAAGGTTTTTCATTAAGGTCAAAAAGTGGTATATATACCTTACAATTCTCAAACCCTAAAGTTCCAAAATCAACTATCTACTCAATCTAACTTATCAAAATTGGGATACAATCTGGAAACTTCTGTAAGTCTCAATATTTAAAAGGTGAAAAATCAAGTTTTCCTCAATGAATGAATAATTACAAAAATAATAATCTTCCGAGTAGTTAGTTGTCGTGGGGTGTGTCCAGCTTCTAACACTCCCCCCCTCCTTGCCAATGTCGTCCCCAACATGGCCGCTGATCTGCTTCTTCATCGTATCGTTTCTTGCATCTTTAGCAGTGATTCGTATCTTGCATGCAGGTTCATCGTTGTCGGGCCAAAAATGTCAGTGTTTATTGTGAAGAAGCCTGTGTAGAACACTTCTTCAATAGCCTGGAGGTGATAGGATGGTAGAAACATTATCCTCTGATACATTACATGTATCACCTCCTTGGAAGGCTGGCCAGACAGATCATAAGCGCACCTGTAAGTATCTTGGAAGAAAAAGATGATGTCGGTCACCTGGCCTGGCTTGAAAGTCTCAAACACTGCTAAGAGGGTTTTGCAAATTTTCTTCATCATAATGCAGGTAAGGTCAGGTGAGCCAGTGAACAACTTGATGGCGCCCGTTAGGTTTTTCACCATGTATTGGACACTTATTCTCTCACCTGCCTTCAAGCCCGACAGCTTAGGGTAGTTCAGCCAAGTGGGTTGGCTCCTTTGCAAGATTTCCTACGCTTTGCACGTCCTAATCCTTGGTAGAGGACCAAAGCTGAGGTTGTCTCTGATATTTTTCGGTGCCTCTACCAAGTGGATTAGGTATTGTGGGTACTTTGTGAGCCAGGCTTTCCTCAGAGATAGTCTTCTCTTTCTTCACACATGAGATTGTGTGAGTGTGTGTGTGATAATGCCTTGCAAAAAGCAGCCCCCTCTCTCTCTTGGGCGAGCCCTCTTGCTATTTGCTCTTGCTGAGCCCTCATTGGCTCTCCCCAGGTCAAGCCAATGATTATTAAGCAGTATAAGTGATAGCCTTCTGACATGTGTCCCCCTTTCCCCTTTTGTGAGAGCTTTTGGTTATTAAATAATTAAACTAAACTCTCATTGGACCCCTTTGCCTCCTGGCCAATAGGAATCAGGCAAGCCATTGGGCTCCTGAATGCTCATTGGACCCCTTGTGAGACTGCCCAATAGTCTTCTAGGAGACTTAATTCTCATTGGTTTCTTTTATTAAATGTTTTTAAATTAATTAAACTAGATTTACTCTAGCTTAATTCTCATTGGTCCACCTCCAAGGCCATCCAGTAGGAATTGGGCACACCTTGTGGGATCTCGGCTAGGGAGCTGACATGTGTCCCTAATTCCCTTTGTGTAAAGGGAGCCTCTGTGTGTGTGTGTGTGTGACTTTCTCTCTCATCCCCTACCTTTAGGGCTCGCCCCCTCATGTGTAGGGATGTGTATTGACTTTGGAGAGCACACAAAGCATCCAATTGCCCCTAAGCTTTAACTCTTTGGACACAACCTTTGAATTTTGGAACCTTAGCATTTTGGAAGTCTTAATGGGCTGAACCTTAGGGTCTTTTTAGCCCATTGTTGCACATGGCTCTTTTGCAGATGCCCCCCCCTTTGGATCCCTATTTTCCCTCCTTTGGATCCCGACTGTGGCCGGTCTGCTAGCTTAACCAATATTCTAGCTTTTTCTCCCCTGGCACTTCCCCACATTAAACGATCAGTTTAATATGAGAAAATCATTTAGGAGAATTAGATATTGATTATTATGACAGGTGAAATTATGGAGACCAAAATGACCACTAAGAGAGAAACCAACAAGGAAGATCTTCATGAGCCACAATGGCTAGGATCCAAGAAGAAGATAGGAACTTATCCAAACCCTACAGAGGAGATTGAGCGAGTCAAGCAATTAACGAGTTTGGTAGAAGATACCCAACGAGATCTAGAACCAGCACCCAGGCAGATCCAGATTACAGACACCATGTTCCCTATGCAACAACAACCTCACCAAGTCCATAGACCCTTAGCCATACCTAGTGTCATCCAAGAAGAAAGTGACTTAAAGTCATGGGAAAGTGGGCGTACTCACTTCTTGATGGAAAGAATGTTTACAGAGGGACTACTTGATCCTATTGAAGAAATGGAGATCCCATCTTTCCCACGTCAAGGGACTGAAGTCCAAAAGGTGCGGTTAAACATTGCCAAATTGATGGATTTCATGTCTTCAGAAGTTAGAACCACCATCATGTCCAAACTATATAAAGACCCTGAGCTAGTCTCAGGTCTTCGAGCCTTCCTCAATGGAGAACTGAAGTTTGGGCTACCACAATTTTCACAGATGGATGGAGCTGGGGAGATGCCAATAGAGGAGGAACACTTAGATCCACAACCCAACATAGATGAGAACCTTGTTATAGAAATACCTGTTAACAAGTTGGGACAATACTTTGAGGGTGATGAATCCAATGCGACCATACCAATCACTACTAAGGGATTAACTATGAAGGGAATCCTTGATGGTGGCGCTAAGGTTAGCATTGTGACTAAAAATTACTGGGAAACTATGGGAAGACCTCACCTTGAGACCACAACCATAGTAGTGAAGATGGCCAATGGGTCTATTGTTAAACCTATTGGGATGCTAGAAGATCTCAAGATCAAGGTCTTTGGACATAAAATAAGGATTACCTTCATTGTTATGGATTTCTCCAATCACACTATGGCATCGAAGATGATCTTAGGACGTCCTTTCATGAGGGAAGCAAAATGGTGCATGACAAGTCTAAAAACCATGTCTACTTGCAGTTCCAAGATTCTATCATTCGAGTGGATCTTGTGATGGGTCGAGTACATCCTCTAGGAAATAGGTTTATAATTCATTACAGATCTAACACCACAGTTCACTCGGCCCCATTGCAGTATTGTTACACGTGTGAAACGGACACTGATGTTGGGGAAGATTCTCCTTATATGTATGTACTACCTGGGATGAATGAGTCGGACAATGTGGATTGGATCCACCTAGCAGCAACCATAGACACTTGGGGAAATAGGGGGACGACCTGGGTAACACCTGAGAGGGATGAAATGCCCGTACCCTTAAATATTCTAGAGGCAATGCATATAGCTTTTGACAAGACTCATCCTCATATAACAAAGAAAACATACAAGTGGGTCCCTAAAGCTTCTTTAGCGACCATAGCTAGTGCTAAAAAACAAAAGCCTTGTAAGAAATGTCCCACTCACCCTAAGAAAAGTAAGAAAACGTTGTGGTGGATTCCTAAACGACTATTGGAAGCCCAAGGCTACTATCAAGAAAATGATCAATTCAAGGTGCCAAAACGTAGATTGTGTTCTTACTTGTCACCTAACCCATATGAGCCCAATCCCGTAGCTCCAAAAAAAATCAACAATCACGAAAAGAAAAAAATCACAGAATGCTACACACCCTCTCTAGAGCTAGTTTGGGTACCGAGAGAACGATTTGTTCCACCTAGCTCAGGAAGGGGGGAGACCCATGAAGCTTCTAGCTCCTCATGTAATGCATCTATAGAGGTAAAAGCTTCTCCATAGTCTCCACCTACAATAGTGGACCTCCATAAAGCTACAAAGGAATCCACACCTCCCAGTGTTCAAGAATCACCTAATGAACCACTTCAAGTTCGATCCTGGGAGAGTACCTTACCACCCTTGCTGATGCATGCAATAGAGACTATAAAGTTTTGAGTATTGCAAGGAGTTAATGAGGGGCATGTTGGTGGGGGCAGGGTGGGGCCAAGTGGATGCAAAGTAGCACAGGGTAATAGCGGCATCAAGTGAGGGATTTTGGCATTACAAGTGATGCAACTGTTGGCTTTATGGTTGTGCGCATATGTCGCACGTGTCAATGCAAGGGACTTGCCGATACACCGCGTGCGAGCCACAAATGGCTCCAAGCACACGACAAGCCTAAACTAGTAAGCTCAAAGATGATGATGGTGTGTCACTCACCGCTCTACGCTTGCTTCGTGGAGGATTCCTCGCCACGAAGAAGAGGGAGACGCCGCTACACCACGCTCAACCGCCTCGTCGCAGTCGTGCCACCGCAATGCTCGATCACACACACACACACTCTCTCTCTCTCTCACACACACACACACCCAAGGAGATGAAGAAGAAGAAGATGGAGATGGAGCAAGAGCCCTCTTCAATTGCACAAATGAGAGAATGAGTGAATTTTAGGTTTAGCTGACTTTTATATGAGCTCACCCCATTCACACTTGGGCGCCCACACTTAGCCAATCGTACCCAAACGTTAGACGTTCCAGTTTTAGAGTGCACCTCTCATCGGCGATCACTCTTACCCTTTTCCTATTGGATCGACGAGCCCGGTACCTGACTCTATCAAATAAATAATACGACGTCCGTTGTATGTGATAGGAATGTGCGTGAGGGTTAACATGCCCCCCTTCCTGATGTAGATTCCGTCCTCGGAAGCTATTGAGTTGAAGCTCGTTCATCGAGGTGGAAGAGCATCTAGGATGAATGTCCTTAGCCTCCTTCAGTCATTGCAAAATCAAACAACATTGGCACAATAATTGCATTCTAATAAGCAATTAAAAAGCATATGCAATTTTAGGCAGACAATTTGATTGGTACCAAATTTTAAACCTTTTGTCAGCAATAAACATTAAACTGCAATATAATCAAACGCATAAACAATTGTAAAGGTAAAAAACTAAACAAGTATGGGGTCGCTAATGTAACGGTCGAAAGGCACTAAAGATCGACTATTAATACCATGGGTAAGCTTCTTATTTTTCTCTGGTCAATTAAGTTGTTTTATCGCAAGAGCCAAGTATTTCATGTTCGAGGGCTGACTAGAGGCTATACCTAGAAGACCTTGTAGTTAAGCTACAATAAAAGGAATTTCTCATAAAATCATTGCCTGACTGATTACCTTTTCTTTGACCCCCCAAAGTCTTTTCACAGTGATTCAATTTTGATGTGTGTGCTTGTTTTGTATGCCTTGGGTTTTTTGCTTTTCAAGGAAAAGCGCCCACACTGGGAACCTCTAGGGCTCTAGTACCATAGGCGATACATGTGAGTGAAGTACCAAATCAAGCTGAGATTTCTCTTCTAGTTTAAGATTTTACATTGTGGCACTTTGATTTTTTGTTTGTTCGTTTTCAGCATTTTAATTTTGTAACTTTGGGGGGTCATATGACACTGTTACACCTCCCAAGGCTCATCACACTAGTAAAGTCCCTTTATAATACTTAATCTAAAGGTCAATAGGGATTAAGCCCACTAGAAATCCCTAGTACATTTCACACAATGCTGCCTAAATCGGATTAAGAACCTAAGTAACCATTGATTATTAGGAAGGCATTCCCCATGGTATTAAGAGAAGATCTCTAACGCCTAGCTTGGTCAAACTAGCTTAGTCGGACTGCTTAATTTTTAAACCTAGACAAGTGATTATGACAAAAAATTACATTGAATTAAATGTTTGATACTAAGCAAATGCCATGAATATTATGCTACCAATCACAATCAAAGCAGACAAACATGGATGCAAAAAAGATAAGGGGCAATGCTAATGGACAAGAAACACCTGTTTGTGTTGATGGTCGTGCTTGATTTGAAGTGTGAACGAGAGAAAGATCCCATGAAGGTCCAAATCCTAACCACAGCAACAGATTCCTGTACACACTAGGAAACACAAAGAATACCTCTAGGAGGCACATCAGTGGGAAAAGGTACCAACACTTATTGAACACAACAAAAAACATAAGGAACCCTAACCTAATTATTTGCACTCCCCCTAGAGAGTCAAGGGAATAGGATATTGTAGATATTGGGGGGAAACCCTAAGGCTAAACCCCTATCCTCGTCGTCGAGATAAACAAAGTCATCATCCATGAGACCATATGTGCCATCCGTGTAGTCATGTAAATCTTCTTCTTCATCATAGGTACCCATGTTTACTAAGAAGGTCACTAGACGCCTATAGTCATCTTGGTCAAAAGGGTAGGCTTGTGCAATGGGAGATACACTCTCTACTAAATATGGATCAGTTGTGGTCAAGAGACGTATCAGCCATTCTAACTCCTCGAAATTCCTCTCATAGGCTAGCGTACCTACCAAATCCCATTCACAGGCAAGCACCGGAAAGACCATGTGAAACATTTGTGAAAATTAATGAGGGTACCTCTCACCCAAGGCAGGAGTGGATGACTCTAGCATACTAGCCATATCTGTACACGCAAATAGATGATGGTTAGAGTGCAAATATTACAAGGGTCGTGTTCTTGTGTATAATGTGTTTTTATGATTTTGTGCTATCTCTTACTCTTTTACTTTTTTATCTTGTTTTTGTGAGTGTAACGATTTATATATACATTCCCTAAGATTGGAGAGCTCAAGTCTTCCTGTACATCTTGACATCCGCAACAACATCACCCTTCTCTGCACTCAGCTTTGCATTCACATCCAAGGGAATAGAAATTGGCTTACAATCAGCCATACCATACTTTGACAACATGTCCAAAGCATATTGTCTCTGTGACAGCCATACACCCTCTGGAGTCCTGATCACCTCAATGCCAAGAAAGTAACGCAACTCGCCCAAATCTTTCATTTCAAACTCCTGTTTGAGAAGACCCTTCACATGGTCAATCTCCATAGCATTGTCACCCACAATAATAAGGTCATCTACATATATGGTAATGACCACAATCCCCACATCACTCTCATGTACATAGAGTGAATGATCAGCATGAGCTCTCCTAAACCCAATACTGACAAGATACTTGGCAATCCTGTCATACCATGCTCTAGAGCCCTGCTTCAAACCATGCAAAGCTTTGAGAAGTCTGCATACATAATCTGGGTAACCTGGATCGACATAACCAGGTGGCTGATCCATATACACTTCCTCTTGCAACTCACCATTCAAGAAGGCATTCTTTACATCCATTTGATGCATTATTAATCCATCCTCTAGATGCATCCACTGCTATGACAGCTCTCACAGTCGTCATCTTTGCCACTGGAGCAAAGGTCTCCTCATAGTCTATGCCATACGTCTGTGCATAACGCTTTGCGACCAGCCTTGCCTTGTGATGCTCAATGTTACCATCAACCTTATGCTTGGTTTTATACACCCATTTATAGCCAATAGCTTTCTTGCCACTTGGCAATGGCACCAACTCCCATGTGTCGTTTGCTTTCAATGTAGCCATCTCTTCATTCATTGCATCATCCCAATGCACATTTCCAACTGCATCCTCAAAACATGTGGGCTCCACATCCTGTATCACCTTAGCCATGTAGGCTTGGTGATGCGCTAGATACCCATCATAAGTCAATTTTTGAACTCGATTTCTGACTCTGTTAGATCTGCGTGGTCCTGGGTCACTCCTTTGCCCTCTAATATCTTCTTGTACTTTCCTTACACCAGGTGTCCTGACAGCCGGAATTCTAAATTCCTCATCAAGACTTTGTTCAGAACCATCTGAATCCATGTCTACATGTGAAAACCCTGATGATGCATCAGCCATAAAGGGAGGTTCATCTACCTTTTCCTTTCCTTTTCGTGATACATTCCCTGTACCTGCTAGTGGAGTAACCTGCGTACGTAGTCTACCATTCCATGGCTTCTCAACGGAGCCACGAGAAGAGGACTCTTGTGGTCTACTCAAAACCTATGACTGTGGCCTCACATTTGTACAACCACATCATCTTTTACATCAGCCCCAATAGTGCCATGTGCAATACTGTACCAGCTGCTCATCTCATCAAAGACTACATCTCTACTCACTCGTAATTCTCGTGTAGTAGGATTGTAGCACCTGTACCCCTTTTGTTCAAGGGAATATCCCACAAGAATACATTTCTCTGCTTTAAGATCCAATTTCCTACGCAACTCATCTGGTACATGCACGTAAGCTATGCAGCCAAACACTTTCAAGTGTGCCAAATCAGGCTTTGTACCTGTAAACTTTTCCTCAGGTGTTACATCATGCACCGCAGCTGTAGGTGTCCTGTTCATAATGTACACATCTATATTTACAGCTTCAGCCCAGAAATGATGAGGCATGTTCTTCTCATTCATCAATGCACGTGCAACCTCTGCAATGTGCCTGTTTTTCCTTTCTGCGACCCCATTCTGCTGTGGAGTATATCTGCATGTAAACTGCCTGCGTATACCATGCATTCGCAGAAAATATGAAAAATCATTGGAGAAGTACTCTCCCCCTGCATCTGACCTCAATGTCTTTATTTGCATATATGTCTCCTTCTCAATCATGACTTTGAAGTCCTGAAAGTGACCAAACACTTCACTTTTGTTACGCATGAAGTAGACCCATACTTTTCTTGTATGGTCATCAATGAAAGAGACATAATACCTGCAACCATGTATACTTGCAGTATCGGTTGGACCCCAAACATCTGTGTGCACCACCTCAAGTGGATTTTTACATACATTGTGCTCATGTGGAAATGAGTCCTTTGACTGTTTTCCAAACTGGCATGCTGCACACACTTTATGCATACCATCCACCTTGAATTTGGGCAAACCTTTTACAATCTGTTTTGATTGCATGCCCTGCAATCTTTGCTCATTGACATGGCCAATGCGTTTGTGCCAAATGTCAACATCAGCCACAACACCTGTGCCCTGTGCAAATAATGCAGCTTTTATCTCAGGCATGTCTACATTCAGCGTAAACATTCTGCCCACACATTTGCCCTCTGTGATCAGCTTCCATCCATTCTCGAAATCTTCTACATAACAGCCATTTGGATTGAAGCGAACCTGCAAACCCTGCTCAACCATTTGTCCAACAGATTCAAGATTCTTTGTAATGTTTGGGACATGAAGTACATCTGCTAAGTACTTTGATTTGCCACTCTTTGTATTTAGAGGTATGCCCCCTACATGAGCAATGGGGTGAGCTATGTCATCTCCCATCTGCACATAGCCTGACACATCTGCTTTGCGCATATCTCTAAACCACTCTCCATGAGACATCATGTGATTAGAGGCACCTGAATCCACATACCAAACATCATTTTGGGTGGAATTCTCTATAGTCATTGTATTCATTACATGCTGCATAACAAACATGCGCTCGTTTTTGCTGTCATCTGCATCTCTGCTAGTAGATGCATAGTTGCCCTATTCTCTCTTTCCACTTGCTTTTCCCTTTGGACAGTCACGTGACATGTGACCTCTTTCACCACAAGTCCAACATTCTCTGCTATCTGCAGTATGTTGCTGCCTGCTTGATCCTGCACCACGACCTCTTTGACTCCCCCTGCCTTGAGACTGGTTTCCCCTACAACATGTATTGTTTTGATTTGATTGACCTTCTTGAAATTGGCCCCTGCAACCACTTGGGCCTCGACCACGACCTCTACCTCTACCTCTGTTGGAGTTAGAATAGAAGGCCTGTTCATACCTATTTCCGCCACGAGAAGAAGACGTGTCAAGACCAAGGTTCTTCTCCTCAAGAATAAGCATAGAAATCAAATCTTGGAACACGGGGATGTCATCTCTTGTATTCATGGAAGACCTGAAATGTACATACTCATCTCCTAGACCATCCAAGCATGCACGGACAATGTCATCATCTTCCACTAAGACTTTAATAGATCCAAGAGCCTCAATGATACTCTTGATCTTCAAAGCATAATCATTGATGGAGAGGTTGTTCCTCTTAACCCAATTTAGCTCCGACTTTAGTTGAAGCCTCCTGGCCTTGGTGTTCACCTCGAACACTCTGCCTAAGTTTTTCCATGCAATGGCGGGGGTTTCAGCATCCTGTATATAGCCCATCATGCCATCTGTGATGCTCATAGAAAGCCAATACATCACTTTGCTCTAGCCTTGTTGCCAGTCCCTCAAAGCTTTCCTTTGTTCTGCTGTAGCATTTGCCTCGGGAATCTCTGGTTCCTTTTCATTGTCTCCTTCTACATAGTCCCAATAACCTTTTCCTTTTAGGAAATTTGTTATTCTGAACTTCCATGCAGGGTAGTTATTTTTCTCAAGCTTCTCAGTAATAATCTGACTGAAACCATCAGACATCTTGAAGCACTAAGACAAAATAGCTGCAATCTGCAAAAACCTACAAATCTGCTATCGTGGTACCTGTAACGCTTTCTACACTCAACGAGTGTCCACAATCAAGCGTACATACAACCACTGTACTTGTACAGTAAATCTCTGTGTACTGCACTTTGGAGACCTGTTCAGAAACTTCCACTTGCATCTGGTCGTGGATTGCGAACGAAGGGATTGTGATGCTCTTGCTCTCTTAGCCTCTCTTGCCTGCACCAGGCTCTGATACCATGTAAAGAATGAGGATGCAAGAGAGCTACACAAGACAAGCACAAAGCACACAGAGATGGAAAGCTTCTTCTTCTTCACACAGAAAGGAGAGTACAAAATGACTAAGTGCTAAAGCTAAAAAGTAGCACATATGTACATGCGGTCACTAAGTGTGAACACGCTAGAAGCGTACTAGGCTGGCACTATAAGTGTAGTCCAGCTGTAGAATCACTGGCAGAGATCCTCCGTGTCGGTCACCTAACGCGCCAGTGAGTAAATGCCGTAAGCGGCCAAGACCCGTAGTGGACGCCAACTCAAGATGTAGAGCTCGACATCTCAACACAGTGGGGGAGCAGTGAGCTCTGCACGGATAATCTCATGCGATACAGAGACCTTGGCCCTAATCATCCAAGAGATCATAGAGAGCAGAGGCCTCTCCATGCACTTCCATCCATCAATACTGCTAGCCCACCGGCTATGGCGGTCCACTGATTGCCCTCATAGCTGCACTCCAAAATGCCATATTTTTGTTCAAGGTTCCTAAAATTGAACCTGTGAACACATCCTCTCCATATTCCCTAAAGCTATATACGCTCTTGTTAGCCTAGTCTTTATTGCTCTCCTCAAAGAAAACATTGGGCCACTAAAGACCACACCAAGGTAAGTGTATGCATATGTATACTCCATCATCCCTGACCATATGCAAAGGTAGGTGCAGATCACTTGACCCACTATGGTGTGGTGTTAAACACCATAACATTAGTCTTGCCAAGGTTCACTAATAAGCCTCTATCACTAGCAAGTGTGTGCAATGTATCCAAATGCCGCAGCATTCCATTTGGTGAGTCTGAAATCAACACAATATCATTTGCATATAGTAGCAAAGAGATCCAGGTCCCTGCTAACTGTGCTCTTTGTTGCCTCTTCTCTCAATGTAATCTGAAACCTCATCCACATAAATTACCAATAAAGTAGGGGAGAGTGGACAACCCTATTTCACCCCAATAGTGGAGTGAATAAGCTTAGACACACCCACGCGAGTGCAAACTTGACCAACAACTATCCTATACAGGGCCATGATCCCCCAAATAAGCTAGGTGGGTACACCCACCTCCTTTAACATGTGCATCAATCGAGCTCTAGGGATTGTGTCAAATGCTTTACTGAAGTCCACAGAAGTATAGTAAATCCTCCTACCATGTGATCTTCCCTCCTCAATAATAGCTTTGAGTATCAATATGTGATCAAGAGTAGAAAAACCTCTCTTGAAAGCTATCTGTCATTATGCTCGTATGCATGCTCTCTCTACCCATCTATTCAATTGTTGCTCAAGAATAGATGCATATAACCTCGCCAGTGTGTGCCCAATCATAATGATGCAATAGTTCCCACGCATAATTGGATCTCTTGCCTTGAAAATAGGCACAATAGTTGACATACTCCAAGTATTGAGAAAAACCTCACACATGGCTCGATTGAACATCAATGCAAGAAATAGAGGTTATAAAACTGCGTCGAGCTAAAACATAATCCATTGAGCTAGCCCCATGTCTGTGAGGAAAACAAGTGAACCCACTTGATGGTGGAAATCTCTATAGACCATTCAAAATGGCCAATCCATGTGCAATCCCCATTCTATAAAATATCCCACATAACCCGTGTGCTCCTCATCTTGCGAACATTTGGCCAAACCCATATCACTTACATCCAATTCTCTCGACATCTTCTCTGAGGTATCGTAGAAGACTGTCTGAGAGTGGCCCCTCCTGGCAGTAAAGTCTCCCAAAAGGATAACATCCCCATATCTAGAGAACTCCCATATGTCCTCATCGAAAATCATATAAGGTGATTGTCCCTTGGGGGGTGCATAGTGAGATGTTCTTGGTGTAAAATATCATTATGCTGACGAAGGAAATTTGGAATGGCGGCCTCTACACCAAAACAAACTCCATTGCGCCACAAGGGAAATGAGATAAGGGCACCACCTAGTTTTGGAAGCGTGGACTAGGACCGCTACGGAGAGAGAGAGAGAGAGAGAGAGAGAGAGAGAGAGAGAGAGAGAGAGAGAGAGAGAGAGAGAGAGAGAGCTATCACTATGAATGAAGCATTAACCTCAATGTGTGTACAAGAAATGGATAACTTCAAGCACTCCCGACACAAATAGCGTGTAGATTACTAAACAACAACTCAAGATTTAACCAAAATCACATCAAGCACTCTCACACACACATAAAAGATCTCTCTTAATTAACCTAAGTGAGAGGGGGGGGGGGGGTTACTAGCATAAAACATTTTTCACTCTAGAATGTGCTAAGAATAGAGTGAATGAATGAGCTTTATGGGCTCATGATGAGTGATACAAAGACTCAATGAGGCTGAGGGGGGCCTTTAAATTACAAAGGGGGGGGGGGGGGGGGGGGGGGGGGCTCTTTATATAGGCAAGAGAGTGATTAGGAGTGAGGTTAAGATCCAAGTGCAATTTGTACAAATGAAGCTTGATTAGGGACATTCCACCAATGAAGAATCTTCTTCCAAGTGATTTGTTGACCAATTTGCAACTAATTGGCTCCATCATCACTTGTGTTGTCTTCACTCCATCCTCCATAGCTTGAGTCCAAGATCTTCCTTATTTTAAAATGTAAAGAGTCTACATAAAATCAATGCATATCTAGTAATAATAGAAAGGGGTTGAATGACAACTTATGAATTACAAGATTAAGCATGATTTGAGAGGTGATTAGAAGAGGAATTTGTGATGGTTTTATGAGCTTGAGAGAGAGGAGGAAGGAGGGGAGGGGGAGGAGACTAATGGCTGATTTTAGAGAAGGAATCAATGTGGAAAAGGAAGGGTGTGTGTGTAAAGGTAGAGGGGGTGGTCTCCACCACAGTTGGAAAAACTGGCGTCCGCCATTTTGGCCATATCTCCTAGACCGTAGATGCAAAAATTATATAAAAAAATATAGTCAGAATCTCCAGCTCATCAGCTACAACTTTGATGACGACAACTTTTCTTGGATCGGAGTGGACATATTTGTAAAAATTCCAGCAAAATCATGTGTCTGTTTTCTTCCTTCACCAAGTCTTCCACCTGGGTCCCATCTGTTTGAATCATTATATGGCTCCAAATCCATGATGATATGAACCCCTCATGACCCTTGAATCATGGTGCATGGCTCCACAACCACATCATATCTTTTCTTTTCACATTTACATATTTTCCCTTCCCTTTACCACTAGGTTCTATTTTTCACTTCCGGTGAACTAGTCAAAGAAAAATTCCCATCCAGTCATTTTTTGAATTTTTCCAAGAGGTTGTTCTCACTCTTTCTTTTATTGTAAACCTCTAGAAGCAGGGAAAACCAACAAAATATAGTAAACAAAAAATTTATGATAGGCTCGGATCAATGCAATGTAGAGTGGCCTCCTAGTCTCTGCTCTCACCTTGACCCACATATACCTAGAATGCTCATTTCTACGGACAATATGAGAATGAGGGACTGCAACTCCTCCCTAAATAAGACTGCCACGCCTCTTGACACACGTCCTCTATACTATAATCTCACCTCATGTCTACAAGTAGTCTCCCAATGATACCCCGACAGTCTAGGCAATGTGCCACCGGTAGTTTGGTGCATCTGTGAGTAGAAAATAATGTCTCTTTCTCTGAAGCTATCTTCAAAGGCACCCACATCTAGCTTCAATGACCCATTGAAATTCCATGCTACTAGTTTTAGGCTTGTCCCATAGGTCTTGCACCGGTGCTTTTTTCCAGAATCACTACTCTCCCTTCGCTGTAAAAAGCAATTCTTCCCTTCTCTTTGGTTGCCTTGATCTCCGGAATCTTCTCTTGCATGTGTGTTATAGAGAGAGAGAGAGAGAGAGAGAGAGAGAGAGAGAGAGAGAGAGAGAGAGAGAGAGAGAGAGAGAGAGAGAGAGAGAGAGAGAGAGAGAGAGAGAGAGAGAGAGAGAGAGAGAGAGAGAGAATGCAAGTATGGTGTGATTGTGATTCAAGACTTGAAATTTTTTTGGCAAGAGATTTGATGCTTTTCACAAAATCTGAGGCATGGAAGAGGGCACCCACAACTCTTTGCTTTTTGGGATGAAGGGCATTGATTTGATGTTCGGTGGCCAAAGTGAAGGCTCTTTTTTTTTGTTTGTTTGGAATAAAGTAGGGGCTCTAAGTTTTGATAGTAGGTACTCTTTCTAAAAAAGATTTGAGCTCGAGGAATTGTTCAAGTACATACATCCATCTAATTCTATGGCCGATAACCAACAGCCACAATCTGGTGGTGCATGCAGCTTGTTGTAGTATGATAGGCGCCCTCCAACTTGCATGGTCTTGGAAGGGTTTTTTTTAATAGCACCACAAATAAGAAATGACTACATGATTTGTATGTGATAGTATGATCACAAAAGGGTGTGGGTGACAAGGGTTGTCAGTCACTAAAGGTTGGTAATGCAGCCTTCTACTAAGTGCTTCTACATTATGCTAATTGTGCCAAGTGCTATCTTTGTTGCATGACAATAGCTAGTTGTGATTGTAGACAACTGCTGTTGGTTGTCGATAGATGGTCAAGTGGGTTGACCATGCATGTCTACCATGTACGCCCCCGAGGGAGGGGAGGAGAACCAAACATTAAGGTTGGTTTGCGATTTGGAAATTTTTGAGGTCCTTGCAATTGGCTGACTTATAAGAAGTTCTAGCAAGCTCTCCACCAAACACTATACCCTCAGAATCCTACATGCTCAGCACCTTGAAGGCTGCACTAGGATTGTTAAGGGATGTCCATGACTTAGCATGCCAAATGCTATGCAAGTTCGCCAAAATGTTGATCGCTACGATCAATGTGTTCAAAGATGCAAAATCAGCGGGTCATCCATGGATTGTTTTCATCAAAGGTAGCAAAGGCTTATGCGAGGACCTTGCCAACACGCCTTCAAAGAATATCATCATGGGTTTGTACACAAGGTTGATGCTCTTACCAAAGCAACTTGCAAATATCGGAGGAAAGTTTTATTGCCGGTTTTTCGGAGCCGAGTCATCTATCTTTGCATGTGGACCAAGGATCTACAAGCGAGGCACATTGCATATAAGAATCGAGTGGTCTCAAAATCCTTGAAGTACATTGCACACGTAGTAAAAGCCAAAGCAAGGGTGGCAAGGTATCTCAAAGATCTCAACACACTTGATGCTTACAAATTTTGAGACCCTCCATTAAACAATGGCAAGGGT
This sequence comes from Adiantum capillus-veneris, assembly GCF_014529385.1. Lineage (NCBI taxonomy): Eukaryota > Viridiplantae > Streptophyta > Polypodiopsida > Polypodiales > Pteridaceae > Adiantum > Adiantum capillus-veneris. Next base: position 112,314,811 of record NC_140955.1, read on the forward strand.
CTAAAGAGAATTGAAAAGAGAAAAAGCTGCCACAATTGTAGAAGCAGGCCAAGAAGAGTAAACTAACAAAGATGATGAATCAAACTTTGTGGGACTAGTCACGAGATATAAAAAGGAACAAGAAGAAAGGATGTGGCAAGTCCAAGAGGAGATTGATTATATGAATGCAAAAAGAGAGACAATCAAGAGGGAGCTAAAGAGGAAAGTGGAATCAAGGGAATAGAAGACTAAGAAGCAAAAGGTAGATGAGGAAGACATCCTCAACAATACAACTCTTTCAAACAATGAACACAATAGGAAACTTTTGAAAGAATCCTGCAAGGAGATACCACTATGGAGCAAGCAGACAAAGAGAAAACCACCACTATTGAAAAAGCTCAAAAAGATACTACAACTACCCCCAAACAACTCAAAGATCAACAACGAGACAAGGGAAAGCTCAAAACAAATTGGTAGAGGAAAAGCCTGACATAAGAAGCAAGAGGGTATAGATAAAACAGAGCTCAAGGATGCTACAATGCCTGAAGATGCACTCAAAGGAAGACAGAGTATGGATCTACAATAAGAAAACTCCCAAGGGCCTGTAGAAGGAAGGAAATAGCTTCATCTCAGGGTGTAAGACTGTTGGGGTATAGGCGTCTGTGCCTTGCCCGGCCGCCCAGAGTCTGGGCGCCCACTGACTTGTATACCTTATACATATCATAAGTGTATAGGGGGCTGCTCACTCTTTGAGTCTCCCCACCCACATCGTGTCTGTCTCCTTCTCTCTCTCTCACTCTCCGTCTGTGGTGCTCCCCGATCCTCTTCAATTGGTATCAGAGCTTTGGCTTCACGACAGATGGAGTGCTGCAGAGAAGTGAGCTTTCGGCTATGGTGAGCTCGCTTTCGGTGGAAGCTTGAGATCGGTGAGCAAACACCAGATCTGTGCTCATGGAAGCTTGAGGGGAATTTCCAAGGTTGAGGGAAGAGTGTATTGCAAGTGTGTATGGTTATTTGCAGCCATACTTGCAGGAAGAATGCAGATTTTCATTTCCGCAGGTCATTTTTCGGGCCCCAAAAACAGTGTTTTTTGCATAACTTTTGCATACGGAATGCGATTTATGCAAGGTTAAGGTGTAACCTGGGGTTTTGGCACGCTCCACACGCAATGGTGATGTCCATTTGAGCTGATTTTGACCTCTGAAATTTCTGCAGCAGTAGCAAGTTTTTGCTGTGTTTTTGGGCCGAAAACAGTGTTTTTGGCATATTTTGCACACTCGGACTCAGATACATGTGATCCAGGAGTCTACCTTGGGGTTTTGGCATGCTCCGGACGCGCTCATCATATCAGAATTTTAAAATTCTGAACGCTGAATTTTCTGCAGCAGCAGTTGTTTATTGTGTGTCGAGGATTTCACACATGGCTTGCTCTCAGATGTGAGAGTGATATTTGCTGCAAGTTTCCTCACAGGTGGGAGGATACGATGTTATGCCTTATGTGGTTTGATGCTCAGGGAGACTAGTGATTGCATTTTGAGCTCGGCAATGTATGCCTCGAGCATGTTTTTTGGCAGTCACAGGTAGAGCAGATATTTGTGTACTAGATTTGCAGGTGTTTGCAATGATGTATGCAAAATGTGGAGATTGGTGCATGCATTTGGAGTACGGTTTGATGCGCTTTGGTTGCTCATGGTTTTGAGCGTGCAGTCAGTTTGGTTACTGGTTTTGTGGCCGTTTTACTGACGAAACTCTGGCGAAATTTTCCCAGGAGTTTTATGCGCATCATTTATGCGATCTAGGTAGAGATTGCGGGTTGCACTCAGCATTTGTGTGCGGTGTTCTCTGCAGGTGGGAGATTTGTGCGTGTGTATGCATCGATACCGCACAGTGTGGGCTTGGTGATTAGCTCACAGATTGCAGTGTGATACTAGAGCAGGCGAGGCTTGTATTGACATTGCGGGAGCTCTATTTTGGAGTGTGTCTCACAGGTTTTACATTGTGTTTCTGGCCATATTTGTAGACAGTTTCCAGGTGTTGTTGGTGAGGTGGTTTTGCTTTCTAGTTTGCTACATTGTGCTCATGGCAGAGACAGGTGATCGATCAGATTGTGACCTCTCACAGATGCGCATGTTTGATGGGTCAGACTTTGCGGCATGGAGAGAGTGTATGCTTGATGCATTGACACAGCGAGGGTTGCATCGACCATTGAGTGGTGATGCAGGTAGACCTCCAAACATGTCTGATGATCAGTGGCAGGAGCTAGAGGAGATGGCACTATCTACGCTCTCTTTGCACCTTGCGGAATCTGTATATGCTCTTGTTATGTATGAGACTACTTCGAGAGCACTTTGGCGCAGATTACATGATATGTATGATAGATCTGAGTCATCACGGACTCGTGTGAGACATGTACATTCACGAGCACGCCGACAGGTAACATGTTGGTATTGTGGTCATTCTGGACACGTTAGACGGCGCTGTTTTCGTCGTATGCGACATCGTAGGAGACATGGCAGTCTCAGAGATGTATGTAGTGATGCCATGGACTCAGTTGCTTTGACAGTTGAGGCACATGTAGTGTCGGAGTATACTAGTGACGGGGATGTCACTTTTACCTCGAGCTATGCACGAGATGCTATACATGTGGATAGTGCACTCCCTTCGCAGTGGTTGCTAGACGCAGATGCTATGTTTCATGTCACGTCGCATCGTGCATGGTTTTGTAGCTATTCTAGCGGGATGCTTGGCAGTGTACGTTTGACCGATGGATCGGTGCATGCGATAGCAGGTGCAGGAGATGTGAGACTGTCATTACCGAGTGGTGCATCTTACTTGTTACGACATGTGCGCTATGTACCAAATTTGACAGTGAGTTTGATCTCGATTGGTCAGCTTAGAGATTGTGGATGGCAGATTTCGCTACGAGAGCGAGATTTTGTGATGCATTTGGGTTCGCTAGTGATTGCGAGAGGTGCCAGGAGTGGTACAGGTTACCCATTGCATGTGGATCACGCGAGAGACGGTGTTGTCTCTGTGATCATGCAGCCAGGTAGACAGCGAGAGAGCAGGCGAGTCTCTTTTGCTTGTGGGTTGCAGGATGCTTTGCATGGAGTGCAGAGCAGTGACCTTGTTGTGCAGGTTGCGTCTATGGATGCACAGGTAGAGCGGGACAGCTCTAGTGAGTCACAGCAGGATGAGTCATCAGAGGTGATGACAGAGATGACTCACATGGATGTTGAGATGTCGACTATTGTGGAGTCATTTCTTGATATGCTTATGCCAGAGCTTGATGCAGATTCAGGACATATGGATACACTTGGTACACATGTGATATGTGGTGGGCACGAGGAGTCACTCCAGAGCTCGGAGTCAGAGTGCCATGGTCTCTATGATAGGGGACAGGATTGCCATTTGTTGAGTTCTGAGTTGGAGGTGGCAGAGGTTGCCAGGGTTGCATCAACGTTCGGTGTCCTTATGTACGAGATGCTGATCTCGAGGCCCGACATAGCAGCTGCAGTGGGAGCATTTGCAGCAGGGTTGATTAGTTGTTCGATGACTGATCTCGGCATAGAGCATAGGGGAGGTTTGCAGGTATTGGACCGATACTTGCAGGAGTGCATGAGCTCTTGTAGACTCTTTGCAGAGCTTGGAGCTAGCTCTGTGTGGCTTCCGCAGCAGGATGTTTGTCTATCAGTAGAGCCGGATGCACACGATCACAGCCAGCCAGTGGGCATCGGTTGAGAGCGGTTTTCTCTCACCTTTTTTTTTTAGTCTTTAGACTAGGTTCCCTTGCTTAAAGGCACAGTCGCCTTTAAGTGGGAGGTTGTTGGGGTATAGGCGTCTGTGCCTTGCCCGGTCGCCCAGAGTCTGGGCGCCCACTGACTTGTATACCTTATACATATCATAAGTGTATAGGGGGCTGCTCACTCTTTGAGTCTCCCCACCCACATCGTGTCTGTCTCCTTCTCTCTCTCTCACTCTCCGTCTGTGGTGCTCCCCGATCCTCTTCAAAGACCATTCATGACCTTTACTCAAGAGGAGATGGATGAATTAGAGAGAAGATTATTTGAGAAGGAGCTAAAGCTAGTTAAAGAGTTCAACCTAGAAGAAACAATGGATAAAGTTCAATATTAATTCATATGTGATTGCAATGTGGTCAACACAAGGGAAAGGAAACTCAAAGCCTACTAAACAACTTATAAAATAGAAGGTAGTGGAGAAAGATTCCTTGAAGAATCAACTAAGAGAACTGGAGTGGGAACAAAATTCCTTGCAAGAGGAGAAGGAAAAATCGGAAATGATATCCGAGAGTCATGTGCAGACATCAAGAAGCTCAATGAGAAAGATCAAAACTAGGTCCAAGCTCAAATACTAGTGGGACTCAATGCTAATTGACAAAAAGCCTATGAGAAGCTTGTAACTTTGTATGATACAATAAATTAAACTTTCACTACTCTATTCATGAATTCGATGGAAAATTTTTCTATGGTAGGCAACTCACGTCCACAAAACTAAACAAGGAAGTTTCCAAAATCAAGAGAGAGTTGGAAGAAGAAGGATGCAAAATGAAATGTTGGTTAGTGGTATTATGGCCACCACTTCTCAGAATGAAGCAAAAATTTGAGAAATGGAGGAGCAACTAGCAAAGCCAAAAGTGGAAATGGAGCTCTAGGCAACACAATATAGAAAGATATGAAGGATAAAGAAGATCACATTTATGCTAGAGACGTTGTGACGTGTTTTTGTGGAATAGTGTGGGCCATCCCAAAGACTTTGAGAGGTGTTTTTTAGTTCCCTTATACCTCTTGGATGTAAATAAAGAATGCTTGTACAAAGTGTACAAAGGTGGTGTATGCCAGTTGTCTCTATGCATGCGGGCTAGCTGTGTAGGGTACATAGTTTTGCTATTTTTTACATAGAAGAGTTGAGAATTCAAGAAATAAGTAAGTGCAATTAAAATATGAAGAACACTTATTTTTTTTTTTCAAATTTGGGTTGTGAGTGAAGTGGTTCTTTTAGCTCTGAAGGAGGAAGCCCTTGTTGCTCAGTCTGTGATGGTGTGTGGGGGTTGTGTAGTCGAGGTTTCCCCGTGTGTGTGCGAGGGCCTAGTGCCTTGATTGGAGAGTGTGTCTCTCATAAAGAGGGCCATGAACATGGGTGGTGTTCTTTTCACTTTCACCCCTCTTCTTGTTGTTTGGTGATGGAAGCTCCCTTGCAGACGTGTGTCTACAAATTAGGTTTGGTAGTGAAAGCCCTTTGTTATCATTGTGAATGGGATAGTGTTTCCCCATTTTCACCATGGTTTTTCTTTTTATGTGGTTGAACATCATCCACTTTCTTGTGAGAGCTAATTTTCTATTCCTCATCTATGTTGTGAAAATAGAGGTGTTATAGAGGCCACCCCCAAATCCTTCACGTATTTTGGTGCCCCCTTACTATGTATCTATTTTAGCTCTTTGGTTAAGACTTGTCCTTGAGTCAAGTGCAACCTTACACTTGTAAGTTGTTGTCATGAATTCCCCAAGGTTTACAAGTGAAGATGGTGAAATCCCAAGAAGGTTCTTGAGACAGATACAATTGCAATGTTTATTGATAGGGAGTGATTGTGAAGGAGAATGGTTGCGTATGTTCCCTCTTTTTTTGAGGGTGATGCATATATGTGGTATAAGAGCTTGTATGATGAGGGTAAGATTTGTTGATCACTCTTAAAAGTATCCTTTCTTCAAAGATATGTAGTGATGCCAATTCCAAATGAGGCTTGGTCAAAGGTGAAGAAGATGAGTTTGTTTCTTGCTTTTGGAAGAGGTTTAATGATGTATGGATGCAATGGGAAAAGTGTGTGAATCATGATAAAATGATGTCAATGAAGGAGTTTCATGGTACACACATGCAATTTGAGAGGTTGGAAATGTTGATAAGCAAGTTGAAACCTACCTTGCATTTTCATGTGGAATTGAAGAATCCAAAAAGCATGAAAGAAGCATTACAGATTGCTTACAAAACAACAAAGAGAGGAAGATAAGGCTTATGGAAGGTTTGGATGCACAACCAAAGATAAATCATATATACTTGTGCTATAGCATGTGATTGCATGGAAGAAATTGGCATACATGTGGTGAATATATATGATGTAGACATCAATGATTCTATGGATTTTCCTCTTGATGTTGGAGATGTTGATTTTTGTGCTTTGGAAACTAGTTTGAATCCCATGGGTAAAAGTGATGTTGATATGGATGGAAACTTTGTGTCTAAATATGACCTACTTGATGAGAATGCAATCGTATGCAGAGTTGTGGGAGCATCTAATATGGATTATGTATGTGTTGTTCACTGTAAAGAATCTTCTCTTGAGTATGAGGATCCTGATGTGGATGAGTTTCATGGTGTACAAGACTCTCATGCTATGCTTCTGGTTGATGAAAATTTTGTCTCCACACATGGGTTGTTTGATGAGCCATCCACAATTGTTACTAGTGATGAAAGTGCTTGTGCTACACATAATGCTTTGGTGTCTCATAAATCTCGCTTTTTTTCTTCCTTAAGTGCAATTTAGCATAAATGGGGCTATGGCAGTGTAGAGGGAAGCTAGTTGAGTGTACGCAAGGTTTTGTGTGTACAAGGGTGAGTGAATTTTTTAGTGGAGATCGGATCCAAATTTCTTGTGAGAGATAATTTTATATTCCCCATCTATCTTGTGAAAGTGGGGGTTTTATAGAGGCCATGTTAAATATGGAGCCTGATTTACCCTTGTAATTTTCTGTGGTAAAAGCGCACATTTGTAAGGCCCCCATTATGAGGAGAAGCCATCGTGCGTGAAGGAAAATCACTCACCGGAAACCAAAATTTTCACGGACAAGAATCAGGGGTAACTTTAAAGGCCTTGGGGGCGGAGGCCCTCGAGACTTTTTTTCCGCCGGAATATTCTTTTTCGCCGGAATATTATGGCCGGACGGCGGCCGGAAAGCGGTCGGAAAACAATCGGTCGGTTGGCCGGTGGCCGGTAGTCAATGGCTGATGGCCGGTGGTCGGAAGTCAATGGCCGGTGGCTGGTGGCCGAATTCAAAAGCGGACTTGTCTTCTCAAGGGCGGCCACACATGGGCGGATTGGAGGGTCCGATTTGGACTTATTCGCACAAGGGCGGCTACACATGGCTGTCTCTCATAAGAGAGGGCAGCCCTTTTGGCCTATAAAAGGAGGCCATTTCTACACACATTTCATACTGTGAAGTTGATGCAACAAGGTGAGTGTGAGGTGGTGAGAGTGGAGCAAGGCGGGAGCTCCATTAAGGGTATAATCCCTTTGTAAACTACTTCTTGTTTTGAAGTACTAAAGCCATTGAGTGGCTGCTTTCCCGTGGACGTAGCCCACATTGGGTGAACCACGTATATCGTGTGTACTCTCTCTCTACTCTATAATCTCGTGTATATAAATCTGTCTCTCTCCATTAAGTAATCTACTCAATTATCTATTTAGCTACGTGTTATTTCCTAACAACTGGTATCAGAGCAAGGTTTGCTCGTAGCTAAATTATCTCAAGGAAAGGATTCCTTGAATTGAGTGGGAGTTATGGCGGAGGAAGGGAAGCTCAAGATTGAGAAGTTCAACGGCAAAAAATACCAACATTGGAAGATGCAGATTGAAGACTATCTCTACCAGAAGGACCTCTATTTGCCACTAGGCGGTCTTGCGAAGAAGCCCGCAACAATGGCAGATGAAGCATGGATTGTCCTTGATCGAAAGTCACTAGGAACAATCCGGTTAAGCTTGGCGTCAACGGTGGCCTTCAATGTTTCGGAGATGAAGACCACGGAGGACTTGATGAAGTCACTTGATGACTTTTACGAGAAACCATCGGCATCCAATAAGGTATTTCTTATGAAGCGCTTGTTCAATCTAAAGATGGTAGAGAATGGTCCAGTTGCAGAACACCTAAATGACTTTAACACAAACATAAGTCAACTTCGATCAGTGAAAATCAATTTCGATGACGAAGTGCTAGCTCTCCTTATACTATCATCTCTACCGAATAGTTGGGACAGCCTTGTGATGGCTGTAAGTAATTCTATCTCTGGCACAAATACTCTTAAGTTTGATGATGTTGTGGGTGTTCTCCTAAGCAAGGAAATGCAAAGGAGAAGCACAGGAGAATCATCAAGTGTTGCACTATCAGTGGAAATAAAAGGAAGGCTTAAGGAGAGGTTCAAAAACCAAAAGGGTCGTGATCGCTCAAGGCGGAGCAAGTCACGCACAAAGTCAGTTCTTGAATGTTGGAACTGCGGCAAGAAGGGCCACGTCAAGAAGGATTGTTGGTCCAACAAGAAGAAGGAGACAGAGTCTCAAGACAACAAGCCAACATCGGAGGCCAATGTGGCAGGTAAAGTAGAGCAAGATGCTCTAATTCTCTCATTAGACAATGTGTCTAATTCCTGGATAGTAGATTTCGGGGCTTCATTCCATGCGACACCACACAAGCAACATTTCCAAGACTACACCAAAGGTAATTTTGGGTATGTATACTTGGGAGATGATGAAGCTTGTGAGATTTTCGGCAAGGTTACAATTTTTGTCAAAACTGCTAACGGAAATGAATGGAAGCTTAAAGATGTTAGTCATGTTCCTTCTCTTCGCAAAAATTTGATCTCTATAGGACAATTGGACGATGAAGGTCACAACATTGCATTCGGAAACAAACGGTGGAAGATCTCAAAGGGATCTTTGGTGGTTGCCAAGGGTGAAAAAGTCGGTACACTTTACTTGTGTACTGTTAGCACGCAACCTTCAGCTTGTGTAGCAACTACAGAAGTTGACAGTGCGGTGTGGCACTACCGAATTGGGCATATGAGTGCCAAAGGAATGCAAATCCTTCAAACAAAGAAGCTTCTACCAGGTTTGAAAGAAGTGGACTTAGAGTTCTGTGAAGATTGTGTTTATGGTAAACAAAAGAGGGTAAAATTTCAAAAATTAGGAAATGAAAGAAAAAATAAAAAACTTGAGTTGGTTCATTCTGATGTTTGGGGTCCTGCAAGTACACCATCACTTGGTGGCTCATTTTATTATGTAACATTCATAGACGATGCGACTAGAAAAACATGGGTTTATGTCATGAAGAATAAATCCGATGTATTTTCCATATTTCAAAGGTGGAAAGCCTTTGTGGAGAATGAAACAGGTACCAAGGTTAAATGCCTCAGATCCGACAATGGAGGTGAATATTGCAGCCAAGCTTTTGAAAGCTTTTGTGCTAGCAATGGCATTCCGAGGCAAAGGACAACCCCAAGGACACCTCAACAAAATAGGATTTTGGAAAGGATGAATAGGACAATCATGGAACGATCACGAAGCATGTGGCTACATGCAGGCCTACCGCTTGATCTTTGGGCGGAAGCTATAAGTACGTCTGTGTACTTAATCAATCGGTCACCCTCAATGGCATTGGATGGGGGAGTTCCAGAAGAGGCATGGACAGGTAAACCGGTGAATTATGCATTTCTCAAAGTGTTTGGGTGTGAGGCTTTCATGCACATAGATAGAAGCCTAAGATCAAAGTTAGATGCAAAGTCCAAAAAGTGTTTCTTCATTGGCTATGGAGAAGGAGACTTTGGGTATCGCCTATGGAATCCTGAAGATGGTAAAATCTTAAGGAGTAGGGATGTAATTTTTAACGAACAAAATATGTACAAAGATTACTTGGAAAGAAAACAAACAAAAGAAACAGGTGATGAGTACATGAAGCTTGAGGACGGTGAAGACTCAAGGACTGCAAACGGTGACAATGTGCAACAACGTCAACCAAATGAGGAGCCTCAACCTATTCCCCGAAGATCTACAAGAGCAAGTAGACCTCCAGAAAGGTTTGTTTCTTCCTTCAACCATCTCTTGATCTCAGATTCTGGAGAGCCGGAATCATATGAAGAAGCTATGCAACATGAATCCAAAGAAGAATGGACGAAGAGCATGCAAGTGGAGATGGACTCACTACATCGCAACCAAATATGGGAGTTGGTTGAGTTGCCTAGAGGTAAGCGGGCACTTCAAAACAAATGGGTGTACAAGCTAAAGGAAGAAGAAGGTGGGAAGAAAAGGTATAAGTCTAGGCTTGTGGTAAAAGGTTTTTCTCAAAAGAAAGGTATTGACTTGAATGAAATATTTTCTCCTGTTGTATAAATGAACTCAATTAGGCTTGTCTTAAGCCTTGTGGCTGCTCATGATCTAAATCTTGATCAAATGGATGTAAATACGGCATTCCCTCACGGTGACTTAGAGGAGGAAATCTGCATGCTTCAACCAAAGGGGTATGAAGTAAAAGGTAAGGAGAAAATGGTTTGCAGATTAAAGAAGAGCTTGTATGGTTTAAAGCAAGCATCAAGACAATGGTACTTGAAGTTTGATCGATGGATGTTGGATCATGGATTCACAAGATGCAACTCGGATCACTGCGTCTACACGAAGAATTTGGGAGATGGGAAATTCATCATCCTAATGTTATATGTTGATGACATGTTGATTGCAAGTGCTAACATGCAGGACATCAAAGACCTAAAAGAGGAGCTGTCCAAATCTTTTTCAATGAAAGATTTAGGTGCTGCAAAGAGGATACTTGGTATGAAAATATCAAGGGACAGGACGAAGAAGACAATAAAGCTATCTCAAGAAGATTACATCAAGAAGGTACTAGAAAGGTTTGCAATGAAAAATGCAAAACCAGTTTCTACACCTTTGGCTGGTCATTTTAAACTAACGAAGGATATGTGTCCAAAGACACAAGAGGAGATAGCCTATATGTCTAAAGTTCCATATACTGCAGCAGTAGGTTCTCTAATGTATGCTATGGTCTGGACAAGGCCAGACATTGCACATGCAGTGGGAGTTGTGAGTAGGTTCATGGACAACCCAGGTAAAGAGCATTGGCAAGCTGTGAAGTGGATACTTAGGTATCTAAAAGGGACAACAACAAATGCTTTGTATTTTGGAGGAACTGATATTTTTCTAGAAGGGTATGCTGATGCAGATATGGCAGGTGACAAAGATACTCGAAGGAGCACTACTGGCTATGTGTTCACGGTTGGAGGCACAGCAGTAAGCTGGGCTTCAAAGCTGCAGAAAGTGGTTTCACTTTCTACCACGGAAGCAGAGTATGTAGCAATGACGGAGGCAAGCAAAGAAATTCTGTGGCTTCACAGATTCTTAGAAGATCTTGGATTCAAACAAGACAATTGTGTCTTGTACAGTGATAGCCAAAGCGCTATCCATCTTGCGAAGAACTCAGCCTTTCATTCAAGGACAAAGCACATTGAGGTGAGATATCACTTCATGCGCACTCTTTTGGAAGAGGGACAACTAAAGCTAGGAAAGGTGCATACAAGTGAAAATCCTGCAGACATGTTTACAAAGGTGGTTAACAAGGAGAAGTTGAGCTTTTGCTCATCTTCAATCGGCATTCAAGGATAAGAAGCCAGAATGGAAACCAGTCACAGGTTTGGTTTGGAGATCAGTCTCCAAGTGGGAGATTGTTAAGTATGGAGCCTGATTTACCCTTGTAATTTTCTGTGGTAAAAGCGCACATTTGTAAGGCCCCCATTATGAGGAGAAGCCATCGTGCGTGAAGGAAAATCACTCACCGGAAACCAAAATTTTCACGGACAAGAATCAGGGGCAACTTTAAAGGCCTCGGGGACGGAGACCCCCGAGACTTTTTTTCCGCCGGAATATTCTTTTTCGCCGGAATATTATGGCCGGACGGCGGCCGGAAAGTGGTCGGAAAACAACTGGTCGGTTGGCCGGTGGCCGGTAGTCAATGGCCGGTGGTCGGAAGTGAATTCAATGGCCGGTGGCCGAATTCAAAAGCGGACTTGTCTTCTCAAGGGCGGCCACACATGGGCGGATTGGAGGGTCCGATTTGGACTTATTCGCACAAGGGCGGCTACACATGGCTGTCTCTCATAAGAGAGGGCAGCCCTTTTGGCCTATAAAAGGAGGCCATTTCTACACACATTTCATACTGTGAAGTTGATGCAACAAGGTGAGTGTGAGGTGGTGAGAGTGGAGCAAGGCGGGAGCTCCATTAAGGGTATAATCCCTTTGTAAACTACTTCTTGTTTTGAAGTACTAAAGCCATTGAGTGGCTGCTTTCCCGTGGACGTAGCCCACATTGGGTGAACCACGTATATCGTGTGTACTCTCTCTCTACTCTATAATCTCGTGTATATAAATCTGTCTCTCTCCATTAAGTAATCTACTCAATTATCTATTTAGCTACGTGTTATTTCCTAACAGGCCACCCCCAAATCCTTCCTAATGTGTAGACAAAAGACTTGCAAATAGGTAAAGACAATGTGCCAAGCACATCCGTAGTAGCAGACTTTGTGCCACCTGAGCCGCTTGATCTACCTGCAACACAACTTGAGGCTACTCAAAATGTATTGGAAGCATCGAGGCTATCCACCTTTGGAATTAAAGTCTGAAAGCACCTTGATAGGCTCAAAAGAAGAGCTAGCCAAGTGGACAGAAGGCATGTAATGGAAATGACCTGTGAACTTTGAGAATAGCGGAATTAAGAGAATTCGAGTGAGCAACATAACCATTATACTTAATTAACTTGGCATGAACAATACTTTTGCAAGAGAGAGAGAGAGAGAGAGAGAGAGAGAGAGAGAGAGAGAGAGAGAGAGAATTATAGAACTTGATAGCAATGGAGGACCGGATTTGTGTGGAGCCGGTCCCCCCTCCAATAGGCTTTTGTATTATAGATTCTCCCATAAAGAGAGACTTGCTATAATACAATCTTTGTGTTCCTTGTGACCTTGGTGATGCTATGAAGATGGATTAGTTACAGAAGCCAAGCGTGCGAGTACTTCACATAAGCATAAAGAAAGGGAAGGGAATCATAACGAAAAAAGAGAGATTTCACTAAACATGGCAATTGCCAACGCATTTCGACTTTATTGAGTCTCATCAGGGCATTCCATGAATACAAAAATCTCTCTTTAGGCTTATGGTTTTATAAACACTTTTGGAGGGAAAAATTCTAAGACTTTTGGAGGGAAATGTGGGTAGTTGCGCATTTATTAGGTATGAGTACAACTTGAAGAGATTAAATGCTAATGGCTGTATCCCAAGAAAAAAGATTGGCTTTGTTGGGCATGAGTACAACTTGAAAAGTTTAAATGGTGATGGATGTATCCCAAGAAAATAGATTGGCTTTGTTGGGCTTGTGTACCACTTCAAGAATTTAAAATGGTGATGGGTGTATACCCAGGGGATTGGCTTTCTCTAGTTGGGCATTCAATGGGTTTGTGTACACCTTCAAGAGTTTTAAATGGTGAGGGGATTGGCTTTCTCTAGTTGGGAATTCAATGGGTTTGTGTATACCTTCAAGAGTTTCAAATGGTGAGGGGATTGGCATTCTCTAGTTGGGGGAATTGACATTCTCTAGTTGGGCATTCAATGGGTTTGTGTACACCTTCAAGAGTTTTAAATGGTGAGGGGATTGGCTTTCTCTAGTTGGGAATTCAATGGGTTTGTGTATACCTTCAAGAGTTTCAAATGGTGAGGGGATTGGCATTCTCTAGTTGGGGGAATTGACATTCTCTAGTTGGGCATTCAATGGGTTTGTGTACATCTTCAAGAGTTTTAAATGGTGATGGATGTATACCAAGAAATAGACTGGCTTTGTTGAAGGTAAGTGCAATTTCTTGGGAGTGGAAAAAATAAAGGTGTTAACTTCTGGCAATGTTAGAGAGATTACAAAAAGTGGTATCAATGGCTAGGGGGTTTCATGAAGTACTAGAATCCTTGATAAGGATCATCTTAAAAATAAGATTTCTGATCCAAGAGATTTTGTCGTAACCCCTACTTTGTTATACAAAAAATTGAAGTCTTCAGCTGTGCATGCAGTGTACATGGCTAGCTTAGATTAAGGTTTGGGCCCAACCTGCTAGAAGGTTAGGTTGACTTTTGGGCCAAGAGTGTGGTGGAAGCAAAAAGTGGTGACAAACTATAAAATTGGTGTGATTTAGGCAAAACTAATAAAAGAATTTTGAAGGGTTGCTTCTCCACTGGATGCATGTGGAGACTTATAATTTAGAACAATTGTAAGTTGGGGTGCAAGTCTATGCATGTAGGTTTTTAACTGGAGTAACATAAAATTTGTAAAAGAATTAACCATCCCCGCCTTAGTCCCAAGGCCTATAACACCTTCAAAGGTAAAGAGAGCTAGTGTGGAATGAGGATAGGGAAGAGGAAGAAGAAAAATTCACAAGAGAAAGAAATAGTTCCTCACTTATCATCACTCTTCTTGCTAGCATACATAATAGCATAGTAATGAAGATGGAGAAGATGGCAAGCTTAAGCATTGAAGCATGGCTCTTGGTTGGATTTTCCTTATAGCCAAGAGTGTTGGTGTAGGCTTTCAACTTCTCAACAAGCTTGGAGAAGGAGATGGAGTTCTTCCTCTTTCACCAAGTGAGAGAGTGTATACCCCCAAGCACACCCCTTGCTTTCTTTGGTTGACCCCTCCTTTTTGCTCAATCTTGAAGCTCATTGGACCCCTCTCATCCTAGCCAATCACATGCATAATGCATTTCAAGCAACATGGGTAGCATTAGGACAAGTGTCCTCCTTACCTCTTTGAGAGAGAGAACTTGAAAATATCTAAATATTTGTTGAATTGAACTAGAAACTCATTGGACCCCTCTTTAGCCAAGCCAATAGGATTCAAGCACACCATGTGGCTAAGCATAGGGAGAGCCTGACATGTGTCCATGTGCCCCTTGAAAAGGGGGTGCCCTTTGGGTGAATGGAAGGGTAAGTCAAAGATTTCCCTAACGTTGGGGCTTTCCCCCTCCCTTTTAGGGTCTCTTTTTTACTCAATCACCTTACCCCCCATGCATGGGAAGCTTCTTAAGCACCTTCCTCATCAAGCATGACAAGCACCTCAAGCACCTTAGTCAGCAAGCATGACAAGCACCTCAAGCACCTTAGCCAGCCAGCACGACAAGCACCTCAATCACCTTACTCATCAAGCATGACAAGCACCTCAAGCACCTTAGTCCCCAAGCATGACAAGCACCTCAAGCTTGGCCGAGTTCCCACCTCAAGCACAGCCCTAGCTTGCCTAAGGTCTAAGGAATTTTAACCTAGCATTTGGAGGTCTTTAATGAAGCTAACCCTAAGGTATTTTAAGCTCCATTAGTTGCACGTTGCTCTTTGATAGACTACCTCCTTTTGGACCCGTATTCCAATGTAACCATCTCTCCTCCTGGTCCCCTGCTAAGATAAGTCTAGAAGCACTTATTGCACACTGCTCTTTGGTAGACCGTCTTCTTTTGGACCCCTATTGAGATGAAACCATCTCTTCTCTTGGTCCCCTACTGAGATAAGTCTAGAAGCACTTATTACATATTGCTTTTGGTAGACAATATCCGTTTGGACCCCTATTGAGATGCAACCATATCTCCTTTTGGTCCCCTATTGAGATAGGTCTAGAAGCCCATGTCTCTATTGTAACTCTTGTTCCTGTTTATTCTCCCACATTAAATAATTAGTTTAATATGAGAAAATCATTTGGCAAAGTTAGATAATATATTTTATGACATGACATGCCATAGGAATCCGCTAAGGAATACATTATGTGGGATGTGTGTGGTGAGTGGCCCTACAATTCATACAAAGTGCTCCCACTTTGTGAGTGGCCCTGCAATTCATTGAACCAAAGGAATACGTAAAGAATATAGTGCATTGCCACTACAACTACCAATGCTCAAACATGAAGTGTACCTGTGGCAAAATTAGACGATTCCATATCTTAAGCCTAACCATCAAGGTACCTATGAAGGGATAGTGGTCACTCAAGAAGAAGCCTAAACAATCTTGGACAATCAACCTCTGTGGAGAAAAAGATGGCTGAAAAAAGGCCACATGATGAGACCCGGTATAAAACTACCTATTGCCGCATACCAAGAAGAAGAACATGGGTGACCTTGGACACATGGAAAAATAGAAGAAAGCTAGTGCTTAATTATCTAGTTCTAGCAAGCTCTCCACCAAAAAATATACCCTCAAAATCCTACATGCTCATCGCATTGAAGGCTACACTAGGATTATTAAGGGGTGTCCTTGACTCAGCATGCCAAATGCTATGCAAGATCGCCAAAATATTGATAATTGGGATCAATGTGTTCAAAGACATGGAAGTAGCCTGGATCATTTTCATTAAAGGTAGCAAAGGTTTATGTTGGGACCTTGCCAACATGCCTTCAAAGAATATCATCATGGTTTGTACACAAGATCGATGTTCTTACCAAGCAACCATTAGAAAATTTGGGAGGAAAGTTTTATCGTCAATTTTTAAAAATTGAGTAATCTATCTTCTTCTATTGACCAAGGACCTACAAGCAAGGCACATTTCATATCAGAATCAAGTGTCTCAAATGTATTGAAATACATTGCACATGCAGTTGAAGCCGAAGCAAGGGTGGCAAGGTACCTCAAATCTCTCAACGCGATCAATGCCTACAAATTGGAGAACTTTATTAAACGATTTCGAGAGCGAGCATTGTTTAGGAGGGGGGAGTGTTTATAGATGCTACCATAGATAGCTCTATAATAATATTCTTTGTAAAAGCGGCATTGTAACATCAAAGTGGCCCAAACCATATTTTTGACTTGTTAACTATAAAAGTTGTCATAAAATCTAATATCTAACCAACCCAAATGATTTTCTCATATTAAACTGGTCATTTAATGTGGGAGAATAAACGGGAACAAGGGTTAGAATATAGACATATGTTTATGGATCTGTCTCAACATGGGGCCAAGGTTAAAAGGGGTCCAAATGAGAGATGCTATGTTAAAGAGCAATGCTACCTAATGGAGCTTAAAGACCGTAGGGTTAGCTTCATTAAAGACCTCCAAAAGTTAGTGTTCAAAAGTCATTTGACCTTAGGCAAGCTAGGGCTGACCTTGAGATGGGAATTCTACCCAAGTATGAGGTGCTTGTTGGCTTGCTAAGTGTTAGTGGGAACCTTACCCAAAAGCTTGAGGTGTTTCTCACATGCTTAAATGACTAAAGTTCTTGAAGTATTCAATTCAAAGATAACTCTCAAGAGGCATGAATGTTTCCATGCTTGATTGACTAAGTCCTTGAAGTATTCAATTCATATGATATCAAAGTTGCTGCTCTTGTCAAAGATCAATATGGCAAAGGTGTGCTCATACCCTATGCCACACAAGGATACATAGATTTGTTCTAATATTCCAATTGGTCTCTCCACGTATCCATATGGTAATTGCAGTTTCATCCGAGTTTTTGTAAGAGCAGGCTTTCCCCATTTTTTTCATATTTCTTTGGTTGCAATGGCAATTCCTGCCCCACTATCTAATATAGCGATCATCTGTACTCCTTTGTACTCAAGTAGTAAGGTGGTGTTTCCTTCTTCTCCTTCACAGTAGTCACCCACCTTATTTACTGGTACTGGCTTTGTTTGTGGCTTCTTAGGCATGGTGTCATCTATGTTTTTGCCAGCAAGTTGGTCATGTGACAGGAATTTCAACCCCATGTTTTTCAGGTTTTTGCCCATTTGGCCCCATAGACGCGGTCTAATTCTTAGTAGTTTTGAGAGATAAAGTGTGCATTGTATAGGAGAAGACATCAATTCATGCAAGCTCTTGGTATCCATCATTTTTGGTGTGGATTTCCACTGAGAAGGTACCATTTTAACCTCCAATATTGTTTCGAGTTCTCCTATGCAAGATGGAAAAGTCTTTAGAGAGCATGGTTTACTCTCTTCAGAAGCGATAGACCCAACATCCCTGTATAGAGATCATATATCTCCTGGAAAAGAATTTTGATCCATGTTTATCTCAGGGATAGGTGTTGATTGTAAAGTAGTACTACCATCTTTTCTGTTTTTGATCGATTCTCACAAGGATTGTGGCCATGGTTCTTCTACCTTCGGAATAGGCATCACTACTTGTGAGCCCACCCCATCTGTGGTATTGTCTAGTTACCTTGTATCTAAAGGTGCCTCAACTCTTGGCTCTTCTTGGTCTCTATTTACAACACCATGGCTCTCCATTTCTTGAATTTTTCACGGATTAGCACCTCCATTTTTGGAGCATCTGAAACTGGTTCCATAAGAGCTTGGGCCTTCTGGACGAGCTCCTTGCACATTTGCAACCTCTCTTTTTCATACCCTGGATGAGGATATATTAGCCATCTATCCTCTTAGGTTTGATTGGGTTTTAAACTAGCTTCATAGGCCTTTAAAATTGCATCTAAAGGTTTAAAGACTTTGTCGACCAAGACTGACCAAGACTGAACCTCCCGAGTTAGTCTTTGACTCTTTAGGCCCCTTTGCATTTTTCTTTCTCTCTTGCTCTCTTCTAAGCTGTTCTCTTGTTTGATTCAATTTAGTTTCCAAAGCAGCTTTCTCCTGTAGCCATTTTGCTTTCATTTTGTCTCGTTTGGCTTTCCATGATTTTCTTCCTATTCTCACTGATAAGTTTTCAATTTCTGTTTGAACAGGCAATGTGGATTCCTCGTCAATGATAGCATTTTTAGCAACTTCTTGAGCTTGACCTCGAGTCATCACGTTTAAAGGAATGGCGGGTTCTACCTCGGATCCTCTTGAAGAAGGCATTACGCCTACAACGTTCATTGTTGCTTTCCCCCTGTAGTTTGGATTTTTAACACAATGTTGGCGTAGATGGTCTATCCCACAACTTTCACAGAATACAAATATTTCTATTTGTGGACCCTTGTTTGGACAACCTTGTGCCCAATGATCACCTCCACACTCATAGCATAGACCTTCTTGTTTCACAGT
The DNA here is from genome assembly GCF_014529385.1 of Adiantum capillus-veneris. Classification (NCBI taxonomy): domain Eukaryota; kingdom Viridiplantae; phylum Streptophyta; class Polypodiopsida; order Polypodiales; family Pteridaceae; genus Adiantum; species Adiantum capillus-veneris. Next base: position 112,333,618 of record NC_140955.1, read on the forward strand.
TGGTAATCCAACTAATGGTTGTTCTGTCTTGGTAAGAATATTCTTTGAGCCATACTCCTGATGATTGGTCATGAACATGAGCGTATTTGCATCCATGGAGTATCGGTTTCTCATGGGTTGTGGCACATATGCTGGTTGAATGTAGTTGACTTCAAATCTACCATCATTTAATAGAGGTGGTTGTTTCCCTAGCATAATTTGTGTTTGTGGCTGAGTGCTACACCATGGAGTGGGATGATCCCCTCCACAAGTATTATATCTCCTCAATTGAGGTTGTCGCACATTTAGGTTCTGTTTGTAGCCTTCATGTATTCTTCTAATCAACCCCTCGACCACTTGATCAATGATTGGTTCCCAAGGAGTTTGAATATCTCTCTCTGGTGTTGATTCGCTCTTGGAGATGAGACACTACTAGTCGTGTTGTCTGTATCTTCACTCACTCTCGTAGGCCTTGCAATTGTCAACTAGATAAAGAGCTTCTCTAGTGACTTGCTCAAATGCCATTCATCCTTTCAAATGTAGGTCCTTTTTTAGAGTTTCATTTCTCAATCCCTCTACAAAGAGAACTGATAATCTCTCATCTTGTGGTAACTCTCTCACAGGACATCTTCTATGTATTAATTGAAGCGAAGCAGAGCTTCCTTCACCTTTTCGTTTTGTTTTTGTTTGAATGCATAGATTTGTTACACTGTGTTGTGTTTGATCCCCCTTTTCGAGAACTCCTCTACAAATTCTTGTAAGAGTTGTGCTATGTTGGGAAAATCATCTCTATTTAGTGGTTGGAACTAGCTCAAGGCTGTTCCTTCCAATGTCAACCCAAATCCCTCATACTGAGTATGGAAATCTATAATCTGTTCATCTCTCAAAACATGTTTGAAGAGAGAGACATGAGCATATGGATCCAATGACCCATTACACTTTGTCTTAACACATTGAGCCACTTGATATGGTATTAATCGTTGTGCTCCAATCATCAAGCTAACCAATTTGTGGTCTCATGGAAAGATGTCTCTCATTCTCTCCCCGATGGAATCCTCTCTAATGTGTACTCTGGCATCATTTTTGACTGAAAGTAAGTAGATATCGGAGTACCGTTATATGTGATTCATTCTAAGTCAACTGAATTAACAAGTATATACTCATGTCCATACTTATCCACTTGCACCCCGTTGACATCTGTATGCGTGAATGCATAGAGGTTCTTATGGAATGTCAACTCTCTAGCATAGGGTTCTACACACTTGTAGAAGATGTATGGCTCCCTGTTTGTGGATCTATATATGCCCTCATGACGGTAATGTGTAAGCACTCTCATGGATTCATTGGCTTTGATGAAAGTCACGTTCGGTTTGTTGATCAGAGGATGCCTCTCCTCTAGATATTCTCCCAATCCCAGAGTTGTCAGCATGGCAGGTTTTCTTGCGTTTTTCATGTCTCTGAGTGGAGTAGAAAACCCTGGTGGTTGAGGATTTGTCATGGTCAAGGCTCACTCAAATCTCTCAGGATAGTACTTGACAAGCCCACTTTGACTTAGTGCAACTTAACCCTTTTTACCCTTGATCAAGTCTCTCAAAAGTAAAGAATTTGTGACTGTTTTGGTCTCTGGAAACTAGTTCTGGGTACCCTAAAAGTTTGGATTTAGGAAACCTGGGAAAATTTAACTAGGTTTAGGTGTGTGCTATTGCCCACAAGCTTTCTTCCTAGCAATACCTGACTGAATTTGGAGTTGTCTATCAAAAGTTAGAGCACTTTTAGCGAACCGCACTTGAAACAACACTCAAAACAATCTCAGGACCAGAACACATGATTTTGGCTTGTATCTTGGCCTCCAAAAGGTATTTTTTGCTCAAACTTGAGATTTGGGATGTTCTCAAGTATGTCTACAAGATCACCAACTCAAATATCCCCACTATGCTGAGGTACATGGATCGCGATCCATGTTCCTCTGTCCAATTTTTTTTCTCCAAATTTTACCAAATGTTGACAGTGTGTAGACAAGGTCATATGCAAACTATATACCAATTTTCAGCAAATTTTGAGGTTGAGGTACATGGATTGCGATCCATGTTCAACCACATCTGGACTTGATCTCTTAGCAGCTTGTTGCACTCTATGTCCACAAGCTAAATCTCAAATGTTTTTGAATTTGGACTTGGTTTGGTAGGTCAAGTGGCCAATACTAGGTCTGCACTGCGGTTTTTAGTCTGCCACCTGTTTTGCTCCCTTTTGATCCAAATTTGCTCAATTTTTTTCAAAAATGGACTTGAGGATATGTTTCCTTGTGTATGCACTACTAATTTGGAAAGTTTCAAGTCAAGCTGTCACTATGGGTACATGGATCGCGATCCATGTTTGGAGCCCAAATTAACTTTTTTTGGTACCATCAAATTCACCATGACTAGTAGGTCCTATGGTATCAATTTTTTGAAAATGGACCTCTAAATTGAAAATTAGGTCAGTTCTGGCACTTTGTCAGAGTACTTGGCAGTTTTAGGCTTCTGGTTTGGTTTTTGATATCCAAATTCACTTTTGAAAAGACCACTAGAGTCCTTGTGATGTCCTCTAGCTATGGTGCAAATTTGGTATCAATTTGTGACACGATCCATGTACTTATATGTCAGATGATAATGAAACTTAGCACACAGCTTGCCCTTGGCTCACTGATCCTTGCTATATGGTTTTTATGTGATTTGGATCACTTTAGGTCAAGCAAAAGTCAGTTCACAGGTCTGTTTTAGGGTTTCCACCTTGAGCTGTTTTTGGCACTTTCGATGAGTTTTTTGGACTTTTTTTACCAAATTTCTTTGGGGATTTTTGTTCAAATGGTCTCTGCTATCTATAGGCTGGAAAAGTTTCTATCCAAAAATTTCTCAGGGGTACATGGATCGCAATCCATGTTCCATCACTTTTGGACTTGATCTTTGGTGTACTAATAGCTTATGATGTTTATAGCTTGCTCCACAAACCTTTTTGAGTTTGAATCAGTTTTTCCCAACCAAAACTGTCTTCTACAGTTTGTTGTGACAGTTTTGACAATGTTCAGTTTTTGGCTCTTTTGATCACTTTTTGCAACTTTTTTGCATATGGTTTTTTTGGGAAAGTTGTTCCAAATGGTACCAACTACCTAATGCTAAAATCTGAGCCAAAAAATTTTCAAAATTTTTTCATGAGGTACATGGATCAGGATCCATGTTTGACCTCATTTTGACCTAAAACTTGGTCATCTTAGAGTCCATGTTATGGTGATACTCTTCTCCAAATCTTTTTGAATTTGGACAACTTTTTCCTTGTCAAAAGTAAGTTTTTATGTCTGCCTTGAGGTTTTTGACTAGTTTCTGTATTTGGCTATTTTGACCAACTTTTTTTAATTTTTTGACATGGTCCCTTTTGGCAAAATTGTTCCACTAGTTATCAGGGATGTACTTGTCAAATATCATCCCCAAATGTCAAAAAGATACATGGATCGTGATCCATGTTTGGTAGCAATTTTTCATGAATTTTTTAATGTTGGTTCTCTATCCCCTGTAGAAGCCAAATCTCACTCCTTTTTGAATTTGGATCCCAAAAAGTTGGAAAAACCCAAATTTTATGTCTGCAATGCTTGTTTTGCTGTTTTTGTCCTAATAGCCAATTTTGATGTGATTTTTGAGTTTTTCTTTCAATAAAACTGGATCAGAGCAGTGTCCCATTGATGCACAGTCACTGATCACTTTTTACCAAAAATGGTCTCTGGGGTACATGGATCGTGATTCATGTTTCTCCATAGTATCTTGCCAAACTTTCCAGATTGCTTCTAGAAAGTATGCCAATCCCCTTGATCCACAAAGTTTTAAATTTGGATCACTTTTGAGGTCTCTACCATCAAATAATTTTAGAGTTATGGTCATTTCAACCAAAAAATGGTTTTCGCCATTTTTTCTCTCAATTTTCTAGCCCAAATTTGATGGTGGTAGTTTCTACTTACCCTACTCCTAAGTATTGAAATGAAACATGAAACAAAAACAAACAAAGTGATACAAAATAAAGTCAAAACAAAAAAACAAAATAGCACTCTAAAAGAATAGAGAAAATCAAAGAATGAAATGCTTTTGGCTATCTCACTCACAACTCTCTTTACCTATCGAGAATAGATCTAGCAAGTCCTCGACTTCTAGACTCTAACAAGCACTAAACCCCATGTCTAGCTGCTTCACTACTAAAGTGTAAATGGAATGGAAGACAAATCTTCAAAAAGTACACTCTAAATACGCACTAGGTCAGTCACCATCTAAGGATCATATCCACGGCAACGGTCCCAATGTTAGCGGATCGCCACAACGGACGTCTGCAGCATAGCTTTCAGGCACTAACATAATGTCAATACTCAGGGAAAGTGACTCGGATGAGGCACTGAGACTCTATCACATTTTCAATCTCAAGAAGTGAACTTTAACAAGCAAACACAACAACTCTACAAGCAAATCAACCACTCAATCATCATGAAAATCTACATATGTCCTTTCTCACAACTCTAGGTCATCACGCCATTTCAGAACTTGAACGAACTCGAAATGCAATGAAACTTTAGGAGGAGGTCTAAAACACCTAGGGCACTATCCTACCAACTCTGGTCGCAATCCGACAAGGTACCAAAATCATGATCCATCATGGACAAGGTCCTAAAAATTGCAACAGATCAGTCCAGAAAGGTCACCCTATGGTCTAGAAACACTCTCCTATGGTCAAAATGACTAAAAACAATGATTTTAGCACTCAAATTTGCAATTAAGACTCAGAAATGTGTAGTCGCAAACCATAGCAAAACTGACAATGCTTACACTTAATTTAAAGAGCAAAGAGAGAGGAACACAATGCAAGTTTTGGATTTGAAAACAAATTACCCAATCATTATAAAAGTCAATTACAAGTTGGAGCAGCTTCGTAGCTCGAGCATACGTACAACAAAGCTCTTGTCTTCTCTAAAGATAAGCCTCCTTTCACATTAAGGTTATTGACCTTTATACCTAGGGATTTCTAAATGGCTAGTGGGCGACTCACATGGACTTTTACAAATGTCATGACAGCATTACAACTCATGGAATTGACCTCCTACTCTGGAATTAGGATTTACACATAGTATCACTACACTAGCTCGGAAATATAATAGACTACAAATGTGGTATCCGGCTATGTGTCCGACCAATTGGGCACCCGTTCAATCTGTCCTTAAACATTCCCCCCTTCCTAATTTGTGTTATCCCTTGACATGACCTTGTGCAGTCTTGTCATAGGGTTGCCTTCAGGTTTGTCTTGAAGGTTGGTCTTCAGCTTGGGAAGTGCTTTGTCGTTGATGACGCTCCCCCTTCCTAGAGTGATTCATAGTTGTCGTGTTGTTGATACGTGACTTGAGCTTGATTATTGGTGCAACATTTCTTCTTGTTGTGCATTCTCCTCTTTGTTTCCAGTCCCTCCCGCAGTGAAGAGGGATTTTCATGTTTTTGAGTTTGTAGAATCGATCCTCTTTGTGGCATGGACTTTGTGTTAATGGCACCAATGTTAGCGAGTCACCGCGGTGACGGACGCCTGTAGCATAGCTTTCAGGCACTACAATAATGTCAATACTCAGGGAAAGTGACTCGGATGGGGTATGGAGACTCTATGAGATCGTCAATCTCAAGAAGTGAATCTTTACAAGAAAACACAACAACTCTACAAGCGAACCAACCACTCAATGATCAGGGAAATCTGCCTATGTCCTTTCTCATAGCTCTAGGTCATCATGCCATTTTAGCACTCGAACGGACTCAAAATGCAATGAAACTTTAGGAGGAGGTCTAAGACACCGAGAGACAATATCCTACCAACTCTGGTTGCAATCTGACAAGGCACCAAAATCACGATCCATCATGGAAAAGGTCCTAAAGACTACATTAGTTCAGTCCAGAAAGGTTGCCCTATGGTCTAGGAACACTCTCCTATGGTCAAAATGACTAAAAACAATGATTAAAGCACTCAAATTTGCAATTAAGGCTCACAAATGCATAGTCACGAACCACAGCAAAGCTGACAATGCTTACACTTAATTTAAAGAGCAAAGAGAGAGGAACACAATGCAAGTTTCAGATTTGAAAACAGATTACCCAATCATCAGAAAAGTCCATTACAAGTTGGAGCAGCTTCGTAGCTCGAGTGTACGTACAGCAGAGCCCTTTTCTTCTCTAAAGATAATCCTCCTTTCACATTAAGGTTATTGGCCTTTATACCTAGGGATTTCTAAATGGCCAGTGGTTGGCTCACATAGACTTTTACAAATGTCATGACAGCATTACAACTCATGGAATTGACCTACTACTTTGGAATTAGGATTTACACAGAGTATCACTACACTAGCTCGAAAATATAAGAGACTACAAATGTGGGATCCGGCTATGTGTCCAACCAATTGGGAACCTGTTCAATCTATCCTCAAACATTCCCCCATTCCTAATTCATGTCGTTCCTTGACACGACCTTGTGCGGTCTTGTCATAGGGTTGCCTTCAGCTTTATCTTGAAGGTTGGCCTTCAGCCAGCTTTATCTTGAAGGTTGGTCTTCAGCTTGGGAAGTGCTTTGTCATTGAGGACGCTCCCCCTGAAGTCGCGGAGCGGAGCGTGGGTCGACTCTCTCTCTCACACACACACACAGCTTACACAGTACACAGTACACAGAGATCTGTTAGAAGGGTTATCTCCCAATCCTTAGTATTCACAAAGAATATGTTAGTATATACAAAGAGTTAGAGGTAAGTGAGTTAGGCGGGCGGCCGGCCATATCCGCAAAAGAGGCCACTTGGGCTTTAATCCCAACAACCTCCCACTTAAAGTCCAATGTGGCACTTTAAGTAACTGTAAATCTATGAACATAAATGTACAAAGATTTACATGGCTGCCAACTATCCAATGCCCAACAACTCACGACAATGCACAAAGCCCTCTCCTGGAAGTCCCTTTGTGAGTAGATCAGCAGGATTGTCCTTGGTGTGGATCTTCAGCAGTTGTATCTGCTTGTCTTCAAGTACTTCCCTAATGAAGTGATATTTCACATCAATATGCTTAGTCTTCGAAGGGAACACTGGATTCTTTGCCAATTGTATAGCACTTTGACTATCACAATATAACTCTGGCATATCTGCATTGATTCCCAAGTCTGCAACCAATCTACCAAGCCAAATAGCTTCTTTGCATGCCTCATTTGCTGCAACATACTCAGCTTCTGTAGTAGACTGCGTAACACAATCTTGTAATCGAGATCGCCATGATATGGCACCTCCAGCCAATGTAAAGACATAGCCTGATGTAGATCTCCTCTTATCCAAGTCTCCTGCATAATCTGAGTCAGTGTATCCTCTGACACTCAAATCCTGACTACCATAGCATATGCGCATACTCTTTGTATGTTTTAAGTATCTCATGATACCTTTCACTGCCTCCCAATGTTTCTTGCCGGGATTTGACATATATCTGCTAACCACTCCCACTGCAAATGCAATATCCGGACGTGTAGCAATCATTGCATACATCAAACTACCCACTGCAGACGCATATGGAATCTTATCCATTTCAGCCTTTTCTTCCTCAGACACAGGACAATCTTGTTTGCTAAGTTTCACATATGGTGGCAATGGAACACTCAATGCCTTTCCCTTCTCCATATTGAAACGTTGCAAAACCTTGTCAATATACTCTGTTTGAGATAACCAAATCAACTTCTTTGATCTGTCTCTCTCAATGCGCATACCAAGTATATGACTTGCCTCACCCATGTCTTTCATGTCAAACGATTTTGCCATCTTTGACTTCAAAGCTGAAATTTCTTCCAAGTGTTTGCCGGCAATCAACATGTCATCCACATACAAAATAAGGATCAGCCAACTGCCATCCTTAGCCTTCTTTGTATATAGACAGCGATCGAACTCACTACGTTTGTAGCCTTGAGAAAGCATAAACTGGTGGAACTTATGGTACCATGCCCTCGATGATTGTTTTAAGCCATAAAGACTCTTCAACAACTGGCATACCAAATGTTCCATGCCTTTCTCAACAAACCCTTCTGGCTGCTGCATGTAAATTTCCACATCTAAATCACCATGCAAGAACGCTGTCTTGACATCCATTTGGTGCAACACCAAATCCAATATAGCAACCAATGCAAGAAAGCATCTCAATGTAGTCATCTTGACCACTGGAGAGAAGACTTCATCAAAGTCAATGCCTTGTTCTTGCTTAAAGCCCTTTGCAACAAGCCTTGCTTTGTACTTTGGCTGACTATCATGAGCGGTGATCTTATACCTGTAAACCCATTTACAAGGTAGAGCCTTTTTGCCCTGTGGTAATTTAACCAACTTCCATGTCTGGTTTTTATGCAGAGCTGTCATCTCTGACTGCATGGCCAACTGCCATTTTTTCGAGTCAACCACTTGTAATGCTTCCTTGTAACAAGATGGTTCTCCGCAATCTGTGAGCATGACATAATTTAGAGATGGCACATAACGATCAGGTGGTTTGGAGACACGCTCAGAACGTCTCACCACAACTGATTCTGCCTCTCTAGCCACTATAGGCTGTTCCTGAGCCTGACCATGCTGTCTTGATGTGCTAGACTAGGTCCATCTTCCCTGAAGACAACTCTTCTGATCTCCTCTGTCTTCTCTGGCTTAGTGTGAAACTTGGCTTCATTGAAATGCACATCATTGCTACGAATAAGCTTTCTGGACTCAGGATCCCAAAGCCGGTAACCCATCTCGCCCGATTCTCCGTAGCCAAGAAATATACACTTCTTGCTCTTTGGTTCTAACTTATTTCTGAACTCCTTAGGAATATGGCTATAAGCTTCACAACCAAAGACTCTGAGATGCTTATACGAAGGTGCCTTGCCTGTCCATAGCATCTCGGCCACTGCACTCTTATCCAGAACCCTACTAGGAGACCTGTTGATCAAATGGACTGCTGTAGCCACTGCTTCCGCCCAAAATCCATCAGGCAACTCAGCATTTGACAACATGCTTCTGACCTTCTCTTGTATGGTCCTATTCATACGTTCTGCAACCCCATTCTGTGAAGGATTATATGGTGCAGTAAGTTCCCGCTTAATCCCTTTTTCTTCACAAAAGTCTTGAAAAGCTTTGGAAAGGTACTCTCCACCATTGTCAGTTCTCAAGCACTTCAGCTTCTGACCACTCTGATTCTCCACCAGCTGCAAGAATGTCTTAAAGACCTTGAGCACCTCATCCTTGTGCTTCAAGAAGTAAACCCATACTTTGCGAGAATAGTCATCTATGAATGTACAAAAGTACGCTGCTCCCCCTAGTGACAAACTAGGCATTGGTCCGCATAGATCACTGTGTACAAGAGCTAACCGTTCGTCCCTACGATTCCTCTTTGATCTGTGCGGTTCCTGTGTTTGCTTACCATAAACACAATGCTCACAAAACTCGAAATCTTGAAATGAAAAGCCAGGCAAATAACCATAATGAGAAAGTATTTCCATTCCTCTTTTTGACATATGTCCCAACCTACGATGCCACAGTGACACACTTGGCTGCTCAATCACATTAATTACATGGTTTTTAACCTCTGAAACATGTAAAGTGTACAGAGTTCCTGACTTGCTGCCATGTGCTACAGTCATCGAACCTTTGGAGATCTTCCAAGCGTTGTTCCCAAAAACTGTCACATAACCCGCATCATCCAACTTCCCTGTACTAATCAAGCTCTTTCGGATTGCTGGAACATGTCTGACATTCTTGAGCCATAAAGAAGAGCCATTCTGAAACTTCAACTGCACATCTCCCACTCCAAGTATGTCACAAACCTGCTCATTGCCAAGTCTGACATAATCTTTAGTAGCCACATATGATGTAAACCACTCTTTGTGCGGAGAAACATGTAAAGATGCCCCTGAGTCGATAATCCAATCACTCATAGCATGTCCATCCTCTGCAGTCAAGAAAACAGAATCAAGATTGCTTGTAAGGAAGATGTCACCAGCTGCTATACCAGAATCACTGTCTGAACCAGATCCTGTGACATTCACCTCTTCAATCTTCACTGAACTCTTCTTTTCATCTTGCTCAAAACTCTTTGTTTTGCCTTTTTCTTGTTTCCACTTCGTACAGTCTCGCTTCATGTGACCCTTCTTGCCACAATGGTAGCATTCTATGTCATCCTTGGACTTCGAATCACGAGACTTACTTCGGTTTTGTGCCTTCTTACCCTTCTTCTCTTTAAACTGTTGTCTCCCTCGAACGACCAAAGCACTATTGCCTTTGCCTTTGTCAATGTTCTTCCTGTTCACTTCCTCTGTGAGCAAGCTGCCTTCTACATTGGCACTTGTAAGACCTTCTGGCGCGACAGAATTACTTAACGCTGTACGAAAAGTATCCCAACTGTCTGGCAAAGTGATTAAGAGAAACATAGCCTTCACTGAATCTGGAAAGACTATCTCTTGTGCTGTTAACTGGCTGAAAATTGAGTGAAATTCATTCAGATGATTTGACATGGCTGTCCCTTCCTTCATCTTCAAATCCACCAATTTCTTGAGCCAGTAAATCTGAGAAGCAGCACTTTGTTTCTCGTACATATCACATAGCTTTTGCCATACGCCATACGCTGTAGTCTCTTCTGCTACGTTGAAGTAAACATTTTCTGCCAGTGTCAGCATGATTGTGGAACAAGCTAACTCGTCAAGCTCTTCCCACTCATCTTGAGCCATAAATTCTGGTCTCTCCCCTTTGAGCTTCAGTGGCTTCACTTGTTTTTTCTGCACCAAAACCTGCCAAATCTGCTTCTTCCAGAATGGAAAGTTTGTGCCATCCAGCTTCTTTATGTTGTAAAGAGTCTCACTGTGAGAAGATGCCATATCTGCCAAACTGTTTACTCCTGAGAAAAATCCGACAGAGTTTCCCCTGTAAACTGGCCTCTGTACACAGTAAACAAGCTATAATCAACAAGCTGAACACCTCTCCTCAGGAACTGTCAGTATTTTTGAAAATTTTTGACAGAGTCTCCCCTGTAAACTGAGCTCTGGGAACCAAAAGATAGCTCAAGAAACAATCATAAATAGCTGACCAATGACAAATCTAAAAAATCCCTGTAATATGCTGTCCTGTAAGCATACACTGTCTCCTCTCTGGGCGAGGACAGAACCTGTATCTGTCTCAAGACTGAACCCTGAACAATGCCTCAACGGCCTGACGCATAAGATGCAATCCAGTGTCTACACAAAGTCATACATCCTAAGGGATAAAAGTCGCCGAAGAGGATGCGTGTAGAGGGGAACTCCAGCAACCTAATCCACCTCACACTGGGTAACCCAGCCCCCAGTGCTTGGCTTCAAAAAACCTCACACACGACCCTCTCAGATGGCTCAGCAAACTGCCCAGAACTAGCATACATCCTATAATAGACCAATCACTGTCCTATGACCGCTGCGGCGGTCTGTCTGCTAGCGTGACTCACAACTAGCAGACCCACAATCACAGTACATCAATCTGCAATACATGCCAGTGGTGTCAAGCCGTCGTATGGCCACACCTCCCCTGGAACCTGGCAAGCACAAGAAGTAGCAATGCAGACTGCAATATATATATCTGATGATATATATGTGTACCTGGTCTATAGATGATGCTCTGAAGACGAATAAGTGATGTATGTCGATGTCGATATTGATGTCGACCACCTCCTGCTTGCCAATCTACACAAGACGGATTTCTTTGCGGCTGAAATCTATCTTCTGCTGTAGTGCTCAGAACGAAATTATGAGGGCATAAACGGCTTCGAAAGGGGGGTAAAACACCAGGTCACCTGGTGGAAACGCTCCCGGAACGCCGAGTGTGAATTTTCGAACTCCGGATCCAGAATCTGCTGGAAAAGTGCGCACGCGCGCGATTGCGCAAATCCGCACTGAACCAAGGCTCTGATACCAATTGAAGTCGCGGAGCGGAGCGTGGGTCGACTCTCTCTCTCACACACACACACAGCTTACACAGTACACAGTACACAGAGATCTGTTAGAAGGGTTATCTCCCAATCCTTAGTATTCACAAAGAATATGTTAGTATATACAAAGAGTTAGAGGTAAGTGAGTTAGGCGGGCGGGCGGCCATATCCGCATAAGAGGCCACTTGGGCTTTAATCCCAACACCCCCCTTCCTAGAGTGATTCATAGTTGTCATGTTGTTGACACGTGATTTGAGCTTGATTGTTGAGGCAACTTTTCTTCTTGTTGTGCATTCTCCTCTTTGTTGCCAGTCTTGGCCGCAGTGAAGAGGGATTTTCATGTTTTGAGTTTGTAGAACCGATCCTCTTTGTGGTGTGGACTTTATGTTAACGGCGCCAATGTTATCGGGTCACCGCGACGGACGTCTGCAGCATAGCTTTCAGGCACTAACATAATGTTAATACTCAGGGAAAGTGACTCGAATGGGGCACAGAGATTCTATCAGATCGTCAATCTCAAGAAGTGAGCCTTAACAAGAAAACACAACAACTCTACAAGCAAACCAACCATTCAATGATCAGGGAAATCTGCCTATGTCCTTTCTCACAGCTCTAGGTCATCACGTCATTTTGGCACTCAAACGGACTCAAAATGCAACGAAAATTTAGGAGGATGTGTTACCATATACATGTGGTAGTGATGTGTGTGAACAAACTAGGATTTTCGGGGCATTTTTTCCCTCTTTAGGAGGTTTTTTCCCCCGTGCATTGTATATACGCCCATCACTCTAGGGCTATCTATCTTTCCATTGCACACTAAGTAACACACTCTCTATTGTGTGCCTTCAGCTTCCTTCATCTTCTCCAAGCTGTGTGTGTTTCTCTGCAACCCTAATTCCAGCAATTGGTATCAGATCAGGTCACCTCCTCCCGGGCTTAGTCGCCAGCTGCTCCAGCACACGCCTGCTCACTTTCTCCGATTTCAGTGAGCTTTGGCGAGCGTTCGCAGGTCGAAAAAATATTTTGGGAGCGCTCATAGAGCATGGTCTGCTTAGAATTTTGATTTGGGCTCATTTCGGCCTCCATTTCCACTACAAGCAGTACTGCACAGGCTATTTGATCATTTTGTGTGGAATTTCTGTCAGTGCCGTTTTCTGCATAACAGGTGCCTTATAGTCTTCTACAGTTTTTGCTATATAGCACAGGTTGTTCCCGCTCCGTTTCTCCTATTTTCGGGCAATTTTCACATTAGGTGCAGCATTTACGATGGCTGACAACAAGAACACAGATGTGTTCAAGATGTTTGCTGCTGAGGATAGGTTGGATGGGGACAACTACCCTATGTGGGCTTATATGATGCAACATGTTCTTGTGTCAAAAGGTGTCTGGAACATTGTGCAGGGCATTGATGTACGTCCTGGTTCTGAGGATGTAGGCGATGTTGAGGATGTTGCAGGTCTTGCTGCAAGGATTGCAGCTGTTAGAGTTGTTTTGCCTACGGCAGAACAAGCTCGTTGGGATGTTAAGGATGCGCAGGCTCATGCATTGATTTCGTTGTCTGTGAAGCGCACTATTGTTCCTCACATCCGTTCAGTCTGCAAAACAGGCTTGGGATATTCTAGTAGGTCTTTATGCAAGCCACAATGAGGCTAAAATTGCTTTGCTGCTGATGGGGGCTTTTCACAAGCCAAGCTCCCATACCCCTCTTCTCTCGTCCCCACCCCATGAAAACCCCCTCTTAGGGAGGGAGTGATAAAAGGCATTGGAAAAAGTAAGAAAAAAATAAAGTATGCTTATGTAAATATATGAGAAAGGTAAAATAGGCCACCTCATGCCTGCGGGGCAGCCCATCGCCACCTTGCCTCCTTTTTCTTCACTGTTGCCCCACCGTGTGTCCCTTTTCCTCTCCTCCACTCAAAAGGTCAACTCCCTCTCTCTTCCCCTTGTCCTTTCTCCTTTCTCTCTCCCCTCAAGCTACCCCACCTCTCACCAATAATGCATTCTAACTCACCAATAATGCACCCTAACTCACATGCAACTTATGCTATCTTCCAAAACAGTATACCCCACCCCCCTTTTCTCTCTTCTACACTCTCCCATGATCCAAATACCCCCCTCTCTCTCTAAAATTCGAAATCTCTCTTGTCTTGTAGCCAGATGGCCTCCCCCACACTCACACACACTCAGTTTCACTGAAAAAGGTGCCCACAGACCCATCCCCACCCAGTGGTTACCTGATTTTCTTGTGTTCACACACATCTGCACACAGATTCACCTCTTAACACACTCCCCTCTCTCCCCTCTTGTAATTACTTTATTCTCCATGTCACCTCTCACTTTTCTTCATCAACCCATCTCTCTCTCTCTTAGTCTCTCTCTCATGAGACTGTTGTTTTGGCACATATACACACAGCCAGACAAGTGGGGCCCACAGTCACATGGCCTATGTAGATAATGATTTCTTCATTTCTAAATTCTAGAATTTCTCCCCCCTCCTCCCCTATATAAAGAGGGGTCACCATCACACTAAAGACACACACACCATCACCAAAGAGTACACTATGCACTGTGTGTACCTAGTGCACACACACACACGCCCACACAATCACCATCACCGCAATCACCATGCTCGTCTTGAGCATGACCTCTACACCCTTGGGCTATTGAAGATGAAGGGAAACTAAATGAAGGATGATGGCCGTAACCCTTGTGCGAGTCTTCGCCATCAACTCCCACCTATCCGCCATGTGCTCTACCACGCTCTCCCTTCTCATTCCCCTACCCTATGCTCCCCATTTCATCGCCTTATTCTCTAAATAAAGCTTGAGGTTTTGCGAGTATGTTTTCTTGCAATGTTTTGCCCATGTGAGGTGTGCGGAATCGCCACCTAGTCTTGTGTTTGGAGTGAGTTTGTGTATGTGTGAATGGTGTGCGGATTCGCCATCCTTTTGTACTAAGCCGCTATACCCCCTGCCTCACTCTCTCTCTCACTCTCTCTCTCTCTCTCTCTCTCTCTCTCTCTCTCACTTGATCTCATTCCCTTTCCTCTTCATCACTACTCCCAAGCATCCATCCATCTCATTCCCTTTCCTCCCTAAGTACTAAGCCGCTATACCCCCTCCCTCACTCTCTCTCTCACTCTCTCTCTCTCTCTCTCTCTCTCTCTCTCTCTCTCTCTCTCTCTCTCACTTGATCTCATTCCCTTTCCTCTTCATCACTACTCCCAAGCATCCATCTATCTTGGATGAAAACTTTGTTATGGTGGTGTGTTGTTTGTGCTCTAGCCGCTGAAGCTAGGTGGTGCCCCCTGTTTGCTTTACCGTGACAGGCTCGAGGCGCGCCATTCGGTCCCCGGTGTTTTAGAGGCCGTCGGGGTTTGGGGTTCGCTTTGCTCCCGTCATTTGGTGCCCCCACTGAGGAGGGATTTCTAAGACCCTTCACTTTACAATGCTGAAAGTGACGCCCACTATCAATCATGGACGAATGGCTGAAGGAATTTTTTAACTGGAGGACGGAAGAAGAAGAGACGAAGGAGGCACTAGCCGCCTTCATTGAGGTGCTACTGCCAGGCTGCAGTGTCGTCATCATTCAAGAGGTAAATTCTCCATCTCGTGTCGCTCGTTCTAACTATAAATTGAGAGCATCAGGTGGGAGGTCGGTGAAGAGCCATCACTGTTGTCAACCAAGGCACACTGTCAATGAGTGCCAGCAACGAAGGCAGCGAAAGGGCTGAAGTCATCTACATTGACATTCATCGCAAAGAAGTCATTCACATCAAGGAAGGGAAGCAAACGGTGAGACCTCTTTTCCCTAAAGAAACTACAGTCAAAGTTATAACTCCAAAGTGGCCTAAAGGGGCTGCTCGAGCCAAAGGCAAGGAGAAGATAGGTCAGTCTGGAAACACATGACCCCGAAGGGAGAAGCATCTGGCCAAGCAAGTGCTTCAAGCTCAAAAATCCGGGTTGTACCCAGTTTTCCAAAGAGGAGGTCATCCGAAGCTAAGCGGTGAAAGGTCGCCTACCGATTTGCACGACGCATGCGAGTGCTACCAATCCACTTCGACAATCCGGAAGAAGAAGTGGTAAGAAGATTCCCATGTCCTAGAGAAGAGTGGTTCGGCTACTGCTCTCGCTATTTTGGAAAGAGAGTGGAGGATCTTCCTCCTCTCCCTGTACAACTTATCCTGAAGAAGCTCTCTACCACGGGAGAAACCCAGTGGGCTGGGGACGAGTTGCAACTGAATGGAGTAGAATTCATGCAACATGCCGACTACAAAAATTACCTGCAATTGTTGTTAGCCAAGAGGCTGGGAGTGGTCAGACGCGTCGCCATCACCCCGTATGTGCTGAGCAACGAAGGAAAGGTAGAGCCCATGAAAGGCGACGACCTCTTGTGGATGTGCCGACTCATCAACACTGGCACGATAAGAGTATAAGTAAGTATTTCATCCTCTGTGCATGATGGAAAACGGGCCAACGGCATTCCCGTTCAGATTCTTGCAGTATATGCATGTGAATATCTATGTAGATAGGAAAGTCTTCTACCAACAGAAGATCGTACACCTATTCGGTGCGGCGGTACTAGGAGAAATCCTCAATTCCCCGAACCCTATCATTCTCCCCATATTAGATTACCATCATTCCTTTAATGTTTCTATCTTTATCTTGTTTTAACCTATCCACCCACCCTTGTAAAAAAGATGCTATGAGCCACACTGTTAATGTAATGTAAAAAAAAGGAAAAAAAGAAAAAAAGAGGTTTGTAATTTCCTGAGTCATGGCAAGTGTTTCTTTCCCCACGTTCAGTGGAAAGAAGGGAGAGGATCTCACCACCGACTTTTTGGATGATTTCGACATTGCTTGTATCGTCTCCAACAAAGATGATGATGCTTCACGACTTATAATTTTTCCTCTACTGATGAAAGTAGAGGCCAAGTCCTGGTATAATGCATTGCCCCAGGCCACCAAGAATTCATGGGATGTGTTAATGGCTACTTTTGTAAAGAGGTTTGGTGGAGGCACAACCTCGGAGAGGCTATGGCAGTTACTGACAGAATTAAAGCAGGGAGGCCTGCTGGAGTATGCCACCTACGAGTCCAAATTTGTGGACTTATGGGAGAGATGGGTTGCCTCGCTGGAGGAAGGTGAAGGAGCGCCTAATTTCCTAAAGAAGGACCGTTTCATTGCTGGTCTATGGTCGCCTCTTAGAGAGAAGGTGAAGGGAAGGTTTCCTGCAACATATGAGTTGGCAGTCAAAGTAGCCCGCCTTAAAGACAAGAAGCTATGCATGCAAGCAAGAGTAAACGAGTCAGAGGAAACAAGCTCGGCCCAACCAACCCCAATGACTGCAACAACCAATCATAGAGTCCAACCACAGGAGGCATCAGAAGAGCAAGACCTGCTGAGTCGTATCACCACCCAACTAGAGAGTTTATCTGTGCATCTGGTGCAGCAAGGGCATGCACCTGGCAGGAACCCAGAACAAGGAAGAGGACAACGAAGGCAGAACCCAGAGTACCACTGTGACAACTACGGGGAAGATGGTCATGAAATGTACTACTGCCCACACCCGAGGAGGCAGAATTTCAATAGAGGGGGGAGACAGAATCAAATCTCTCCACCAAGAGCAAGACCACCGCCACTCAGGCAACCAATCCCACTTGTTCAAATCACACCACCGGCGGTGCAACCACAGCTAGCCACACCAATTCGACGCCAGTCACCAATGCAACCACCACCACAATCACCACTTACAATCATCCTACGCCCACCACCAATTGGTACCCGCACACCAAGTATCATTGGTCTTGCAGAAGAGGTCAAGATGAGTGTAACAAAAGAAGGATTAAGTAAGAAGACTATTCAAAGAACTGAAGCAGTGGAACAAGAGGTTAAAGAATCAAAAGATGCTACCCAGGTGGGGGAGGTAAGTCAAGAAAATTGTGTTACAAATGTGAGTACATCTTTAACCTTGGATGAAATAGGCACAAAAGAGATCAATCGACAGCATTGGGTAGTAAGCGTAAGAAGGTGTAAAGTGTTGATTAGGCCTCGTTAGAGTAAGAGGAATGCAAAGGGAATGAAAGATACAAGAGAAGAGGAAAACCACCCTGTTAGCAAGGCTTTGCAGAAGATGGACAACATATCAAGCAAAGGGGAGGGCTTTGAAAACGGAAGCTTGTGCACCAGCATGGACCCAGGACAGTGTAGCAAGCTAAAGGAATCTTGCATCAAGGCAGTTTCACTAGAGGACCATAACAAAGAGGTAAGTATGACTGAAGGTTTGGAGTTGGATATTGCTCCAGAGGCTTGGCAGCCGAGAAAGACTTTATTGTGTAGTGTTATTGACTTGGAGATGGGTAATGCCTCTAGTCTACTGAAAGATGCTATAAACTTGGAGATGGGTAATGCCTCCAGTATATGTGAGGATGTTCAGAGTAAGTGTGATGATCAATATGTTGCCAGCCTTTTAAGGATGTTCCAAACTCCTCCACAACACAACATTGTGTTTGCATGGGATGCATCAGACCTATGGCTATGGCTAGCCGCTATAACATATAGAGAGAAGACCAGCATGGAGATAAGATCAAAGGAGCCATGGATAGACAAAAGCCTAATAGAATGCAAGAATGAAGACCTCATTCGCAATTTGGTACAATTTTTTACAAATAGTGCATCCTCTCTTTGGAGAAAGGTAAGTGGATTACGCTTGAATTTAAGCCGCAAGGTAGGTGGCTTGCTATTAGCATTAGTAAAGGAAGCTGACATGTTTGAGCACACCCAAAAGAAGCATGATATGCTTGCAGTTTTTTCTAGTCATGGCAGTAAGCAGGATTCTGAAGATAACTTGAGCTCACCACACCAACAAGGCGGCCATATATGGTGGATTCTTGGTACACTCTTGGGAATCATAATTTTCAGTTCTGTCTTTGCAGGAGCCAAGATGCTCATTTCCCCTCTCGCTACTGGTGGTTACAAATTTGGTCCAATTTGGCATGCAAATTTTATTGTTCGGACACTGCAGACAATGATCCTATTTTTCACTTGGGATCCAAGAGGACACTGGCACAAAGTTCTGGAAGCCATGGGCTTCCCCTTTAATCAACCGACACTATTCCAAGAAACAAGCTATCACCCGGACATGTTACAGATCAACGAATATCCCAGAAATCTCACCAATGGCCAAATGGAATGGATAGTTCAGAAGGCAACTAGATATCGGATCCTACAGCTAAGCGGAAGAAGAAACAGATGAGCTAGAGGCATGAATGCCTCTAGCCAAAAGGGGAGGGCTAATGATGGGGACTTTTCACAAGCCAAGCTCCCATACCCCTCTTCTCTCGTCCCCACCCCACGAAAACCCCCTCTTAGGGAGGGAGTGATAAAAGGCATTGGAAAAAGCAAGAAAAAAATAAAGTATGATTATGTAAATATATGAGAAAGGTAAAATAGGCCACCTCATGCCTACGGGGCAGCACATCCCCACCTTGCCTCCTTTTTCTTCACTGTTGCCCCGCCGTGTGTCCCTTTTCCTCTCCTCCACTCAAAAGGTTAACCCCCTCTCTCTTCCCCTTGTCCTTTCTCCTTTCTCTCTCCCCTCAAGCTACACCACCTCTCACCAATAATGCATTCTAACTCACCAATAATGCACCCTAACTCACATGCAACTTATGCTATCTTCCAAAACAGTATACCCCACCCCCCTTTTCTCTCTTCTACACTCTCCCATGATCCAAATACCCCCCTCTCTCTCTAAAATTCGAAATCTCTCTTGTCTTGTAGCCAGATGGCCTCCCCCACACTCACACACACTCAGTTTCACTGTAAAAGGTGCCCACAGACCCATCCCCACCCAGTGGTTACCTGATTTTCTTGTGTTCACACACATCTGCACACAGATTCACCTCTTAACACACTCCCCTCTCTCCCCTCTTGTAATTACTTTATTCTCCATGTCACCTCTCAATTTTTTTCATCAACCCATCTCTCTCTCTTAGTCTCTCTCTAATGAGACTGTTGTTTTGGCACATATACACACAGCCAGACAAGTGGGGCCCACAGTCACATGGCCTATGTAGATAATGATTTCTTCATTTCTAAATTCTAGAATTTCTCCCCCCTCCTCCCCTATATAAAGAGGGGTCACCATCACACTAAAGACACACACACCATCACCAAAGAGTACACTATGCACTGTGTGTGCCTAGTGCACACACACACACCCACACCATCACCATCACCATCACCGCAATCACCATGCTCGTCTTGAGCATGACCTCTACACCCTTGGGCTATTGAAGATGAAGGGAAACTAAATGAAGGATGATGGCCGTAACCCTTGTGCGAGTCTTTGCCATCAACTCCCACCTATCCGCCATGTGCTCTACCACGCTCTCCCTTCTCATTCCCCTACCCTATGCTCCCCATTTCATCGCCTTATTCTCTAAATAAAGCTTGAGGTTTTGCGAGTATGTTTTCTTGCAATGTTTTGCCCATGTGAGGTGTGCGGAATCGCCACCTAGTCTTGTGTTTGGAGTGAGTTTGTGTATGTGTGAAAGGTGTGCGGATTCGCCATCCTTTTGTGGTGCCTAAGTACTAAGCCGCTATACCCCCTCCCTCACTCTCTCTCTCTCTCTCTCTCTCTCTCTCTCTCTCACTTGATCTCATTCCCTTTCCTCTTCATCACTACTCCCAAGCATCCATCTATCTTGGATGAAAACTTTGTTATGGTGGTGTGTTGTTTGCGTCCTAGCCGCTGAAGCTAGGTGGTGCCCCCTGTTTGCTTTACCGTGACAGGCTCGAGGCGCGCCATTCGGTCCCCGGTGTTTTAGAGGCCGTCGGGGTTCAGGGTTCGCTTTGCTCCCGTCACTGCATAAAGAGTTCGCAGCAAAGAGTTGGAGTCGAAGATTATGCATGAGGAAGATGATATGGACACTTTCCTTGCTAGTGTCAAGGATATGAATGAGCAACTTATTTCTACAGGTGAAGTTATTTCGGACAGTTCCCTTGTGCAGACTGTTCTTGATGCCTTACCATATTCCTACCAGACTTTTGCTAGTACTTGGAGACTGATGACCCAAGGAAATCCTGAAGTTGTCAAGTTTGATGCATTATGCACATTGCTGTTGCAAGAGTCACTTTCTAGAAAAAATAGGACTAGACAGCGTGCAGTTGAATAGGATTTTATTGCTTCTCAAAGAAAGGGTGGTAACAGTAATGCAGCCACTTCTTATGGTTCTGCTGCGAGTGGCAAAAATTCTGTTCCTAATGCTTCTGCTGGCAGTACTTCGTCTGGCAATTCTGGTGA
Source organism: Adiantum capillus-veneris (assembly GCF_014529385.1). Lineage (NCBI taxonomy): Eukaryota > Viridiplantae > Streptophyta > Polypodiopsida > Polypodiales > Pteridaceae > Adiantum > Adiantum capillus-veneris. Next base: position 112,354,878 of record NC_140955.1, read on the forward strand.
TAAGGGCAAAAAGAAGATGCATTGCCATTATTGGAAAACCAATGATCACTTGATCAAGTCGTGTCCTAAGTTGAAGGCCAAAGAGGCTAAGAAGAAAGAGGGTGGTTCCACTGCAAATGCTGGTTCCACTACAAATGCAGCCATTGTTGAGTCTTCTGTGAAAGGAGACTATGTTGCTGATGTTGATGCAGAATGGGCTTTTAGCACAGTGTGCACTTACAATCTTGCTTTCCATGATGCATGCTTGTCAATTGCTGCAGATTCACATGTGTGGTATTTCGACAGTGGTGCTACAAAGCACATTACCTCACATCGTGAATTGTTTACCTCTCTTGAGTCTGTCCCTCATGGGAATTCAGTCACTTGTGGCAACAACGCCTCTTATCCAATTCAGGGAGTTGGAAAGATTGTGCTCACTGTTGCTAATGGCAGTTCCTTCACACTTGTTGATGCACTTTATGTACCTAGGATCGAGAAGAATCTCTTGTCTATATCCGCACTTGCTAGACTTGGTCGTGTAGTCAAATTTGTGGATGACAGATGTACAGTTCATGATCTCAATTTTGGTGATGAAATTGTTGCATCTGGGCTTTTGTGCCGTGGGCTGTATAAGCTCACTTTGTATGACAAGTGTGGACAAAATTTTGCAAATGTTGTTGCAGATTCAAGGGCTATTTCAGATGCAGAACTTTGGCACGCACGTTTTGGTCATCTGAATTTTTCCAATTTGCTGTGTTTGCAGAAATCTGATATGGTTGCTTCTTTGCCGCCTCTTGAAGCACCTGTCAAACATGTTTGTGAAGGATGTATTTTGGGTAAGATGCAGCGTTCTAAGTTTCCAAAGGATGGTTCAGTTTGGGCCACATGTAGGTTGCAGCTTGTGCATAGTGATGTTTGTGGGCCCATGCAAACTCTGTCCCGATCGAGGGGGGGAGTATATGTCTCATGAATTTAATGCATTTCTGGCTAGTCGTGGGATAAAACACCAATGTACAGTGCCTTATACACCTCAACAAAATGGTGTTGTTGAGAGGAAAAACAAGTCACTGACGGAAATGGCACGATGTATGGTCAAAAGTCAAGCTTTGTCGCATTCTTTTTGGCTTGAGGCCATCATGTGTGCCACTTATGTACTTAACAGGTGTCCTACGAAAGCTTTGCAATCTACTACTCCATATGAAGCATGGCATGATAGAAAGCCTTCTATTGAGCACATGCGTGTTTTTGGCTGTTTGGCATATGCTTTGGTGCCACAAGTGCATCGTAGAAAATTGGATGATAAGGCTGTCAAATGTATTTTTGTTGGTTATAGTGCTGAAAGCAAAGGTTACAGGTTGTATCATCTGCAAACAAAACGTATTTTGGTTTCTCGGGATGTAGTGTTTGTGGAAGATTCTGTTCAGCCCTTGCTGTCATGTACTAGAGACAGTAATGTAAGCTCACAGGACATTTATGACACTTTGTTGCCTCTTTTCAGTGGTGGAAATACGAATGTAAGTTCCAATGAGGCAAATATACAGCCTATGGGGGTTTCTGAAAATGTTTTAGATCAACCTATTACTGATGCAGATGTACATGATGTACTTGATGAGGAAAGGGCTGAAAATGAGCAGGCTAGAGGTATGCCAAAATGGCTGGTGTACACTATGTGTGACAGTAAATTGGATGCACCTTTGTCTAGTCGTACTCGTTCAGGGTCTCACCATGCATCTTATGCATCAGATTGTTATGCTTTGGCTGTGTCTAGCTTACATGATTTTGAGGAGCCTCTGTCTTCTGATGAAGCACATAATTCAAAAAATTGGATGGCTGCCATGCAATCAGAATATGATGCACTTATAGAAAATGACACATGGACTTTATGTGATTTGCCTCCTGGCAAAAAGGCCATTGGTACGATGTGGGTTTACAAGTTGAAACGCAAGCCAGATGGTGAGATCGATCGCCATAAGGCTCGACTTGTTGCAAAAGGTTATGCACAACAAAAAGGCATAGATTATGAAGAGACTTTTGCTCCCACTTGTCGTATGACTACTGTACGTTTTCTATATGCATTGGCTGCTCATTTTGGTTGGGATGTACATCAATCAGACACTGTTACTGCTTTCTTGAATGGTGACATATTTGAGGAAGTTTATGTAACACAGCCTCGCGGTTTTGTCATAAAAGGGAAAGAGGATAAAGTGTGCAGATGTAAGAAGGCTTTGTATGGGTTGAAGCAATCTCCTCGTGCTTGGTATGAGAAAGCTGACACTCATTTGGTTAAACGAGGCTTTCGTAACAGTCCAACAGAAAGCACATTGTATGTAAAGCATGAGGGTCATGTACTTCTCATTGTGGTTCTTTATGTGGATGATTTGCTGATCACTAGACCAAATGAGAGACATATTGCTGAATTTAAGGCTGATTTGAATGCTACTTTCAAGATGAAAGATTTGGGGATGTTGCATCATTACTTGGGTATACAGTTTAAGTAGTGTGATGGTGGTATTGCCTTGTGTCAGAAAAGTTACATAGAGACATTGCTATGTAAGTTTGGACTTGAGGATTGCAAACCTATTGCCACTCCCATGGAAACAGGTTTGAAGTTGAGTCTACATGATGCTGGCGATCCTGCTGATGTCACTCTTTACCAAATTGCTGTTGGCTGCCTCATTTATGTATGCAACACGAGGCTGGATATTCAATTTGCAGTCTCACAGGTCAGCAGATTTATTCATAGCCCAGGGTCTAAGCATTGGCAGGCTGTCAAGAGGATTTTCCGCTACCTTCGTGGCACTTTACATCTTGGCTTGTTTTATCCCAAGGGGGGATCATTGCCGCCAGACTTACATGCTTTTTTGCACTCAGATTGGGCTAGTTGTTTTGACACGCAAGTGTCCACAAGTGGTTTTTGTTTCATGCTTGGTAGTTCATGTATATCATGGTTGAGCAAGAAGCAACCTACTATGGCCACTTCGAGTTGTGAGGCTGACAATCTTCACAGCTACAGTTGAGTGTGTATGGCTCAGACGCCTTATGGCTGATTTGGGTGCTTTGGTTGCAATCCGACAAGGTACCAAGATCAAAATCCATCATGGAAAAAGTCCTAAAAACTGCAACAGATCAGTCCAAAAAGGTCGCCCTATGGTCTAGGAACACTCTGCTATGGTCAAAATGACTAAAACAATGATTTTAAGCACTCAAATCTGCAAATAAGGCTCACAGACATGTAGTCACGACCCACAGCAAAACTGACAATGCTTACACTTATATTAAAGAGAAAAGAGAAAGGAACACAATGTAAGTTTCGGATTTGAAAACGGATTACCCAATCATTAGAAAAGTCGACAACAAGTTGGAGCAGCTTCGTAGCTCGAGCGTACATACAGCAGAGCTCTTTTCTTCTCTAAAAATAAGCCTCCTTTCACATTAAGGTTATTGAACTTTATACCTAGGGATTTCTAAATGGCCAGTGGCCGGCTCACATGGACTTTTACAAATGTCATGCCAGCATAACAACTAATGGAATTGACCTGCTACTCTCGAATTAAGATTTACAGAGAGTATCACTACACTAGCTCGGAAATATAATAGTCTACAAATGTGGGATCCGGCTATGTGTCCAACCAATTGGGCGTAATTTTTGAGGACATATCAAATGGGTGTCCGCCTGGCCGAACACGTAGCCGGACACCACATTTGTACTCTATTAACTATTCAAGCTAGTGTAGTGATACTCTATGTAAATCCTATTTCTAAAGTAGCAGGTCAATTCCTTGAGTTATAATGATGTCATGATAATTATAAAGGTCCGTGTGAGCCGGCCATTGGCCATTTAGAATGCCCTAGATATAAAGGTCAATAACATTAATGTGAAAGGAAGCTTATCTTTAGAGAAGGAGGGAGCTCTAAAAACGTACGCTCAAGCTACGAGCTGCTCCAACTTGTAATCATCGCAGTTAATGAATGGGTAATTACTTTTCAATTCCGAAACTTGCATTGTATTCCTCCTTCTTTTCTCTTTCATTCTAGTGTAAACATTGTCAGTTTTGTTGAGGTTCGCAACTACACATTAGTGAGCCTAATCATCAGATTTGAGTGCTTAAATCACTTTTTTTAATCGTTTTGACCATAGAAGAGTGTTCTTAGACCATAGGGCGACATTTTTAGATAGTTCTATTGCAGTTTTCAGGACCTTTTTCATGATGGATTGTGATTTTGGTACCTTGTCGGATTGCGACCAGAATTGCTAGGATAGTGCCCCTAGGTGTCCTAGACCTCCTCCTAAAGTTTCCTTGCATTTTGAGTCCGTTTGAGTGCCGAAATGGCGTGATGACCTAGAGCTATGAGAAAGGATATAGTCAAATTTCCCGGATCATTGACTGTTGGTTTGATTGTTGAGCTAGTGTATTTTCTTATTAAGGTTGTACCGTTTTTCGTTGCGACTTTATTTTGTACCGTTTTGTTTGTTTTTATTTCATGTCTTTATTTCATGTTTCATTTCAGTACTTATGAGTAGAGTAAGTAGAAATTACCACCATCAAATTTGGGCTAAAAGATTAAAGGAAAAAAGGGTGAAAACCATATTATGGTCGAAATGACCATAACTCTGAACTTTTGAAATTTGATAGTAGAGACCTCAAAAGTGATCCAAATTCAAAAATTTGTGGATCAAGGGCATCAACAGACTCTCTAGAAGCAATCTTGAAAGTTTGGTCAGAATCTGTGGAGGAACATGGATCGCGATCCATGTACCCCGAAGACCATTTTTGGTGAAAAGTGACTAGTTATAGTGTACATCATTGTGAAACTGCTCTGATCAAGTTTGCTTGAAAGAAAAACTCAAAAATCACATCAGAATTGACTGTTAGCACAAAAATAGTAAAAACAAGGACACAAACACAAAATTAGGCAAATCTTGAGATTTTGGGATCCAAATTAAAAAAGGTTGAGATTTGGCTTCTACAGGGCATAGAGAACCAACAAAACAAAATTCATGAAAAAATGTTGCCAAACATGGATCACCATCCATGTACCTTTTTGACATTTGGGACTGATGTTTGACAAGTACATCCCTAATAACTAGTGGAACAACTTTGCCAAAAGGGACCAAGTGAAAAAATTGAAAAAAGTTTGTCAAAATAGCCAAATACAGAAACTAGTCAAAAATTGCAGGACAGACAGAAAAACTTGCTTTCGAATGACAAAAACTGGTCCAAATCCAAAACTTTTGATACCATAGCATCTAGTAAACATGTTGATCTTGATGGTACCAAGAAATGTCAGTTTGGCTTCCAAACATGGATCAAGATCCATGTTTGGAACATGGATCGAGATCCATGTACCTCATGAAAAAAAAAAATGGCTAAGATTTGAGCAGTAGGTAGCTGGTACCATTTGAAACATCTTTCTTAAAAGAAATATATGCAAAAAAGTTGCAAAAAGTGGTCAAAAGAACAAAAAACAGAACATTCTCTAAATTGCCACAACATACTGTAGAAGTCAGTTTTGGTTGGGCAAAACTAATCCAAATTCAAAAAGATTTGTGGAGCAAGCTACAAACATCATAAGCTATCAGGACACCAAAGATCAAGTCCAAAAGTGGTGGAACATGGATCGCGATCCATGTATCCCTGATAATTTTTGGAGAGAAACTTTTCCAGCCTGTAGCAAAGACCATTGTGAACAAAAGTCCCCAAAGAAATTTTGTCAAAAAAGTCCAAAAAGGTCACAAAGTGCCATAAACTATTCAAGATGAAAAACCCTGAAACAGACTTAGGGATTGACTTTTTCCTGGCCTAAACAAGTCCAAAATACACAAAAACCACATAGCTAGCATCAGAGACCAAGGGGAATTAAGCTGTGTGCTAAGTTTCAGTGCAATCTGACACATAGGTACATGGATTGCGATCCATGTTCCTTTGTCACAGACTGATACCAAACTTGCACCATAGCTAGAGGACATCACAAGGAATCTAGTGGTCTTCTCAAAACTGAATTTGGATATAAAAAACCAAACCAAAAGCCAAAACTGCCAGGTACTCTGACAAAGTGCCAGAATTGACCTAACTTTCAATCCATAGGTCCATTTTCAAAGATTTTGATACCATAGGACCTCCTAATCATGCTGATTCTGATGGTACCAAGAGAAGTCAATTTGGGCTCCAAACATGGATCATGATCCATGTACCCATAGTCATAGCTTGACCTGAAACTTTCCAGATTAGTAGTGCATACACAAGGAAACATATCCCCAAGTTCAATTTTGGAAAAAATTGAGCAAATTTGGGTCAAAAGGGAGCAAAATAGGTGACAGATTGAAAACCACTGTACAAACCTAGTGTTGGCCATTTGATTGTCAAACCAAGTCCAAATTCAAAAAGATTTAATATTTAGCTTGTGGACATAGTCAGGAACAAGTTGCCAGAGATCAAGTGCAGATGTGGTTGAACATGGATCATGATCCATGTACCTCAACCTCAGAATTTGATGAAAATTGGCAGAGAACCTGCACATGACCTTGTCTACACGCAGTCAAAATTTGGGAAATGTGGGAGAAAAAATTTTGACAGGGAACATGGATCATGATCCAGGTACCTCAGCATAGTGGGGGTATCTAACTAGATGAGCCTATAGACATACTTGAGAAAAGCCCAAATCTCAAGTTTGAGCTAAAAATACCTTCTGGAAACCAAGATATAAGCCAAAGTTCTTGTGTTCTGGTTTTGAGGCTATTTTGAGTGTTGTTTTAAGTGGAGATCACTAAAAATGCTCTAACTTTTGATAGACAACTCCAAATTGAGTAAGGTCTAGTTCTAGGTCTCCTAATTCCAAACTTTTAGGGTACCCAGAACTAGTTTCCAGAGACCAAAAAAGCCACAAATTTCTAACTTTTGAGAGACCTGACCAAGGGCAAAAACGAATAAGTTGCACTAAGCCAAGTTGGGCTTGTCAAGTACGATCTTGAGAGTTTTGAGTGAGCTTTGACCATGACAAATAATCCACCACCAGGGTTTTCTTCTCCACTCAAAGACATGAAAAACACTACAATGCCGACAACAGTGGGATTAGGAGAATACCTAGAGGAGAAGCATCCTCTGATCAACAAATCGAACGTGAGATTCATTAGAACCAATGAAGCCATGAGAGTTCTTACAGATTACGCTCATGAGGGCTTGTATAGGTTCACAAATGGAGATCCATATATCTTTTACAAGTGTATAGAACCCAATGCTAGAGAGTAAACATTCCATAAGAATCTCTATGCATTCACATATACAGATTCCCATGAAGTGCAAGTTTTGATGGTAGATATACATACAAGGGTACTCCAATCTCTACTTACTTTCAGCCAAAAGTGATGCCAGAGTACACATCACAGAGGATTGCACCAGCATTTTCTCTGAGACTAGAGGCGAGGACAAGAGAAGTCTTTCCAAGATATCACAACTTGGTTAAATTAGTGACTGGACCACAACGGCTAAGACCATATCAAGTGCCTCAATGTGTCAAGACAAAGTACAATGGGTCAAGGGATTCATATGCTCATGTCTCACTTTTCAAACAAGTTTTGAGAGCTGAACAGATTGCAGATTTTCATACTCATTATGAGGGATTTGGGTTGACATTGGAAGGAACGGCCTTGACTTGATTCCAACCACTAAACAAAGATGATTTTCCAAACATAGTGCAACTCTTACAAGAATTTGTAGAGGAGTTCTCAAAAAGGGGAATCAAGCACAACACCGTGTCACAGATATATGCATTGAAACAAAAACCAAACAAAAAAGTGAAGGAAGTCTGCTTCGCTTCAAACAATACATAGATAGATGTCCTGTGAGAGAGCTACCACAAGATGAGAGATTATCAGTTCTCTTCATAGAGGGCTTGAGGAATAAAAATCTAAACAAGGACCTACATTTGAAAGGATGCACAACATTTGACCAAGTCACTAGAGAAGCTTTGTATCTAGTTGACAATTTCAAGGCCTGCGGAGAGGTGAGTGAAGATATAGATAACGCGACTAGTAGTGCCTCATCTCCAAAGAGCAAATCAACAACAAAGAGAGATGGTAAAACTCCTTGGGAACAATCATTGATCAAGTGGTCGATGGGGGTGATTAGAAGAATAAACTAAGGTTACAAACAAAACCTAAATGTGCAACAAACTCAATTGTGGAGGTGCAATACTTGTTGAGGGGATCACCCCACTCCATGGTGTAGCACTCAGCCAAAGCCGCAATATATGCTAGGGCAGCAACTATATCTTTTGAATGATGGTAGAGTTGTAGTCAACTACACTCAGCCAACACATGTGCCACAACCTACAAAAAACCAGTACTCCATGGATGCTAATACACTCATGTTCATAGCCAATCATCATGAGTATGGCTCAAAGAACATTCTTACCAGGCAAGAACAACCATTGGCTGTATCACCAGTTGTGAAACAAGAAGATCCATGCTATGAATGTGGAGGTGATCATTGGGCACGAAGTTGTGGGATAGACCATCTACGCCAACACTGTGCTAAAAATCCAAATTACAGGGCAAAAGCAACAATGAACGTTGTAGGCATGATGCCTTCTTCAAGTGGATCTGAGATAGAACCCACCATTCCTTTAAACGTGATGACTCGAGATCAAGCTCAATAGCCTGCTAAAAACGCAGTCGTTGAGGAAGAACCCACATTGCCTATTCAAACAAAAATAAAAAACTTATCGATAAGAACAGGAAGAAAATCATGGAAAGTGAAAAGGGATAAATTAAAAGCAAAGAGGCTGCAAGAAAAAGCTGCTTCAGAAACTGAACTACACTAAACCAAAGAACAGCTTAAACATGAGCAAGAAAACAAGAAAATCGCAAAGGACCTAAAGAGTCAAAGACTAACTCAGGAGGTTCAGTCTTGGTGGACAAAGTCTTTGAACCTTTGTATGCGATCTTGAAAGCTTATGATGCTAGGTTAAAGACCAACCAAACCCAGGAGGATAGATGGCTAACATATCCTCATCTAGGGTATGAAAAAGAGAGGTTGCCAATGTGCAAGGATCTCATCCAGAAGGCCCAAGCTCTTATGGAACCAGGTCCAGATGCTCCAAAAATGTAGGTGCTAATCCGCAAAAAAACTCCAAGAAATGGAAAGTCAAGGTGTTGTAAACAAAGACCAGGAAGAGCCAGGAGTTGAGACACCTTTAGATACAAGCGAAGTAGCCAATACAACAGATGGGGTGGGCTCACAAGCAGTGATGCCTATCTCGGAGGTAGAAGAACCGTGGCCACAATCCTTATGGAAATCGATCAAAAACCGAAAAGATGGTAGTGCTACTTTACAGTCAGCACCTATCCCTGAAATAAACATGGATCATGAGTTTTTCCCAGGAGATATAGAATCTCTATACGGGGATGTCGGGTCTGTCGCATCTGAAGAGAGTAAAGCACGCTCTCTAAAGACTTTGTCATCTTTCATAGGAGAACTCAAAACAAAATCGGAGGTTAAAATGGTACCTTCTCAGTGGAAATCCACACCAAAAATGATGGATACCAAGAGCTTGCATGAATTGATGTCTTCTCCTATACAATACAATCTTTATCCCTCATAGCTACTAAAAATAGATCGCATCTATGGGGCCAAAAGGGGAAAAACCTGGAAAACATGGGGTTGAAAATCCCTTCACATGACCAGCTTGTGGACAAAAACATGGATGACACCATGCCATAAAAGCCATAGACAAAGCCAGTACCAGTAAATAAGGTGGGTGACTATTGTGAAGGAGAAGAAGGAAACACCACCTTACCACTTGTGTACAAAGGAGTAAAGACAGTTGCTATATTAGATAGTGGCGAAGGAATCGCCATTGCAACCAAACAAATATAGAAAAAATGGGGAAAGCCTGCTCTTACAAAAACTCAAATGAAACTGCAATTAGCAAATGGATACGTGGAGAGACCGACAGGAATATTAGAACAAATCATTGTATCCTCGTGTGGCATAGAGTATGAGCATACCTTTGCCATAATGAATTTTGACAAGAGCAACAACTTTGACATCATATTGGGCAGACCATTCATGCGTCAGATTAAAATGGGACAAGACTGGGTCTATGACTATATCTACTCAAGACACAAGTAAATTACTACAAAAATTAGTGTCAAAGATCATAGTTATAGAGATGTAGAATGAACCCCAGGGGAAGAATTAAACTCCACAATTGATTTCGAAAGAAAAGTGCATATTTGGATGTACGGAGCTCCTGAGAATGGAAGTCTTAGAAAGGAATATTGCATCCCAGTGCGTTCAGTAGAAGATGAGGCATATGTACCAGAGCCATTTCTAGAGGAGTTATTTGAACCATTTGGATGGGATCAAATACTGACCACTCTTGATGTGTGTGTAAATGAGGTGACCCTGACTAAATTTTGCGATGAAGATGGGTATGATATAACTCCCTTATTTACAATAAAGGTGTTGAAGAAAGCTAATGAAGTTTGTGAGTGTGAAGGCAAAAATAGTGAGACAGATAGCTACATCATGGAGCATGAGGCAAAAGTGAAAACGAAGGAAGCAGAGAAACCACAAGAATATGTCATTATCGACATACTTGAAGAATCGACAAAAGCTGTTTCAAAAAAGCCAACTCCAAAAAAAGTGCAAATGAAAGCAGATGAAGGAGAAAAGTTTCCAAGTTCAACGGCAAATCTTCAACAAATGCAAGATCAAGACAAGAAAAAGGACAAGGAAGAAGATCATATGTCTCCTATAACAATCAAATTTAGCATATGCGGAGAAATAGGACTTAAAATCACATGTTCAGTTATGATAGATCCTGAAGCGACAAAGAATCTAATGTCTTATGGAACATAGATAATGATGGGAAAGCCGCCAATCAATGAGCTAGAGGACATGGTGAATACAAGTTCTAAAATGGAAATTCCTAGCTTCGGAGTGACAGAGGCCGTATTTAGGTTGAGTATTGGGGAGTACAAGGATACTTTCTACATAATTGACTCCCATCACATCAAGGAGAGTCTGATCTTGACAGAAAGATGGAGGAACATCTTATTTCAACAACATTCAACAACGACAACAATAAGACTCCACGAAGCTTCTCAAATCCATGCAGAGAAGAAATTGCCAACCATCATGGAAAAAGGTAAAGCTAAGGTAAACTCTAAAGAAGATCAACCTCGCGAGACGATTTTACCTTCGATGAGCCTCCATAAAACTTCCCACGAAGCCTCTGCATCAAGAGCCAAGCCATCGACAATGCAATGGAAACCGAAACAAAAAGTCTATCAACCAAAGTTTCCATCACAAAAAATCATTCAGAAGAAGCCGAAGAATGCCAACCAAGTGCTAGTATCCAAACAACACATCCAAGTCAAAGACCCAATTTGGATACATGAAACACAGGTTCGACTTCAACAACCAAAGGTCATTGGGTGGGTAGCATCAAACAAGTCAATCACTGCTCGGGGCTACTTCCAAGGAAACGCTAATGTTTGGGCCAAAAAGCCTAAAGTAACAGCCTGGATCTACTTGCCTCAACCAAAGAGCTCTACAAAGAGCAAGACGAGCTATCAATGATAGACAAACAACCCAAGCAAGCAAAAGAACAACAACAAAAAGGTAGAAGAAAAGACCTTCCAGGTGGACAACACGAAAAGTATGGGTTCCAAAGTCAAACTTCAACGAAGCTACCCAACACAAACAGGTGAATCAGTGGATGATTCCAGTTAAGCTACTCAAAGCACAAGGATTTTATGAAGGTAACAATCAATATGGTTACCAAAAGTTATAGCTCAATCTGGAATAACCAAGACAAATCATGCAACACACGCTTCTACCCAAAGGCAAGCAATGATAACCAACAACCAACAAAAGCCAATTGTAACCAAGGCTGCTGCAATCTCTAGATGGATACCTTGTCATCAACTCCAAAATCAAGCCAAAGCAGAAGAAACAATTCCAAAGACGGTCACACAAGGACCAAAAACAAGATGGGTTCCAAAATTGCTAGTGGAAACTCAAACACAAAGAACCCACACCTCTCAACAACTGCTTCTCATTTGAGATAAAGAAAAGGCTACATCAGTCACTCGACAAGCAAATCAAGAGGAGCCAAAATATGCCCTACTTGACAAAATGGTGGCATCCAAAGACCAACACAATGGAAGAGGCCTAAATTTTAAGAACTTATGGAATTGGGTTTCTGGCCTTGAACAAGTAAGTTCAAGTCATCATTAAAAATACATGGCATAAAAGTCAGCTAAGCCACTAAATGAGTGAAGCGTTAGTCCCAAACCTTCATGTAAAATTCTCTGTGTTCTAAGCGTCTTAGCTACTCTAGGTACTGTTCAAGCTGGAAGAGTTGAGCATAACTACGTTGTGTTGCTCATACTGTATAGGTGAGCATAAGAGTCAAAGTCATTATAGTATAGTGGTAAGTGAAGGAGGAAGTCCAAAAGACACTCACACACTCAACACATTGAGGTATGAGTGGACAAGCTTCTACATCGAAAACCCTTCTTGGAAACGTGGAAGCTATTGAGACATCCTTTGATGTCACATGTGCTACATTTGTTCCTTGAAGCATCCATCAACTCCATCTTTTACACTACATGCTTTTGTTTGAAAATTTCTCATAAACATATAGAGTGTCACATAAGTGGCATGTGCGCGTATGTCGCACGTGTCAATGCAAGGAACTTGCCGATACACCGTGTGCGAGCCACAAATGGATCCAAGCACACAACAAGCCTAAACTAGTAAGCTCAAGGAAGGCGATGGTGTGTCACTCACCGCTCTACGCTTGCTTCGTGAAGGATTGCTCGCCACGAAGAAGAAGGAGACACCGCACTCAACCACTTCACCGCCGTCGTGCCTTCGTAATGCTCGAGCACCCACACACTCTCTCTCTCTCTCTCACACACACACACACATACACACACACAAGGAGGTGAAGAAGAAGAAGATGGAGATGGAGATGGAGCAAGAGCACTCTTCTATTGCACAAATGAGAGAATGAGTGAATTTTAGGTTTAGTTGACTTTTATATGAGCTCGCCCCATTCACACTTGAGAGCCCATGCTTAGCCAACTAATCCCTTGAATGTTCCAGTTAGAGTGCGCCTCTCATCGGCGATCACTCTTACCTTTTTCCTATTGGACGGACAAGCCCGGTACCTGACTCTACCAAATAAATAATACAATGTCCACTGTAGGTTAGAATGTCCGTCGTAGGTGATAGGGTGTCCGTGAGCCGTGAGAGTTAACATGCCCCCCTTCCTGATGTAGATTCTGTCCTCGGAAGCTATTGAGTTGAAGCTTATTATGTCCATGTTGTAGAGCATCTGGATTTGAATCTGCAAGGCAAAGCACTGTTTCAGCAAGCGGAATTATATTTCCATAAATCATGAGGGGAATGTAAAGTACATGTGGAAATGAGTAAATGCAAGATTCGGAATTATATTTCCATAAATCATGAGGGGAATGTAAAGTACATGTGGAAATGAGTAAATGCCATATTTATGAGATGTTAGACTACCATTAAGGACAAATAAATCGCACTTTGAGTAAATTAATTAATCAAGAGTTTTGGGCTTATGGGTGAGTCTATCAATTAGTTAGCTATGACTAAGGTTAAAACAACTACTCTAGTACTAGCTAAGCTAAGAAGATTATCTAAATGCAAGATTCCCTAATTGTGCTTTTCAGCTTTGATTAGCCAACTAGCTCTCACAACTGCAAACAAAAGCTTGAAATGTTAACTGTAAGCTCGATGGAAGTCTTTTAAATGTCATTCATTTTTTTATTTTTCTCTTTTTTACTTTGGTTCACAATCCTTTGACGTGTGTGCTTATTTGTATGTCCGGGGCTTTTTGCTTCTCAAGGAAAAGCGCCCACACTGGGAACCTCTAGGGCTCTAGTACCATAGACAATACATGTGAGTGAAGTACCAAATCAAGCCAGGATTTCTCTTCCAGCATTAGATTTTTCATTTGTGGCACTTATGTTTTTTGCTTCCATTTCCTTTGTATTCTCACTAGTGTTTTGTTGTTTAAGTGAGCAAGCTCCTCTATGCCTTAAACATTCCTAAGGTCTCAACTACTCAGATAATTTTATCAGCTAGGCCTAGTGGTCAAGTAAATGAGTTAACCTAAAGTCACGCTCTCCTAATCTCAAGGCTCATCCATAAGATTAAACTCTAGTTCCATCAACTTAAGCAAAGACAAATTTATACATCTATAATGGCAGATAACAAACATAACTATTGCACTCAAACAAACCATGAAAAATCATTATTAGCAATTATACATATCCACCAACATGAATCATGGAAAGTAGTACACCTGGAGGTATGGAGTTGCTCATTTCGTCGAAGCAGATGTCCTCAGCCATGTGGATGGAGATCCATATAAGTCCTACCTAACACATCCAAAAAACAATCACTATACCTCTAGGAGGCATGTTAGTGTGAAAAAATTAAAACTCCTAGAAAACAAACTCAAAACACAATCCAGACCCCTAACCTACCTATCTGTCATCCCTTTTAGAATCAAGGAAAGAGGATATTATATAAACCGGGTGGCCACCCTAAGGCTAGGCCTCTATCCTCATCATCTAGATAAACGAAATCATTTTCCGTGAGGCCATAGTCTTCCTCGGTCTCTATTATTTCTTCTTCATCATCCTCTTGCGCAAGCATGTTAATCAAGAACCTCACGATGCGTGGATACTCATCCTATGCAAAAGAATAAGCATGTGCCACCAGAGAAACATTCGCTACTGGGTAGGGATCACTAGTTATCCATAGACATATCAGCCATTCTAACTCCTCAAAATTTCGCTCACGTGCAAGTCTCTCTACCAAATCCCATTCACAAGAAAGTACAGGGTAGCAGATGCGAAACACTTGAGAAAAAGAAAAAGGGTTCCTTTCATAAAAAATAGAAGCGCATGCATCTGGTGAACTAGCCATCTCTGAGAATACAAATAGATTTGGTTATGTATTTAAAACATGAGTTGTTTTTGTGTGTTGCTTGATGTGACATGGTGAATTTAGACTTATGTGTAGGATCTGATAGGGTGCTCTCTCGTTGCTAGTCGCTCTTGCTCTTTTACTTTTTTATCTTGTTTTTGTGAGTATAAGGCTTTATATATACATTCCCTAAGATTGGACATTAAGAGGTCAGGGAGAAAGGTTGAGAGGGAAGCAAGTGAATGATGGATGTCAACAAACACTCCCCCCTTCCTTGGGTAGATCATACCGTTTGAAATGATGTCATCACCCTTTGAAACCAGTTGTTCCAAGTTGTTATAGGTGAAGGCTTTAACCAATAGTTTTCGACCGCTCTACGCGTTTCATCTAGTTGCAAGGGTGGTAAGGTACTCTCCCATGATTTTATTTGCAACATCGTTGTAGGTGGTGAACTTACAATGGGAGGTGTAAACTCTTTCTTGCTTGTATGGATATGTACAATGGTAGGTGGAGGTTGTATCGAAGCTTCTATTTCCGTATAGGAACTACATGAAGAGCAAGAAGCTTCATTTGCTTTCCCTGTTCCTGAGCTATGTGGAACAAATCGTTCTTTCTTTGGTACCCAAACTAGCTCTGGACCAGGTGTGTCGCATTCTGTGATTTTTTCCTTTCCACAATCTTCAATTTGTTTTGGAGCCACAGGATTGAGCTCACATGGGTCCGGTGATAGGTAAGAGTAAAATTTACGTTTGGGCACCCAGATTTGATCATTTCCTTCATAGTATCCTTGGGCTTCCAATAGTCGTTTAGGAATCCAACGCAATGTTTCTTTACATTTCTTGGAGTGAGGGGGACGTTTCTTACGAGGCTTCCATTTTTTAGCATCAGACATGGTTACTAAAGAGGCTTTAGGGACCCACTTGTATGTTTTCTTTGTTATATTAGGATGGTTCTTGTGTGTCTCAAGCTTTCTTTCAACTACATCAGTTGAAGCTCTAGAGAGTTGGGCTATGGGGACGTATGGTTCAACCTCTTGGACATGCAATGTCTTGGGTTTTATTTCCTTAGGCAATATCTCAGGGACTATGGCTTGAGTGGTAGGGATAAGAGTTGGTTTTTGCGTTGTGACACCCCCAGTCCCCCAATCAATAATGCATTTGGTGGCTATCATCCACGTACGTCCTAGGTTTATATTACCCTCCATAGTTCCAACAGGCATGACCAAAAATTCTTGAGCTACAATCCCATTGTCATAACTGACAGAAGTGTGCCAGATTCCAAAAACTGTAGTTTTTTTCTTGTTGACACCCTTGACTTGGATAATACTCTCAGATAGAGGTGGCTTCCCTAACTCACACCACACCCCATATGATAGCAGATTATATTTAGCACCCGTGTCCAATAAAGCGTTATATAGAACTTTTCCATAGGTGCTATTTAGCCCAATAGGGTATCGTAGAGGTGTGTCAGAGTCCAACCAATCCTCGTCGATTTCAACGTGGAATGCATGTGTGACTCCAAGGTTAGTCTCTCGTTGTTGTCTTATACATTGTTGTCGCTCCTTAGCCTGAGCTTGAGCTTGTATCTTCTTCAATTCTATTGTGTCTTGGCTGCCTTTTTTGTATGGATGGCACGCAACTCCTCTTGGCTTAAAGGATCATAGTATCTTTTAAATTTGCTCCCATTAAGGAATCCAATGGTTTCAACTCCATCAAGAGTCTCCACACGAATGGTTCCTTGTGGGGTGATCTCACATACTCTATATGATCCTTTTCCTACATATTTCAACTTTTTCTTTTCGTTACGCACTCCATATATAAGGACTTTATCACCAACATTGATATCTTTGTTCCTTAGATGACGGTCAAACCATTTCTTCCTCCTATCTTTCTCCACAAGTGCATTTTGCATAGCTAATTGCCTCTCTTCATCTAGCCTTTCAAGGATATATAATCGCTCAACTAAGGGGTTACCATCCCAACCTTCTTGAGAAGCTACTCGAAGACTAGGAACGACAAACTCCCATGGCATAATCGCTTCTTGGCCATACACCATCTTGAATGGTGTGCAGTTAATGGCAACTTTATACGCAATACGATAAGCCCATAGAGCTGATGTAAGATTTAAATCCCAATCTCTGCGATGAGCTTCCACCGTTTTGGTTAAGATAGAGATTAAGGTCTTATTGGTGCTCTCAGCTTGGCAATTTGCTTGTGGATAATAAGGTGTGGATTTATGGTAAGCTATCATAAAGTTGGTAGTGAGTTCTTTTATTACTCCATTTATAAAATGAGTACCATTGTCACTCACAATCTCAAAGGGACAACCAAATCTTGTAACAATGTTCTCAAACAGAAACTTGGCAGTTGACCTTGCATCGGCCTTACGTGTCGCCCTGGCTTCCGCCCACTTTGTCACATAGTCAGTGGCAATGATAATATATCGAGATTGAGTGCTACGAGTTGCCGGACTAATTGGGCCTACAAAGTCTAAACCCCATTTTTCAAATGGTTGAGTCACTTTAACAGGATGTAAGGGCATCCTATCCTTTTGTTGTGTGATCTTGTAACGTTGGCATTCATCATATCCTTTTGCAAAAAGTGATGCATCCTTAAATAAGGTTGGCCACCAATGGCCTGATTGCAATACCTTTCTAGCTGTTAGTTCCCTTGAGAAATGTCCTCCGGCTATACCCATGTGGGCTTCTTGCAGTATGTATAAATACTCATCCTCACAGGCACAACGTCTAAGAATATCATCCTTCCCTAGCTTGTAGAGAGTCCCTGCAATGAGAGAGTAAGGTTCACATTCTTTTAACAGTTTTCGAGCTATGTCCTTACGAAGCTCTTTGGGTGGAAAACCATTAACTAGAAAGTTCACAATCTTCTCACTCCATTCAGGTATGGTTTTGACTAGGAATAGAGAAGTATCAGGCAATTCATCATCGACTCCAGTAGTGGCTTCACCATTGTGTATGCGAGACAAATGATCAGCCATGACATGTCTTTTACCAGGTCTCACCACAATGGTAAAATCAAACTCAAGGAGAATTAACAACCATCTTGTAATTCTTCCTGTGGAACAAGGTTTATTTACTAGATACAACAAGGCTTGATGATCAACATAGAACACAAACTTGTTGGCCAGAAGGTAGTAGCGAAATTTCTTCACTGCATAAATCATACCTAAACCTTCTCGCTCTGTAGTGGTGTAGTTTCTTTTGGCATCATTCAACTGACGACTTGCAAAGCTAATGGGGTAGTCCAGTTTATGTTCTCTTGGTTGAGCTAGAACACACCCAATAGCAAAGTTCGATGCATCAATATGAACATGAAAAATTACATTCCAATCGGGCACTCGTAGAATAGGAGCATTAGTCAAGGTCTTTTTCAATGATTCATAAGCATGGTCACACTCCGTAGTCCATTGGAACTCAATAAGAAGCTTGTACAAAGGACGAGCTATCTCGGCAAAGTTTAAAATAAACCGTCGGTAATAACCAGCATGGCTCATGAACCTTTGAACTCCTTTATAGTTTGTAGGTGGTGGCAATTCTGCAATGGCTTTAATTTTGCTCTCATGATTGGAAATCCCATTTTTGGACACTATATGCCCTAAAATGACTCCATGTTTAACCCAAAATTGGCATTTGAAAGGTTTAAGGAGATGCGATACAATCTACACTTCTCAAACACTTTTCGTAAGCATGATAGATGTTCTTTCCAAGAGGAATAAACGCAAAGGTCATTTAAGAAAGCTTCACAAAACTCCCTCAAATATTCTCTAAAAGCAGTGTTTATTAATCTTTGAAAGGTAGCCAGGGCATTGGTTAAGCCAAAGCCATAACACGAAATGCGAACACTCCAAATTCGGTTAAAAAGGCTGTTTTAGCTTGGTCCTCCAGCGCAATTGTGATTTGATTATAGCCAGAGTACCCATCCAAAAAGCTATAAGCTTCCTTCCCTGCAAATATTTCAAGCACATGTTCTGAATATGGCAAGGGGTAATGGTCCCTCCTAGTGGCGGCATTGACCTTCTTGAGATCCACGCACACTCTGAGTTTCCCATTCTTTTTTGGCACAATCACTATTGGAGACACCCATTCTGAGTGCTCAATAGGGTATATGAATCCGCATTCCACAAGCTTTTCAATCTCTTCTTGAACGATCTTTGCATATTTAGGATTCATTGGGTAGGGTCGTTGCTGAACTGGTTTAGCCATGCTATTCATGGGGATTGTGTGCTGCACCACGGAAGGTGGAACACCTTTCATATCATGATAAGTCCAGGCAAATATATCCCTGAATTCCTTGAGAAGTTCTTTAAGTACACACTTAGTCTTGATCAGATCTTGGGCAATGAAAACAGGTTTAGACTCTTCTCCTGGGTCTGCTAACTCTATTTCCTTAACTATCGCTGGACCATCATAGACTCCATTGCTCCCATCGATAGGTTTTCTTTGAGCCTTTGTATACACAACCTTACGTTCCTCTGTGGTATAGGATTTGAAATGTTCGTGTGCAAGGTGTAAGTCTGTGGGGTCCTGTTATTTTATGGACTGTGATTTAACTTCTGATTCCTTTTGTTGTTGAGCTAACTCTCGATTTTGTCGTCTCCTTACGGTACGGCTCAACTTTGGCTTCTCTGTAGCCTCTAGTTGTGCGATGTCAATGGGTTGTGGACTACTCCACATAGCGCTTTGAAGGTATTCACCCCAGTTATCTACCAACTTTCGATGAGCATCACATGCCCCTATATAATTAATCCATTCTGCGGTAGATTTCTTTTCATTTATTCTAGCACGCACATTTGCTCGATATCATCACCTCTAATATCTCTTACTCTTCTTGTTTAATTCTCGATTACAGTCGATTTCTAGTGAAGACTCACTAGATGAATCACTACTTGTGTCTTCTGCTCCCTTGGATAGATTATCATCTAGGTTGCCACTGGGCCCTAAATGGTTTGTCCCCACATTTGCACTAAGATTTAACTCAGATTCTTTGTCCTCAGAGTCAATTTCAACTGATGATTCTGACCCCAAATCGTGTGGGCTATAGTCTTGTGAGGCGCTACTGGTTTCAATTCCAGTCAAACTTTCATCTTGTAGATCATCAGAAGCTATATGCATTGCTTCTAGCATGTTTAAGGGTACAAGTGGTGGTATTTTATCCCCCTCAGGTGTTACCCAGTTCGTCCCCCTATTTCCCCAAGTGTCTATGGTTGCTGCTAGGTGGACCCAATCCACATTGTCCGACTCAGTCATCCCAAGTAGTACATCCATATAAGGAGAATCTTCCCCAACATCAGTGTCCGCTTTACACGTGTAACAATACTGGAATGGGGCCGAGTGAACTGTGGTGTCAGATCTATGATCAATTATAAACCTGTTTCCTAGAGGATGTGCTCGACCTGTCACAAGATCCACTCGAATGACAGAATCTTGGAACTGCAAGTAGACATGGTTTTTAGACCAGTCATGCACCATTTTTGCTTCCCTCATGAAAGGATGTCCTAAGATCATCTCCAATGCCATAGTGTGTTTGGAGAAATCCATAACAATAAAGGTAATCCTTATTTTATGTCCAAAGACCTTGATCTTGAGATCTTCTAGCATCCCAATAGGTTTAACAATAGACCCATTGGCCATCTTCACTACTATGGTTGTGGTCGCAAGGTGAGGTCTTCCCATAGTTTCCCAGCAATTTTTAGTCACAATGCTAACCCCAGCGCCACCATCAAGGATTCCCTTCACAGTTAATCCCTTAGTAGTGATTTGTATAGTCGCATTAGATTCATCACCCTCAAAGTATTGTCCCAACTTGTTAACAGGTATTTCTATAACAAGGTTCTCATCTAGGTTGGGTTGTGGGTCTATGTATTCCTCCTCTATTGGCATCTCCCCAGCTCCATCCATCTGTGAAAATTGTGGTAGCCCAAACTTCAGTTCTTCACTGAGGAAGGCTCGAAGGGCTGAGACTAGCTCGGGGTCTTTATATAGTTTGGACATGATGGTTGTTCTAACTTCTGAAGACATGAAATCCATCAATTTGGCAAAGTTTAACGGCACCTTTTGGCCTTGAGTCCCTTGACGTGGGGAAGATGGGATCTCCATTTCTTTGATAGGATCACGTAGTCCCTCTGTAAACATTCTTTCCATCAAGAAGTGAGTACGCCCACTTTCCCATGACTTTAAGTCACTTTCTTCTTGGATGACACTAGGTATGTCCAAGGGTCTATGGACTTGGTGAGGTTGTTGTTGCGTAGGGAACACGGTGTCTGTAATCTGGATCTTCCTAGGTGTTGGTTCTAGATCCCTTTGGGTATCTTCTACCAAACTCCTTAATTGCTTGACTCACTCAATCTCCTCTGTAGGGTTTGGGTAAGTTCCTATCTTCTTTTTGGATCCTGGCCATTGTGGCTCATGAAGATCTTCCTTGTTGGTTTCTATGTTAGTGGTCGTTTTGGTCTCCATGGTTTCACCTGAATCAGAATCTTCTTCAGCGTCGTTCATATATACGGGGTCGTCACCAATCCCTATGTTGGTCTTTGAACTGGGGTCTAACTTCGCTGCTTTTTGCGATCTCTTTCTTCGTGTTTTCTTCTTTTTCTGAGATTGGGCAATTGATGCCGTGTCTCTTTCCTCAAGAATATAATTTTGTTTTCGGAGCATCGATCGTGTGAGTACGTTTACTGGTACCACGGGTGTACTTGGTGATGGCTCCTCGGTAACTTCAATCAAGTTTAATGGCGTGATCTTCGGTGCATTTGGATTATTTGGACATTGGGCAATCAAATGATCTATGCCACATCGATTACACATGAGTATCGGCATTGTAGACGTGCTCGCTTGATTGGTTTGCATTAGTGTGGTGTTCTTTTGTAGCCTAATAGGACACTCGGCTACATGATGTGGACCTCCACACTCATAGCATTGAAGAGGTGGTCTCTTAGCGGTGTAATTGATATTTTGGCCTCTTGCCGCAAGAGCAGCTACTTGATATATAGGTTTGACTTGTCCCCAATAGTCCTCCATGTAGTATTGTGGACTTTCTTCAAGCACATCCATCCCATAGGCGATATTAGGATCTATATCTTCCTCATAGCCTTCCAAACAAGAAATAGATGACTCACAACCCACTTGATTCACAGAAGTGATTCTCGGATGTGGTGGTTGCGGTCCTAGCACTGGAGGTGGTAAGGGTGTTGTTTGAACAACATTTTGGGCCCTAGGGACCATGTGTTGTGCTGTTTGTTCAAGAGGTGGGGCCGGCATCAAGGCATGCACTCGAGGTGTGTCCATCCATGCTAAGGTTGGTCGATTGGCCATCGCACGCTTAAATACTATGCAATCCTTAGCTTGATGACCATACCTCCCACATGCATTGCAGTTCCCATTGAATTTTACTTTAAAAGTAGGGCATTCACTTGTACTATGCGGTCCATAGTATACTGAGCACCATTGTTGCTCCCTTCTTGGATACATATGATTGTTTTGCGGAGCACGATTGTCTCTAAGACTCTCTTGAATAGCCTTGGTGAGATCTGCTAAAGTCATCTCAGATATCTTTGGCTCCTTAGCAATAGGCTTTAGGGTCATTGGTTGATGCCCTGATGCTTGCGAGCTAATAGATTTAGGCTCAACAAACACTCTTTCTCCTTGAATCATTAAATTATCCTCCAATTGGATCGCATTGGTGGTGACTGCTTCCCAAGTGGTGATACCTCTAATGACTAGGCCATTGTAGATATCCTCATGTCGTAACCCCCTAATGAATCTATCAAGCAATGGTTATTGTTGAAGCGCTCATTTGGATTACAACGAGAATTCAAATGCTTCAAGTGACTTATAAAGTCTCACACCGACTCTCCTTCCTCTCGTTGGGCTTTCTAGAGCTGAGAGGCTACACCCCAAAGCACTCCCTCTCGTATATATTCTTTTAAGAACAGTCTCCTAAGAGTAGGGTAAATCGTTTTTTCTTCCACCCTTAGGGTTCTATACCAATCCCCAGCCTTTCCACTTAAGGTTAGGCTTAAAGCATTGCTCTTATGTAGGTCATTGTGTTCTCCTAGAGAATCGCATATTTGTTCAAACACTTCAATATGCTTTCTCACATCCCCGTCTCCACTAAATTTTTGTGTGAGCTCGGCTATTTGTACTGCCTTACTTCTAGGCTCTCTATCAGGCGTGTTACGCATATTCTCAGCAATAGATCAACCAATAGCTTGAGAAAATGTTGCCAAGTCACCTAAGTGAGCAGGCACCGTGGGTGAAGGCGCTCCAAAGACTACATGTGGAGTAGATATTGGCATTGGGCTTGGTGCATAGGAAGCCCTTGGGTTCCACGTTGGGTACGATGTTGTGCCATGTGGTGGTCCATAGTTCATATGGGTGGCCCTAGGCATAGCAGACGTCGGATGTGACATGCTAATGCTAGCCGGTATAGTCCCATGGAAATAAGAACTTGTGTATTGTGGTTGTGGAGCATATGTAGTTGAAACAATGGGAGGGGCAGGGACTACATGAGTACGTGGACCCATAGGTGCATACAATTGGTACGCACTTGTAGGTACTATTGCAGGCATTGAGCTACCATGTACCGGTGCTTTACTAACAAACGAGGTCCATGGTGTGTTTCTTGGCATGCCCATCATTGGGGTAGGCATGGTAGCCATGGTGTCATCAAGGGAAAGATGAGCTAGACTTGGAAAAGTAAAGCTATCACTTGTGGGCTTAGATTGCATTGAGACCCCTAGCAAAACAACATATGGGGGATCGATGGGACTCACTGGGGGAGTCTCCATTTGTGATAGAGTGGGTTGTTTCCCTTTGCCCGTGTCTAAAAATCGCATAGGACCCGTTGAATTAAGTTTATTCCTCGATTTTGCCTCTCGGACTGGATAATCCTATGGATGACATTGCAGATCATGTGTTGTTGTTCCTCTAGACTAGTGGCACTAGATGTGGATTGTACAAATTCTAACCAACCCACATGGTATGTGTAGCCCATGTATAGGTCGGTCAAAGTCTCCGTATGTAGGTCATATTCCCAATTTTCATTGAGAAATACCCCGTCCAAACTTGGTGTACTAGAGGGTTTCCGTGAGGTGGATGCAATGTTGCTTCCCGTGTTTTGACTTTTAGTCACCGCTACCTTAGAGGCGACTTTGGAAGGTGGTAGCTCGGTAGGGCCCTCATTAAATGAGGTAGGTAGAATGTCCACGTGGACACTCTGAGGGAGTGTGGGGTCTACAAGAGATGTGAATGGTGATTCTACTTCCCCATCCCCTTCGTTTACTTCACTAGCCGAAGGTTCAGAGCGCGTAGCTCTACTAAAAGTTTCCATCAAACGGCTAAAAACACTAGTTCCAGGTTGTTGGGCCCAGCTAGGCACGGTTTCATTTGTTCCCCCGGGGCTTTGTGTAAGATGCTCTTCCATAATATCGTAGTCAGAGGAAGAGTCGCTAGCCGCTATATTTGGGTCTTGGGTTGCACTACCTTGGGTCCCCGCCGAGGGCGTAGACCCTAGCGTGGAAGGATAGTGAGCACCCCCGTAAATTGAAGCACTAGCTAGTTGTTCGGACTCTAGCACACGACCAAAGCATAGATACATGTGCTTTGGGTGCCCTACAACTGTCGGCAAGTACCCTCAAAGGTTACTTGCTTTGTTTTGTGGCTGTTTTGCACCCCGTTTTCTACTTGATTTTTTCTTGTTTTTGATGTTTTTTTAATGTTTGATTTTTTTGATTGAAGTGTGTGATAGCTCGAAACGAGCATATCACTTAAAGGGTCGCTGTGTGCTGTACAACACAATTTTCGGGCATCTGACGTTCCGTTGGTCCTCAAAAATCAAATTTTAGCTACGTGTGAAGCTAAAATTCGTTTTTTTAAAAGGCGACTGAGGCCTAGGCCTGAGCGTGAGCTTGGGCTTGGGTTTGGGCTTGGGTCTGGGAGATATTCCCGATCCCGGTCCTACCTTTAAATTTTATTTTATTTTATTTTAAAAAAATTAATTTTTTTTAAAAGGATAAGGCCGCCGCGGCCTGCGCGAGAGCACACACACACTCTCTCTACCTACTTCTAACTAATACACCTACTCTTACACACTAACACGCTCTATTAACTCTCACTAATCTACTTCCTACTTACTGTACACAAAAAACTAACTACCTTAATGCACAGAGAATAAACACAGAACCTTTGAAATCTCTATTAACAAAGAAAACTAACTACCTTAATACACAAAGAATAAACACAGAACCTTTGAAAATTCCATTAATAAAAAAACACACAGTATAACACCAAATCCCTCTTCTCAACACACACACACTCCTTCCTTACCTTTCCTACAATAGAAATTGCACCACGGAGAAGCACAGAGTGCTACTCGAGCTTCATGTATGGCACTCCCCAACAACGGTGCCAAAAATGTGCGCGTATGCTGCACGTGTCAATGCAAGGAACTTGCCGATACACCGTGTGCGAGCCACAAATGGCTCCAAGCACACAACAAGCCTAAACTAGTAATCTCAAAGAAGGCGATGGTGTGTCACTCACCGCTCTACGCTTGCTTCATGGAGGATTCCTCGCCGCGAAGAAGAAGGAGACGCTGCTACGCCGCACTCAACCGCTTCACCGCTGTCATGCCTTCGTAATGCTCGATCACCCACGCACTCTCTCTCTCTCTCTCTCTCTCTCTCTCTCTCTCTCTCTCTCTCTCACACACACACACACACACACACACACACACACACATACACACACAAACAAGGAGGTGAAGAAGAAGAAGAAGATGGAGATGGAGATGGAGCAAGAGCACTCTTCTATTGCACAAATGAGAGAATGAGTGAATTTTAGGTTTAGTTGACTTTTATATGAGCTTGACCCATTCACACTTGGGCGCCCATGCTTAGCCAACTAATCCCTTGAATGTTCCAGTTAGAGTGCGCCTCTCATCGGTGATCACTCTTACCCTTTTCCTATTGGATCGACAAGCCCGGTACCTGACTCTACCAAATAAATAATACAATGTCTGTCGTAGGTTAGAACGTCCGTCGTAGGTGATAGGGTGTCCGTGAGCCATGAGGGTTAACATGGCACTTGCATTAGGCACTCTTCCTGTGTTTCTCCCAAGCACTCACCTTGCATGATAGGTACTTCAAATCCAATGCTCAACTTTAATAAGAGCGTATACCAAAGGCACTTTTTCCCACCGGGTTTTTTCCTTTGGTCATCCAGGTTTTAAGACCCTAATCTAGAAACCCTCATCATCAACTTCTTGTATATATTCCTTTTACATCAACAATAAGGAAATAGCTACCCAAATCAATCGACAACGACTTGGAGAAAACACAATAGGTCTCCATATGCTTATCAACAGCATCTTTTATCTTCAAGGGCGACAACAAAGCTCCATCAAACAATGGCAAGTCAAAGAATGGCCTACAACAACAAGCAATGAAAAATTCAACAAGCGAGCTGTCCACAACAACCATACGTAGCTCACACAGTGCTTCAACATTGGCTACCTATTGTGGAAACTCAAATTGCAGTGGACCTTGAAAGCAAATCCATCATAAAGTACATGCCCCAAAGAGGATCAGTTCTACAAGCTCGGACACATCAACGTCCATCTTCATGGTGGCCAAGACTGGCAACAAAGAGGAGAATGCACATCAAGAAGAAAAGTTGCCTTGAAAATCAAAGATCAAAGATCAAATCACGTATCAACAACATGGCAGATATGAATCACTCAAGGAAGAGGGGAGCGTCATCAACGACAAAGCACTTCCCAAGTTGAAGTCCAACCTTGCAGACAAAGGTGAAGACAACCCTATGACAAGACTTCACAAGGTCGTGTCAAGGGACGACACAAATTAGGAAGGGGGGAATTTTTGAGGACAGATCAAATGGGTGTCCACCTGGCCAGACACACAGTCGAACACCACATTTGTACTCTATTAATTGTCCGAGCTAGTATAGTGATACTCTATGTAAATCCTAATTCTAGAGTAGCAGATCAACTCCATGAGTTGTAATGATGTCATGATAATTATAAAGGTCCGTGTGAGCCGGCCACCGGCCATTTAGAATGCCCTAGGTATACAGGTCAATAACCTTAATGTGAAAGGAGGCTTATTTTTAGAGAAGAAGTAGGGAGCTCTAAAAACATACGCTCAAGCTACGAGCTGCTCCAACTTGTAATCATTGCAGTTAATGAATGGGTAATCAGTTTTCAATTCCAAAACTTGCATTGTGTTCCTCTTTCTTTGCTCTTTCATTCTAGTGTAAACATTGTCAGTTTAGTTGAGGTTCGCGACTACACATTAGTGAGTCTAATCATCAGACTTGAGTGCTTAAATCACTGTTTTTAATCGTTTTGACCATAGGAGAGTGTTCTTAGACCATAGGGTGACATTTTTGGATAGTTCTGTTGTAGTTTTTAGGACCTTTTCCATGATGGATTGTGATTTTGGTACCTTTTCGAATTGCGACCAGACTTGCTAGGATAGTGCCCCTAGGTGTCCTAGACCTCCTCCTAAAGTTTCGTTGCATTTCGAGTCCGTTCAAGTGCCAAAATGGTGTGATGACCTAGAGTTGTGAGAAAGGACATAGACAGATTTCCGTGACCATTGAGTGTTGGTTTGTTTGTTGAGCTAGTGTGTTTTCTTGTTAAGGTCCACTTCTTGAGATTGACGATCTCAAAGAGTCTCTGTGTCCCATCCGAGTCACTTCCCTGAGTATTGACATTATATTAGTACCAAAAAGCTATGCTGCAAACGTCCGCTGTGGCAACCCGCTAACATTGGCACCAACATCTGTAGCATAGCTTTTTGGTACTAACATAATGTCAATACTTAGGGAAGTGACTCGAATGGGGCACGGAGACTCTTTGAGATTGTCAATCTCAAGAAGTGAACCTTAATAAGCAATCACACCTACTTAACAAGCAAACCAACACTTAATGATCAGGGAAATCTGCTTATGTCCTTTCTCACAGCTCTAGGTCGTCACACCATTTTGGCACTCGAATGGACTCGAAATACAACAAAACTTTAGGAGGAGGTGTAGGACACCTAGGGGCACTATCCTAGCAATTCTGGTCGCAATCCGACAAGGTATCAAAATCACAATCCATCATGAAAAAGGTCTTGAAAACTGCAACAGAACATGCCAAAAATGTCGTCCTATAAGAACACTCTCTTATGGTCAAAGCAACTATAAACAATGATTTAAGCACTCAAATCTACAGTTACAGATCACTGACACGTAGTCGCAAACCACAGCCAAACTGACAATGCTCACACTTAAATTAAAGAGCAAAGAGAGAGGAACGCAATGCAAGTTCTATATCAAAAACAGATTACCAAATCATTAGCTACGATGATTACAAGTTTGGAGCAGCTCGTAGCTTGAGTGTACGTACAGTAGAGCTCTCTTTCTTCTCTTAAGATAAGCCTCCTTTCACATTAAAGTTATTGACCTTTATACCGTAGGGATTTCTAAATGGCTAGTGGTCGGCTAACATGGACTTTTACAAATGTCATGACAGCATTACAACTCATGGAATTGACCTGCTACTCTAGAATTAGGATTTACACAGAGTATCACTACACTAGCTTGAAAATATAATAGACTACAAATGTGGTATCCGGCTACATGTCCGACCAATTGGGTGCCCGTTCAATCTGTCCTCAAACACCTTAGGACTGAGGCTTGGGATAGTTAATGCTTTTTGCAAAGTTTATGTTAAGCTCATGATGCATGAAGCTTTCCATCTTCATAGCATCACCAAGGTCACAAGGAACACAAAGATTGTATTGTAATAACTCTCTCTTGATGGGAGAATCTATATTAGAAACTTTTGGAGGGGGGACCGGCTCCAAGTAAATCCGGTCCTCAACTATTTTCATGTTCTCTAATACTCTCTCTCTTGCAAAAGTATTGTTCATGCCAAGTTACTTAAGTCCTATGTTTATGTTGCTACCATCAATTAAGTTCACACTCCATGTTCTCAAAGTAATCTCACAAGAATTCTCACTCTAGCTTAATTCCGCTATTCTCAAAGTTCATAGGCCATTTCCATTACAAAAGCCAACTCTCATTATGTTGACCGCTGGGTCAACAGGACGACATAACTCAACAAAGCCTTATTTTTTAAGAGTTATGAAATGCTACGGATTATGGTTAAAACATCATTTGTTATGAGTATCTAGTCTAGTTGCACAAGCCGGGGTGCAATGGCACTTCCAGATTGTACACACAAAGACATTTTACCCCTTGAACTCTATTTTAGGTTTAACCTATGGTGGCCTTAGTATGTAAGGTACCTAGGTCATTTTGTAAAGAGAACTTTTATTATAATCTAAGTTTTAAGCTACCGTCAACTGTGTGAGAGAGAGGAAGAGAGAGAGCGTGAACTTCATCCTGGCGCTACTCCTCGCTCATTCATCACATTGGAGATCCGACAACACCATCACGCTAGGCTCGGTGAGAGCTACACAACAACACCAATCATTCCTTGCGAAACGAAGCAAACGTGCTCGTGCATCTACAAGCTATTTGCAGATGTAAGTATATCAAATGATGTCTATTTTCTACTTGCAAGTAGTCTTTAGAGTTGTAGCGACATAAGGTATGCATAGGTACTCATAGATTTTAGTTTTAGGTACTTCAAAAATCCGGCTTTGCATATGGGTCTAGAGTGAGGGTTTTGAGTGTAGAGGCTTTGGAATAGGTGTATCCTAGTGAGGAAATGGTGTTTCTTAAGTTTCATACAATTTTGGTATGGTTTAGTGAGTTTCCTTCCGTTTGTGTGTATGTGGGTTGGGGGTGTAGTTGAGAGCAATGAGATTCTAGATTGTGTTTTAGTTAGCCTTCCAGAGTGTTGTATGCATGGGATGGTCTCAGTTTGACAACCTAAAGAGAATGCCTCCGTGCACCTATCATGTCATTTGTGTCCTCGATTGACATTATGTTGATCTAGGTTGTGTTGCATGCACTTTATGGGTGGTGTGATTCGCTCCCGCAAAATTGGTGCCACTACCGGGGAGACAAGGACTTGAGTCGGTAATACTACTAACACTCGTGTGATGGTTGCTTGCTTTAGTTTCGGCTAAAGAAATCAGTTTTCTTAACTGAATCCGGAAGAGGTTATTCCAAGGTCAAGTGGATAGCCAGGAAGTGTGTGCCTTGCCGACAGTCTGCAACTAGATACATTTAGTTAGGATTTGTAAATTAGAGTAGTTATTGGTGTCTAGTGATTTGTGAGGTGCTAAAAGCGTTTGCTAGTCCGTGTGTGGCATTGAAGTGTTTTCTACTCATAATGCAAAACCCCATATGATTTGTAGGAGTAGCTTTAGGGAAGTGGTATGATTTTGATCTAGAGCTATTCATCATTGATTTATTTGCTGAAATGCTTGTTTGCATTTAAAATCTTTGAAAAGTGTGCTTTTGAGGAGAAAAAGTAATAAACAGATTTCTGTTGATATTTTTGCATGATTGATTGATGTTGAGCATATAAGAGGGCATGTGCAAGAATTCATGTGTACAAAAATTGAAATTTCGTAAACTTGGACATCATATGTGTTTGATGTCTCAAGGGGCATCTGGAGACTAAATTTGAAAAAATTGACTGCACCAGAGCATTTAAAAGGGGGTTTTACCCGAAGTACACACTGAAACTAAAGTTTTGACCAACTCTTGACACCCAAAACGCAAAAGACGGAGTGTCAAAAACGAAAACTAGAAAAACTTGTGATTCTGAGCATATTTTTGCATGAAAATTGGTAGAGATGCTTGAAAACCAGTGCTAGAGACTTGGGGATGCTTGTGAATGAGTTCTGTCCAAAAATTCATCAATGGACATCATACGAGTATGATGTCTGAAGGGTGATTCTGGCAACAAATTTGAACTTTTGACATTATACCCATCTTCTGCATGTTGTGTTGAGCACATACACCAAATTTCATATTATTTGGACTTATAGATTGAAAACTGGGGGATTCTACTCTTTCAAGGGTTTTCCTTGTAGCAGTGATGATTTTGTGCAATTTTGATTTCCAAAATTTGTTGTGAGCAAATATTCTTGTTGTATGCACCAAGGGGCACCTCTGGTAGAAACAAAAATAAATTCTGACCACTTGGACATCATACACGTATGATGTCTTAGAGGCCAGATCTGAGGTGTTATAACTAAGTGCACCCTTGTGATCTACAGCATTTAGAAAGCATAGGCCAAATTTCATCAAATTTGAAGCCTTTTTGGGCTTGCAAGGATCACAAACAAATCTACACAAATTAAAGGCTTGAATTGATCATAAATTGCACAAAAAGTGGTCAAATTCAATTCTGAAACTTGCTGTGAGTCACCAGTGTAGTGAGAAACCTCTAGAGTGAAAATTTCTTCAAACTGGCCAGTTAGACGTCATACACGTATGATGTCTAAAGGGCACTTTTAGAGACCAAAATTGAAATCTGATCTTACCAGGGTGTTAAGCACAACAAAACAAGCCTACATACCAAATTTGGGCCAATTTTGAGCACATAAACATCATACCTGTATGATGTCTCAAGGCCAGATATCACATTCCAATTGCACTTTTGACCACACAGGGGGTTGGGAAATAATGAGTTGAGCTTGCTTGCAAAATTTTCATCTCATTTGGACACATACTCTTGCATCTAAAAATACTTTTACAGATACAAGAAGGTAAAGGTGAAAAAGTGGTGATTTTGAGCAATTTTGACATTCAAAATTTGATGTGATCACATATTCTTGTTGTATGCATCAAGGAGTACCTTGGGTAGAAGCACCAATGAATTCTGAGCAAAAAGACATGATATGCGTATGATGTCTTAGGGACCAAATTTGCGGTGAATCAGACATTTGAGTATACCCTAGTGTCCTAGAGCATAAAATAAGTCCCTAGTCAAAATTTCATTGCATTTGGAGCTCATTTGGGCTAAAAAGTGCCAAAAGATATTGGGCAAGGTTCTGCTTGTACTGGCCATAACTTGCACAAAAAGTGTTCAAATTGAACTCTAAAAGTTGTTGAGAGTTGCTTGAGTGGTAAGAATAATTCGGATAAAAGTCGCCACATTCTGCCACAAAATACATCATATGCGTATGATGTCTCAAGTGCCAAATTAGAAGTCAAAAGCTACATTTGAGCTCATAGAAGTGTTTGCCAGCACAAAATAGGCCTAGAGACCAAGTTTCATTCAATTTGGATCACTTCCGGCTTAGTAAACCTTCCCGGGAAGTTGTAGACAACCAAAACAAAAAAGGACTGATAGACCTGTCTAAAAGTGTCAAAATCACAAATTGAGACTTGGAGTGGTTAGAGTACACAAGGAGAGTCTACAGTTGAAGTTTGGAGCAATTCTGAGTCAAGAGACAGCATACGCATATGAAGTCTCCAGGCACAGATTGATTGTTTTGGCCATAACATGAGCTTTCGTTATCGGATTCAAAAACTTTTTTAATCACAATGAAGCTCCATAGTAGCTCTACAAGTTTTAGTGTCAACCTTGAACAACATTCAAAGACCCTACGAGTCAATCATGTTGGTGAGCGTACGAAAAATGTCGTTTAAGGCCTCAAAATTCATCCAGAAGTTAGGGGTGTCTAACACTGACAATTTGAAAAAATTGTGAAAAAACGATCGCAGTTTTGGGCATGGTTTAGACTTTTGCCTAACCAAAGCACTTGAACACTTTGAAATAAGCCTTCTTACACCAAGCTAGATTTGTTAAGCCCATAGATCATGTTCTCTTTAGAGTCAAACTCACCTTATACAAGCTTCAAAATCCCAACAATAGAGGAGCATCCGCCCATAATGGATCTTCCAAACATGCAACTGATATGATAAAGACCAATCTTGTTGAGAGAGTTTGGATGAAAGATCAGGAGAGGGAAGGACTATATAGATACGTTGATGACAGTGAGGTCAACCTTTATAGCTTCTCAGAGCCATACCTAGAAGAGCTGACACATTACAAGCTCTTATATGTATATACATATGGAGTCGACTATCAATGGAAGTCTATAGTTTTTGACAAGTATGGACGAGAATACACACGTGTACAAAGCACAAACCCACACACTGCATTAGGAGTAGGTGGCTATTTGGTCAATGAAGGACCAAAGATACTTTCACCAAACATGAGAATTCCTATAAGAATTCCAAAAAGGGAGCTGCTTGGATTCCCTTCTAGAGTAATAACGAGAGATGACATGATCATAGAGATGGCACGCATGCCTTCTCAAGGACCAATCTCAAACAAATTGACTAATTCCTTCATAGAAGAACCTAGGCATAGTAAGAAGACCTGAAGCGAGAGAAGGATAGAGTCTATGGTTAGACTTGTAGACAATCGATGAGTTAGACCATCCCAGATCCAAAAATGGATAAATAGAAAATACTCCGGAGATAAAGATCCGAGAGATCACGTAGTGGATTTCAAAAGAGTAATTAGAGCAGAGAAAGTTTTGGATCCTGCAACACAGTTTGTGTGGATTGAATTGACTCTTGAAGATGATGCAGCTACATGGTTTGATTTAGTGGAAAGACGAGTTTTTGAGACTTCATCGAGGAATTCATCAAATAATTCTCATAGAAAGGCATAGCTCACAATACGATCTTGCAAATTCATAGATTCAAGCAAAAAGAGCATGAATCGGTGCACAAAGCAGCATTACGGCTCAAGCGATACATCAAGTTCTGTCCAAGAGCGAAACTACCTACACAAGCACAGTTAATGTTGATCTTTATCCAAGGAATGAGGCATGCGGGTCTTCAAAAGGATTTGCATATGATAAGGAGCAAGATGCTAAACGGATTGATCAAAGAAGCTCTATATTTGGTGGATAATTGTGAATAAAGAAAACGATTGTAAGTGTCAAGAGGATGACACATGCTCTCAGCACAGTGATTCACAGATGAGTGAGTCCATTGAGAAACCAGCAGCACTTATCGATCAAGAAACATTTATTAACAAAATGGTCAACAGGTTAGCTCCTCTTGTAAATGCTAACCCAAGGGAGCTTAAGTGGTGCAAGATTGAGAGAAGATGGACAAACCATACGAGAGAAGAGTGTTACTATAGCATGGAATTTGCTAGGGAGAGGTATGTACAACCTATTCCAATAGCACCTCCTCCACCTAGATACTCTATGGAAAATGCGCTAGGTCTAGTTGGAGTTTCAAGCCCACAGCATGTCTTAGGACAACAACCTCTACTACCAGGTGCTAGAATGCCTATAGACATAAGATACATGTCGATGATGGAAGAATCTAATAAACAAGTGCTATACCAATTGTAATGTATTATAACAAGAAAAGCAGGTACTTCCCTTCAAAGAAAATGAGAGAAACAAATGGAGTGGTGAGGCCGGTACAACCTCCACCTCCTACGTTTCGACCTGAAGAAAGAAGGTACGAGATGGATGAAAGAACATTGCAGTTCATTGTGAATAGAGAGGCTTAGCTAGGTTAGAGCCTATTTACAACCAAGAGGAATTTCAAGAAGAAGCTCTTCAACCAGAGATAGATTGTCACAAAAGTCACGGAAACCACTCGGTCAAACAATGTCCTCAGATGGAGATCACACAAGTAAATGCCTATTGTCTTGACTGTGGTGTCATTCACTTGATCCTCAACTGTCCAAAAAACCCAAACCAAGTCAAAAAGATCACAATAAATGTCTCAAGAATTGTTCAGCTACCCAGTAGCTCAAAAAATGAAAACACCGTACCAGTTCAAGTAGTTACAAGAGTGCAAGCTTAAAAGGAAGCTGAGAAGAAGCAAGAGACAAATAAAATGAAAACTAACACACGAGTCCAGAGATGGGTGAACCAAAGACCGATGCACCTAGTCAAAAAAACAAGAGCAAACGCAATAGTTGGAAATCTAGAAAGGCTAGGATGAAAGCACGTAGGGAACGAGAGCAAAAATCCCTAGTTGAGGAGCTCGCCCAACCTAAAGAAAAGATAAGATAACTTGAGAAAATGGGTGACGACATCATTTCAAACGGTATGATCTACCCAAGGAAGGGGGGAGTGTTTGCTGACAGTCATCATTCACTCACTCCCCTCTCAACCTTTCTCCCTGAATTCTTCACAGTAGGCTTGGAGAGTCAGTTCATGCAGCTTCCGAGGAAGCCACATTTGGATGGAATATGACACACACTTTGGTATGTGCAAGGGACTCTTGACTACGCATTGTTCTATGCAGCATATGCGCCATTAGCATTGTATGGGTATACAGATGCAGATTGGGCAGGTAGCATTGTTGATAGGAGATCTACGAGTGGCTTCATGTTCTCTTTTGGGAGTGTTGCTGTTACTTGGAGTAGCAAAAAGCAGCCTACGGTTGCTTTATCGAGCATAGAGGCCGAGTATAGAGGTGCAGCACTTGCAGCGTGCGAGGTAGCTTGGCTACGCACATGACTTGAGGACTTGGGAGTGCAGGTGGACCAGCAGATTTTCATCCATTGTGACAACCTCAGCAGCATGCAGCTGGCTAGGAACCCAATGTTCCATGCCAGGACCAAGCACATAGAGGTCCATTACCACTACGTTCGAGAGCGAGTGTTGGCGGGCGACATCGACTTGGTCTACGTCAGCACAGAGGAGCAGATAGCGGATATCTTTACCAAGGCCCTCGGAACTGAGAAGATTCGACGTTTTCGGACTATGCTTGGACTCTGCGACATGCAGAGCTCGAGGGGGAGTGTTGAGATGTCGAGCTCTACATCTTGAGCTGGCGTCCACTACGGGTCTTGGCCGCTTACGGCATTTACTCACTGGCGCGTTAGGTGACCGACACGGAGGATCTCTGCCAGTGATTCTACAGCTGGACGACCCTTATAGTGCCAGCCTAGTACGCTTCTAGCATGTTCACACTTAGTGACCGCATGTACATATGTGCTACTTTTCAGCTTTAGCACTTAGTCATTTTGTACTCTCCTTTCTGTGCGAAGAAGAAGAAGCTTTCCATCTTTGTGTGCTTTGTGCTTGTCTTGTGTAGCTCTCTTGCATCCTCATTCTTTACACACTGGTCATCGATGCACTTACCGAATCTGTTTCTTTCATACAAAGTATCTGGGATCTCCCCACAGACATATATGCCCATCTAGATTTGGATTATTCTTGACAGTTTGCCTCACAGGGAGACACCTCTTGTTGGTATGCATAGATGACAGCTTGGCTCAAGCTGCATGTTTTTGACATGGATAGATTACCCCCTTTCCAGTATTCAATGGACACACCCTCCTTGTCTCTCACACGGACCAAGATCACTCAGCTCATCACACATGACTTGATTCAGTTAGAATGTCATAAAATCTAATAACTAACCAACCCAAATTATTTTCTCATATTAAACTGATTATTTAATGTGGGAGAATAAACGGGAACAAGGGTTAGAATATAGACACGTGCTTACAGATCTATCTCAACACGGGGCCAATGGTAAAGGGGCCCAAGTGAGAGATGGTCTGTCAAAGAGAAAGGTTAGCCAATGGAGCTTAAAGACCTTAGGGTTAGCTTCATTGAAGACCTCCAATAGCTAGTATTAAAAGTACTTTGACCTTAGGTAAGCTAGGGTTGTGCTTGAGGTGGGAACCTCGCCCAAGCTTGAGGTGCTTGTCGTGCTGGATGACTAAGGTGCTTGAGGTGATTGTCGTGCTTGATGACTAAGGTGCTTAAGGTGTTTGTTGTGCTTTCTGACTAAGATTTTGAGGTGCTTGTCGTGCTTGCCGACTAGGGAGCTTGAGGTGCTTGTGGGAACACCGCCCAAGCTTGAGGTGCTTTGTCATGCTTGCTGAATAAGGTGTTTGTGTTCCACAAAGTCAAAGCATCCCTACACAAGGGGGGCTGAGCCCTAAGCTAGGGGGATGAGAGAGAACACACACACACACACACACATACACAAGGTGAGCCCAAGATTCAAGAGGTAGCAAGGACACATGTCAAGCCTCTATCCATGTTGCCCTCATGGTGTGCCTAAAGCCTATTGGTTGGCCTCCCAAGGGGTCCAATGATAAATTAGTTAATTTAATTAATTGTTTTAGCATTTATCAAGTCCTCTCTCTCAAAGGGGAAAGGGGAAAACTTGTCCCAAGGCTACCCTTGTTGCTTGATATGCACTAAGCCTGTGATTGGCCAAGCTTGAGGAGGTCCAATCATGTGCAAGATAGTGCTAGAAGAGGGGGTCGACCAAAGCAAGGAGGGGGGTTTCTTGGGGGGTATACTTAATCTTGACATCTTCTCCATATTCATTACTATGATATTATATATGCTAGCAAGAAGAGTGATGATAAGTGAGGAACTATTTCTTTCTCCTATGGAATGTTTCTTCTTACTCTTCCCTACCCTCATTCCCCGCTAGCTCTCCACCTTCAAAGGTGTTTGAGGCCTTGAGGCTTGGGATAGTTAATTCTTTTTGCAGAGTTTATGTGATGCTCGTGATGTATGAAGCTTCCCATCTTCATTGCATCACCTAGGTCCCAAGGAGCACAAAGATTTTATTGTACCAAGTCTCTCTTCATGGGAGAAGCTATAATACAAATGCCTATTGGAGGGGGGACCGGCTCCACATAAATACGGTATTGTCATGATCTCTAAACTCTCTCTCTTGCAAAAGTATTGTTCATGCCAAGTTAACTAAGTACTATTTTTATGTTGCTACCATCAATTAAGTTCACCCTCTATGCTCACAAAGTAATCTCACAAAAATGCTGTCTCTAATTTTCCTAATTCCTCTACTCTCAAAGTTCACAGTCCATTTCCATTACATTGCTATCAGAGAATTTGGTTTCTCTTTTCTTGCTTAAGAAGAGAGGTCCTTAAGTAGCCTATTAATGTTTGATTTTTTTAATTATATTAGGGTCAATGGGATTGGGATCTATTATTGATTTTGTTGAGCCCACTATGTGGGATATGGTACACACCTTGAGAGCTTTGGTCTTAATAACAGAGTCCTTTAAGACTTGCCTACAACTTTACCATTATTGAGCCATAAGAAGTCTGAAAGGAGCTATCCCTGAGCAACTCTGCAATATTAGACCCACTCCACTACTCTCTATAATTAACCAATTCGAGCCTGTTGGAATTAGGGTTGCAGAGAAGCGCACACAGCTTGTAGAAGACGAAGGAAGCTCAAGGCACACAATAGAGAGTGTGTTACTTAGTGTGCAATGGAAAGATGGATAGCCCTAGAGTGATGGGCGTATATACAATGCACGGGGGAAAAAACCTCCTAAAGAGGGAAAAAATGCCCCGGCGGTCCTAGTGTGTTCACACACATCACTACCCCATGTATATGGTAACAAATCCCCCGTGGAGTGATGCGGTGAACGAGAGCTGGCACATGAGTAAAGGGAAGTGCCATGCCCTAAGGACAGGATCAGTCCACAAAGGGGAGTAAGCCCAAAGCTTTGCGGAAAGCTTCAAGCTTCTCACGAGACAATGCCTTTGTGAAAAGATCTGCAAGGTTGTCCTGTGTTGGCACATAAGCCAAGCTAGTCTCTCCTGCTAAGAGCCTCTCCCTGACATAGTGGTAATGCACCTCAATGTGCTTTGTGCAAGCATGAAAAACTGGGTTCCTCGCACCTGCCAATGCGCTCTGACTGTCAGTGTAGATAGTGTTGGCAGTGTCCTGTCCAACACCTAAATCAGCCATAAGGCGTCTGAGCCATACACACTCAACCGTAGTTGTGAAGACTACCCTATACTCAGCCTCACAACTCGAAGTGGCCATAGTAGGTTGCTTCTTTCTCAACCATGATATACATGAACTACCAATCATGAAACAAAAACCACTTGTGGACACTCTCGTGTCAAAACAACCAGCCCAATCTGAGTCCGAAAAAGCATGTAAGTCTGGTGGCAATGATCCCCCCTTGGGATAAAACAAGCCAAGATGTAAAGTTCCACTAAGGTAGCAGAAAATTCTCTTGACAGCGTGCCAATGCTTAGACCCTGGGCTATGCATAAATCTGTTGACCTATGAGACTGCAAACTGAATATCCGACCTCGTGTTGCATACATAAATGAGGCAGCCAACAACAGCTTGGTAAAGAGTGACATTAGCAGGATCACCAGCATCATGTATACTCAACTTCAAACCTGTTTCCATGGGAGTGGACATACGTTTGTAATCCTCAAGTCCAAACTTACATAGCAATGTCTCTATGTAACTTTTCTGACACAAGGCAATACCACCATCACACTGCTTAAACTGTATACCCAAATAATGATGCAACAGCCCCAAATCTTTCATCTTGAAAGTAGCATTCAAATCAGCCTTAAATTCAGCAATATGTCTCTCATTTGGTCCAGTGATCAGCAAATCATCAACATAAAGAACCACAATGAGAAATACGTCATCCTCACACTTTACATACAATGTGCTTTCTGTTGGACTGTTACGAAAGCCTCGTTTAACCAAATGAGTGTCAGCTTTCTCATACCAAGCACGAGGAGATTGCTTCAACCCATACAAATCCTTCTTACATTTGCACACTTTGTCCTCTTGTCCTTTTATGACAAAACCGCGAGGCTGCATTACATAAACTTCCTCAAATATGTCACCATTCAAGAAAGCAGTAACAATATCTGATTGATGTACATCCCAACCAAAATGAGCTGCCAATGCTCATAGAAAATGCACAGTAGTCATACGACAAGTGGGAGCAAAATTCTCTTCATAATCTATGCCTTTTTGCTGTGCATAACCCTTTGCAACAAGTCGAGCCTTATGGCGATTGATCTCACCATCCGGCTTGCGTTTCAACTTGTAAACCCACGTCGTACCAATGGCCTTTTTGCCAGGAGGCAAATCACATAAAGTCCATGTGTCATTTTCTATAAGTGCATCATATTCTGATTGCATGGCATCCATCCAATTTTCTGAATTCTGTGCTTCATCAAAAGACAGAGGCTCCTCAACATCATGTAAACTAGACACAGCCAAAGCATACCAATCTGATGCATAAGATGCATGGCGAGAGCCTGAATGAGTACGACTAGGCAAAGGTGCATCCAATTTACTGTCACGCAAAGTGTGCACCAGCCATTTTGGCATACCTCTAGCCTGCTCATTTTCAGCCCTTTCCTCATCAAGTACATCATGTACATCTGCATCACTAATAGGCTGATCTAAAACATTTTCAAAACGCCCCATAGGCTGTACATTTCCCTCATTGGAACTTACATTCATTTTTCCACCACTGAAAAGAGGCAACAAAGTGTCATAAATGTCCTGTGAGCTTACATTACTGTCTCTAGTACATGACAGCAAGGGCTGAACAGAATCTTCCACAAACACTACATCCCGAGAAACCAGAATATGTTTTGTTTGCGGATGATACAACCTGTAACCTTTGCTTTTAGCACTATAACCAACAAAAATACATTTGACAGCCTTATCATCCAATTTTCTGCGCTGCACTTTTGGCACCAAAGCATATTCCAAACAACCAAAAACACGCATGTGCTCAATAGAAGGCTTTCTATCATGACATGCTTCATATGGAGTAATAGACTGCAAAGCTTTCGTAGGACACCTGTTAAGTACATAAGTGGCACACATGATGGCCTAAAGCCAAAAAGAATGCGGTAAAGCTTGACTTTTGACCATACATCGTGCCATTTCCGTTAGTGACCTATTTTTCCTCTCAGCAACACCATTTTGCTGAGGCATATAAGGCACTGTACATTGGTGTTTTATCCCACGACTAGCCAGAAATGCATTAAATTCATGAGACATATACTCCCCCCCTCGATCGGAACGGAGGGTGCCCATAGTACATTTCGAGACATTTTT
This sequence comes from Adiantum capillus-veneris, assembly GCF_014529385.1. Lineage (NCBI taxonomy): Eukaryota > Viridiplantae > Streptophyta > Polypodiopsida > Polypodiales > Pteridaceae > Adiantum > Adiantum capillus-veneris. Next base: position 112,395,669 of record NC_140955.1, read on the forward strand.
AGCCATAACCAGAAATTGTTTGAAGCACATAAAAACTTCGGACTTCACTTTAACACTAGAATGGTAACCTAACAGGACATAAAAGTGTCCTTTCAGGGTTTTGGGAAAAAATTCCAAAACCATAGTAGATCCACTCATTTTGAAAAATCCTTTCATGAGCTTATAGTTCAATAACTACTATGTATGGAAAAAATGAGAAACTTGTAATTTTTCTCATCCCTTGGTCACTACAAGCCTCCAAAGTTGATGGACCAATGCATTTTGCCCAAAATAGCAATTTCTTACGGTTGATTGCATATAAATAAGAGTGGGGATTTTTGTAGGACATGAGATAAAATGCCCCGTTAACTTCAATGGGTTGGTGACCAAAAGATGTGGCTGCTTTTACCTCACTATTTTTTTTTTGGGCAAAAGAACAGGTACAAAAAAGTTGCTTTTTTGCTATTCTGGGACGTATCATCAAAGTTTCTATAGTCATGCTCAATAGAGATACTATATACATGTTTTCTTAGTTCCCTTTGGGCCTTTGGATTCAAAAGGAGTCTCGGAGCATGTCAAAAGGATAATGGATCTCTTACAATTGGAACCTTGGGGGCAATGATAAAGTGCTAAATACAGCAAACAGTAAAAAACTGGGTTTAGCATTATGACCTCTAGAAATCCATAGAAACTACTCAATATCTAGCCAAGTTTGTAGTCTATGATTAGATATGGTTACTACCTACAAAATACACACAATTGGCCTAAGAAACTAGCAATATTGAGAAAGCTATACTTGCTACTCTAAAATATATCGTATTCTTCAGCAATCAAAAAACTCAACCATTACCATATACTATGCTATATAGCATATTAGGTCCCTCAAAACTCAAGGAAGATTACCTTTATGTTATACATTACACTTACACAATCAAAATTGAATTTGGATATCAAGAAAGCCACCAAAAAAATCATAAAAGTGCTAATTTTGGCCAAAAAACAAGATTATGCAATTCTTGTAAATTGGTCATAACTTTCAATTTTAACACGTAGCTCTCCCTACAAGCATCAAAACATGTTGAGAACTATGAAGGCCTAACCTCTAGCCATATAAACCTCACAAACATGAAGTTTAAAGTGGTATAGTTGCCAAAAATTGAAAAAAAGCCAAAAACAGGACCCGTTTTTTCACACAATTTAGGCTCAAAAATGTTGTGGAAGAGTAAGATTAATGGTGGGATCGATACTCCAAAAAAAATGCTAAGTTTTTTTCAGCTCATAAGGCAACTTTGTGGATATATAGCACCTAGAAATTCATTTTCATACTCGTGAAATAATTCAAGCAAAATGGTCACTTAACAGGACACAAAAGTGTCCAAGGATATAAAAGTGTCCTGTTACCATTCTAGTGTTAAGTGGAAATACCCATGCATGCCTGGAGTAATCATCAATGAAAGTCACGAAGTACAGGTAATTGCCCAAGGAGGGGGTTTGCATGGGCCCACAAACATCACTATGCACAAGCTGCAACCTGCATGTGGCCCGTACTGAACCATCCTTTGGGAATTTAGAACGCTGCATCTTACCCAAAATACAGCCTTCACAAACATGTTTGACAGGTGCTTCAAGAGGCGGCAAAGAAGCAACCATATCAGATTCCTGCAAACGTAGCAAACTGGCAAAATTCAGATGACCAATACGTGCATGCCAAAGTTTTGCATCTGAAATAGCCCTTGAATCTGCAACAGCATTTGCAAAATTTTGTCCACACTTGTCATACAAAGTGAGCTTATACAGCCCACGGCACAAAAGCCCAAATGCAACAATTTCATCACCGAAACTGAGATCATGAGCTGTACATCTGCCATCCAAAAATTTGACTACAAGTCCAAGTCTAGTAAGTGCGGATACAGACAAGATATTCTTCTTGATCCCAGTAACATAAAGTGCATCAACAAGTGTGACGAAACTACCATTAGCAGCAGTGAGCACAATCTTTCCAACTCCCTGAACTGGATAAGAGGCGTTGTTGGCACAAGTGACTGAATTCCCATGAGGGACAGACTCGAGAGAGGTAAAAAATTCACAATGTGAGGTAATGTGCTTTCTAGCACCACTGTCGAAATACCACACATGTGAATCTGCAGCAACTGACAAGCATGCATCATGGACAGCAGGATTGTAAGTGCACTTTGTGCTAAAAGCCCATTTTGCATCAACATCAGCAACACAGTCTCCTTTCACAGAAGACTCAATAATGGCTGCATTTGTAGTGGAACCAGCATTTGCAGTGGAACCACCCTCTTTCTTCTTAGCCTCTTTGGCCTTCAACTTAGGACACGACTTGATCATGTGATCATTAGCTTTACAATAATGGCAATGCATCTTCTTTTTTCCCTTATCATGAGAATTGCCAAAAACTCTAACAGGCTGCAATCCTTGCAGCAAGACCTACAACATCCTCAACATGGCCTACATCCTCAGAACCAGGACATACATCAATGCCCTGCACAATGTTCCAGACACCTTTTGACACAAGAACATGTTGAATCATATAAGCCCACATAGGGTAGTTGTCCCCATCCAACCTATCCTCAGCAGCAAACATCTTGAACACATATGTGTTGTTGTTGTCAGCCATGGTAAATGTTGCACCTGATGTGAAAACTGCCCGAAAATAGGAGAAATGGAGCGGGAACAACCTGTGCTATATAGCACAAACCGTAGAAGACTATAAGACACCTGTTATGCAGAAAATGGCACTGACATAAATTCTGCACAAAATGACGAAATAGCCTGTGCAGTACTGCCTGTAGTGGAAACGGAGGCCGAAATGAGCCCAAATCAAAATTCTAAGCAGACCAAGCTCCTCAAGTTCTCCCAAAATTTTTGTCGACCTGCGAACGCTTGCCAAAGCTCACTAAAATCGGAGAAAGTGAGCAGGCGTGTGCTGGAGCAGCTGGCAACTAAGCTCCGAAGGACGTGACCTTCTCTGATACCAATTGTTGGAATTAGGGTTGCAGAGAAACGCACACAGCTTGGAGAAGACGAAGGAAGCTCAAGGCACACAATAGAGAGTGTGTTACTTAGTGTGCAATGGAAAGATGGATAGCCCTAGAGTGATGGGCGTATATACAATGCACGGGGGAAAAAACCTCCTAAAGAGGGAAAAAATGCCCCGACGGTCCTAGTGTGTTCACACACATAACTACCACATGTATATGGTAACAGAGCCGTGGGTGTAGATATGTAAGTGCTGATTTTCAAAGGCTAGAAGGAGTAGAAACTAAGGCTTTGAATTGCCAAAGAATACACTAAGTAAACACACAAGTATAATTAGCATGGCTGACAATAATCAAAAGAGTAGAATAAACATTGATAACTTTGATTTTGCACATGAAGGTGCTAATGATGATTCCCCATGTTTGTCAATTATCTTGTTACTAGGTTGCAGCAAGCTATGGGCAATCCTGCTTCGGAAGCCAAAGTTACTCTCAACAACTTCACACTTATGGGATTTCCTTTCCTCTCCAAAAGGAGAGAGAGCATAGGAGGCCTCTTGAAGAGACCCCCAAAAGAAGACTCTCTCCCATACAAGAGGACGAATCCAAAGAACGAGAAAGTAACGAATCCCTGAGTTCCTCTGAAGATGTGGCTCCATGAAGATGGCGGTCTAGACGGTCGCCAACTCCTCTCAAGAGAAAAGGTCAAACCACAGTCCTTCTCCTCGTCACTCCAAAAGAGAAGAGAGGAAACAAAGGAATAAAAGGTCAAGAAAGAGGTCACCCTCTTCTTCTTCTTCTTCACCTTCCTCCTCTTCAAACAAAAGCTATGGCTATTCTCCTAGCGAATACAAGAGGGGATGAAATCACAAATCTTACCCTACATGGAGAAGGTCACAAAAGCCCAAGAAGTTTAAAGAGGGGTAAAAGAGTATCTCTTTTCTCACCTATGATGGCACCTTTGGTGCCACTGACAAAGTATTGGCCTTCATCCAACAATTTGATGCGGCCTTTGGAGATGCGGGCTTCACGGAGTCCTCCAAGCTACATCATGTAGCTACGCACTTCCAAAAATTGGCACGTCAATGGTGGGCTAACCTTCGTGGCAATGGTGAAGCCTTAAAGACATGGAAAACTCTACAAGATTCCATCATAAAGAAATTCTTTGCAAGCGATGCAAAGAACAAAGTGCTTACCGAATGGCGGAGTTTGAAGCTTCTCTCTCATGAGCCTATCCACAAATATGTGGACAAGTTTTGGGATTTACATCTCAAGGCTACTGTCTTTCAAAAGATAGACTTTGCCGACAAAAAGAAACAATTATGTGCGGGATTACTTGAAGAGATGGCCGAGTATTTCAACTCCCAACAGTGTTGTCGTGCTTTGACACATACATAGTGGGAACACATGCTACAAGATCTATCTTGAAACTTTTTAGATACATAATTATACTTCCTAGAATGTATATATGCATATCTAAGTATAATAATAATCTTTCTATCTCATCCTATTACTTATCTCAAGGGTAACATATTCTTACTTTACCATCAAAAAGTACTATGGAAAAAGCGCCAATAGCTCCACCTCTTTAACTTGGGCAAAAAGCATTCATCCTTTATTTCTACTATCTCATTATCATTATCATTATCATCTCACACCCTAGCTAGATTCTATATCTAGGGTAAATTTCAATATATATATATTCTATGTTTTTTTTTTTTTTAAATAGCTACTAGGAAGGAATCAAATCCTAGTGGGATAGTAGGTGGCATGATTTTCAAAGATACACTTATTTTAATGCATTATTGCAAGCATGATTATAAAACTTTGTCAAGGAGCAATGTCATGCTTTCATATTGTATGAGGTGTCCACTGGAATCAAATCAAAGTCTAGGCTAAGGGGACCACAAGAAGACTTTTGCTGCCAAAACTATACCTTATTTTGATAATTTTTTTACACCAAGGTTACAATCCGAATTGAAAAAAGTATATAAAATGCGAGTCATAGCTAATGAACTGAATCTTTTGCCCATATTTTTACTTTTTTATTTGGAGCCACGGTTGAGGAGATATAATCAAAATACTGGACCTAGTCTGCCCACATCATGCAGGACATCTCATTTCAAACTTTTTTGGTTTCTGTTCACACTAGCTCTTCTCTTCTTGTGTAAACCCTTGGGGGTTCCGTTCACCTATAAAAGGGGATCTCTTATTTCTTGAAAACCATTGAAGCATTCAAGCCATTCATGAGATGAATTGATGAGGGAGTGAGAGTAGTAATGCCTAATTGTACTTAGCCATAAGCCTAAGCCTACATTTACCTCTAGAGGAAGACTAGCCAATCTTGTAATATATCCTTGGAATAGAAGCTCAAATCAAAGAAGGACTTGAACTTGGTGCATCAATCAAGGCTTGAAGTCTTCCCTCTTCTTCTCTATCTATCATAATGGTGAACAACACCCGAAGAGTTTGTCAAGTAAGATGTGTTTTACTTTGATATTTTGTTGATTTCTTAGTGTTTTCTTTTTCATCTCTCATCCAATATATATCTCTAATCCAACATATATCTCCAATCTCATCTCCCTTTTCTAACCAAACCTATTTATATCACTTTTATAAATTCATTCTCTCTACAAATTCTAGGTTCTCCTTGCTACAGATACATCTCTCCCCGCAGTATCCTTATTGTCTACGTGCAAGAATAGGGCTTGGGAGGGAAATTCTCTTTTCTTCGCTTCTCTCATATCTACATACTAGAGTTATCCTAGATGAATAATCCACATGATAAGAGTTTCTATCTCTTCCACTCTGTGTGATCTATTAGAATTAACGTATGGATTAGCCGCAAAATACAATTTCAACAACGTATAGTGTTTCTCTTTGGCCCAAAAAGGCTCAATGAAATACTTCTTTCACCGGACCTCATCATATTACCTCTTATAGACTTTTTTTTTTTTTTGACATAAGTGTAGTTATCTTGCTATGAACCAAGAGGATTTGTACACACAATTAATCCCAATTGCTAGACAACACATATATATTATGGTGAGCACAAAACTACAATTCTAAAAAACAATTCGTAGCCTGTTTGGTCGGCAAAGATTGAATGCCATTAATTCATCTATTAACACTTTTAGATTAACCATGATACGATATGACCATAGCCTTGATGTTTTTGTCTTTGTGTTGTTTTGATATTTTCTTTTGTGTTCTTTCTTTGTGTGTGTGAGTGCAAGAGAGAAAGAGTGGGGCTTCATTGATTGCACTTCCTTCCAAACCCTAGTCTTTATGGCATCTATGGTTTAACTCCTTCATATAGTTTTTTAGAGTTCTCTCACAAACTCTCACAACCAAAATCTTGGTGCTTTCCTGGCAAGACCACAAATTTCTCGACAACGTGGTTCTATCAATGAAGTAATCCACCACACTATGGTTGCTTCATGCATCAATTTTCAACAAGGGGCTAGTCAAAATGTAAAGCCCATGGAAAACAAAGACAAGAGTGATGCAAAGGGGAAAGCCAATGCCCAAAATCCTTCCCAAGGCAATTTCAACAACAACAACAACAACAATTGGTCCAAGGAGAAGGGAGTTTACAAAGGTAAAAACAAACTCTCTCTTGAAGAGCTTGAAGCTTTTTGCAAGGACCATAAATGTTTTACGTGTGGGGAGCAAGGACATGGCTGTCGCTCTTGCCCCAAGAGAAATGCCTGCAATGAGACTCCTAGAGCTTCCACCTAGAGGTTCCATGATCGAAGCTCCAAAAGAGGATGCTCATTGCAAAGGATCACCTCTCTCCTATTCTTGGGGAAAGGTAAAGGAGCATGATGCCTTCATCTTGTTTGACCTTGACTCTACTCACAACTTTATGTCAATGGAGTTGGCCACCAAGTTGGGCATTCAAGCTTTTGAGATGGGAGATACTGTAACGGGAATGGCACCGCTTTCAAGGGACAATAAGCCTCCATTAGTCCCTTGATTGGGAAGTTGATGTTAGGTTTTCAAGCCCATTTGTGGGAACAAAGTCTATAGCATGCAAATAATACGCTCAGTTGTGCATGGAAAAAGGAATGGCTAGTATTAGTCAAGTTTTATTATAAATGTAGATTCAAATAATCAAATAATATAGCGTTATATTTTTGTGTTGCTTTTGGCATTGAGCTCTCTCTCGCTCTCTCTCTCTCTCTCTCTCTCTCTCTCTCTCTCTCTCTCCTCATTCTTCATCTTTGCTTTCTCTCTGCACACTCTTCTTGTCATGATGGCCTGCTCACAATGGCACCTGCCATACCTTTCAAGCCTATCATCTGGTATCAGAGCAAGTACGTCTTGCTGGGACTTCTCAAGACGTCGCAGTTCTGTAGGCGACATATCAAAACCCGTTTGTTGGTAAGGTGCAGTAGCCAAGGCAGTGGCACACAATGTTGGCAAGTTTGAGTTGGTCATTGGTAACCCTTGCTAGCACAATGTCCTAAAACCCTGCTCACACGGTGCTTCAGAGAGCCCAAGAGGGCGTTGATGTCTTTACAGGAGGCTCAAAACGCCGTCTGTCCAGCTGCAATAGTTGATACAAAGGTCGCAGTTGTAGTACATTAAAGCTTGTTCACTTTGTGCGTGTTTTCAACATGCTAGTTGCACGCGCATCTCAACATGCTCAAAGCAAAGCTCAAGGAGATGGTGACCACTTTTTGCAGTGCTGTCTTTCTGCCTTGTCTGTTACATATCCACCATCAATATTTATGTATTTTTTAACACCGACTAAAGTTTGAGGCCCTTATTTTGAGCCTCGGCTAGTGAGAAAGAGTCCTTTCACACCCACAGGAGCATTGGCAGCTCAAATACAACAAGACTTAACCAAATTTGGTGAGTTTATCGACACAAAAGAGCTGGAGTTACATGCTTCAAAATTTGTTACCAACTTTATCAAACCTAAAATGGAAGATATTTTCCGAATTGACCATGGCTCCTACTTTGATGACGTGTTTCAACATATTGTGATCCAAATGGTGATTGATACAAGAGTTTAAATTGGTCTTTTTCAGCTAGTTTTTTTTTCGGCATTCCGGCAATACCCTATAGAGGTCCTTCAATCAAATTCCCAACCAAAAGCCATGTTCTATCATTTCTTTATGTTGTCATAGGATTTTTATGGTTAGTTACTATCATTTCTAAATGTGTACGGGTTATAGACACTGACACACATGCAAAGTGGTAAGACCTCCCAAAACTACCAATTTTTGTTCTCAACCCATTTTTGGTTGCACTTCGTGAGGTTATTGGGTACACCTTAAACCCAAGGTTTGGCAGTGAACCAAAAAATCCACTCATTGGTAGCTAATTTTTGACCTACACCCTATCTATTTGATGGGGGGTTTTACTATCATGGCATCAGGTTATGGATACACCAGAAATCCTTGGTTGTGAGAGAACCTAAACCTCACGATTGACGAGTACACCAAAAACTCGAGGTATCATGAGAGTGGTCTTTCTAGTTCGGGCTTTAGGAGGATTGTTAGGTTTTCAAGCCCATTTGTGGGAATAGACCCTATAGCATGCAAATATTTCGCTCAGTTGTGCATGGAAAAAGGAATGTCTAGTATTAATCAAGTTTTCTTGTATATGTAGATTCAATCAATCAAATAATATAGAGTTATATTTTTTTGCTACTTTTGGCATCGAGCTCTGGGCCCGCCCTCTCTCTCTCTCTCTCTCTCTCTCTCTCTCTTGTTTTTCATCTTTGCTTTCTCTCTGCACACTCTTCTTGTCATGATGGCACCCGCCATAGCTTCCAAGCCTATCAGTGGAGGCTTAATGTCCAAAGGTATGTCAACAAAGAAGACTTTTCCATCTCTCCTCTCCAACATGAGGATGATATCCTAGTGGCACCATGGTTCAACAGCATGGGTGCCAACACGAAGTTACCTAAAAGGAGAAACTACTTCATCGACAGGGAAAAGAGCATGTATATAGATCGTAGTGAGTCTCATCCTACTATCACACTTGTAAATCCTCCTGCTTTTGATAAATCAATGAAGTGCTCAATTTCTGCATATATGATTTTTGTCAAAGAGTCCCTAAAAGATCCTAATGTTTTATCAAATATAAATGGTAGGAATCAAGAAGAGTTAGGCTTGTCTAATTTTCTAAAAGTATTCTAAGATGTGTTCATTGATGATATCCCTATGGACTTACCTCCAAAAGGAGGGGATGATGACCATCAAATTGAGCTCGTACCAGGAAGCTCACCGACTAACAAGCCTCCTTATTGAGTTTCCCAAGATCAACAAGAGGAGATCATGAGGCAAGTACAAGTATTGGAAGACAAAGGGATGGTGAGGCCTAGCTCCTCTCCCTTTTGTTCTCCAGTCCTTTTAGTGCAAAAGAAAGATGGTACATACTGCATGTGTGTGGATAATCGAGCACTAAACCATATCACTATCAAAAATAGATTTCCCGTCCCTAAAAGATTTATTTGATAAGCTACAAGGCTCTACCTACTTTAGTAGGATTGACCTTAAAAGTTGCTACCATCAAATAAGGATAGTGAATGAAGATATCCTAAAGATTGAGTTTCGTACAACATTTGGCCTTTATGAATGCCTTTTGTCTTGACTAATGCGCCAACCATGTTCAATCATTTAATGGAAAAAATTTTAGACCTTATCCCAAAATCACTGGAATGTTTTTTGATGATATCATCATCTACTCCAAGTCCTTGGAGGAACACAAGCAACATCTCCAGGTGATTTTTCAAGCATTGAGGGAGAACAAGATTTTTATCAATCAAAAGAAAAGCGAATTTTTCCTTCAAGAGATTCAATACTTAGGTCATATTATCTCTCAAGATGGTATCTAAATGGATCCATCAAAGTTAAAGTTAATAAAAACATGGCCATCAAAGGAATCTACATAAGATAAGAAGCTTTATTGGTAAGTGTGCATATTATAGACGGTTCATAGAAAAATTCTCTCAAAGAGCGGGACCATTACATGACTTAACAAAAAATAATGTTAAGTACTCATGGACTGCTAAGGAGCAAAATGCTTTTGACAAGCTCAATGAGAAGCTTACTTCCCAACCAATCCTTAAGCTTTCGGATCTCTCAAAGCCATTCGAGGTCCAATGTGATGCTTGTGGTGATTGCCTTGGAGTAGTTTTTCTTCAAGAAGGGCATGCCATAGCATATGAGAGCCGAAGGCTCAATATTGATGAACGAGTCTTCGGCATTTATGAGAAAGAGCTTTTAGGTGTTCTATATGCCCTAGACACATGGAAGCACTATCTATTGGGGACTCCATTTATTTTGCGAACCGACCACCAAAGCCTCAAGTACTTCATGATGCAAACCAAGCTTTCCAACAAACAAATGAGGTGGGTAAATTTTCTTTTGCAATTTTATTTTCATACTGCTCACATTGCTGGTAAGCACAATCAAGTGGCCGATGCACTTTCACAAAAATCAAAAGTTAATGGGGTGTCTATAGCAACTCACAATGATCTATCTTCTATGATAGATGAGTATGCTATTGACCCCGACTTTAAAGACATAATGTTAGCCCTCGCATTGGGGAAGAAAGAAGAACCATTCACCTTGTAGGATGATTATCTTCTCCATGGTAATAGGCTATGTGTTACCCACTCCCTTTGTGAGAAAGTCATGTATGAATCCCATGCTCCTCCATATATGGGGCATAGAGGCATTCAACCTACTCTTTGAGGAGTAGAGACGTATTTCTATTGGCCTACCATGAAAGTGGACAGACAAGAGTATGTTTCAAAATGTGTGGTATGCCAAAAGACTAAGTATGATAGAGGGAAGAAACCTGGATTAATCAAGCCATTTCCCACCCCTAATTCACCATGGGAGAGTATATCCATGGATTTTATCTTTGGATTACCCAAGTCTATCCATGGGAATATGGGAGTATGGACAATATTTGACAGGTTTAGCAAACAAGCACACTTTATTCCTATCAAAATGACTATGAAGGCATACCAAATGGCAACTCTCTTCGTTTCTCAGATTTTCAAACACCATGGATTATTAACATCCATTGTGTCAGATAGAGATCGTAGAATGACCATTAATTTTTGGAAAGGTTTGGAAAGGTCTCTTTGAAAATCTAGGAAGAAGATTGAATTTCTCTTCGGCTTATCTCGCACAAACGGATGGCCAAAGTGAGATAGCCAATCTTACAATACTTGATCTACTAAAGACTTATGTTACCAAAGTAGATCAAAGCTCACAATGGGAAAAGTACTTACCTCTTGGAGAGTATGCATACAATAATATTGTACATACTTCTATGGGAAAAACACCTTTTGAAATCGTTGAGGGAAGACCTAAAAGTCCGTTGCTACTTAAAGTACATGGGAAGATCTTCACTGCCAATGAGTATAGCCGTGACCTACAAGAATCTTTCCAAAAAATTAAGGAGAGTATATCCATCTCTCAACAAAGGCAAAAATCTGCTACTAACAAGCACAAAAGGGCCTTGAAGTTTAAAGAAAATGATTGGGTCTTACTCAAGTTTCCCAAGGCTCAATTGAGGCACACGATAGGGAAAAATCCTAAGGGCAATCAAAAGTATTATGCTAAGCTCACAAAAAGATACTATTGTCCTTTTCAAATCTTGAATCCACTCAATGAAATGGCTTATCAACTCAAGTTGCCCAACCATTGGCTCATACACAATGCTTTTCATGTGAGCCTAGTTAAGCCCTACAAAAGAGAGCCACCAGCTGAATCAATTATTGGAGACCCTCCCAAAATTAAAGACCAAAAAGAGATGCTACAACCCAAAGCTATCCTTCAGCATGAAGATAAGGTACTATGACATGGTAAGGTTATCCCACGGTATCTTATTAAGTTCAAAAATTATCCTTTTGAAGATGCTAGATGGATGCAAGGAATACAACTTAAGGATAGTATGAACCTTGTGAATGCTTACAATGCTACATTAGAGTAAGAAAATGTACATATTTCTTTCAAATGACCAAAGTTTTTGTCTTATAAGACTAATTCTCTTTTTATTGTGCACAAATTCAAGTAGTATGCATACTTAGAATCATGTTTGTGATGACGAGGTCTCTCAGACACCAAGTAGAATTTTTCACTCTGCTTGGGAGAATGAAATGGACTAAAGAGTAGACATGCTTGCGACAACTATGTCCCCCAAGCACCAAATGGATTAGTCATCCATCTTGGAAAGATGTCGTAGGGTAAAAAGGGATCCTCTACCCGCTAAGAAAGATTGACTAATGACTAAAGCTTTATCTCTTCTATCTCATAATTGAGGACAACTATGATTTCAAGAGAGAGGTAATGTCATACAATCTAATATCTAACCAACCCAAATGATTTTTTCATATTAAATTGATAATTTAATGTGGGAGAATAAATGGAAATAACGGTTAGAATATAGACATGTGCTTACAGATCTATCTCAACACGGGGCCAATGGTAAAGGGGCCCAAACGAGAGATGGTTTGTCAAAGAGCAAGACTAGCCAATGGAGCTTTAAGACCTTAGGGTTAGCTTCATTGAAGACCTCCAATAGCTAGTGTTAAAATTCCTTTGACCTTAGGTAAGACAGGGTTGTGCTTGAGGTGGGAACCCGGCCCAAGCTTGAGGTGCTTGTGTTCACAAGTCAAAGCATCCCTACACAAAGGGGGGCGAGCCCTAAAGCTAGGGGGATGAGAGAGAACACTCTCTCTCTCTCTCTCTCTCTCTCTCTCTCTCTCTCACACACACACACACACACACACACACACACACACACACAAGGTGATCCCAAGCTTCAAGAGGCAGCAAGGACACATGTCAAGCCCCTATCCATGTTGTCCTCATGGTGTGCCTAAAGCCTATTGGGTGGCCTCCCAAGGGGTCCAATGGTATATTAGTTAATTTAATTAATTGTTATAGCATTTATCAAGTCCTCTCTCTCAAAGGGGAAAGGGGGACACTTGTCCCAAGGCTACCCTTGCTGCTTGATATGCACTAAGCCTATGATTGGCCAAGCTTGAGGAGGTCCAATCATGTGCAAGATCGTGCTAGAAGAGGGGTTCAACCAAAGCAAGGAGAGAGGAGTACCAGCAGAGGCGAGGATTTGTCAGTTATGCCATATACAGCCAATGATAGAGTTACAGCACATATGTCATTGCCCAGTCTACTATGAGACACGAGACCGTTTCCACTCCCTATTTAGAGAGATTTTTGGACCACTGGCCAAAGTTATGATATATTAGGATCAGAGATGCCTTAAGGGTTTTATTAGAGATTCACAAACATAGGGAAATCATCTTGAGGAGACCAGATAGTAGGAGACACTCACAAAGGGAGACCAATTCGGCCCTCTGATGCAGCTTCCATTGATGTCTTGATGACCCTCGCAGTTGTGGGCATCTGGATCTCCCAAGCTCTATGGCCCTGTCACTTAGTGTACCTTTGGTACATGTGGACTCTGAAGTCTACCGTGATGCTTGCTCATCTAAATGTCGCGTATGTAGACACTCACAAAGGTGACACTCACAGAGGGAGATCAATGATTTCTTTAGACTACATACGCGACATTGAGATGATCAAGCATCACGGTAGACTTCAGAGTGCACCTGTACTCGAGGTACACTGACTGACAGCGCCATTGAGCTTGGGAGATCCAGATTCCCATGACTGCGAGGGTCAACAAGACATCGATAGAAGTTACATCAGAGGGTCCAGACTGGTCTGGCATGACATGTGAGATGCCCATTTAGAGTACTCACTGAGGAGGACATTGATGAGCTTTGCCAAAGACCGATGCTGGATATCACAGGATAGGATCTTTATTCCATCATGTTAACCTTTCATTTCATTTCATCCCATTTCATTTCACTCCATTTTCTTTAGCTTAGTTCAGTTTGAGTGTTTCAATTTATAGTTTTCACTCTTTTACACAGACATTATATCAGATTCAGCATTTGTAAGATTTGTTCTCTCATAGGTCACTTTGGCCTTTTGAATTCGTAAATAAATCATTTCATCTCTCTCTCTCTCTCTCTCTCTCTCTCTCTCTCTCTCTCTCTCTCTCTCTCTCTCTCTCTCTCTCTCTCTCTCTCTCTCTCTCTCTCTCTCTCTCCATTTCTGTCGTTCTCATCACCTACCATTGGCTATTGCGTGAGCCTAGAAAGCATGTTGTAACTTCACCCTCTTATGCCCACTACTTACCATCTCCAACTCTCAGTCACTTCCTAACTCCTACATGCCATGTAGCTCTCACTCTCACTATCTCACACACCCCTTGAGGTCCCAATAACCCTAATCTATAATTAATCAATGGGCATTCTCCTTGCCACTGCCAAGAAGATAAAAGTAAAAGGCATGAGTGAGGATGTTTTTGAGAACAAGTCCACATAAGCCAGAGAAGGTGGAGGACTACAAGGAGCTATGGCACCATCTCACCATGCTTGGCATTTGGATTGCTTCCATCCGAGCCATTCCTCACACTATGCACTTCCTCTCCAATTGTATCAAATAACCAGAGCTCAAGTTGGACTTTTCATCCTTGTCTCGTTCTTGTTTATAGACGTGAGCTTTTATGAATCCACGTCATTTCAAACTAGCTTACCTCGCTCTTTCTATGCAAGTTTTTGTTCTCTCTGTTGATCAAAGGCTAATCATGACAGAACTTTCTAACAGGTTAAAGAGAAATTTGCCTTTTCCAACTCCATGTGATTGATGTAAGATTCTATTTGAATGCCAGGCTTCTTACTTTTGATTAGTGTACTCTAAAAACAATCAAAGCTTTGTTCTTGTGTTTTGTTTTTGAGGTTCTAGTTGTTCTATGGTGTTATACAGAAACAACTGTGTTTTTATTCCTGATAAGTATTCTTAGAGTTAAGTTTCTGCTAGGTTATGGATCATCTTTTCGTTTGTGAAAGGATGTTTTTTTGTAATTCAATTTTTTGTTTAGTCCAGGTGTCGAGAATACACGATGGCCTTGGTGACAACTTTGTGTAGATCTTTTTTTTTGCAACCAAACACAATCAAAAGGAGATGGATATGTATGTTTTATTGGTCAATGGGGGAAATATCACAATTGTGCAAATGTACAGTGTCTAGAGTAGACCAACGACTACTCCATGGCACAATGGAGAGAGAAAGGGATTGGTAAGCTCAAGGGAATTGGTTTCCATACTTGGAAAACCAAGCTCTACCGATTGCATGTATCTTTAGACCATTGTTTTCTATATGTGTTGTATACAATCACGAGCAAAAAAAGTCTTTTGCATGCAAATCAAAGTCAATTTTTAGAGATTGTATAGGAATTCTACTTGAGAAGACTTAATGTCCAAGTTGCAATTCCACCAATTACAGCTCTCTCCACACATATACGCCATTCCATTTTTTGATGGAGGAGATTTTCTATGTATGTGAATCTCATAAAGCATTCCTATTTCTATCTCTTGCTTACCTACACCATCTTATGTGCTATGACAAACCATCCTAAGATGTGCCTTGCACTTGATTGAGTGGAATTACTACTTAGGTAATTGTCATTAACCTAATCACATGAGCTAAGGTGATTTGGACTAGTCAAGAAGAGTAACAATTGTAAGTATTTCATTACCCAAATCTTCTCAAATTTGGTGTCAAACAAATGGTAAATATATTATACCTTAAGCCTTCCCAATCCATTGGTCACATGTACAAAGATTTATCGGATTAGGTAGTGTACACTTTCTTCCTAGTGTGGATTTACCAACTTAGGCAACACTAGCTTGTTTTAGTGCAAATCTGTCAATTTAGAAAGCACCAATGTAGATTTCTTGATTAAGGCAGCATAACAATCAATGCAAATTCACCAGTTTTAAGCAGTAAGAGTCCATATCCGTAGTTTAGGTAGCTTTAGTTCAGATTCCTCAATTTAGGTAGCATGCCTTATTGGTGTTGATTTGCCAGTTTAGGTAGCAACGATCACAAAATCATATTGAATTGGCTAGCCACCATTACTAGTAGTGTGATTTTGTCAACCTGGGTATATGATGGAAACAATTTGGATTATATGGACTTGGATTTGACTTATAATGATATGGATGGATTTGGACTTGGAATTGATGGAGCCTCGTTATTGAGTATTGATTGTGACCAATGATATATTGATATGTATGGATATGACACATACTTCTTATTCTAGTGGTATGGGACACTAGAATATGCAATAGGTGGACGATGGAAGGCATAAGAAATTTTGTCTATATAAGATTGTGAGATTCTATTTTGATACATGTTGTTTTTTATACGTAATTTTAACCACTATTTTTAACAAGCATGACTTGCAGATTAATAACATAGAAATTGAGGGCAACTACTTCCTTAATGGAGAGGTATGCGATAGAATTTAATATGATGCATTAACAAATATTTTTTGTAGGTCTGACAGGTGGAAAGCAGCACCATCAGATTATATAATGTTGAATATGGAACACCTCTTTATAAGCAATGGTCATTTATATGTCCAAGTGGGCATTGTAGTCTTCTTTTGAGCATTAAATGAAATCTATTAATAAATATGTCTAAACAAGAAATACTCACTCTTGCATGGAGAGAGATTGTACCTAGTGCTCCATGTCTCTCATATTCTCTTCTCTCACTTCTATCTACCATGTGCATGCGTAGCACTTTGAGGTGTCCATGCCATGCACTCTTCTACTCTCTCATCCTCTATTTGTGTGCTTGATGTATACATACAATTGCACTGTAAGGATCGGATCACAAGGTACGCATGCTCAAATTTTCTATTTTGCATGCATGTTTGTTGTACATTGGCAAGGCATCACGTTTTCATTTGTAGCATTATGTCTATTACAATATATTGAGATCTACCTATGCTCTAGAAAAACCTCAAAATGATTCCATATCATGAAAATTCAAAAAAATATTTGTTTCTCAAACAAATGTAACCATCCTCTTTTAAGGGAGAGTGTGAGGATGTCGAGAAAGATGCACAAGTATGGATTAAATCTATGGATGATTACCTTTCTATTGCAAACACCGTACTTACAAATCAAGCACTGCTAGCAATGTTTTTCCTAGTGAAACAAAATTTGTGGTGGAAAGGTTGTGACGTGGGTGTATTAGAATACTCCAAAATTGAAAGGACCATATTCCCTCAAGCCTTATGGAAACTACATCTCCAAAAAGAAGTGCAAAGCTACTAAGTCAATAAATCTCAACCAGTATTTTCCATGGGGGATAGACTTCATGAGGTCTCATGAGATCATGAGTAATATTCAATACAATGGAGGAGACACCTTGAAAGACAATGACGGAGCCCAAGTCTTGGTAAATATTACAATGGAAACCATTACAGGGGCACATTACATCCTTGTAGGGAGCCACAACATACCCACAAAGACCATTATAAGACTGAAGGGATAAGACTTCACCTACAAAGAGTTATTATTCCTCGAGATGGAAATGACACTACAATTGATATCTCACCATTTTCAAATCTCAAAGTTTCCTAGGTACTCTCAACCACTTAGACACATTGTTGTAGGTCATGGCCATTGTGCTCTTTGAACATAGAGTGGTTCGTTGCAATTTTGGCAGGTATCTACTTGATGGAATCATACAAGGTAACTTAGAGGGCAACAAGAAGTAAAAATCCTACATGAATGTAGGAACTATGATTACAAGAGTGGCTTATCAATCACTAAGAAGGATACCACCATCCTCGATGTTGCTAGAGCTCATCCAAAAGTCCAAGCATCATGCAAAGGTAGTGAAAACATTGGACACCACCCCTACCAAGAAAGTCACTCAGGGAAGATAAAGCTCCAAAGCTCCCATAGATGATGACAAAGAGCCCACCTTTGATGAAGAGCCAAGCACATGGCCTCTAGATGACATACCCTCAGAATATTTAGTGAGCATAGATGAGGGCATCAAGTCAAAGGATGAAGAGAAGTTGTCTGAAGAACAACAAAGACAAAAAACGAAAGCTAGGCAAATGGAAGCTACTCTAAAGAGAGCTAGAAAGAGTAAAGCTCCAATGGTGTGGACAAAGTCCAAGAAGAAGAAAACTAACAATGATGATGACCTAAACTTTGTGGGACTGGTCAAGAGATACAAAAAGGAACAAGAAGAAAGGAGGTGGCAAGTCCAAGAGGAGATTGATCAAATGAATGAAAAAAGGGAGAGACTCAAGAGGGATCTAAAGAGGAAAATGGAATCAAGGGAAGAAGCTTCCAAGAAGCAAAAGGTAGATGAAGAAGACATCCTCAGCAATGCAACCCTTTCACCCATCAAGGAAACTAACACAACAAGAGAATATGCAACTACTACTGAGAGAAGCCTACTAGGAGATACCACTATGGAGCAAGGCAACAAAGAGCACACCACCACTACTAAAAAGGATCCAAAAGAAAATACGGCTACCCCTAAACATTTCAAAGATCAACAAACCAACCAAGGGGAAGCTCAAGACAAACTAAAATAGGACAAACTGAAAGGTTGGTGCTCTTACCAAGCCACTACTTACAAATATTGGAGGAAAAAGCCGAGTCATCTATCTTCACTTGTTGACCAAGGACCTAAAAGCAAGGCACATTGCATATAAGAATCAAGTGGCTGCAAACCCCTTGAAATACATTACACATGTAGTTGAATCCAAAGAAGGGAGCCAAGGTACCTCAAAGCTCTCAATGCACTCAATGCCTATAAATTTTGAGACCTCAATATACAATGTCGAGGGCGAGCATCATCTAGGAGGGGGTAGAGTTTGGAGATGCCACCACGGATACCCCTTCTAGACTAAGATTCTTTGTAAAAGAAGAATTGTAACATCAAAGTGTCCCAAACCCAATTTTTGATTTGTTATCAATAAAAGCCAACTCTCATTATATGAAGTTATATCCCATGGGAATGGAACTTAAGGCCATTTTTGAGTAGAACTAGGTATAAAGGACATTTTTGTAAAAGTGAACTGTTCTTTTGGTGCGATTGAAGAGACTGGGAAGCAAATCCCTATGAACCCACATAATTGATCTCTCATGAACAATCACACAATTTTAAAGAGGAGTTGCAAAAGCTCCCAAGCAATGTATTGTTGCAAAGTTCCAAGATAAGGATGCAAAAAGGTTTGGAGCCACCATATTGGTTCCTAAGTTATAGCAGCTACATCTCAAAAAAGAAGTGCTTGAACCTGCTAAGTAAATACAACTCAACAAGTATTTCAAGGTACCACCGTGGGGGAGGGACTTCAAGAGAGAACATGAGCTCATGAATACTATTCAAGACAATGGAGAAGCCACCTTGAAAGACAAGGATGAAGCCCAAGTTTTGGTAAAGATTACAATGGAAACCATTAGAGAGGCACTTCACAATTTTGTAGGGAGCCCGCCACAACCCACTCACAAAGACCACAAAGACCAATGATGATATAAGACTGAAGCAACAAGACTTCACTTACATAGATTTCTTGTTTCCCATAATCAAAATAGCACTATGATTGATAACTCATACATCTATAGATTTCAAAGCTACTTAGGTACACTCAGCCACTCAAACACATTGATGTGTCTGAGTGGCCATTGGGCTCTTTGAACATAGAGTGGTTTGCTGCAATTTTGGAACCTATCTACTTGATCAAATCATAGAATGTAGATTGAAGGGCAACAAGAAGTATGAATCCTACATGAATGTAGGACATATTCTTACAAGATTAGCTTATCAAGCACTGCAAATGATAGATGAGCTTCCACCATCCCCAATGTAGCTAGAGCTTATCCAAAAGTCCAAGCACCATGCAGATGATGACAAAGAGCCACCTCTGATGAAGAGTCCAACAAAGGGTCTCCAAATGAAATACCCTCATAATATTTGGAGAGCTCAAATGAGGCCATCAAGTCAAAGGATGAAGAGAAGTTGTTTGAGGAACAAGAGATACCAATAACAAAAGCTAGGCAACAAATGGAAGCTGTCTAAAGAGAGATGAAAGAGTAAAGCTTTTGTGGCACATATGAAGTCCGAGAAGAAGAAAACAAAAAAAGAAGATGGCCTAAACTTTGTGGGACTAGTCACAAGATACAAAAAGGAACAAAAATAAAGGAGGTGGCAAGTCCAAGAGGGGTTTGATCAAATGGATGCAAAATGGGAGAGAATCAAGAGGGAGTTAAAGAGGAAAGTGGAATCAAGGGAAGAAGTTTCCAAGAAGAAAAACCTAGATGGGGAAGACATCCTCAACAATGCAACTCTTTCACACATCAAGGAAACTAACACAATAAGATAATAGCAAATGACTGAGAGAGACCTACTAGGAGATACAACTATGGACCAAGGCAATAAAGAGAAAACAACCAGTATTAAAAAGTCTCCAAAAGATACTATGGCTACCCCCAAACATTCCCAACAAACCAGCCAAGGGGAAGCTCAAGACAAACTGAAAGAGGAAAAAGTTGACACCCTAGATAAATTGAGAGAGGACAAACCCAATACCCTAGATGAGAAGCAAGAGGGTACGTATAAAGCAGAACTCAAGGATGCTACAATGGCTGAAGATGCACTCAAAGAAGGACAGAGCAGGGATCTACCAAAAGAAAACATGCAAGGGCACACAAAAAGGAAGGAAATAATTTCATCTAAGGGTACACGACCCTCAATGACCTTTACTTAGGAGGAGATGGATGATTTAGAGAGAAGAACATTTGAGGAAGAGCTAAAGCTAGTTAAAAAGTTCAACCTAGAAGAAACAATGGAGAAACTACAATATCAATTCATATGCCTTTATAGTGTGATCAACACAAGGGAAAGGAAACTCAAAGCTTACAAAACAATTTATAAATATAAGGTAGTGGAGAGAGATTTCCTAAAAAACCAACCAAGAGAACTGGAGGGTGAATGAAATGCATTGCAAGAGGAGATGGACAAGAAGAAGAAAGTGGGTGACCTTTGCCACATGGAAAGATAGAAGAAAACCGGCGATTGAAAATCCACTTCTAGCAAGCTCTCCACCAAACACTATACCCTCATAATACTACATGCTCAGCATGTTGATGGCTACACTAGAATTGCTAAGGGATCCCGGACTTGGGATGCCAAATTCTATGCAAGATCACCAAAATGTTGATCACTACGAGCAATGTGTTAAAGATGTGGAAGAATTAGTTCATCCATGGATCATTTTCATCAAAGGTAGCAAAGGTTTATTCTTGGATCTTGCCAATAATGTAATGGTAATGGCCTATGAACTTTGAGAATAGCAGAATTAAGAGAATTAGAGTGAACATTTTTGAGAGACTACTGTGAGAACATAGAGGGTGAACTTAATTAGTGGTAGCAACATAACCATAGTACTTAAATAACTTGGAATGAACAATGCTTGTGCAAGAGAGAGAGTTTAGAGGACTTGACAACATTTGAGGACATGATTTATGTGGAGCCGGTCCCTCCTCCAATAGGCTTTTGTATTATAAATTCCCCCCTTGAGGACATGATTTATGTGGAGCCGGTTCCCCCTCCGATAGGCTTTTGTATTATAAATTCCCCCATAAGGAGAGATTGGTACAATACAATCTTTGTGCACCTTGTGACTTAGGTGATGCAATGAAGATGTAAATCTTCATGCATCATGAGCATAACATAGACTTTGTAGAAAGCATTAACCATCCCCGGTCTCAGTCCCAAGGCCTCAAACACCTTCAAAGGTAGAGAGAGCTAGCAGGGAATGAGGGTAGGGAAGAGAAGAAGAAACATTCATAGGAGAAATAAATAGTGCCTCACTTATCATCACTCTTCTTGCTTAGCATACATAATAGCATAGTAATGAAGATGGAGAAGATGGAAAGCTTAAGCATTGGAGCATGGATCTTGGTTGGATTTGCATTCCATAGCCAAGAGTGTTGGTGTAGGCTCTCAACTTATCTACAAGCTTGGATAAGGAGATGAAGCTCTTTCGTTTTCAACTCACACAATGTGTGTGTGTGTGTGTGTGTGTGTGTGTGTGTGTGTGTGTGTGTGTGTGTGTGTGTGTGTGTGTGTGTGTGTGTGTGTGTGTGTGTGTGTGTGTGTGTGTGTGTGTGTGAGAGAGAGAGAGAGAGAGAGAGAGAGAGTGGGAGAGTATACCCCCCAAGCTAGCCCCCTCCTTTCTTTGGTCAACCCCCGCTTCTAGCACTAGACTGCACTTGATTGGACCTCCTCAAGCTTTGCCAATCACATGCTTGGTGCATATCAAGCAACAAGGGTAGCATTATGACAAGTGTCATTCTTACCCCTTTGAGAGAGAGGACGATAAATGCAAAAACAATTAATTAAATTAACTAAATTATCATTGGATCCCTTGGGAGGCCAACCAATAGGCTTTAGGCACACTATGAGGGCAACATGAATAGGAGCTTGACAAGTGTCCTAGATGATTTCTTTATACCAAGCTTGCCTTGTGTGACGGTGTGTGTGTTCTCTCTCTAGCTCCTACAAAGAGGGATCGCCCCTCATGAGTAGGGATATGCTTTGAATTTTTGAACACCTTATCCCTGAAGCACCTTAGTCATGGAGCACCTTAGTACCTTAGTCATTAAGCACCTCAAGCACCTCAAGCACCTTAGTCAGCAAGCACAAGAAGCGCCTCCAACACCTTAATAAGCAAGCACGACAAGCATCTTAATCTTGGGCCAGTTCCTACCTCAAGCACAGCCGTATCTTGCCTAGGGTGAAAGGGCTTTTAACACTAACCTCTGGAGGTCTTTAATGAAGCTTACCCTAAGGTCTTTAAGCTCCATTAGCTAGTCTTTCTCTTTGACATACCATCTCTCATTTGGACCCCTTTTACCATTGGTCCCATGTTGAGATAGATCCGTAAGCACATGTCTATATTCTAACCCTTGTTCCCATTTTTTCTCCGACATGATTAAATGATTATTTTGATATGAGAAATCATTTGGGTTGGTTAGATATTAGATTAGTACTTAACTACTACAAAATTAGGAAGACAGTCTATCAGACACCATCAGACAACAAGCAGCATGCAATGTGTTGCATATCAGGGAAATTCATCTGGTTGTTCCCACCAAACCTTTCTTTAGAAACTTTTAATTCATTTCTTTTCCTTTATAAGCTATAATTAGCTTGTAACTAGTTCCCTAACTAATCATGCAACACATGTAGTTTCAACCAATTCATCTCACCTTACTCAGGACCGAAATAATTGGTTACAGCCATCAGAATGGTGACATCTTCACAATATTTAAAAGAATTAAGCGTTTGGGAAAGTCTCTCCTAATTTGATCATTCCTTCTTAAGCATTTTATTCGAGAGGTATAACACCATCTAGTGTGACAGATGCACAGGATAGCCCCTATTATTCCTAGCCTTTCCAGTTCCTTTTTACGCAACCAAATCAAAAAAAAATCTTTAATTCAATTGACATCATCCTCCCTGAGCATGACCTCCTCATCCAACTATTAGCATCAGGCCATATACCCGGATTATGGCCGTTTTCCAATAAGAAACCGCGGGTACTTCACCCGACCGGGGAAAAATAAAACAAAACCATTCATCCCTTATCCCTCGGGAATGAATGACCTAGGTATAACAAAATTTCCGGTTACGCTACCCTAGCCGAAAAGGGCCAATCTCCTTCAAGTTCCCCAGGAGAATCCTCTCAATGGACCGGTCTTTCAATCAAATTGACCCCAAGACGATCCATCTTGGTTTCCGGTCATTTCCAGACAATCTTCAAAACTCCTAGTTAAATCTATGTTTTGTAATGGGCTATCCCTATCACCTCTTAAGATTCCTTTTTAACTCCTAGTTGGTAATATCCAAGTTCATTCATTTATCAACCTTAATTCCTACTTTCATTAATTATCTACCAGCCAAGTTTATTTAGAAAATACAACCGAGTTTTTTTACCATAGGCATTTGATGGTTAATATCTCTTCGAAAATGCCAACTTTTTAAGTTCGATCCCCGTTGTGTATGATTCCCAGGTTTTTGCAATCCTTTGCCATCCATGGGACATCTCCATGGAAGCTTGTCGAGTTTTCGGTTCAAAACAACACGGAGATCTATTCCGCAAAGTTATCCCCTACCTCCCCCATCCCGTATTTGCAAACAAACTTGAAATTGACAAATTTAGAGATACTCTTCAATACCAAAAATTGAACTACTTCTATCGAGCTTAAACAACTACTCTTTTCTTATGGTGCCTAGCTTTCCATTTAGGAAGCTAGAAGGTCGTCCTATAATTTATGAGTCTTAGAAAGCTCGCTTTGGGGATAAAATGGGAATCTAAAATTGAACTACTTCTATCGAGATTAAACAACTACTCTTTTCTTATGGTGCCTAGCTTTCTATTTAGGAAGCTAGAAGGTCGTCCTATAATTTATGAGTCTTAAAAAGCTCGCTTTGGGGATAAAATGGGAATCTAGAGCTTTCCATTAAAGCTTGGAAGAAAGGATTATAATCATACATTCTTCCTACCGTAAAGAGACATGCAAACCCTAAGTTTGATTATCAGAATGAGACTAAATCTTTCTCTCTTTATTGAGACAAGGTTTCCTTGGAAACTTAACCCTAATCACACAAGATCACCATGGAAGCATAACCCTAATCACACAAGGTCACCATGGGAGTTAAAGCCTAAATTGCAAGCTTGTCTTTCAAAGCTTTTTCTAAGTGCAAAGTTACCATCAAAGCTTAGCTTAAGGATGCAAATCTACCTTTGAAGCTTAACTTAATGATGCATAGATACTCTTAGCACTTAACCCTAATTTCGAGGTTATCATTAAAGCTTAAACCTAAAATACAAGGTAGTCACTAAAGCTTACACCTAAGTGCAAAGTTACCATTAAAGCTTAGCTTAAGGATGCAAATCTATCTTTGAAGCTTAACTTAATGATGCATAGATACTCTTAGTACTTAATCCTAATTGCGAGGTTACCATTAAAGCTTAAACCTAAACTACAAGGTAGTCACTAAAGCTTACATCTAAGTGCAAAGTTACCATTAAAGCTTAGCTTAAGGATACAAATCTACCTTTGAAGCTTAACTTAATGATACATAGATACTCTTAGCACTTAACCCTAATTGCGAGGTTACCATGAAATCTTAAACCTAAAATACAAGGTAGTCACTAAAGTTTACATCTAAGTGCAAAGTTACCAATAAAGCTTAGCTTAAGGATGTGAATCTACCTTTGAAGCTTAACTTAATGATGCATAGATACTCTTAGCACTTAACCCTAATTGCGAGATTACCATGAAAGCTTAAACCTAAAATACAAGGTAGTCACTAAAGCTTACATCTAAGTGCAAAGTTACCAATAAAGATTAGCTTAAGGATGTGAATCTACCTTTGAAGCTTAACTTAATGATGCATAGATCCTCTTAGCACTTAACCCTAATTACGAGGTTACCATTTAAGCTTAAACCTAAAATACAAAGTAATCACTAAAGCTTATACCTAAGTGCAAAGTTACCATTAAAGCTTAGCTTAAGAGTGCAAATCTAGTTTTTAAGCTTAGCTTAACGATGCATAACTACCATTAATACTTAACCTTAATTCCAAGGTTACCATTAAAGCTTAAACCTAATATGATGCACATAAACCTTCTTAGTATTAAAACACATGGTTTAGGTTAATTAATCCTGCTAGAAGTGAAGATTACCTCCTCTAAACAAGAGGGATGTGGGGTTGAAGTCCTTCTTGAAGAGATGTGAGGCTCAAGGAAGAAGGAAAGGGATTTATGATGAAAAGGAAGGAGAGAGGAGCTTCTTCACAAAACTCTCAAAGGTTTGGCCTTGAAGAGACTGAGAGAGCAAGAGCAAGGTTTAATGGAAACTTTGATTTACTTAAGCATAATCTTGACAATGAAAAGTATGCAAGTAGCTTAGTAATGTGTGTAAAATTACAAAGGAGAGGGGGTGCTTATATAAGAAATGGTGGGTAGAATACAGTGTATATACTTGGGGGGGGGGGGGGGGGGGGTGGTTGGGCTCACCTTCAATGCAAGCTAGAGAGAGAATGAGTGGAAAGTTGCAACTTTTGACTCATTCAAGAATTTTATTCTAAATTGAATTCTTCAATCAAAGAATTTTATTTCAATTTGAATTCTTCTAAATTCCTATTGGACCCCAATTCTCTTCTCAATTCCTATTGGATCCCAATTCTCTTCTCAATTCTTATTGGACCCCAATTTCTTCTCAAATCCTATCTCTTAACTTTATCTTTCAATCAAGTTAGTCCCTTTTTCTACCAGTTCTCGATGTAGATGAGATCCCATGCGGATTTTGACAAAAAAATAATCTTAATCTTTTTGAAAAAATATAGGGATGACGTAATTTCTTATCCAGAATATCCTTGTCTTTTCATCTTGGAGTAAAGTCTCGTTGTCCGCATGACTTCTTTGTCGGTCTTGCTTTTTCTAAATTATTTTCTACGCTAAAAAAGTTCTGAATGGATCTAGGGTTTAGGAAGAGACCTTACAAACTCCCAACAAAAAGAAAGAGTTGTCCTCAGCTCGGGACATGCTTTAGAGAGTAGGCAGACTCAATCTTCGGTCAACTTATGATTGAAGATGGTCAGTAACTTTAGGGTATTTAGATTAAAGGATAATGAAGCTTGTATGGACCTTGAATAATACACTTCTCTTCCATTTTTAGCACTGACTCAAAAGTCTTAATCATAAAGAAGTCTTAATGAATCGGGGTTACTTTAATTACTGAATGTGATCTTACTCAACTAGGTATTTTTCCTTTGCATTGACCAGATTGTGTTTCTCTTGTGAGGTCTGAAGATCATTTCTTCACTTCGCTCTCTATCTAGCCTTAATATGCTTCGTAAAAATATTACCATTCTTACCTAAACTTTAGCTTTTTCTATTTTGAGCGTTGACTCATTTCTCTATTGATATCATCCAACTGATACCATGTTCTTGACAATTAAGGATTTCATAATGATCTTTCAATTAATCTTGCAATATCTCCTCCCTTGTGTACCCAATTTATTTCCTCCATCCTTATTTTTATATGTCTATAGCTTACTGCCTCATCTTTCACTTGGTAATTAGATATTTCACGTATCATAATAATTAGACTTGTAAAACACCATAGACGATTTGAATCTCAAAAGAATTGACTGACTAGAGATGCTTGAATCCCATAAACATGACGATTGATTACATTCTCATAAAAATTACATCAAAAGTGCCATTGATATCTTGAAGAATAATTATAAGTTGTTCCAAAGAACCAACAAAAAATATGATCAAGGGTTTGGACAAGAGGGAGATATTGATTTGATTCCAAAAGATGAATTGCATGGGCTCATCCTCCAAAACTTGGAAATTGGGTAATTAGCTGGTCCCAATCTTCCCAGGAAGCATCTTCAATCGGATAGCCCTTCCACTTGATTAGTACTTCTTGAATTGTCATGTGCCGTAGTTGCTTTTCTTTAGTTTCCAGAAATGGTTCTGGTTCTATTTGAAATTCTTCCTGATTAACGAAATGGTTTCATCATGATTAGCTAGTCCCAATCTTCCCAGGAATCATCTTCAACCGGATAGCCCTTCCACTTGATTAGTACTTCTTAAATTGTCCTCTGCTGCAATTGCTTTTCTTTAGTTCCCAGAACTTGTTGTGGTTCTATTTGAAATTCTTTCTGATTGATGAGAATGGTGTCATCATGATTCAAAACATGTAGAGGTCCAGCAACATATTTCTTAAGGAGGTTGGCATGAAAAATATTATGAATGTGCATGTGAAGCGGTAAGGCTAACTCGTAGGCTTGTTCTTCTATCTTTCTAAGGATTCCAAAAGGTCCACAATATCTGATTGCAAGCTTATGGAATCTCCCTAGCTTTAAGGAGCTGCGTTTGGGTTTGACTCAGAGGAAAACTTGTTCGCCTTCGCTAAAGCTTCTAGCAGAACGGTGAAGATCAACGTAGCTCTTCTGCCTATCACTAGCTCTCTTTAGATTGTCTCTAATTACTAGAAGTTGATGATCCATCTCTTCCAGGGTAGACTTAACGGCAAGAACATGAAGAGCTGGGTCAACTAATCGAAGAGAGACTAAACATTCTTGACCGTACAAGGCTTTAAAGGGTGACATTTTGAGGCTGCGATGGTGAGAAGAGTTATAAGCAAACTCAACTAGGGAAAGAAACTTGATCCATTGCTGGGACTGCTGGTTGTAGTATGCTCGAAGCATATCTTCAATGACTTGATTCCCTCGCTCAGTTTGACCATCAGTCTCCGGATGATATGGTGAGCTGAGATTCAGTTGGGTATCGAGAGATTGAAACATGGCTTGCCAAAACTTAGAAGTAAATTTGGCATCCCAATCACTGATGATTCTTGTAGGGATTCCATGTAATCTTACTACCTCTTTGACTGATACTTGGGCTATGTTGATGGCGATGGCTGTCTGCTTGACTCGAATTAGATGAGTCACTTTAGTGAGCTTATCTACTATGACCAAAATAGAATCATAGTTTCCAGTGTCTTTCGAAGACTTGTAACAAAGTCCATACTCAGACATTTCCACTTCATCTGAGGAATATCTAGGGACTGAAGCTTTCTAAGTAGTAAAGAAGACCATCTGCTAAGGTATAGTCAATTAAGTGTTCCCTCGGGTTCTGAGCTTGAATCTCTTGCAGAAGAGGTCTAAATAGGGATCTACCTGAATTTCTTGTTGAACTTCCTCGGGTAAAGAAGAGCTAAGGAGTGAATTAGTCAGGGTTGATGAGGACAAGAATGCTGGTCAAGAGGTCTTTGAGTCTATTGAAGGCAGCATCTCTCCCAAAAAAAAAAAAAGAGCTGTCCTCAACTTGAATAAAGTACGTAATTGATGAAGCTTCTTGGATACGTCTTGTGACTTAACTTCTTGTTAACGCTTTCAACTTGACTTCTCTCTTACACTTCTTCATCCCCAAAAGTTTGCTAATATAATATTGGATTCATGGAAAATTTCTTAATAAGCTATCTTCTTGAATAAGTCATCATGTTTGTGGCTTCTTCGATACGCTACTTCCTCTTTATAAGCTACTGGTATTCCAATCTTTATCAGCACTTGTTATCCTCCTATTTTTGCGATCTTCACTCTCTTATAACTTAGTCATTTTCTTATATGATGGCGTCTTGGCAAGAAGACTTGGTTCTTCCGGTATGCATCTCTCACTTGTAGAGTGCAGATGAGGTCGTTAAAAGATAGTTCTTAGAGCGATACAAAGATCTCCTCTTTTCTCAGCCAAATTCTTGTGTCGGCCAGACGATATGGAAGACATGGCAACATCTCACAAGAGTGACTCTCTGAGGTAGAGACCATTTGCTATGGTTACAGAGGCTCTAGGACTTGGACCTTGATACTACTGTGTCAAAAGGACAGGAGATCCTGGGTACTCCGCAAGGTTGTCCTTGCTTGTACAGTTTATCTCCCATTCCAAGATTTGCTTCGATACCATCTGGAGTCTTCCTCTTAGAGGTCCTTTTCTTTTCTCAGCTCATACTCGAGAAATTGCTCAAGTTGTTTCTCGTAGAAGCATTCTAGAGGGTGAGCATCCTAATATGTGTGGTGCTTGCCATACTTGGTTATGTGACCATATATTAGAGGATCTTGAGGAGCTATAAATTTTCTTGCCTCTCTTGTAATTACTTACTGTCTCCCTTGTACTCCTTTTTGGCTTTAATTGAAGAAATAACCTTTTTTTGAAAAATTTGAGTATTATCAGTACTTCCTTGTCTTGAAAATGTCAGCCTCTCCTCTTTAATTAAATTCTTAAGGACATCTCTATTTAATGATTTTTTTTTCCAGTTAAGGGTCTTGTGTCTATGATTGTCTTGAGTAAAGATTCCAACTTTGAGTTCTTGGCTAACTCATAAGTTTGTTTTCTTATTCTTCTGCGGAGTTTAAATGTCTGCAATATTTATGAGTTTATCTATTGCAGTTTCCCATCTTGATTCCTTATGAGTTTTTAAGCACATCTCATTTACTGTCTTTTTTATTTGTCAAATGCACATCAATAACTTCTCATTGCACTACAAGAACTTGAAAGCAGAAGGTTGGATTGATCTTCTTTTTCCAAAAATTACAACATCACGAGCTTACATATCATTGGAAAATTGTATTCCTCTTATAATCAAAACATCAAGAGCTTACATATCGCAAAGGAATAGTAACATTAAAAGAGAAGTGGTTACAACATGTGTTGGATAGTTTTTCTTGGGGATCCTAAGCCCTCAAGATTCATAGGCTATAGGGTAGACTTCTTGCTGTAGAATCCCTCCTATTTATAGAAGACATGACATCCGCTACTGGAACTTTAAAAAAAAACTTATCAAAAATTTGGAAGCTTAAAACAGGTTCAATGGCTTTCTAAGACATTGTCATAGATATTTTTTATGATCTTCTTGGCTTCTGAATAAACCAAATGTCATCCTCGAAGACCAAAACAAATACCTCTAACTTCTTCATGAAGAGATCTGTCACCGCACGATTAAAGGTAGCAGGGGTGTTAGTTAGACCAAAAGGCTTAACTTTAAAATTCTAATACCCAAACTTGGTATTGAAGGCGATCTTGGGAATCTCTCCCTTCTTGATTCTAACCTGGTAGTAACATGACCTGAGATCTATCTTGGAATAAATTGAGGATAGATGAGGAGTAGCATCAATAGTGGTGGTTTTAGGTATAAAGGTTACTGGAACTTCAAGTGACACTTTCTCTGAAGGGTTTAGAGGTCTTTCGGGGCCAGTTATCGACACAATAGTTGGGACAACTCATTCACTCAGCTTTCAATGGGGTGGAATGATTACTATATGCAATATCATATTCTTTATTTAGCAAGAGAGACTAGCACAATTCTGAGACAGAATTCTAGCTTGGATAAATAAACATCTTTCCATGAGGAAAATTAGATGCTATAAGTAGAAGTTTACTTTCAAAATCTGGAAATAAGATTGGACCATGCCATATCTCTTTGGTCCCAATCTCAGCTTTCTCTCATCATTGCAATCCGTAAATTATTCAATAGTTGTACGCGTCCCCATAGGGTTAATCGTGTAACTCCATTCAGCCCACATGTTCTCCATTTCTTAGTAGAAATGGTACTTTCTGTAGGAGAGAAAAGTTTGATAAGGTGCCTCAACATGACTACGTGTTCTCCAATTCGGCTATCCCCATTTTTTCAGGACTATCCTATAAACTTATTCTTCTTGAATATTCCAAGCCATCAGTAATTTCAAAACGAGTCTTGCTATATATACTTATAGCTTTATCTATGGCTAATCACAAGAACTTCTTGGATTTCTTCAGTATTAATCAAAATTATCTTCCATTCAATGTCCCAAAAATTAATTCATGTGGTAGCTACTTTACCCAATCTTGCTCCTTATTACTAAGCTTAAGGGAGAATGATAAGTAAAGCACAATAAAATTTTCATCCATACCACTTTCATGTGTCTTCGCACAAGTGCATGCGTCTTCATTCATTTATGCCACTTCCATGCGTCTTCGCACAAGTGCATTACCTATTCTTTCACAAATTTCTATATCGTTCATTTCCAGCTTTACTCACACTTCCCACTTGCTTAACTCCCAGGGACAAGTATAGGTTTTTAGAAATAAGATCTCCCTAAAATGTTCCAGTATAGCGAGCCTTTGCTCTAGCGTAGTGTTGGACGGATACGCCGCGACGGACGTCAGCACAGCGAGAACTCACCTAACAAGATTTGTCAGCTAAGGATGAAGCTCGGCCCGCAGGCGCTGTCAGGAGTTTTTTGGAGCAAGGGATTGCGCATATGTACATACACATGCATGGTGCATCAAATGAAGAATTGCCCATTTTCCAGAGCCAGGTGGTTATGTGGGGCCCACATGTGTACAGGTAGGACAGGGTGTACATAGTGCATCGATTTTCACTATTACCAGTACCACTGTGTTTTTTCTACAATAATGAGGATTTGGTAGCACGTAAAACTTCTTGAGGAAGCTATCCGCGAGCCGACGACATGAGGTAAGCAGGTGCGTCAGATGGCATCTAGTGGCGTTAGGAGGGCGAACGAGGTCAATATTTGCACGCGGATGAGGACGGACACAACGTGGGTGTTTTCTGGTGAGAGTTATGCAGAAAAGTCATCATTAGGACCACTTTTTGGGGCCACTTCACGTGGTGGCGAGATGCATTATTGGAAAAAAGCTGAGTGCCAGGTGTGCGGATGATGCAAAAAGGTGACAACTATGCACTGCGAGGTCAGTTTTTGGCCTGTTCGGGGTCCGTTTGAGGTCATCTAAAAGGCCAAGGGTGCCCAACTAAAAAAGCTAAGTGTGGGAACTGAAAAAACTGAGAGAAGACCAGAAAAAACGTGGAGAAGAGAGGAGGAACAGCCGCAGGTGTGTTTTTGGTGTTTTTGGAGCCTGTTTTGGCCGTAAACTGCTCATCCGAGGTCGGATTTGAGCACTTTGACATTGTAGACTGGGGTTTTGGGCCGTTCCGGACGCGATGGCGCTGTCCATTTTTCCAAATTCCTCACTCTTTTCCTGCTGTTTTTCTGTGTAAGTTTCTCCTATGAGCGAAGTTTCCGCTCTAGTTTGTGATTGTATCTGGTATCTTTTACCCATATTGTGTGAGCTGTTTGCCCCATTGGTGTTGGCCCAAGCTCATTTGTATCTAAACATCAGAAATTCTCCTCTTTTGAGCTGAGTTTTTTGGGTGTGTGTGTGTGTGTGTGTGTGTGTCTGTGTGGAGTGGGCAAGTGGATAATCTCTCTCCTCTCACTCCAGAGGTGTGTTCCCTGTCTCGGCCAGGTGTGTTGTGTAAGCCGAGTGGTGCCCCATAGTGTGTGTGTGTATCTTCCCAAGAGTGTGTGTCGGGTCGTTATAGAGGCGCTGTGTGTGTTTTCATCCCGCTCACATTCTTTTGGTGCCCCCACTGAGGATCTTCTTCGAGTACCTTCTACTTCGAGCTTCAAGCTTCGAGATTCGGGATTACAGGTTGCAGATTACAGGTTACAGGTTACAGGTTACAGGGACAGGTACAGGTACAAGTGATTCACACAGGTACATGTAGCTGGAGCTCAGTGATATACTAGCATTGGTGTCACTTGCAGTTGTTGTGGGTATGCATCACTTGGCGCCTGTTTGAGCGCATTTTTTGTTGGATTGTACGTTACTTGTGGAAACTGCCATTGTACGCATTTGTGGAGCCATACTTGGTTGTATTTGGCAGTCCCAGCCATTTCTGAGACTTGGTCTGGAAGATAGTCATTTCTGAGACTTGACTATATGCGATTTGCATTAGCCTTCGTGTGAGGGTCGATAGTGTGAGGTTTTTATTGAGCTGGGGGATTCTCAAATGTGGAGATCCTTTCGGTGATACAGGTAGCTGGAGCACCCTTTTTGTGACCTCGCCATAGGCTATGTACTAGTGAGTCCTACTTGATGCTCGGGTTCTATTGTTGACAGTTTATGCGTACATATACAGTCTATATTTTGGGTTCCTACTGCTCTAATTCTGGGAAAACTCTGCCAAAATTTTTCTAAGTTATGATGGCTGGTTTTTTGGTCTTTTGAGCCATTTATGCTGTTATGCTGCTGAAATTTTGGCAAAATCAGAGGTTGAGTCAGGTGTGCCTTCTTGGGAGCTTCATGGTTGGCTTTAATGGATGATCAAAATGGCCCTCAATTCACTCCTTTTCATTTAACACAAAGAATCCAGATAAATGTTCATGTGTCCAGGAAGTTTTGTTTCCAGTAGCACATAGTCTTTATGTTTGGGCCAAGAAGATTGAGAGAGATCCTGGAATGTCCTTTGCCTGTTGTCATTCCGATGATTAACTATGAAAACTCATTTGATGTGCATGTGTTTGTCCTTATCTAAAGCTGAGCTCCATTGAAGTTTCTGGGGATTGGGTAGTGAAAAGTTTTGGGTTCTTGCACGTGTGTTCGAAGAGGTTCTTAAAGCATTAAACTTGGGTAGCCATGGCTTTCTCTTATCCAGAATTTTATGGAAGAAGTGGTGAAGATGCGGAAGACTTTCTGGAGCAAGTCGAGGTAGCATGCATAAGCAACAATATGTGTGATGAGGACAAGATTTTGAGGCTATTTGGATTGCTTTTGAAAGATGAGGCCCGTGTTTGGTTCATGGATTTGGAAGCTAAAGAAGCAGTGGCTTCTTCTTATGGTTTGAGTCTTGACAAGTTTATAGAAGCTTTTTTAGATCGTTTCCAGGTTTTTGAAGATGCAAATGCAGTATGGAATGAGCTCAATGCTTTTAAGCAAGGTTCTTGTCAAGGTGTTGATGCGTATGTACAAGGTTTTACAGATTTATGGACTCGTTGGTGTGTTGCTCTTAAGGATGAGACCCCCCCTTGTTCATTGAAGAAAAGTTTTTTTGTTGATGGTTTGTCACCTTGGTTGCGGTTCGAGGTTGAGTTGAAGAGGCCCAAGTCTTTTGAAGATGCAGTATGCATTGCAAAGCACAAGGAATGGAAGTTTAAGCGTCTTGAGGAACATGGTATCAGTACAGGTATGCATGTGCAAAATGGATTTGACATGGAAGATGAAGTTAAGCCTAAGCAGGTGAAAAGTAGCCTATCCTATGATGTTTCTCGTTTCTTCCCAAGGTCTATTGTGAAGCGTAAAGAGGTCTTGCAGGTTGACAAGTTTATGGAAGAGCCTAAAGAGGTGAGTAATGCTTTGGATACAGGATTGAAAAGTTTTGAAGAGGATGCATTGGCTACTTGTGTACCTTGTGATTCTGGGTGTGAGTGTGAGGTTGAGGTTATTGATGATGAGCATGTATCTTTGGATACTAGTTCCTTGGAAATTAGGGAAGAGGGCAAGGTTGAGAGCCATTTTGTGGATTTGTTGGATGTGGAGCCTGTTTTGAAGCCATATTTTGATGTATGTGCAGTGATTGAACCGATTTGTGAGCATGATTGTGGTTTAAAGCAGGGATTTGTATTCTTGGAGACTGATGAACCCATGCTAGAAGCTATGGATAGTGGTGCTAGCCATGATTATGATGTGGATCAAGTTATGTGTGATGATGAGTATGCTTATGATGATGAGAAGGGGTTTGGCATATATGAGTTCGATCTCAGCTATGTGGATGCCTATGCTAGGGATATGTGTGCTGCGGGGATACTTTTGTGCTTTGGATATCAACAAATTTACCTTCACACAATGCTTTTAGCTACTTGGGTGCATGATTTACAGGTTGTTGCTATGGCTGGTGAAGCCAAGATGCCAGGTGATGAGTCACTTGAGTTGTCTCTATCGTTGGGTTAAATGTGGCATGCAATATTTATGCGTTTGGAACTCCAGACAGGGTGGATGTGTTAGATGGATATGCCTATGGTGCATTTTGGTTGATTGTTGACAAATATATGTGTGGTGTTATGATGCTTCTTGTGAATCAGGAAATATGCCTTTGGCCTTTTGATCCAGGTGGAATGAGCATCTACTAGTGCTGCTGCTGAGCATGAATGCTCTAGCAGGCTAGGGGGTGGGCAAATTATGTCAGGAGTTTTTTGGAGCAAGGGATTGCGCATATGTACATACACATGCATGGTGCATCAAATGAAGAATTGCCCATTTTCCAGAGCCAGGTGGTTATGTGGGGCCCACATGTGTACAGGTAGGACAGGGTGTACATAGTGCATCGATTTTCACTATTACCAGTACCACTGTGTTTTTTCTACAATAATGAGGACTTGGTAGCACGTAAAACTTCTTGAGGAAGCTATCCGCGAGCCGACGACATGAGGTAAGCAGGTGCGTCAGATGGCATCTAGTGGCGTTAGGAGGGCGAACGAGGTCAATATTTGCACGCGGATGAGGACGGACACAACGTGGGTGTTTTCTGGTGAGAGTTATGCAGAAAAGTCATCATTAGGACCACTTTTTGGGGCCACTTCACGTGGTGGCGAGATGCATTATTGGAAAAAAGCTGAGTGCCAGGCGTGCGGATGATGCAAAAAGGTGACAACTATGCACTGCGAGGTCAATTTTTGGCCTGTTCGGGGTCCGTTTGAGGTCATCTAAAAGGCCAAGGGTGCCCAACTAAAAAAGCTAAGTGTGGGAACTGAAAAAACTGAGAGAAGACCAGAAAAAACGTGGAGAAGAGAGGAGGAACAGCCGCAGGTGTGTTTTTGGTGTTTTTGGAGCCTGTTTTGGCCGTAAACTGCTCATCCGAGGTCGGATTTGAGCACTTTGACATTGTAGACTGGGGTTTTGGGCCGTTCCGGACGCGATGGCGCTGTCCATTTTTCCAAATTCCTCACTCTTTTCCTGCTATTTTTCTGTGTAAGTTTCTCCTATGAGCGAAGTTTCCGCTCTAGTTTGTGATTGTATCTGGTATCTTTTACCCATATTGTGTGAGCTGTTTGCCCCATTGGTGTTGGCCCAAGCTCATTTGTATCTAAACATCAGAAATTCTCCTCTTTTGAGCTGAGTTTTTTGGGTGTGTGTGTGTGTGTGTGTGTGTGTGTCTGTGTGGAGTGGGCAAGTGGATAATCTCTCTCCTCTCACTCCAGAGGTGTGTTCCCTGTCTCGGCCAGGTGTGTTGTGTAAGCCGAGTGGTGCCCCATAGTGTGTGTGTGTATCTTCCCAAGAGTGTGTGTCGGGTCGTTATAGAGGCGCTGTGTGTGTTTTCATCCCGCTCACAGCGCGTGGAAGCAAGCATAAGGTGTCAACCTACACTCGACCCACTCCTAACTAATTCCTACAGAGGTCTCTACCAATTTTCTAAGTCACAGCCTTCAAGAGTGCATAAGAGGAAACTTCCTACAACGCTTTTTAGAGCTGAACACCCATCAAACAATCTCGAAACACCACAGAACTTGAAAGAGACCCTACTATCACCAATAGGTCGCTCTCCCTAAGGTCTATGAACCAAAACCCCAACCCAAAACACCCGGTGCAAAATCACGTAGGATGTCTGGCTGAAATTTGCAGGTCTTCGTTTCCAAAATCTAAAGTGCCTAATGTGTAGCTCTACTCAATGTGAACGCATGGATATGCTGCAATGCAAAATCGGACAACGTATGCTCACCAAATCACCAGATGAAGCTCGTCGAAGGAGCTCACAAAACCGGACCGTACGCGCGCAATGTAGGTATCTGCGTGTAGCTCTCGTCGGGGGCAACACACTGCACTTCTCCACACTCGATTCCGACCATCGATGCACACGTAGTGTCAAGATGAAGCTCACACTCTCTCTCGTACACAGTACGCTCACTCACAGACTTCAAAACTTCCGTTTTGAAAATGACAAAAGGTTTTCCATTAAGTTCAAAAAGTGGTATAAATACCTTACAATTCTCAAACCCTAAAGTTCCAAATCAACCATCTACTCCATCTAACTATCAAAACTGGGATACAATCTGGAAACTTCTGTAAGCCCCAATATTTACAAGGTGAAAAATCGGGTTTCCTCAAGAAATGAATAATTACAAAAAATGATAATCTTCCGAGTAGTCAGTTTCCGTGGGGTGTGTCCAACTTCTAACACTCCCCCCCTCCTTGCTTATGTCGTCCCCGACATGGCCGTTGAGCTGCTTCTTCATCGTCTAGTTTTGCGCATCTTGATCAATGATTCGTATCTTGCATGTAGATTCAGCATTGTTGGGCCAAAAATATCAGTGTTTATTGTGAAGAAGCCAGCGTAGAACGCTTCTTCAAAGGCCTGGAGGTGATAGGATGGTAGAATCCTTTGATACAACGCATGTATCACCTCCTTGGAAGGCTGACCAGATAGATCATAGGCACATCTGTAAGTATCTTGGAAGAAGAAGATATTGTCTGTCACCTGGCCATGCTTGAATGTCTCAAATACTGCTAGAAGAGTTTTGCAGATTTTCTTCATCATGATGCACGTAAGGTCAGGTAAGCCAGTGAACAATTTGATGGCCCCCGTTAGGGTTTTCACCATGTATTGGACACTTATTCTCTCACATTCCTTCAAGCCCGGTAGCTTAGGATAATTCAGCCAAGTGGGTTGGCTCCTTTGTAATATCTCCTGGGCCTTCCACGTCCTGATCCTTGGTAGAGGACAAAAGCTAAGGTTGTCTCTGATGTTTTTCGGTGCCTCTACCAAATGGATTAGGTATTGTGGGTACTTCGTCAGCCACGCCTTCCTCAATTTTGGCTGAGAGTCAACTATTAACCTGGCTCCTTCTAGCTGAGAGATATCTGCGTTGTAGAGTGGCACTGTCGTCTCTTCTCTAATCCTCTTATTGATGGTGGTGGCTTCATATTTTAGCAAAGGATATGGGAGAGAGGGTTGAAGCCATTCGCGCCTGAGGTTGCTGGCGTCAATCTTCTGGATGGTCATGGACTTGAAAACCCTCTGCTCCCACTCTAAGGCTTCCTTAGTTGTCTCTCTGATCTCCACCTCTATTGCTTTACGTAGCTTTTCTTCCTCTTCCTATGTCAGATCTTGTGGCTCTTGAGAGGATCCTTCTAGGATTTCCTCTTGCATAGGTGTGTCCACAGGATCTTCCACATTTTCTAAATTTATGCCCTCATTGGCCGCTGACCCTGTGCCTTCTTGCTCTTCGGCTTGTTGTCCTCTCAGCTCCTCAATCTGCTTTAGGAGTTTCTGTTTTTCTGTTTCAGCTTCTTCTCCCATATTCACGAGGAGATCGTTCAACTCGGTGTTTATCTTCTCCGCCTCCTCAAGCTTTCTTTTGATACTTTATAATTCCTCTTGCATGGCTTTTTGTTCTTCTTTCATTCATGTCTGCATAACAATTGACCCTTCTGCCATTATCAATCATTTCTTTTTCTCTAGAGTCAGCTCCTTCTGAAGTTCTTGCATCTGTTCTTCATAAATTTGGCTTTCCGTAGTGATGTGAGTCGAGCTAGTAGCTCTGACTCTGGCAGGAGATGCCCGTAGCCTCTGGATGGTTTGATCTTTCACTTTAAGCTGGTCCTTGAGTTCAAGGACCTCATCCTGGCTCGCTTCTTGATCTATCTCCGCCTTTTCTTTGGCGTTTCGCATTGCTTCAACTTCTTTAGACTCCTCAGCCAGCTGTAGGGTCAGGTTATCCCTTTCCCTCTCGGCATCTATCAATGATTTGCTGAGTTGCTTACATTCCTCTTCAACTCCTTGCATTCTTTGGGCTGTTTCCTGATTTTCTTTTTCCATTTCCTGGCATCTTTGCAATGCCCTTGCTAGACTGGCCTGTAGCTCCGCTTCTCTCTCTTTTTGCCTTTGACTTTGTCCTTGTAAAGAGTCTACTTTCAGCTTTGTCTTCACTTCAGTGGCCTTGAGAGCTGCCATCTCACTTTCTGAGGCCATGGACTGCGCTCTTAACTCAGTTAACTTCGTCATTCATCACCACATCCCAATCATTGGAGGGCGGGTGCAGGTCCACGATATCTATGTCCATCTCTTTTAGTTCTACTAACCTGATGATTTGCATTTGTTCTTTAGGCCCTGTGCTTTCCAAGTCGAATGCAACTGTGGCAGCCTCTTCTTTTGTGTATCCTGCAGCTAGTAGGTCCAGAAATGTGATGTATGCTTCATTCGGCTTTGTCTCCTCACTCTTGGGTTTAACCTCTTCCCTTTCCTGGCTTTGTTCTCTCTTGGGCTCTTCCTGACCTTCGTGTTTGTCTTCCTCCTCTTTATCTTCTTGTGGAGGGCTGCAAGGAGGTGATGAGGACAGTGGGCTGGCCGATAGAGATGTAGGCTTTTTCTTTAAATCTCGTTCTGCCTTAGTCTTCCTTTCTCTCTCTTGGCTCTCCTGCTCGTCCAGCAGTTTCTGTCGTACCTGCTCCACTTCCTCTTCTGTAAAAGGTACATGTGGAATATTTTATGATGCGGCATCAAGAATCTCAAAATTTTTAATATAATCTTCGATCTGTCCCTTTGTACCCTTCGGGATGATCCCGACATTGCTTCTAGAGACGGCTTCCAGAGTTCAATCAAATCACGTTTAAGGGCCCTTTCTGCTCTGAAGCTCTCCATCATCCGCTCTAGTCTTGCCGCTTTTTGTGACTTTGTCTCTTTTTCCGGCACTTGGGTAAATTCTTTCTTTCCCTTCTTTTGCTCTGGCTGCTCTTCTTGAGCAGGCTCTAGCCTTCTTTTCAATCTTGTGGAAACCCTTGGTGCTTTTTGTGGCCTGTCTTCTTTGAGCCTTAGCCAGCCGTTTTGTGATGGGGGGTCAGGCCATCTTCCTTTTGCGTGCAATGCTCCATAAATCACCTTAGTGATTAGTTCTCCTGGCACAATATATGTGGGCTTCCTGTTACCCATCTTTACTAGGTTGTCATGTATATATGCTGCATAATTGATTATCTTTGGAGTGCTCTTCATCATTGCGCAATGAATGTCATGGCAATTGCACCTAGCGGCATTCTGTACATTTGTGGCCGCTTAGTGCACATATGGAAGTATTGGTTGTACAACTGACTCATGATTGCCACTTTTGGGTTGGCAATATCTTCAAAAGTGTAGTTGCCTTTCTTCTCAGTGTACACCTTAACATCATCTCTTCTTTTAGTTACACTATCCCCCTTGTTGGAGAGGTCTAGTGCATCTGCTACAACTTGCTCGGTGATGATTATTTCTGTTTCTGGCCTGCCTTGCAGATCGGTTACTCTGGCCACTCCATCTTC
The DNA here is from genome assembly GCF_014529385.1 of Adiantum capillus-veneris. NCBI lineage: Eukaryota > Viridiplantae > Streptophyta > Polypodiopsida > Polypodiales > Pteridaceae > Adiantum > Adiantum capillus-veneris. The sequence continues at coordinate 112,436,243 of NC_140955.1, forward strand.
TTTGATGGTCGTCACAAACTCCCAGACTCTCTTTATGTCAACCCCTGCTGGCACTGCTTCAAAATAGTCGTGGAGATCAATCTTCTCCAAGTACCCGGCCATCTTGCTTCTTACGAACTCATTGAGTTCCCGCGCTAGCATTGGTAGCTCGATCACATTCCCTTCAGTGTCTTTGAACACTCCTTGGTAGATCTTTAGGTCGTTGGAATCTAGCAGATCTTCTTGGATCCATGTGCTAGTGGCTTTAGTGTTCCTTCTGGTATAATGAAGGGCTCCACTTCTTCTAGGTAATCCTTAATGTTCATTCTTTTCTTCTTTGCCGGTGACTTCGCGGCTGCCATAGATCCTGTTGCACTCAGTAGTCTGAAGTTAGCGTTTTTTTCCATATTAGCTGAGAAACTGAGTTTTAACTATCCAAATGACTTGAAAATTGAAAATAAAGCTTAAAAGGAACTTGTGAAGCTATGCATGTGCTCACAGTGCAATTCTGGCCAAAAATTTCCATTTAGACATCCTATGCGTAGGATGTCTTTTTCATCAGAATTGGGTGGTACTTGACATGCTGGTAGTCCTTGGCCTATGGAACATGGCAATATGCTTGGATATAGATTTGGATATCAAAAAGTGGATTTTTTGGGCTGATTCAGGCTTTCGGTCACAAATTGGGTAGAAAGTCCGTAACAGGTAGCAAGTGATGTCCAAATGGGTTGAAAATTGGTATATGGGCTCATTGCACCATGGTATTGGCTCACATGATGTCACTCGTTGCACAGAAGGTCTAAATTATGATAGAGACATCCTACGCGTAGGATGTCTTCTTTATCAAAATGGCATGGGTTTTGTTTTGTGGGTAGTCCTTGGCCTATGGAACATGGCTATGCTCTTGGATTTGGATTTGGACAAGGATTGATGCTTATAAGAGCCATTGTAATGTTTTTGGGCTAAAAAAGTGTATCTTGAAGGTGTTGGGGGTAAAAAATGATTAGAATGGCTTCAAAATTGGTATATGAGCTCTTGATGGCGATGTGATTGGATTTGGAATGGACAAACATCCTCTGCAGGCCAAAAATGTCAAATAGACATCCTACGCGTAGGATGTCTACTTCACCAATTTTTGCTTCTGACCACACAGATTGGTTGGTGATGTGCTTGTGAATGTGTTGTGCAAGTTTCATGTGATTTGGACAAGATTTGGTAGGTCTATGGCCCATTATTGCCTCTATGCCCTAACTTTGCGTTTTTTCATGCATTTGAGGTCAATGTTGGTCCAAATGTGATGAAACTTGGTGGCTAGCATGTAAAGGTCATTCAGAAAATGTGTGTGATGAAAAAATATTGGGATCTGTGCCCAGAGGTTCCCTTGAGACATCCTACGCGTAGAATGTCTCCTGATGATTTTTTTATGGAATGTGCCACTAGTGCCTACCCTTGGTCCCCCTGAGTCCCTTTTAAGCCTAATTTCAACAAAAAAGTCAAATGGATAGAAAGTAACTCCCTATGTGGACTTCAGAGCCTCCGAGCCGTTTTCTAACTTTTGGAGTGCTTTTTGGCGATGAAATTTCTTGATGTTGGTTTCCATAGCTTCCCGATCCCTTGGGAATCCTTGCCGTATGGTTTTGTCGACTTTGGCTTCATCGGAGCTTCATTTGGCAATTTGTCGCTCTAGAAGCACCCGTGGTTGCGTTTACATATCTTCGATGATTGGTGGTGGTCTACCACCATAGGACTTGGTTGTTCATGGTCTAGGAAAGCCGCTCGTGAAGTTTGGTGGCAAACGGGCATGCAGTTTGGCCGCGAGAGCGCTTTGTGTGTCTGATGCCGTTTCTGAAGTTTAGTGCCGCTTCAGGTCACTTTTTGGTCATGTGGGCCACATAGACTTGTCGAGCATGTCGAGATGCTCCTACCCATGAAATTTGGTAGCATTTGGGTGCCTTTTCGCTGATTTCTCATTTGGTGGCCTCTTGCGGGATTCTAGGAATTAGGGTTTTTCCCGATGGTTTTCTACTGCCTTTGGACATCCAAGACTGGTCTCCTATTCTAGGGTAAGCTGCCGATGAAGTCTCGTTGCTTTTGGGTTAGCCGTTAGGTGGCCGCTTCTACTTGTAGGTCTCTACCGCCCGCTTTGTGTGTGAACCCTACGCTAGTTTTCGCGACAAAACGACAAACATGCGCGAAAAGCTCAAGGTGGTGAGCCTACCTCTCATGTCTGAAGCCCTTTGGATAGTCTTGCGCATCGTAGAAGCTGCTGGAAGGTCCGTTCGCTCTAGGTGGCAGAAGCTCTCTCCAAAAGGTCAATAGTGAAAATGAGCTAAAAATGAGGTGAAAATTTCTTATAATGGAGGTCCCCGAACCACTTTTCATGAAATTTGACATGTGCTCCCAACTTCTTGCAAGATGCAATTTAGACTCAAAAATTTCTTGATTTGGACTCCATTTGCTCTGTTTACCAGAAATTTGGCATTTCGGTCAAAACCTGGCCAAAACACGCTTTCCGCTCCAGTCTCATAATTGCACCCCCACTGTACCATAGGTTGTCCTATAGTCACTGATCATGCCCATATTTTTTGTTTTCCATTACGACCGCTTTCAACCTGCTTTTTATATTTTTGAAGTTTTTCTGCCGAAAATTAGCAAAATTAAAAGGAAAATAGCAAATCAAACCTAGAAAATCTCCAAAAATCATAATAAATCACAAACATCACTGCAAAACATTATATACACTCACATGCAATTTTTATGGCTGGATTTCTCTGTTTTACCAATATTTTTCCCGAAAAATGGCTATTTCTACTTATATACACACACCTAGGGGCTTGATTTGGCGTTTGGCCCCATATACCTATAGATACATGTTGTATAAGGACATATATACTTGGGTTACTCCAGAAAATTTCGCAATCAAACAACAACCCTTAAAATAGTCAAAAATCATGCCCTTTTTTGCTCTTTCTGCTATTGATTCCGCATTTGAGAATGCCTCCCCCCCTCCTAGCCGGAGTCCTCCCGGACAACAAGGTATCGCCTCGGAGTATGTGTCGTGCATAGGTTGAAAAATTTGTGCTAATGCTTGGCCAATTAATGTGGCCCTAAATTATGCATACTCGGTCAATGCATGGAAAAATTAATGCTGTGCAAGAGAAGAGAATAAGCAAGATGCTTATTGGCATTCGGCGTCGAGGTTTCCTGTTTTCTTTGCAAGTAACATCTGTAACTCTATTACTCTCTGTTTAATTTTCTTTTTTGCAAAAGGCAATCACTTTGCCGCTACTGTTGATATAGCCGTAGTTGTTTCTATGGAGAGGATTGGCTTGGCCGGAATGGCCGTGGACCGTATTTCTTTTGCTGTCCATTGGTAGCTTGTTTTTCCCGGTTTTTGTAGGTGTTTTGCTACTTCCTTGGTTGACACTGTTTTGTTGCGGATTGGCATCCACATAAGTCGGTTGTCCTTTTTCAAATGCAGTTGTCTGCCTTCCGTTGTTGCTTGTACTTAAGGGAGTTCCTTTTGGTTTTGTTTTGGTATCCAAATGCGAGTAATATTTGGGTTATTGCTGAGCATTTTCTTTGGGATCCATATCTGTTTTATGCCCTTAGTTTTTGGTTGAACTATATGCTTTGGTTGAATTCTTTCGTTGCATTGTTGTTTGTCTGCCATGTCATTTCTATCCTTTCGCATCCATACTTGTTTCCCTTGTTTTGGTAACCTAGAACTTTGCATTGCGGTCGGTGACTTCGTATGTATGTAGTTAGCATGGTTGGCTTTTACCTGTTTGTTGGCCGTGGGTATCATATTGTTCTTTGGTGGCATTCTTGCTTTTGGCTCTTTTTCCAGTGACTGCATTGCTGGCAGCTGATTGTTCCGGTATTGCTGAGCAAAGGCTACCACCTATTGTTCTTGTGCTTGTTGAATTTTGACTCCATTCGCATTCCAATCTATCTGCACATTGTACTCTTTTTGCCAAGGTTGTCCCAACAACATTGGGTGTTGTGTGCTTTCATCCTCGACTACATAAAATTTGTGTGGGTAAATATATTGATGTATTTGAACATGCAATATAGTCCATCCCAATGTTTTCAACAAGTGTGATGTACTACTTTCCAGCACTTGAGGAGTAGAATGAAGTTGACCTGTGGACTTGAGCTGTTAGTATAATCCGTAAGAGATCAAATTTGCTTGAGCTCCAGAATCAAGCAATGCCGTCGATTCAACTTGATTGCTACCCAGTTTGACAGCAAATATTGGCTCCACTGTGTCTTCATCCAACTTCGTTAGTCGAATCGCATTGAAATGGTGCTCCACTTAGTTGTTGTTATCGCAGAAGTCTTCGTTTTGCAATGCGTTCTTTTGCTTCTGCTTGAGCATCTTCTCGTACTCTCTGTTTTTCCTTCATTCCTTGTTTTCCTTGATGAATTTGTTGAAGCATATCCTGTGTGAGTGGTAAATGATATTTCTTCAGTCGACATCCACTAATCCAGTTCGGCATTTCTTCACCTACTAATGTAGCAAGCTTGACAGCTCCGCTTTGTGATAGATCAATAATCACAAAGGGTCCCATCCCTCGCTTTTTAAGTTTATGTTGCTTCAAAGTGTAAACAAGTACATAATCATCTGTTTTGAACTCTTTAGTGCGCACATGCTTGTCAAAAAACTCTTTTTGTCTTCTTTTTTTAGCATAGATTGAAGCTACAGCTCTCAAGCGGAGTTCATCTAGCTTTTCAAGATCATCTATTCTTGAAGAGAGCTCATGCCCTGTCCATTCTAAGCGTTTTGCTACTCGTAGAGTTGGAATTAAAAACTCTATGGGTAGTATAGCATTGAGGCCAAACACCATATTGTACGGTGTTGTTCTTATCGATGTTTTGTAAGCTACCTTGTATGCCCATAGTGTTGAGTGTAGCTGTTAATCCCAATCTGTTCTTGACTCTGACACTATTTTAGTGAGAACCGTGCATAGTGTTTTATTTGTGGCCTCAGCTTGTCCATTGGCCTGTGGATGGTATGGAGCAGATTTTCTATGTATGACCATGAACTCCTCTAGCAGATATTCAATGACTTCATTAAGAAAATGTGTCCCACGATCACTGACAATTTCTATTGGTAAACCGTATCGTACAAAAACATTCTCATACAAAAATTGTGCAGTGGTCCGTGCATCTGCTTTTTGCGTTGCCTTGGCTTCCACCCATTTTGTGAGATAGTTCGTAGCCACAATGATATATTGGGTATGGGTGCGATATGCAGGTGGTGAGATAGGTCCCACAAAATCAATTCCCCATTTTGCAAATGCTCTTGCTCCCATCATTGGCCGTAGTGGCATCTCATCTCTCTTTATCGGCACCTTGGTGCGTTGACGTTCGTCACAACGCTTTACAAACTCTTCAGCATCCATATGCAATGTAGGCAACCAAATTCCTGTGGTTAAGACAATTTTTGTCGTCTTATCCCCTGAAAAATGGCCTCCACTTACTCTGCTATGTGCATGTTCTAAAATCAGCAGGTATTCGCTTTCACTTGCACAGATTCTAAGTTGATTGTCCTTTCCTCGCTTATAGAGTTGGTTCCCAATTATCTGAAAGTCGCGAGCTTCCAGCTCTATAGCCCTTTTTCGTGCTCTTGTGATGTTCTCAGGAAACGTCCTGGTGGTTAAGAAATCAATGATATATTGACTCCATGCAGGTACAATGTTTACCTGAAACAATGTCGCGTGATCCACTGGTCGTTTGGCACTACATATAGTACAATTGATAACATAAGAATGTGTGTCCGCATACATAGTTGGCCAATAAACCCCTAACTATTTCAGTCTCTTGTGTGTTTTCACTGTTGAACAATGAAATGCACAATCCTAGACATGGGTTTCTTCAAGGTAGCACTCGAATTCTTCCGGATTTATACATAATCGTAGGATTTGGTCCGATCCTAGATGATGCAGCCGTCCTGCTATCAACTGGAAGTTTTTTGTTTGTCAAATTATTTGTTGTTTGGATCTGTATTCCGTATTATCAAACCTACTTCCAAGGGAAAGAATGCTAACAATTTCCTGGGACCATTTGGGTATCATTTCAATATTGAAAAGATAAGCATCTGGTATGTCATCATCTATTCCTTCAGGAGCTTCCCCGTTGTGTATCCTTGAAAGATGATCCGCTCGTAGATGGGTTTTACCCTTTTTGACCACCACTGTGAAATCAAACTCTAGCAATATAATAAACCAGCGTACAATTCTCCCTGTATTGCATGGTTTATATACCAGATACAAAAGAGCTTGATGATCTGTGAAGAACACAAATTTGTTTGCGAGCAAATAATGCCGAAATTTCTTCACAGCATAAATCATTCCTAACCCTTCTTGTTCGGTGGTTGTGTAGTTCTTTTCCACACTGTTTAACTGTCGGCTTGTATAAAAAACTAGAAAATCCATTGTTCCGTCTCCAGGTTGAGAAAGAATACTCCCAATTGCATATGCAGAAGCATCAATGTGAACATGGAATATCTTTTCCCAATCCGGTGCTTTAAGTTTAGGTGTTGATATAAGGTTTTCTTTCAAATTTTGGAATGAAGTTTCACACTCCTCGGTCCAATCGAAATTGACCAGCAAACGATACAGAGGTTGTGCGATGACCGCATACATGTATATGAATCTTCGATAATATTCGCAGTGTCCCATGAAGGATTGGACTTGTTTCGCATTAGTAGGCATAGGTAGGTCTACTATGACTTTGACTTTGTCTAGGTCAATGGTTATGCCATTTCTTGAGACAATGTGTCCTAAGATGCGGCCTTGCTTAACCATAAAGATGCACTTTTCTGGGTTAAGACAGATTCGATATGTCCTACATTTTTTAAATACCTTTTGCAAATGGTCAATATGTTCCTCTCGTAGAAGGGAGTGTACACAAAGATCATCCATGTGTATTTCTAGGAATATTCTCAGGTATTCTTTGAACGCGTGCGTCATTAACCTTTGGAAGGTAGCTGGGGCATTAGTTAAGCCAAACAGCATAACTCGATACGCATAAATTCCCCATTCTGTGGCAATCACTGTTTTGTGTTGATCCTCCCTTGCAATTTCCAGTTGGTTGTATCCTAAAAACCCATCCAGAAAGGAATAAGCCCGTTTTCCAGCCACCCGCTCAAGTACATGTTCTGTGATTAGCAAGGGATAATTATCCCTTATGGTAGCTGCATTTACCATTTTGAGTTTTACACACACTCTCATTTTTTCGTTCTTTTTGGGAACTACTACAATGGGTGACACCCAATCTGTATGTTCAATTTCATAGATGAATTCATCTTCCATCAGCTTGTCAATATCCTCTTTGATTCGTTTAGCAAATGTGTCATTATATGTATAAGGACGTTGTTTGTTAGGTTTTGCATCCGATTTCAAAGGAATTGTATGTTGGCATATCGATGGATCAAATCCTTTGGGGTCTTTATAGGACCATGAAAACACATCTTTATATTTCTTGAGAAGTTGTGTTAGCCGTTCTTCTTCTTCAGGCTCTAAATCGTTTGCTGTACAGACCGGCTGAGGCTTTTCACCTGGTTCCGTGAGGTCTATCCTTTTTGCATTTTCTGGCCCATCGTAAGATTCTTGGTTGGTTCTTTCCCTGACTGGTAGTGTCATGATGATTTTTCTGTCCTGGTTAGTAAATTTCCGATAGTGTGATGGTACATTCATGTTTCCTTTCTCTAACTCCCCTTTACCATCACTATCTTCCTCAGTAGTCCATATCTCACATAAAGATCGTTTCAGTTCTTGGTATTTCTATTTACGCTCCAGTTTTGTCCACTCTTGGTCTTTTGTTGTTTCTTTTTTTTATTTTTGAGATTTTTGTGATTTTGTTTCTGTTTTAGATTTTCGTACCTGTTTTCTTTCCTCTCGCGTTCTTTCCCTGCGATCTTTTGAGAATCTTCCTGATATGTGATCTTTTACACAATCCTCTGCTTTTACAAGCATCAAATAGTGAGTTTTACCTTTTATCTTGGGCATCAGTTTCTTTATCGCTTTGTTTCCTGCTTGTTTCCTCCTATAGCGCTCCTGGCGTCTAGGGTGCTGATTAGAAAAATCATAAAACTTGCTATTCTTTGTTTCCCTTCCACGCTCACTTGAGGTGTCAAACACTCATTATCTGCATCATCATTTACTTCCAGATGTTCAGAGGAGTTATAAAACTCTTCTTGTTCTGGTGGTTCTATCGTCTCATCTTCTCCGGGTATAATGCTTACCATGTAGTAGGGTAGCACATCATAGCCATCTTTATCACAAAATTTTGTTGTTGGACTATCTGTAATGGTACAGACATCCAATGTTGCTAGTATGTGTTTCCATTCTAGAGGTTCCAAGGCATCTTCAGGGAAAGGTTACGGAATATACTCCTTGTCCTCAATCGCTCTTTCTAAGATGCATTCCTCTCTTCTTAAGCTTCCACAATGTGAAGCTCCGCATATCCATAGCTCTTTTTGTTTCCCTAACCATGCTGGGAGTTCCGATCCTGCTACTGTAGCTGAATCAAACTCTTCCACAGGTGTTTGGTTCACATCTTTGTAACTATGGTCTTTCATGTGTATTTTAGTTGTTGTCTCACCATGTCTGAGGTATATGTGGTCATAACCCCAATCTTGGACCATCTTTAATTGTCGCATGAATGGTCTTCCCAAGATGATCTCATAATTGTTCTTTTTGTCGAAATCGACTATTGCAAATGTATGCTCATACTCGATCCCGCACGAAGTGACAATCACCTTTTCTAAGAGTCCTAGAGGCTTCTCCATGAACCCATCTGCCAATTGCAATTTCATTCTGGTAGCTCTTAAAGCTGGTTTTCTCCACTTTTTCCAAATTTCCTTGGTGGCGATAGCAACTCCCGGCTCCATTGTCAAGAATAGCTTTGGAAACTACTCCTTGGAATTCTACTGGTAGCGTGGTGTTTCCATCTTCTCCCTCGCAATACTCTCCAACCTTATTTAATGATACTAGCCTGTCCAAAGGGATCTGTTGAGGCCTGTCCAACTCTCTGATCCCTTCCTGTAGCCTCAAGGTGGGGTCTTTCACTCCAAATTTTTTTAGGCATTTACCTACTGTGGTCCACATGTTTGGTCGTAACCTGAGGAGTTCGGCTAATGTGATTGTGCATGCCACCGAGGTGGACAATAACTCAATCAATCCTTGTGAATCCATTACTTTGTTAGAATAAAGTCTTTGAGATGGTATTGCTCTCACTTCAGACTTGGCTTCATACTCTCCCAGGTAAGAGGGAAAAGTTTTTAGCGAGCCTGGTTGGCTGTGCTCCGAACTAATTGATCCCCGGTCTCCCCCTTGCGAATGTATCTCAAAGTTCATTTGTGACCTTGCCTCAAATTCTTCAATAGGAGGTAAGATCACATTCTTCTCTTTTCTCGTACTATTCATGTGGTTACTCATCCTATTAGCCTCGTTGGCCTCACGGATTTTCTTCCACAGATCATCTAGATCGTTACAGTCCTTACCCATTTCTGTCAATGTTTTAGGTTGGAACCTGTCACTTGCCTCATCTGTTGTATTTGGCACTAGGATAGGATCTCCTCTAGACTCATAGGCATTAGTGAGTCTTTCCTTTGTTTCTACATGTTCCTCTAAAGTTGATTGGATAGGGGTTGGAGCTGGTGCCTCATGCCAATTTGCAGGTTTACCCAGCGGGTCTTCCATCAATGATTGAGCTGTTTCGATCATCTTTTTACACATTTCCAACCTTTTTTTTCTATTTTCGCATATGGATAAGTCATCCATCTTTGCTCCTGGGTTTGGTTCTTTTTGAGTCTGGCTTCATAGGCTTTTAGAAGCGCATCCAACTGCTCATTTACCTTGTCTGCCAGTACAGATCCTCCTGATCCTGCACTTTTGGGCTTTGCTATTTCCTTGGGTGTTATGGTTGCCTTGGTGTGTGAGCTTAAGCTAGTTAGATCCTCTAACCGTTGTAATCTATCCTTTGTATGTTTCAACTCCTCGGATAGAGCAGTTTGCTCTCGTTCTTTCCTGGCTTTCATACACGCCTTTCTAGATTTCCAAGTGCTTCTCTGATTTTTTGTTTCTGAAATTTGAGCATCGGTTTTTTTCTCTTCAACTAAAGGTTCGTTCGTCATTCTTTGAGCTTGGGCTCGTGTTACCGCCTGAATAGATATGATTGTTTCATTTTTTTACCCTCCACTGGAAGGTACTGTTTCTAGCGTGTTCAAGGTGGTTTTTGCTCCTTTGCTCGTGTTTTTAGGGCAATCGGGAATCAAATGAGTAACTCCACACTCGGTCCAATATGCGTTGACTCTAATGATTTCATCATGAGGACAATCTCTTAGCCAATGGTCTCCACCACACTTGTACAGGGTCCCTTGGGTTGTTGAGGTGCTCCTTGAGCTCCTCTTTGTTGGTATGCATGTCTCTGTCCGCCCATGCCTCCATTGGCTATGAACAACAATGTTCGTTCATCTAAGCTATATCTTCCTTCTCCTGCTGCATGTGCAGTCGTTGGTGGTCCTGTACTTCCTATCATGCTCCATGGTTCTGGTGTCGAGGGTTCTTCCGGTGGATAATAGACAGAGTTTGCCGCATATCCATTGGGATCTTCATAATATGCATGCATAGGTACCAAAGCCTTATCCTCTGATTCGGTTACGATTGGTGTGTATCTTATACCGAGTGGTCGTAATTTTGGTAGGGGTGGTTGTTGCCCCAACACCGGTTGTGGTCTTTCTACACCTACAGGTCCTGGTAGGTTGCCTGCTTGATACCTAGGCATCGGTGGAACTTGAGGCGAAGCTGTTAGGAAATAAGACGTAGCTAAATAGATAATTGAGTAGATTACTTAATGGAGAGAAATAGATTTATATACACGAGATTATAGAGTAGAGAGAGAGAGAGAGTACACACGATATACGTGGTTCACCCAATGTGGGCTACGTCCACGGGAAAGCAGCCACTCAATGGCTTTAGTACTTCAAAACAAGAAGTAGTTTACAAAGGGATTATACCCTTAATGGAGCTCCCACCTTGCTTCACTCTCACCACCTCACACTCACCTTGTTGCATCAACTTCACACTATGAAATGTGTGTAGAAATGGCCTCCTTTTATAGGCCACAAGGGTTGCCCTCTCTTATGAGAGACAGCCATGTGTAGCCGCCCTTGTGCGAATAAGTCCAAATCGGACCCTCCAATCCGCCCATGTGTGGCCGCCCTTGAGAAGACAAGTCCGCCATGAAAATCTCTTCCCGAGGTAGTACTTAACTACTATAAAATCAGGAAGACAATCTATCAGACATCGTCAGACAACAAGCAGCATGCAATCTATTGTATATCCTCGTTCAGGGAAATTCATCTGGTTGTTCCCACCAGATCTTAATTTAAAAACTTTTAATTGATTTCTTTTCCTTTATCTACTATAATTAGCTTGTAACTAGTTCCCTAATTAATCATGCAACACATGTAGTTTCAACCAATTTATCTCGCCTTACTCAGGACCAAGATAATCGGTTACAGCCATCAGAATAGCGACATCTTCACAATACTTACCATAATTAAGTGTTTGGAAAAGGCTCTTCTAATTTGATCATTCCTTTTTCAGAATTTTATATATTCGAGAGGTATAGCATCATCTGGTGACAGATGCACATGATAGCCCCTATTATTCCTAGCCTTTCCAGTTCCTTTTTACGCAACCAAATCGAACAAATTTCCTTAATTCAATTCACATCATCCTCCCTGAGTATGACCTACTCATCCAACTATTGGCATCATGCCATATGCGGCCTTTCAATCAAATTGACCCCAAGAAGATCCATCTTGGTTTTCGATCATTTCCAGACAATCTTCAAAACTCCTAGTTAAATCCATGTTTTGCAATGGGCTATCCCTATCACCTCTTGAGATTCCTTTTTAACTCCTAGTTGGTAATTTTTAAGTTCATTCATTTATCAACCTTAATTCCTACTTTCATTAATTATCTACCATCCAAGTTTTTTTAGAAAATACAAGCGAATTTTTTTGCCATAGGCATTTGATGGTTAATGTCTCTTTGAAAATGCCAACTTTTTAAATTCAATTCCCGTTGTATACGATTCCCAGGTTTTTGCAATCCTTTGTCAACCATGGGACATCTCCATGGAAGCTTATAAATTTTTCGGCTCAAAACAACACGGAGATCAATTCCGCGAAGTTATCCCCTATCTCCACCTTCTCATATTTGCAAACAAACTTGAAATTGACAACTGTAGAAATATTCTTCAATACCAAAAATTGAACTACTTCTATCAAGCTTAAACAACTACTCTTTTCTTATGGTGCCTAGCTTTCCATTTAGAAAGCTAGAAGGTCGTCCTATAATTTATAAGTCTTCGAGCTTTCCAATAAAGCTCGCTTTGGGGATAAAATGGGAATCTAGAGCTTTCCATTAAAGCTTGGAACAGAGGATTATAACCATACATTCTTCCTACCGTAAAGAGACATGCAAACCCTAAGCTTGATTACCATAATGAGACTAAATCTTTCTCTCTTTAATGAGACAAGGTTTCCATGTAAACTTAACCCTAATCACACAAGCTCACCATGGAAGCTTAACCCTAATCACACAAGGTCACCATGGGAGCTAAACCCTAAATTGCAAGCTTGTTTTTCAAAGCTTTTTCTAAGTGTAAAGTTACCATCAAAGCTTAGCTTAAGGATGCAAATCTACCTTTGAAGCTTAACTTAATGATGCATATATACTCTTAGCACTTAACCCTAATTGCGAGGTTACCATTAAAGCTTAAACCTAAAATACAAGGTAGTCACTAAAGCTTACACCTAAGTGCAAAGTTACCATCAAAGCTTAGTTTAAGGATGCAAATATAACTTTGAAGCTTAACTTAATGATGCATAGATACTCTTAGCACTTAACCCTAACTGCGAGGTTACCATTAAAGCTTAAACCTAAAATACAAAGTAGTCACTAAAGCTTATGCTTAAGTGCAAAGTTACCATTAAAGCTTAGTTTAAGGATACGAATCTACCTTTAAATCTTAACTTAATGATGCATAGATACTCTTAGCACTTAACCCTAATTACGAGGTTACCATTAAAGCTTAAACCTAAAATACAAGATAGTCACTAAATCTTACACCTAAGTGCAAAGTTACCATTAAAGATTAGCTTAAGAATGTGAATCTACCTTTGAAGCTCAACTTAATGATGCATAGATACTCTTAGCACTTAACCCTAATTGCGAATTTACTATGAAAGATTAAACCTAAAATACAAGGTACTCACTAAAGCTTACATCTAAGTGCAAAGCTACCATTAAAACTTATCTTAAGGATGCGAATCTACCTTTGAAGCTTAACTTAATGATGCATAGATACTCTTAGCACTTAACCCTAATTACGAGGTTACCATGAAAGCTTAAACCTAAAATACAAGGTAGTCATTAAAGCTTACACCTAAGTGCAAAGTTACCATTCAAGCTTAGCTTAAGAGTGCAAATATACCTTTTAAGCTCAACTTAATGATGCATAAATACCATTAATACTTAAAGCTAAGTCCAAGCTTACCATTAAAGCTTAAACCTAATATGATGCACATAAACCTTTCTAGTATTAAAACACATGGTTTAGGTTAATTAATCCTGCTAGAAGTGAAGATTACCTCCTCTAAACAAGAGGGAAGTGGAGTTGAAGTTCTTTTTGAAGAGATGTGAGGCTCAAGGAAGAAGGAAAGGGATTTAGGATGAAGAGGAAGGAGAGAGGAGCTTCTTCACAAAACCCTCAAGGGTTTGGCCTTTAAGAGAGTGAGAGAGCAAGAGCAAGGTTTAATGGAAACCTTGATTTACTTAAGCATAATCTTGAGCATGGCGAGTATGCAAGTAGCTTAGTAATGTGTGTAAAAATACAAAGAAGAGGGGGTGCTTATATAGGAAATGGTGGGTAGAATACAGTGTATATACTTGGGGGGGGGGGGGGGGGGGGGGTGGTTGGGCTCACCTTCAATGCAAGCTAGAGAGAGAATGAGTGGAAAGTTGCAACTTTTGACTCATGCAAGAATTTTACTTTAAACTGAATTCTTCAATCAAAGAATTTTCTTTCAATTTTAATTCTTCTAAATTCCTATTGGACCCCAATTCTCTTCTCAATTTTTATTGGACCCCAATTCTCCTCTCAATTCTTATTGGACTTCAATTTCTTCTCAATTCCTATTGGACCCCAATTCTCTTCTCAATTCTTATTGGACCCCAATTTCTTCTCAAATCCTATCTCTTAAATGCCAGTTCTCGATCTAGATCAGTTCCCATGCGGCTTTTGACAAAAAATAATCTTAATCTTTTTGAAAGAATATAGGGATGACGTAATTTCTATCCGGAATATCCTTGTCTTTTCATTCTGGAGTAAATTCTCGTTGTCCGCATGACTTCTTTGTCGGTCTTAATTTTTTTATAAAAAAATTATAGGCTGAAAAAGTTTTGAATGGCTCTAGTGTTTAGGAAGGGACCTTAGAAGGTAGAGGATCCCTTTTTACCCTATGACACTATTCCAAGATGGATGACTAATCCATTTGGTGCTTGGGAGATGTAGCTATTGCAAGCATGTCTGCTCTTTAGTTTATTTCATTCTCCCAAGTAGAGTGACAAATTCTACTTGGTGTTTGAGAGAATTCATCATCACAAACATGATTCTAAGCATGCATATTACTTGAATTTGTGCACAATAAAAAGAGAATTAATCTTATAAGACAAAAACATTGATCATTAAGAAGTAACATGTACATTTGCTTACTCTAATGTAGCATTGTAACATGTACATTTGCTTACTCTAATGTAGCATTGTAAGCATTGACAAGGTTCATAGGAAACCTACTTAGGTCCTTGTGTCCCCGGCAGCGGCGCCAATGTTGGATGGAGCACGCTGAGGAAATCTCTCTAGCTTGTCAAGCTGAGACCATCCTACACATACAACACTCTGAAAGGCCAACTAAACCACAATCAAGAACCTCACTGCTCTCAACTACACCACCTAGTCACATACACACATACGGAAGGTAACTCACCTAATCATGCCAGATTCATACGAAACTTAAGGAACACCATCCCCTCACTAGGATACACCTGTCCCTAAGCTTCTACACTCAAAACCCTCACTCTAAACCCATCTGCGGAAAACGCGTAGGATGATAGAGCAGAATTTTGAAAGTGCCCGAAATTGAAATTTATGAGTACATATGCATAGCTTATGTCGCCACGATTCTATAGACTACTAGTGTGATGGTTGCTTGATTTAGTTTCGGCTAAAGAATGCGTTTTTCTTAAGTGGATCCGGAAGAGGATATTCCGCGATCAAGTGGATAGCCAGGAAGCGTGTGTCTTGCCGAGGGTCTACGACTAGATAGGTTTAGTTAGGATCTGTGGATTAGAGTAGTTTTTGGTGGTCGAGTGGTTTGTGAGGTGATAAAAGCGTTTACTAGTCCGTGTGTGACAGTGAAGCGTTTTTCTACTCATAGATGCAAAATCCCATATGATTTGTAGGAGTAGCTTTAGGTAAGTAATCCGATTCTGATCTAGAGCTATTCAGCACTGAATTATTTGCTAAAGTGCTTGATTGCATTTGAAATCACGAAAAAGTGTACTTTTGAGGGTAAAAATGCATTAAACAAGCTTTTGTGGATATTTTTGTATGACTCACTGATGCTGTGCATATAAAAGAGCATTTGCAAGGGTTTTGTCAAGAAAACCTGCAATTCTGTAAACATAGACATCCTACACGTAGGATGTCTCAAGGGGATTCTGGAGACCTAATTTGAAAATTCTGACTGCACCAGTGTGTTTAGAGAGTAGGTTTTACCCTAGTAACATATTGACTTGGGTGTTTTTCCCTATTTTTGTTGACCAAAAGCCAAACGGCGGAATTAGAAAACGTAAAATTTCAGAAAAGGCTTAAATTGAGTGATTTTTTCATGTTTTTGCAATTGTGAAGCATACGTGCACTTGTTGAGAGCATAAGGAAGCATCAGGGACACTTCAGTCTCAAAAAGTCAGCAGTAGACATCCTACGCGTAGGATGTCTACACGGTGATCTGGTGGAAATTTTGAAAATCTGAGGTTACCAGTGTGTTTAGAAGGTAGGTTTTACCCTATTTTCACCTGGAAAGTGGAAATTTGACAAAAATTTTACAGATCAAAGCCAAAAGACGAGAATTGCCAGACATCCTACCCAAATTGTGTCCAAGGCCTAATTTTGAGACCAAACCATAGGATGACTCCATAGGCATGTTCTAAATGTTGTATTGAGTGCATGTGATAAATTTCATCTCATTTGGGTCAGTGAAAGTAAAGATTGAACAGACGTTAGCATTTTTTACTGAAAAAGGCAAGAATAGCTAGTTTTGAGGTCTTTTGACATCCAAATTAAAATCTAAGCATAGCATTGGGTTGCTGGTATCAAGGGGAAGCTCTGGGACAAGTCTGGGGTCAAACAGGCAAAAAAGACATCCTACGCATAGGATGTCTTCTATGTGATTTTGGACTCTAAACAAAATTCTGAGTATACCATTGTGATCAGCACCTTAAGGAGAGTCTGTGATTCAAATTTTGGGCAATTCTGAGTAGTTAGACATCCTACGCGTAGGATGTCTAAGGCATGATTTAGAGGCCAAATTCTCCTTTGACCATACCATGCTGTCATATAGCCTTAGGCAAGCCTCCTAGGAAAATTTGGTCCAATTTGGAATTGATTTGACTGGTGAATTCATCAGAACGGACATCAGGCTTTTGGAACAGATTCTTGATCATTTGACCAACCTATAGGTGTCAGAATCAAAAAGTAAAAATAGATGTGAGTTTAGCACATCAAGGGGAAGCTACAGTGCAAGTTTGAGCTGAAACAGAGCAAAAAGACATCCTACACGTAGGATGTCTCCAGGGTCATAAAGTGGTCAAAATTCTACTTTGGCCATATAGGGAGGTTCTAAGTGTCTCAAGGATTCCATAACTTTTTTCAAAAGTGAATTTGGACCTTGTTTGGCCTATTTACCAAGCAAAGACAAGAATTGTCAAACATCCTACTCTTGGAGTGCACTAGAAGTTTATGCAGCCCAAATCTTGACCTATTGTCATTAAAAACCAATTTTGAGCATACCATTGAGTTGCTGAGCACTAGGAGAATCTTGGGATCAAGTTTGGACAAAATCTGAGCAGTTAGACATCCTACGCGTAGGATGTCTCCAGCTTGATTTAGGACTCCAAACCAACCTATGAGCACACCACTGTGATCAGCACATCAAGGAGAAGCTGGGGTGAAAATTTCAAGTCATTTTGAGCAAAAAGACATCCTACGCGTAGGATGTCTCAAGGCCATTTTTAGGTCCAAATGAAATTATGAGCATACCATTGTGTTGTTGGACTTAAGGGGAGTCTCTGGACCAAATTTTGTTAAATTCTGAGCATATAGACATCCTACGCGTAGGATGTCTCTAGGCCAGTTTTAGGGTCCAACTATACTTTTGACCATACAGAAGTGTTCACAGTGTCACAGAGATCCCAAATCTTCTTTTAAAATTGAAATTGGAAACTGCATTTCACTGTTTTGGCCATAACTTTCACAAACGGTATCCGATCGGAAAAGTTTTTATATCAAAACGTAGCCTGAGAGCGGCTCTACATATCTTAGGAAAAAAACGTCATTTGAGGCCTCAAAATTCATCCGCAAGTTAGGGGTGTCTAAAAGCGACAATTTGCGAGAATTGTGACGAAACGGTTGCGGTTTTGGACATAGTTCGACTTTTCCCTAACCAAAGCACTTGAACACAGTGGACTAAGTCTACTTGAACCAAGAAAAATCTCTTAAGCCCAGAAATCATGTCTACCCTAGATTCAAACGCAGCTTATACAAGCTTGGAGATCCCGACGATAGAGGAATATCCTCCCACAATGGATCTTCCAAACTTGCAATTGATAAAGATCAATCTTGTTGAGAGAGTTTGGATGATTGGTCATGAGAGTGAAGGACTATATAGATACATTGACGACAATGAGGTCAATATTTATAGGTGCTCAGATCCATACCTAGAAGAGATAACGGATTACAAGCTCTTATATGTCTACACATACGGAGTCGACTGTCAATGGAGATCTATAGTTGTCGACAAGTATGGACGAGAATACAGAGTTGTAGAAAGCACAAATCCACAGACTGTACTAGAAAGAGGTGGATATTTGGTCAATGAAGGACCACAAATGCCTCCACCAAACACGAGAATTCCTATAGGAATTCCAAGAAGAGAGCCACCAGGATTCCCTTCAAGAGTGATAACGAGAGAAGGATTGGGAGAGTCTCTGGTTAGACTTGTAGACAATCGACGAGTTAGACCATCCCAAGTCCAGAAATGGGTAAACAAAAAATACTCCGGAGATAAAGATCCAAGAGATCATGTAACGGCTTTTAGAAGAGTGATTAGAGCAGAGGAAGTTTCAGATTTTGCAACACAGTTTGCGGGATTTGGATTGACTCTAGAAGATGATGCAGCTACATGGTTCGACTCGGTGGAAAAATGGGATTTTGAGACCCTAGATGAGCTGTTTGAGGAGTTTATTGAAGAATTCTCACCAAAAGGCATTGCTCACAACACGGTCTCGCAAATCCATAGATTCAAACAAAAAGAGGATGAATCAGTACGCAAAGCATCATTACGGCTCAAGAGATATGTGAAGCTCTGTCCGACAGTGGAATTACCTACGCAAGCACGACTGATGCTGATCTTTATCCAGGGAATGAGACATGTGGGCCTTCAAAAGGATGTGCATATGATAAGGAGGATGACGCTAAACGAGTTGATCAAAGAAGATCTTTATCTAATGGATAACTGTGAGGCATACAAAGAAAAGGACTTAAAGAGTCAAGGAGATGACACATCCTCTCAGCACAATGTTTCACAGATAAGTGAGTCCATTACCAAGCCAACGGCACCTATTGATCAAGAAAAGTTTATCGACGACTTGGTCAAGAGGTTGATTCCTCTTGTAAGGTCTGATTCGGGAGAGCCGAAGTGGTGTGAAATTGAGAGAAAATGGATGAACCATACGGGGGAAGAGTGCTATTATAGCATGGAAAATGCTAGGGAGAGGTATGTATAACCTATTCCAGAAGCACCTACTCCACCTAGATACATTACAGGGAATGCACCAGGACCAGTAGGAGTTTTAAGGCCACAGCTTGTCTTAGGACAACAACCTCCGCTGCCAGGTGCTAGAATGCCGGTACACATGAGATACATGCCAATGATGGAAGCATCAAATAAACCAACGCCAGTACCAGCTACAATGTGGTATAGAAACCAAAGTGAGTACTACCCTTTGGAGCAACAAAATGTGAGAGAAACGCATGGAGTGGTGAGGCCAGTACAACCTCCACCTCCTAGGTTTTAGTCGAAAGAAAGAAGGTATGAAATGGACGAAAGGACATTGCGATTCATTGCAAATAGCGGCTTATCTAGGTCAAAGCTTTCTTATAGCCAAGAGGAAATGCTAAAAGAATCTCCTCAACTAGAGACAGATTGTCACAAAAGTCGTGACAACCACTTGGTCAAACAATGTCCTCATACGGAGATCACTGAAGTAAATGCCTATTGTCTTGAGTGTGGCATCACTCACTTGATCCCCGATTGCCCGAAAAACCCAAACCAAATCAGGAAAAGCACAACAAATGTATTCGGGATTGTTCAGCTACCTAGTAGCTCAAAAAATGAAAATGTCGTACTAGTTCAAGTGGTTACGAGAGCACAAGCTCAAAAGAAAGCTAATGAGAATCCAGAGACAAAGAACACGAAAAGTGACACCACTCCAAAGACAAATGATGGAAGACAGACGCACCTAGTCAGAAAACCAAGAGCAAACGAAATAGTTGGAAAGCTAGAAAGACTACGATGAAAGCACGCAGGGAACGAGAGCAAAAATCCCTAGCTGAGAAGCTACCGAAGCCGAGGAGAAGATAAAACAACATGAGGAAAAGGAGGCACCTTCTCTTACACATATGGTTAAACCTCTAGAAGAACCATCCATAGATGAGAAACCGAGAAGTGCTAGTTCAGGAGGATCTGTGTTGGTAGAGAAGGTTAATGAGACATTAGATGCCCTCATGAAAGCCTATGATGTGAGGCTCAAAAAAAACCAAACCCAAGAACACAGGTGGATGACATATCCCTATGCGGAACTAGAAAAGCAAAGGTTTGAAATGTGCCAGAAAATGATTCAAACAGCCCAAGCTTTACTAGAACCACCAGTTGCAAAACCTGAGGATGTGATCCGTGGCATGCCTACACACGTAATCCCACCAAACCAGGAACTAAAAGAGCCACATTCTAGTCATGAGCACATACCAAACCTCAAAGACCCAGCATTAGAACCAATGATAGTACTGAATACCACGGATAACTCTTCCGAGGGATTTCACTAAGCTATACCTTAGAATTGCAAAGAGATAGATGGTCTTGACGAATTGTGGAAACAAGTCAAAGAGGCCAATGAAGCCGATGACCTAAGAAGACTAGTAGACAAGACTGGTGATGAACGAGGAGTGTTTCTACCACCAATAGAGGAATTTGAGACTGGATCTCAAATGAATCTAGACGTGCGATTGTATTGGGGCGACAAAGGATATGTACAATCTATGGATAGTCAACCCCATTCGCTAAGAACACTACCGTCCTACATGGGAGAGTACGAGACCAAGTCATATGTGGTTGCACTCCCATCAAAGAGACTGTCTCCCAAAAAGGCCATCGATTCAAAGGGTCTAGTAGATATTCTATCTACCCCAGTCACCTGTACAATAATGTTAGCTGAGTTGCTCTGAATAATACCAAACATGTGGGCTAATGTGGGTAAATGTCTAGAGAAATTTGGTGTAAAAACCCCAATGACTCAAATCGAGAAAGGCATCAAAGAGCTTGAAATGCCTCAACTAAATACTAGGCCAGTGCCATTAAACAAGGTAGGCAAGTATTACGAGGGAGAAGATGGAAACACCACCCTTCCTTTGGAATTCAATGGTGTAAAAACCATGGCAATCCTTGATAGTGGAGCTAGTGTGGCCCATGCAACCAAAGAGGTTTGGAAAAAATAGGGAAAACCTGCCTTGATATCCACACGAATGACCCTGCAGCTTGCAGACGGACACAAGGAAAAGCCCCTAGGACTGCTAGAAAAAGTACTTGTTACTTCTTGTGGCATTGAATATGAACACACTTTTGCTCTTGTTGACTTTGGCAAGAAGAACAACTATGACATCATTCTGGGAAGACCATTCATGCAACGATTGAAAATGGTCCAAGATTGGGGTTATGACCATATATACCTGAGACATATGGAAACCATAACAAAGATAAACTTGTGGGACCATAGCTATAGGGATGTGATGAGAACACCGGTTGAGGAGTTTGATTCTGCCACAGTAGCAGGATCAAAACTTCTAGCTTGGTTAGGTAAGCCTAAAGAACTGTGGATTTGTGGAGCTTCACAATGTGGTAGCTTGAAACGTGAGGAATGTATCCTAGAGCGGGTTATAGAGGATAGTGACTATATCCCAGAACCATTTCCTGAAGAAGAGTTAGAGCCTTTTGGATGGGAACACATCTTGGCTACTCTGGACGTGTGCGCCGTGGAGGATGCTCCCACAACAAAGTTTTGTGATGAAAATGGCTATGATATCGTTCCTTATTTTGCAGTGAGTGTAATCCAGGAAAACAAAGAGAACCATACATCAACAATCTCTCGAAATAAGGAGCAAACAAAGAAATGTGGAGAATCAAAAGATGAAGAAGACGACGAGTTCTATGACTCTGTAGAACACTTCGAGCTTCAAGAAGATCAACGACCCGGGAATCAATGTCATCGCTACACGAATAAAGTGCATCAAAAGTGGATTCCAAAGTCCTCAGTAAAGACACAGCCACCACAAGCATCCTCATACATGGTTCCTAATAAGGATGCAAAGACTCAGCTAGGAGGAATACGACTAGAGCAACAAGCTAACAATGCTCTAATCAATGGGCTAGAAAAGTCCTCCAAGAAACTACCACCCACGAGCAAACAGACAGTAAATTTCCACTAATCAATGGGCTAGAAAAGTCCTCCAAGAAACTACCACCCACGAGCAAACAAACAGTAAATTTCCACTACCAGCCAAAAAATCAAGGGAAAGTACAAGAAGTCAACCTTGCTGAGGATAGTAGCGATAGTGATGAATCTTACGACATCCCCTATCATCAACTCAGGCCATCACTATCACCAACCCCTTCAGCAACAACCATGACAGGTCAAAAGAATAGGACAACAAGTCAAAGCCAAAAAGCTCGACAAATCTGGATACCAAAAAGCCAGATCGGTCAAAAACAGATATGGATCAAGAAGACAAAGATCTCTAATGAAAAATCACAAGATCCAACACCAAAACAAAAACAAGGAAAGCGTGCACGAACAGGTAAGAATATCACAAAGTCGCAAGCTTTCACAACTTAGGTTTGGGCTCCAAAGAAGTTGAGTCAAGCACAAAAAAATCATGAATTCATTTGGATTCCAAAACAACCACAGTATCAACTTTCAAAGCCTAAATCCCGTCCCCAACCAAGCGTACAAGGGTTGAAGCAAATACCACTGTTAACTCACACAACAAAAAGGTGGATCCCAAAGAAGTCTCTTCAAACACAAACGAAGCACGGGCAAGTATGGGTTCCCAAACGAGAGTCAGCAACAAAACAGCCAATAATCGCAAAGAAATGGGTCCCAAAGAAAAACAACAAAACTGATGTCAGTGCATCGCCGTTTGAATTCTTACAATTCTTCCTACGATTACAGTACAGTTACAAGAGAGCAAGTCGCTTCAATCAAGCAACAATACAGGAGCTTCAAAGACCATTACATTGCTTAGAATAGGAAGCCTCACCAACAAATGCCAATAAGAAAATTGCTTATACCCACATCTTGCACAACATAAATCTTTTCCATGCATTGACTGTGTATGCATAATAGGGCTACATTACAAGGCCTGCATAGGCACAACTTTTAATTGCCCAAGCATAACACATACCCTTTGCGATACCCTGTCGTAAAGGATGACTCCAAATAGGAAGGGGGGAGGCATTCTGAATGCGGACCTAACATTATGACTATTAGACGGCAATGTTTTTTGAGATGCATTGAATTTTTGCGTTTCATTGTGATAATTTTTTGACGAAATTTAGAGTATATGCCCTCATAGTAGTGTTACAGAGGAGTATGGGGACAAAATCCATATATGAGCCCCTAGGGACATGTGTATAGTGTACATAGCATTTAGATTTCTATTTGAATGATTTTTCTTTTGTTGAGTTTTTTTTAAGATTTTCTTTGTTTATTATTAAGAAAAAATAAAAAATTCCATAATCCACATGAAGAAAAGACTGACGAGAAGCCTGAGCACTACAAAGAGAAGAAGGTACAGGAAAACAATGAAACTTCACGAAGTATGTCTCAGCAGCCACTACAACAACCGAAGAACTTGTCACAGAGCAGTGTCAACATACAACCGACAAGTCATACAAGTCAGAGTCGAGTAGCTAAGCCGCAAAATGAGTGAAGTGTTAGTCCCAAAGCTTCAAGTAATATTCTCTGTGG
Source organism: Adiantum capillus-veneris (assembly GCF_014529385.1). Lineage (NCBI taxonomy): Eukaryota > Viridiplantae > Streptophyta > Polypodiopsida > Polypodiales > Pteridaceae > Adiantum > Adiantum capillus-veneris. Next base: position 112,459,882 of record NC_140955.1, read on the forward strand.
TCTAAGCGTCTTAGCTATTCTAGGTACTGCTCAAGCTGGAAGAGTTGATCATATTTACGTTGTGTCGCTCATGCTGGTATAGGTGAGCAAAAGAGTCGAAGTCTAATTACTTAAGTCTGGTGAAGTGAAGGAGAAGGTCCAAAAGACACTCACGTACTGAGCACAGTGAGATACGAGTGGAGAAACTTCTACATCGACAACCCTTCTTGGAAAGGTGGAAGCTATTGAGACATCTTTTGATGTCACATGTGCTACATTTATTCCTCGAAACACCCATCATCTCCTTCTTTCACATTGCATGATTTTGTTGACAAATTTCTCATATGCATATAGAGTGTCCCATAATTGGCACTTGCATCAGGCACTCTTTTCGTGTTTCACCCAAGAACTCACCTTTCATGAACATGTACTTCACGTTCAACTGCTCAACTCCAATAAGAGCGCATACCAAAGGCATTTTTTTTCCCACCGGGTTTTTTCCCTTTGGTCATCCAGGTTTTAGACCCTAATCTAAAGACACCTATCACCATCCTCTTGTACATATTCCTTCTACATCAACAATAAGGAAATGCTACTCAAATCAATTGACAAATGAATTGGAGCACAGCATACTTCTCCTCAATGGCGAGTCGAAGAATGGCCTACAATGACAAAGCTGCAGACAACACTAACAACATGATTGCATAGGAACAAAGAAGTCCCCAATGAAGAAGCGCACACATAAAAGTAATCACAGGATCTCAAAAGATGAATGGTTACGATGATAGATGTCCGCTCTAATGGATCATAGTACTTGTTATGGTTCGACAAATATACAAGTAGTGCAACAGATGAAGCCAAAACAACTGCAAAGTGTTGACCATTGGGTCAACAACACAACATAACTCAAGAACAAAGAAGTCCTCAATGACAAAGATCAGACATAAGGGTAATCAGAGGATCTCAAAAGCTTTTCCTTGATAATGCGCATCGAATGCTCGGCAGGGTTTTGAACCTCAAATTAGAATAATTAAGTCCTGGATTCGGCCTGACAGACAGACTTTGCATTGGAGTGTAACTTGGCCTAAAGAAGTTAAGGGTTTAGCCATACAATTTCTACAAAATCCTTACAAAGTTGTCATTGGCTCACAAGATCAGAAAGCCAATCACTCAATTCTATAGATTGTAGAAGTTGTTTCTGAGAATCACAAATACTCCGAATTGACAGATTTGCTGGAGCAAGTGATGGATGGAGCTTTCTCTATCCATGATGATAAGAGTCAACTTAAACAACATTGGGTTCTTTTTGAATTTAGATCTGGCAGTAGACCTATAATGACAAAAACAGATGCTGCAGCTTGGAGCGTGGATGTGAAAGACATAAAGTTCATCATCAATTATGATTTTCCTGAATCATGTAAGACTATGTACATTGGATTGGACGAACAAGACAAGCTACTGCAAAGGCTATAGTCTATACTTTCTTTACAACAACAAAACGACAGCCAAGACCACATCGCCATCGACAATCAGGTCATGTCGGGGACGACATGAACGCAGAAGGGGGGAACCGCTAGGTCAACAACACAACATAACTCAAGTTTCGTACCAAAGTCTTATCTTTTGCGAGTTATGAAATGTTGCGGATTATGGCTATAAACGTCATTTGTAATGAGTAGTTATTCTAGTTTCAGAAGCCGGGGTGCAATGGCACTTCCAGATCGTAAATGCAAAGCCATTTGACCCTTTCAACCCCATTTTTGGTTAAACCTAAGGTAGCCTTAGTATATAAGGTACCTAGGTCATTTTGTAGAAGGGACTTTTTTATCATAATCAAAGTTTTACCACTCCCGTCTACTGTATGTGAGAGAGAAAGAGAGTGATGTTACCATATACATGTGGTAGTGATGTGTGTGAACACACTAGGACCGCCGGGGCATTTTTTTACTCTTTAGGAGGTTTTTTCCCCCGTGCATTGTATATACGCCCATCACTCTAGGGCTATCTATCTTTCCATAGCACACTAAGTAACACACTCTCTATTGTGTGCCTTGAGCTTCCTTCGTCTTCTCCAAGCTGTGTGTGTTTCTCTGCAACCCTAATTCCAACAATTGGTATCAGAGCAGGTCACGTCCTCCCGGGCTTAGTCGCCAGCTGCTCCAGCACACGCCTGCTCACTTTCTCCGATTTCAGTGAGCTTTGGCGAGCGTTCACAGGTCGACAAATATTTTGGGGCAGCTCGAAGAGCTTGGTCTACTCAGAATTTTGATTTGGGCTCATTTCGGCCTCCGTTTCCACTACGGGCAGTACTGCACAGGCTATTTCGTCATTTTGTGCAGATTTTCTGTCAGTGCCGTTTCCTGCATAACAGGTGCCTTATAGTCTTCTACGGTTTGTGCTATATAGCACAAGTTGTTCCCGCTCCATTTCTCCTATTTTCGGGCACTTATCACATCAGGTGCAGCATTTACCATGGCTGACAACAACAACACAGATGTGTTCAAGATGTTTGCTGCTGAGGACAGGTTGGATGGGGACAACTACCCTATGTGGGCTTATATGATGCAACATGTTCTTGTGTCAAAAGGTGTCTGGAACATTGTGCAGGGCATTGATGTATGTCCTGGTTCTGAAGATGTAGGCGATATTGAGGATGTTGCAGGTCTTGCTGCAAGGATTGCAGCTGTTAGAGTTGTTTTGCCTACGGCAGAACAAGCTCGTTGGGATGTTAAGGATGCACAGGCTCATGCATTGATTGCGTTGTCTGTGAAGCGCACCATTATTCCTCACATCCGTTCAGCAAAATCTGCAAAACAGGCTTGGGATATTCTAGCAGGTCTTTATGCAAGCCGCAATGAGGCTAAAATTGCTTTGCTGCGTAAAGAGCTAGAGTCGAAGATTATGCATGAGGAAGATGATATGGACACTTTCCTTGCTAGTGTCAAGGATATCAATGAGCAACTCATTTCTGCAGGTGAAGTCATTTCGGACAGTTCCCTTGTGCAGACTGTTCTTGATGCCTTACCAGATTCCTACCAGACTTTTGCTAGTACTTGGAGACTCATGACCCAAGGAAATCCTGAAGTTGTCAAGTTTGATGAATTATGCACATTGCTGTTGCAAGAGTCACTTTCTAGAAAAAATAGGACTAGGCAGCGTGCAGTTGAACAGGCTTTTATTGCTTCTCAAAGAAAGGGTGGCAACAGTAATGCAGCCACTTCTTATGGTTCTGCTGCGAGTGGCAAAAATTCTGTTCCTAATGCTTCTGCTGGCAGCACTTCGTCTGGCAATTCTGGTGATAAGGGCAAAAAGAAGATGCGTTGCCATTATTGTAAAGCCAATGATCACTTGATCAAGTCGTGTCCTAAGTTGAAGGCCAAAGAGGCTAAGAAGAAAGAGGGTGGTTCCACTGCAAATGCTGGTTCCACTACAAATGCAGCCATTGTTGAGTCTTCTGTGAAAGGAGATTGTGATGCTGATGTTGATGCAGAATGGGCTTTTAGCGCAGAGTGCACTTACAATCCTTCTGTCCATGATGCATGCTTGTCAGTTGCTGCAGATTCACATGTGTGGTATTTCGACAGTGGTGCTACAAAGCACATTACCTCACATCGTGAATTGTTTACCTCTCTCGAGTCTGTCCCTCATGGGAATTCAGTCACTTGTGCCAACAACGCCTCTTATCCAGTTCAAGGAGTTGGAAAGATTGTGCTCACTGCTGCTAATGGCAGTTCCTTCACACTTGTTGATGCACTTTATGTACCTGGGATCAAGAAGAATCTCTTGTCTGTATCCGCACTTGCTAGACTTGGACTTATAGTCAAATTTGTGGATGACAGATGTACAGTTCATGATCTCAGTTTTGGTGATGAAATTGTTGCATCTGGGCTTTTGTGCCGTGGGCTGTATAAGCTCACTTTGTATGACAAGTGTGGACAAAATTTTGCAAATGCTGTTGCAAATTCAAGGGCTATTTCAGATGCAAAACTTTGGAATGCACGTTTTGGTCATCTGAATTTTGCCAGTTTGCTGCGTTTGCAGAAATCTGATATGGTTGCTTCTTTGCCGCCTCTTGAAGCACCTGTCAAACATGTTTGTGAAGGCTGTATTCTAGGTAAAATGCAGCGTTCTAAGTTTCCAAAGGATGGTTCAGTTAGGGCCACATGCAGGTTGCAGCTTGTGCATAGTGATGTTTGTGGGCCCATGCAAACTCCGTCCTTGGGCAATTACCTGTACTTCGTGACTTTCATTGATGATTACTCCAGGCATGCATGGGTATTTCCGCTTAAAGCGAAGTCCGAAGTTTTTATGTGCTTCAAACAATTTTTGGCTATGGCTGAAAATGTCTCAAAATGTACTATGGGCACCCTCCGTTCCGATCGAGGGGGGGAGTATATGTCTCATGAATTTAATGCATTTCTGGCTAGTCGTGGGATAAAACACCAATCTACAGTGCCTTATACACCTCAGCAAAATGGTGTTGCTGAGAGGAAAAACAGGTCACTAACGGAAATGGCACGATGTATGGTCAAAAGTCTAGCTTTGCCGCATTCTTTTTGGCTTGAGGCCATCATGTGTGCCACTTATGTACTTAACAGGTGTCCTACGAAAGCTTTGCAGTCTATTACTCCATATGAAGCATGGCATGATAGAAAGCCTTCTATTGAGCACATGCGTGTTTTTGGCTGTTTGGCATATGCTTTGGTGCCACAAGTGCAGCGCAGAAAATTGGATGATAAGGCTGTCAAATGTATTTTTGTTGGTTATAGTGCTGAAAGCAAAGGTTACAGGTTGTATCATCCGTAAAAAAAACGTATTCTGGTTTCACGGGATGTAGTGTTTGTGGAACACTCTGTTCAGCCCTTGCTATCATGTACTAGAGACAGTAATGTAAGCTCACAGGACATTTATGACACTTTGTTGCCTCTTTTCAGTGGTGGAAATACGAATGTAAGTTCCAATGAGGCAAATGTACAGCCTATGGGGGTTTCTGAAAATGTTTTAGAACAGCCTATTACTGATGCAGATGTACATGATGTACTTGATGAGGAAAGGGCTGAAAATGAGCAGGCTAGAGGTATGCCAAAATGGCTGGTGCACACTTTGCGTGACAGTAAATTGGATGCACCTTTATCTAGTCGTACTCGTTCAGGCTCTCGCCATGCATCTTATGCATCAGATTGTTATGATTTGGCTGTGTCTAGTTTACATGATGTTGAGGAGCCTCTGTCTTTTGATGAAGCACAGAATTCAGAAAATTGGATTGCTGCCATGAAATCAGAATATGATGCACTTATAGAGAATGACACATGGACTTTGTGTGATTTGCCTCCTAGCAAAAAGGCCATTGGTACAAAGTGGGTTTACAAGTTGAAACGCAAGCCGGATGGTGAGATCGATCGCCATAAGGCTCGACTTGTTGCAAAGGGTTATGCACAACAAAAAGGCATAGATTATGAAGAGACTTTTTCTCCCACTTGCCGTATGACTACTGTGCGTTTTCTATGTGCATTGGCAGCTCATTTTGGTTGGGATGTACATCAATCAGACATTGTTACTGCTTTCTTGAATGGTGACATATTTGAGGAAGTTTATGTAACGCAGCCTCGCGGTTTTGTCATAAAAGGACAAGAGGACAAAGTGTGCAAATGTAAGAAGGCTTTGTATGGGTTGAAGCAATCTCCTCGTGCTTGGTATGAGAAAGCTGACACTCATTTGGTTAAACGAGGCTTTCGTAACAGTCCAATAGAAAGCACATTGTATGTAAAGCGTGAGGATGATGTATTTCTCATTGTGGTTCTTTATGTTGATGATTTGCTGATCACTGGACCAAATGAGAGACATATTGCTGAATTTAAGGCTGATTTGAATGCTACTTTCAAGATGAAAGATTTGGGGCTGTTGCATCATTACTTGGGTATACAGTTTAAGCAGTGTGATGGTGGTATTGCCTTGTGTCAGAAAAGTTACATAGAGACATTGCTATGTAAGTTTGGACTTGAGGATTGCAAACCTATTGCCACTCCCATGGAAACAGGTTTGAAGTTGAGTCTACATGATGCTGGCGACCCTGCTGATGTCACTCTTTACCAAACTGCTGTTGGCTGCCTCATTTATGTATGCAACACGAGGCCAGATATTCAGTTTGCAGTCTCGCAGGTCAGCAGATTTATGCATAGCCCAGGGTCTAAGCATTGGCAGGCTGTCAAGAGGATTTTTCGCTACCTTAGTGGCACTTTACATCTTGGCTTGTTTTATCCCAAGGGGGGATCATTGCCGCCAGACTTACATGCTCTTTCGGACTCAGATTGGGCTGGTTGTTTTGACACGCGAGTGTCCACAAGTGGTTTTTGTTTCATGCTTGGCAGTTCATGTATATCATGGTTGAGCAAGAAGCAACCTACTGTGGCCACTTCGAGTTGTGAGGCTGAATACAGGGCAGTCTTCACAGCTACGGTTGAGTGTGTATGGCTCAGACGCCTTATGGCTGACTTGGGTGTTGGACAGGACACTGCCAACACTATCTACACTGACAGTCAGAGCGCATTGGCAGTTGCGAGGAACCCAGTTTTTCATGCTCGCACAAAGCACATTGAGGTGCATTACCACTATGTCAGGGAGAGGCTCTCAGTAGGAGAGATCAGCTTGGCTTATGTGCCAACACAGGACAACCTTGCAGATCTTTTCACAAAGGCATTGTCTCGTGAGAAGCTTGAAGCTTTCCGCAAAGCTTTGGGCTTACTCCCCTTTGTGGACTGATCCTGTCCTCAGGGCATGGCACTTCCCTTTACTCATGTGCCAGCTCTCGTTCACCGCATCACTCCAGGGGGGATTTGTTACCATATACATGTGGTAGTGATGTGTGTGAACACACTAGGACCGTCGGGGCATTTTTTCCCTCTTTAGGAGGTTTTTTCCCCCGTGCATTGTATATACGCCCATTACTCTAGGGCTATCTATCTTTCCATAGCACACTAAGTAACACACTCTCTATTGTGTGCCTTGAGCTTCCTTCATCTTCTCCAAGCTGTGTGTGTTTCTCTGCAACCCTAATTCCAACAAGTGAGAGTGAGCTTCATCCTCTTGCTATGCCCGGCTCGCTCAACACATTGGATATCCGACTGCACCATTGTTGTAGGCTCGAGGAGAGCTACGCGACAACGCCAAGCATTCCACGTGAGACAAAGCGCACACGCCGACGCATCTACGAGCTATTTGTGGCCGTAAGTGTAGCAAACGATGTCTCTTTTCTACGTGCTAGTAGTCTATAGAATCGTGGCGACATAAGCTACGCATATGTACTCATAAATTTCAGTTTCGGGCACTTCCAAAATTCTACTCTGTCATCCTACACGTTTTCCGCAGATGGGTTTAGAGTGAGGGTTTTGAGTGTAGAAGCTTAGGGACAGGTGTATCCTAGTGAGGGGATGGTGTTCCTTAAGTTTCGTATGAATCTGGCATGATTAGGTGAGTTACCTTCCGTATGTGTGTATGTGGCTAGGTGGTGTAGTTGAGAGCAGTGAGGTTCTTGATTGTGGTTTAGTTGGCCTTTCAGAGTGTTGTATGTGTAGGATGGTCTCAGCTTGACAAGCTAGAGAGATTTCCTCCGTGTGCCTATCGTGTCATCTGTGTCCTCGATTGACATTATGTTGATCTAGGTAGTGTTTGCATGCACTTCATAGGTGTGTGAGTCTCTCCGTCCTACAGTGTTGAAGTGGCCGTGATGGGAGACCTCGCACGCGTCGTACCCATAGGTGTCCCCCCCTCCCATAGGCATCAGACCCTTGGGTGTGAAGCCCGGAGGCGTGGTACCCGTGCCTCTGGCTATCCAATACTAAGACGCATCTGCCATCTGATTGGGCGCCATCCGTGTGATGAAGCCCATAAATGCATCCGCACTCATAGAAGCGGGATATGGATACTGGTCTGCCATAATAAAGTCCTGCACATAGAAAGTAAAAGAAAGCGTCAGAACACCTTTGTTTAAATTAAGAAAGAGCTTAATTTTAAATCAAAGTCTTCACAAAAACACTTACAGGCCTCGACTAGTGAGGCATCATTGATAAGATCTTGCACCGTATCGTCGTCTATCTCTAACTGCAGACATAACTCTACCCCAACTCGTTTTGGCAGATTGTCTTCATCCCTTGCATCTTCATCTGCAAGTGTCATATCTTCCTCGTCTACGTCATCCCTCGTATATCTGTCAGCTTCCTCTGCCATACCTTCGTCCATCTCATCTAATGTCACTGTAGTATCTACGTTGTCTGGCCGACTTTCCTCCAGGAGCTCTTGCCCTTCAAATACTTGTTTATGTCTTGGAGCAACCTGAACCACAAACCACCATTGTCGCTCTCGAGGGTCCGGTACAAAGACCACTTGCTCGCAATCTTTGGGGAGAGCAAATGTGTCGCTCGCATCTGCCCAAACCTTTGTAGAATCTATCTGCACAAGCTTGTTTCCATCTCTGCGTACGGTTGCATTGCGACATCACCTTGAACCACTTCAGATCCAACAAAAACATCCCAAACCGTCTGAAGCTGACTTTCAAGATATCTGACACCAGACCACAGTATTCCAGGTTGCTAGTGCTCTCATTCGTGTCTCTGGCACTGGCCCTGCTCTTTTGCATGAGACTAACCATTACCCCACTGTCAAACGTGTTTCTTCTACTGTCAATTTGTTGTTCTGAAATGTTTTCCATGCGACCACAGTGCCATGTATGTATGATACCTCCAGTCACATCCAATAGCCAGCTCTTCCTCTTCTGGAGATATGGGTTCTCCAATCTATCGAGCTGCTCTCACTGTCTTGTCCAACCATGCCATTGTAGGGAATTCAGGTAGAGGAGCGAGACAGTCTGGCAAGGATAAGCCTCTAGTTGTTCGGCTTCGCCTGAAATCGTGTCGCTCCCTATTGCGTCTCTCTTTCTCTTCTTCGTACCTTTCAAGACATTTTTGCATCAGCTCTGAATTTAGTATATAGAACTTCATGATCTTTTCTCGCATGGGGTCGTTTATTTTCTTCAGCACCCCTTGCCCCTGCGGCTCCTCTCCCGCCAATCTTGCATCCTCCTCATCGCTCCATAGTCGAGGCATTTCTAGGTCAGAAACGGATAGAAATTCGATCGTCAAGACAAGAGACTCTTGCACCAGCCATCCTTCTACCATGCTCCCCTCTAGACGCGCTTTTTGGCAAACAAAACCCTTAAGTGTTTTCATGAACCATTCTAGAAAGAACATCCAACGGCTGTGGACTGTACCTGCCACTGCAACCTCATCTAGTACATGGACGAGCAAGTGCATTTGGATAGTTAGGCAGCTCGTGGGTAGATACTTTTCCATCATGAAAACTGCCTCGATGGAGTTAGCCCTTGCCAACTGCAATGGATTCCTCTCGTACCTCCTTGGAAGAGATCCACCGCACTAGCTCTGAAATCTTGTATATGCAGGACCGCACTTCCTCCGTTAAACACCCCTTGATTGCAATTGGAAGAATAAATTGCAAGAACTTATGCCAGTCGTGCGATTTCAGTCCTGACAGTTGATCATCACGGGTGAATGCTGTCTTGAGACATCGCATGCATCCTCTTGGCGTCCTGAACTCTGAAATTGCCCTTTTGACTTGTCATTCCTCGCTTTTTAGCAATACTCATGGCGCTCTTGGAAGCTTTCTTTGGCCTGCTACATTGGTGAAAGGCCACAGCTCTGGCATCTTTCCAACTGAGTGCAAATCATTTCATGAAGCTCAATTGTCTTTCATTCCCATGATTGTCTTCCAGAGGAGCTCTCCCACATTCTTGAATATATGCATTGGATCCACCAAATGGTTAATTAGTAGATCACCCCAGTACGGCAACGTATGGAGAATGGACAAACATTTCATTCCTGGAACAGGTTGCTCCCATCAGCGACGCCACTATTGTGCATGCATAGGACGACATTCGACACGACCAAGCTGACCTTTGTTCAAGTGATAGCCATCTGGAAGATAACGATCGTGGCCTTGATAAATTGTATTTTGAAGTGAGGTAGAATAGCACACATCCAAAGACGGCCCGTAAATTGGACATGCATTGTATCCCGAAGTTGTAAGCCCTACATATATTAAAGCATGATTCAGTACTACACAAAGTGCTTGTGAATAGTGAGAATTTTGTAAATCATCCACCATTACCAAAAGATTCACCGTATCCTGGCCAATCATGCATAGTCACATAAGAAGTCCATGGATCCTTGCATGTTGTTGTCCTGCTAGTTCAACCGCATGTGCTATGTCGATCCCATGCCATAACTCCTGGAGCTCGTCAACTAGTGGTGCTAGATAAACATCCATATTTTTTTCCTTGAACTTACTAGACACAATAAAGCCTAATATCAAATGACCCTTCTTGATGGCAAGCCACAGCGCGAGGTTGTAATTGACAAGGCACACAGGCCAAGTGCTCCGTGACGAGCTTCTCAAGCCAAATGGATTGACTCCATCCATTGCCATGCCCAAACGCAAATTGCATGGTTCACTCTTAAAATGTGGCCAGGTATCTTCAATGTGCCTCCAAGTCTTTGAATTAGCGGGCACCCTAAATGTTGCATTAGTGGATTTATTCGTAGAATGCCACCGCATCAACTTTGCAATGGAATCACAACAAAACATGATTTTTATCCTCGGAATAATAGGGAAATGCCGCAACACTTTAGCTAGCACTGACTCGCCAACCGCATCTTGTTTGTAGCGCATTGCTCCACACTTAGGACACGACAGACAATCTAAGAATTCATTGCAAAAAAGAAGGCAATCATTTGGACATGCATGAATCTTGTTGTAGTCCAAGGCAACTAAGGTCAATAGTCGCTTTGCATCTGGCCTGGAGGGGGGTATTTCATTGCCAGTCGAGAGAAGTTGCTCCCGCAACAACCTGTTAAGCCACATTACATTAAAAGCTCCCCAAGCATGTCACTGTTGCAATCGGAAAATCTCTTTTGTAAGTTACATACCTAAACAAAGCAGTGACGCTTGCATCTGACCACCCGTACACTGATTGCAGATTCAAAAACGACACAGAAGTATGAAGCACATATATTTTGGCACCTTCATAGATTGGTTGACATGCCAACTTTCTCAACATGTCTTCGGGAGATAGGCGCATGGCTTCTGGTGCTGCTTCGTTAGCGTTCTCCATGCTTGTCTGGAAGAAGGCATCCAGCAGCTCCTCTATGCCATCATCTTCTGTCTGTAAGCCCTCCTCTACTTCCATCCTTGGCTGTAGATTGGTCGGACCTTCACGCATAATCCTTTTTCTCTCTCTCTCAGGTGTAGGTGTTATGTCGCAAAAATCAATGCCCGTTCCGTAGGAGTCGTACCGTAGATTCTCACTACAACACTACATGAAGATATCGACGCGTATATATCGACGGCCATGCTTTTCCAAGTGTATATCGACGTAATTAGCATGCGTCGATATACGCATCGCAGTGTGCGTCGATATACGCATGGAAAGGCTTTTTTGCCACGCGTATATCCATCAACCACTATTCTCAAGAAGCAGAGAAAAGTTCAACAAAAAGCTAGCATCCAAAGACATCAAAAAGGGATCCCTGGTGCTTCGATATGACAATCGCTTCGACACTCGTAAGGATGGAAAGTTTCTTTTTAGATGGGAAGGCCCGTTCTTGGTCACCAAAAATTTCAAAAATGGCTCTTACAGACTTCAAGACATTGATGGTAAAGTGCACAAGACCATGACAAATGGATGGCGTCTAAAGCCTTATCACATCAGGATAAGTTCAGCCCAAGATCAAAGAAAGTAGACTAGAGGCATAAATACCCCTAGCCAGGTTTGGGGGGGCTATGATCTGAGCCTATCACAAATTTTTGTTTACTATATTTTGTTGGTTCTCCTTGCTTCTAGAGGTTTACAATAAAAGAAAGAGTGAGAACAACCTCTTGGAAAAATTCAAAAAATGATTTGATGGGAGTTTTTTCTTGACCAGTTCACCGGAGGTGAAAGATAGAGGGAGAACCTAGTGATAAAGGGAAGGAAAAATATGTAAATGTGAAAAGAAAAGATATGATGTGTTTGTGGAGCCATGCACCCATGATTCAAGGGTCATGCGTGGCTCACATCATCATGGCTTTGGAGCCATATGATGATTCAAAAAGATGGGACCCAAGTGGAAGACTTGGTAAAGGAAGGAAACAGACACATGATTTTGCTGGATTTTAAGAAAATACTTCCACTCTGATCCAAGAAAAGTTGTCTTCATCAAAGTTGTAGTTGATGAGCTGGAGATTCTAACCATATTTTTTTTATAATTTTTGCATCTACAGTCTAGGAGATATGGTCAAAATGGCGGACGCCAGTTTTTTCAATTGTGGTGGAGACCACCCCCTCTACCTTTACACACACACCCTTCCTTTTCCACATTGAGACCTTCTCTAAAAATCATCCATTAGTCTTCTCACCCTCCCCTCCTTCCTCCTCTCTCTGAAGCTCAAAAAACCATCACAAATTCCTCTTCTAATCACCTCTCAAATCATGCTTAATCTTGTTGTAATTCATAAGTTCTCATTCAACCCCTTTCTATTATTACTAGATATGCATTGATTTTATGTAGATTATTTACATTTTAAAATAAGGAAGCTCTTGGACTCAAGCTATGGAGGAAGGAGTGAAGACAACACAAGTGATGATGGAGCCAATTAGTTGCAAATTGGTCAACAAATCACTTGGAAGGAGCTTCTTCATTGGTTCAATGTCCCTAATCAAGCTTCATTCGTAAAAATTGCACTTGGATCTTAACCTCACTCCTAATCACTCTCTTTCCTATATAAAGAGCCCCCCCCCCCTTTGTAATTTCAAGTCTCCCTCAGCCCCATTGAGTCTTTGTATCACTCATCATGAGCCCATAAAGCTCATTCATTCACTCTATTCTTGCACATTCTAGAGTGCAAATTGTTTTATGCTAGTAACCTCCTCTCCTCTTACTTATGTTAATTAAGAGAGATCTTTTATGTGTGTGTGAGAGTGCTTGATGTGATTTTGGCTAATTCTTGAGTTGTTGTTTAGTAATCTACATGCTATTTGTGTTGGGAGTGCTTGAAGTTATCCATTCCTTGTACACACACTAAGGTTAATGCTTCATTCCTTGTACACACACTAAGGTTAATGCTTCATTCTCTCTCACTCTCTATTTTCCTCTCTCTCTCTCTCTCTCTCTCTCTCTCTCTCTCTCTCTCTCTCTCTCTCTCTCTCTCTCTATTTCCCTATCTCTCTCTCTCTTTGTCTCGCTCTCCTCTCTCTCTCACTCTCAGCCGTTTTTTGACCTAGTAGACAGCAGTTCACTCTTTTGACCATAACTTGCTCATCCGAACTCCGATTTAGGTGATCTATAGCCTCAATCGAAGAGCACGAAGCCCTCTACGCATTGATGTAAAGACAGAATTTTTCTTTGTAATGGAAGGCTTTGCTGTAACAGCATCTCAGAACTGAAAAAACTGTCAAAACTTTGCGTTTTTGTTGCCGACTTGAAGGCAATGTCAGACAAAACTCGCAAGGGTGGAAAAGCCACACTCGCCATGGAGAATGATGCAAAATCTCCAAGGAATTTGGATGCTAATCCAACCACATCATCTACAACAACGGAAGCAATGATCATGGCTTACTTGATCTCGTTACAAGAAACCGTCAACAAACAAGGTGAAGAGTTGCGTGCACTTGCAATGGAGAATGGTACTTTAAGAGTTCTCGTTGTGGAGAATGAGCACCTCAAGAAGGTTCTTGAAATGCAAACAACACGCTTGATGCATCTTGAGACTGAAGTTCAAGAATGTAAACGCTCTCTTGTTGACATGAATGTATTGAAAGAGCGCTTGAGCAAAGTTGAGAGTGATCATGTATTGAAAGAGAAAACAATAGATACAATACGACATGATGTATGTGAGATGAGAAATGCATCCAAATCATGGGCTGATATATGTAAGGATAATGTAGTTTCTACATCTCCTATCACGCAAGCCGTTGTCCAAGCAAAGAATGTAGAGAATGTGGACACTCAAGAATTGCACGAACGACAAAAACGCTCAAAGAACATCGTCATTCGTGGAATCAAGGAGAAAAGCATGGAAACACCCCAATCTCTTGCAGTTGCTATTGAAGAGTTTTTTGCTAAACACTTTGGCATGTCAGGAATCATGGCTTATGGTGCACATCGAGTTGGAAAACAAGGAGTCCCTCGCTCGGGAGAAAGACCTATTGTATGTACCATGGCTGATGAGGTAAAGAGAAAGATCATCCTTGACAATGGTTGGATCTACCTCAAAGGAACGGGTTGTAATGTATATCAGGATCGCACTCTTATGCAACAAAATGTACGTCGCAAAGCATATGAGGAAAGAAGCAAGAAGGTTAAGGTATCATCTCATGAAGAGAAGCCACTTGAGGAGGATGCAAGTCCACCCAACAAATAGGGACACATGATCTATGAGACCAACTCACGCTTGCGAATAAGCTTTTGGAATTGTAACGGGTATCCATGGAATGCGGGAATTGGCATTGATGAGCTTACCAATGACTCCGATGTGATACTTCTTGTCGAAACATGGGAGCATGATGCGCAACGAATTCTTGGATTTAACAAATACGATGTGCATTCTTTGATGTGGGCAAAAAATGCAAAGCAACGAAGAGGCCAAGGAGGCATAGCATGTATGACCAAAAAGGGTTTGAAAGATGTTTCCATTGTCAAAGAAGATAAGTATAAACGCTACTTATGGCTGAAAATCAGCCTACCAAATGGTCAAGTCATGTTTGTGGCCGGTTGCTACATTCCTCACTATGACTCCAACTTTTATGCTTGCTTGAATATGGATAGAGATCAGCCCTTTGTTGAACTAGAGGAAGACATTGCTCATTACAAGGATCAAGGTGAAGTCATTGTTTTTGGAGACATGAATGCTCGCACAAATATGCTACAACACGACACACAACAAGTAGACATGCCGCATGTCTCAAGAAGAATGGATGACTCATACATGTATAATCGAAGTTCTAATGATGCAAAAGAAGTGGATCACTATGGAAAGTCACTTCTACATATGTGCAATAGTACCGGAATGCTCATTGCAAATGGTGTATCTCTATGGCAAGGCACCAATGACTTTACATGTAGAAAGCACAACGGTGCTAGCGTGATTGACTATATGTTGTTCTCAGAAGCCACTCTAGAATGCATACAAAGCTTTACACTTGGTGAATGGAATCCGGAATCGGATCATAGGATGTTATGTATTGACCTCAAGTGTGGTAAACGGCCCGAGCATGTAGCCTCCAATCATGATGTGAATCATTTGTACCTACGTCTAGACACCAAACGAGCACTTATATATGCTGATATGGTGCACCAAATGTTAAGCATGATAGAGCATCAAGAGAGCCCAACATTAGAATGCAAGTGGAAAGTTTTCAAAGAAGTAATTTTCTCTTGTGCGAAGGAATGCTTTTCGGTGAAACACATGTCTTGCAAAAGGTCTAAGAAGGGTAGCACCAAGAAGAAATGGTTTGACATGGAATGTAGTCAAGTCCGAAAACACTTACTAAGATTGGATGCAATCAAAGACAAGGAAGTTTACTTGGAATGTTTACACACATACAAAGCACTTGTTCAAAAGAAGAGGAGAAGGTGGGAAGTCGAAAAACAACTTCTTTTAGCACAAGAGAAAGCACATGCATGTGGCAAGTTTTGGCAAAATCTAAAAGGCAAGCGCGTTGAGAGCTTTGGTGACTTGACTCTTGAGGATATGTATATGCATTGTAAGAATCTCTATGAGCAACCCAATGTTGATAAGATGGAGTGTTGTAGCTCCCTTCCGTTTATGTCTCCCTTCTTTACCATTGAAGATGTATGCCGCGCGCTTGAGAAACTTGCTACTCGTAAGGCAGGTGACCTTCAAGGTGTCAAGGCTGAAATGATTAAATGGACAAGCAAGAAAACACGATATTGGATATGCGATATGTTTAACCTTGCACTTCAGTATGGCATGCCTCATGATTGGAGTGCAAATTGGATCAAACCTTTGCACAAAGGAGGAGATGTAAACAATGTGAACAACTATCGCACTATAATGGTTGGTTCTTTAATGGCAAAGTTATTTGGATGTATCATGGAGATGAAGATAAGTGAATGGGCTGAAAAGAATGGCAAACGTGCACTTGGCCAAGCAGGTTTTTGAAAGCATCATAGCACTATCGATCACCTTGTCACTCTTCGAGTTCTTATGGAAGCGTCTCGATTGAAAGGAAAAAAGTTGTATTGTTGCTTTGTGGATTTCAAGAAAGCTTTTGACATGGTACCGCGAGGAAATCTTTGGAGACGTATGCAAAGCCTTCAAGTGCCGAGAGAATTTATGCATGCAGTCTTTCGCATCTACCAAAAAGTGATATGTCGATTACGTATGGAGATGGAATTTCAGAATTTTTTGCAAGCACTATTGGTGTCAAACAAGGATGCCCACTTTCCCCAACTCTCTTTGGGCTACTCATTGATGAATTGGAATGCATGGTTCTTGACTTTATGGAGCAAGAAGGCATAGAAGAGGTTAAGATTGGAAATGCGGTGATCATGCTTTTGCTTTATGCTGATGATGTAGTGCTCTTGGCACATACCTTAGAAGATGCACAAAAGCTTATGAGTGTCTTGGAACGCTTTTGCCTACATAGCGGGCTGATCGTGAATGGATCCAAAACCAAGGTTATGCTTGTAAAGACCCTCAATGATGAAAATCCATGCATTGTATATAACAATGAGAAACTTGAAGTGGTAGATCACTTCAAGTACCTTGGCCTTGAGGTTCCATCCAATCATAAATGGAAGGATTGTGTAAT
Source organism: Adiantum capillus-veneris (assembly GCF_014529385.1). Taxonomy (NCBI): domain Eukaryota; kingdom Viridiplantae; phylum Streptophyta; class Polypodiopsida; order Polypodiales; family Pteridaceae; genus Adiantum; species Adiantum capillus-veneris. Next base: position 112,476,740 of record NC_140955.1, read on the forward strand.
GCGTCGCTTGGAAGCCGGAAAGAGGGCCTATTATGCATTTGAGAACATGTGCAATGCAGGAGAGATCAAGTGTTGGGCTCTCAAAAAGTACCTCTTTGACACATTGGTGACACCGGTGCTTCTTTATGGAGTGGAGGTGTGGGGTGGAAGCATCGGGAAGTCTACTTGGAAAGAGTTTGAGAATGTCCAAAAGCGTTTTCTCACCAACTTTCTCCAAGTCAAGACACAAACACCCTACATGCTCTTACTTCTTGAGTCCGGATTGCTTCCCATTGAGGTCTTGGGCATGCAAAGGGTTGTGGAGTACATGCGTAAGACACAACGTAGCCCTTTGCATCGACTTCCTAGAATCGCATATGAAGCAAGTCAAATGGTTCAAAAGACATGCAAGAGCAAAATACTAAGTTCGGGGTGGATGCTTGATATCAAGAAATGGTTTGGAAGATGGGATGCATGTCACTTGGTCAAGGATGCGTCGATTGACTCCCAAGTTAATGAGGCCTTCTTACAACGCCAATGTATCACGGCTTGGGAGAAATCCGGAGGTTCTCGCTTCAGCCATTACACCACACACGTTGCCCCAAACTACAAATCTCTCTTCTTCTCGGAACGAGGTAACCGAACCCATTCCTACATCCTTGAGCCCATCCCGTTGAGTGCGATCCGCACCATTGCCTCCATTCGGCTTAGCTCCCATTCTCTACGCTGCGAGACAGGACGTTGGGGCACTGGCGAGGAGTGTCATTGACTTTGCACCTTATGCCCTCGTCAAGTGCGAGAGAGTGAGTACCACACACTACTTGAGTGCTCAGCTTTTGACCACATTAGGTCCTCTTTTCCCCATATATTCAGCCATGATCTCTCCCTACATACCTTCCTCTCCCAACCACGATGTGGACTCTCTATTGCGACGCTCATTTCAGCCATTTTTGAGCATCGAGAGTCACTTATGAACTCCACTCACACCACGTGACATGTTCATTTGGTCCCATAGGTCATATTTGACCTCCCAGGACGATAATAGAACTATCTATCTATCTATCTATCTATCTCTCTCTCTCTCTCTCTCTCTCTCTCTCTCTCTCTCTCTCTCTCTCTCTCTCTCTCTCTCTCTCTCTCTCTCTCTCTCTCTTTGTGTAGCGGTCCTAGTCCACGCTTCCAAGACTAGGTGGTGCCCTCATCTCATTTCCCTTGTGGCGCAATGGAGTTTGTTTTGGTGTAGAGGCTGCCATTCCAAATTTCCTTCGTCATAAATTGGTGCCCCCACTGAGGAGTTCTCAAGCAGCGCTCTGCCAATCCTATGAAGGAAGGTCCATCAAATTCTCCAAGACTTCCACTATGGTCTCCCCAAGAAGCTCGAGAAAATAAGCGTCTTTATTGACAAACGGCACGTATGCGGGTAAAGAGAGTTAACTACATACACCCTTCTTTGCTTCAAGGAAAATCTTGTAGTCATCAAGTCCCGAGGTCAAAGCATTGTGTTGAGTGCTTCGTGGCTAGTGTGAAGACACTTCCTTTGAAGCCTCGACTTCAGGTGGTGAAAGCACTCTCAAACTCGGGTATTAACAAGTTTTTGGAGGGGGAGCTACACATCAATGGTGTGCGGTATTGGCAAGAGGCTACATATGGTGATGCACTCCAACTACTACTAGCAAGAAGGCTCAAGGTGGTTGAGAGGGTAGCCATTTAACCCTATGAACTCTACAATGCTGAAGATGGTCACACCAAAGCTAGGCTAATCACTGGTGAGCAAATTCTTCGCATCTCTCAAATGGTGGGATCCAAGAGAGCTGAACTTCAATGAAGTGCTTCATGGAAGTTTGTATTTAATGCACCAATGAATAATCCCATTTTCTACAACTTTCAATCAGTTCAAAATATTAGGGTGAATGTGCGTATTTAATCCCATTTTCTACAACTTTCAATCAGTTCAAAATATTAGGGTGAATGTGCGCATTGATAGAAAGATTTTTTTCCAACAAAGATTGGTCTTCTATTTTGGAGCTGAGAGGTTGAGAGAGATATTGTTGTCCCCTGACCCTATAATATTTCCTATTTTGGAGTATAATGTATCTTTTGATGTTCACATCTTCATCTTGCTTTAAGCATACTCCATGAATCATAGGGATTTATATGGACCTTTCCAACCTCTTGCTAGACAAACTGTGCATATAATAGCTAGCACAAAGCTTAGGTTCCAAAACATCATAAGGAACTTACTAAGCCCTCATCGTCTAGCTGAGATTAATGCATCTATCAATCCATTTATTCTACCCTTAATAAGATATGATTTGGGCCTAAACGTTTTCACCTTTGTGTTGTATTGAGAGGAAGGCAACCCATTTTATGATGGCTTTCCCTAATTTTTTTGGGCGTAGTGGGGAAAATGCTGGGGATTTTTTGGATAACTTGGAGATGGATTTCCTTGTCTCTGGGAGGGATGACGAAGCATTGAAATTGAGAGCTTTTTCTTTGGTGCTCAAAGAAGAAGCTAGGGTATGGTTCCAGGCTCTAGATCCAACCCAAAGAGCTCATTGGGAGGGATTGAAGGCGGCTTTCCTACGAAGATTTCAACAAGCCAATTCGGCAGAAGAACTATGGCAACGGCTTCTGCCCTTCATCAAGTTGACCCTCATGGTTATGCAACCTATGAGGAAAGTTTTCTGAAACTTTGGGGGCAATGGTCAGACTCACTAAACCCTGGTGAGCGAGCTCCCAATTGCCTCCAAAAGGATCGATTTATCTCAGGTTTGTACCCCTTGCTAAGGGAGAAGGTAAAGAGCAAATTTCCAAATACTTTTGAAGATGCCTTAAGAATTGCTAGGGAAAAGAATCGAAAGATTCTCTATCAAGCCCAAGCTGGCCAGCTAGCTTTGGGAGGCAATATCACAACTATGGAAGCTTCTCACGCACCTCCAAATGTGCCTAATGCACCAGACCTCAATAGAGGTCAACAAGAAGATATGCTCCAACAAATAAACAATCTCACAAACCAGCTAGAGGGTTTGAGAGTACATCTTGTGCAGGGTGCAAGAAGGCCTATTGAGGGGAATGGTGGGAATCGGCCACCAATGCGACGTCAAGCAAGGGAAATGTTGTGTTACAATTGTGGGGAAAATGGCCACGGAATGTATAATTGCCCTCATCCCAGAAGATATGACTACCCTGTCAGAGGTCCTCGACAACAAGTAAGTCCTCCCCGTGCTAGAGCTCAAGCACAAGAGCAACCGCAACCTCAAATTTTGCAGCCACCTCATGCTCAAGCTCAAGCCCCTGCTACTCAACTAAATGTGAGCATCATAAGGATGGAGGAGGTCGTCAAGGGCAGAAGCAACCAAGAAGAAATAGCTAATGGGAAGATGAAGATAGATGAAGTGGCTACAATGCCTATCAAGCGTGTGCGTGTCCAAGATGAAGTAAGTAAAGAAACAAGCAAGGATGCAAGCAATGAAGCAAGTACATATCGGGCAACTAAAGATGAAGCCAAGAAGAGAAAGACCCGTACTAGGTCTCAAATTGACATCTCTGATTTCCCTATGGGATCTCGGACACAACCTTATCCTTATGACTTGACAGCTGATGTGAGTTCTCAAGGACCAAAGATTACTTGGCCACAACTACTTCATATCTCCCCAAAGCTGCGACGACAATGGTCAAAAATGGTGAGCATGAGGGCAAAGCGAAGTAAGCTAGTAAGTGTAATCAAAGCATATGGTCTCAAGGATATAGTGCCTTTGGTGGAGGCTCAAATCAAGGGACAACGGATTCCAAAAACTTACATTGACAATGGAGCAGAGATTTGTGTCATGACAGAAAAGCTAATGCATCAATTGGGTTTAGAGGTAATGGAATCATCAAACTTTAGGGCAAAAATGGCCAATAATGTCTCTGTCACTTGTGTGGGTGTAGTGAAAGCTTTGAGAGTTTCTGTTTTTGGAATCACTACAGAGGTTGATGCCTGTGTGATGCCAGTAAAGGGAGAAGGATACCCCCTTATTTTAGGACGACCTTGGCTCATGGGTATAGGAGCTAGGCAAGATTGGGCAACAAGAGACTTGGAGTTGAGGCCTCGAGTGGGTGGCCATAGTCGGAAGGTGGTTTATAACTTGAAGAATGGGCGACAAGAGAACCTTGAACTAGAGACGTCAGTTGATGAGTGGAGCTCAAGTGGATGCTCCTCATCCATGGACAAGGAAGAGAGTTCAAGTGAAGAGAGTGATAGCACTCTCGAAGTCATGGGCGTCACCATAAAGGAAACTACCTCATCAGAAGACAACCCAAGGATCCAAATGGAGAATGTGTGGGATGCCAGCCTAGAGAAGATGTTATCCAAGGATATAAAGGAAGAAGAAAGGGATGGTTATGTAAATGTTCTCAAGAAGCATGCATCATTGTTTATTTTTTATTACACTCACATTACAGGTGTCACTGCAGTGAAGCATCATATCCATCTAAAAGAAGGGAGCAAGCCAGTAGTACAAAAACTAAGAAGATTAGGAGTTGTGCAACAAAATGCACTGTTGTCCGAGGTGAAGAGACTCTTAGAAGCAGGATTCATATACCCAGTAGAAGATTCAGAATGGGTCTCCCCAGTAGTGGTGAGGCCAAAGAAGAATGGTAAATGGCGAGTGTGCGTGGATTACAAGCCACTAAATGTTGCAACAAAGAGGGACCACTTTCCTCTCCCATTTCAAGATGAGATTCTAAATGAAGTAGCAGGCCATGAGCGATACACAGTGTGTGATGGCTACTCCGGCTACTTTCAAATACGCATTGCAGAGGAGGACTAGAAAAAGACTACTTTCATCACACCATGGGGTTGTTTTGCATTTCGAGTCATGCCTTTTGGTCTCACCAACGCTCCAGCCACCTTTCAACGATTCATGAACATGGTCTTCCAACCTTACTTTGGTAAGTCCATAAGGGTTTTCATAGATGACTTTTGTATTTACATCTCCAAAAGTATGCATCTCGGCAAGATTGATGAAGTATTTACTCGTTTAGCTAAGCTGGGTAGACAACTAAACAAGGACAAATGTCACATTGGGGAAAGCAAGGTTACACTATTGGGGCATGTAGTGTCCATTGATGGAATCGAGGTAGATCCTGAAAAGATAGAAACATTGCTAAATCTACCTTCCCCAACTTCCATAAAACAATTAATCTCTTTCTTGCAAGAGCTAAGATATTTGAGTAGATTCATACACTTACTCTCCCAAGTGATATTTCCTCTACAACAGTTGACTCGTCAAGAGACGCTTGTTTGGAGTGAAGAAAGTGATGGACATTTTAGAGAGATAAAAAAAATGTTAGGGTCACTCCCTGTAATCCTCCAACCTTGTTGGGAAGAAACATTCTTTGTAAACCCTAGTGTGGGAGAAGAGGCCATTGGTGCTGCCCTCCTACAAAAAGATCCAAAAACATCCTTTATGAGACCTGTGTATTTTGCTAGCCGCCTCATGGAAAACACAGAGAAGGCCTACACCCTGATGGAACAACTAGTGTTAGCTCTCATGTTTGCGGTAACCAAATTTCGGCCATACTTGCTGCCGAAGAGGTTTGTAATTATCACTGTGGAGGATATGTTTCCCTATGCACTACAACATATGGAAATCTCGGACAAAATAGCAAAGTGGGTGGTCCGACTTCAAGAGTTTGATTATACAATATAGGTTGAAAGAACAACTCGAGCATGCTTAGCCGACATTTTAACAAACAAGTGCTATGAAAAAGTTTTCCATTTGAAGAGAAAGGAACTTCCACCACCTCCAGCTCTAGAGGCTCTCGTCAATGCTTATAGCCTCTACTTTGATGGAGCATACAAGAGAACCAAGGATAAGGCAGTTGCACGCATCGTGGTCTTATCTCCATTGGGAGAGAGGATCCATGGTGAAGGGATCACTCTAGAAGATGTCCACTCCAACAATGAAGTAGAATATCAAGCTCTAATTCATGGCCTTTGTTGGTGCTTGGATAATTCAATTGAGAGGTTAAATGCTTTTGGTGACTCCATGCTTTTGGTGACTCCATGCTTTTGGTAAGGCAAATGCAAGGTACATGGGCTTGCAAAAATGCCAGTCTCTCTACTAAAATGAGAGAAGCCAAAGCTCTTATGAGGAGATTTAGGGAGGCACAAGTACATCATGTGCCAAGAGACCAGAACAAGGATGCAGACCACCTAGCATCATCGAAGTTAAATGAGTCAATAGTGGGAGCAGTGGCCATAAAACTTCCACTTCAGCAAGGCAAGCAGGACTTAGAAGATATTATGCACATTCTGGAGCAAGGAGAGGCTCCTAAACACTTGAATGCAGGGGAAAGGCGATGGTTGGCTAGGAAGGCTACCGGGTATCGCATAGTAAATGATAACTTGTATTGTCTTGGTAAGGATGGTGTGCTTAGGAGAGTGCCTTTGAAGAGTGAAATTGAAGAGATTTTAAAAGCTTGTCACGATGATATGTGCGGAGGACACTTTGCACACGACATGTGAAGTCCCCACCCCATCGTATCAAACAACGGATCTGATGGTAAACCTGGTGGCCACTAGATCTATAGCGGAAGCAAACAAAATGGTTCGGGGTTCAAATAGCGGACGATCTCTCATCACAAAGTGAGTCGAGTTCGAGCCTACTAGCAACGAGATCTAGCTCCACCTCGCAGGGGAAGCGTACTTAACTATCTAGCGATCCTAAGACCCACCTTCCAAGAGGAGAGAAACCCCGAGTGCCTTTTTTCCCATGTTTCAGAGGCACGTACTCTCGAGAATTCCCCGCTCTAGGGGCAATGAGCATTACTAATAACGAGTAAGCACTATGGGGACAGAGAGTTCCCGACCAATCGGGACCACCCATCTCGTAGGCATTGGCAACCTGAGCCAAGCCCCCACTTTCCACCCCCACACTCACACTTCCTCGTGTGACCTAATTACTACCACAAAGGTTGTTCAACATAAATGTTCCTTGTTTAATTCCGAATCACATGGTTCGTTAAAACAGCCCTTCAACCAGTATTGCAAACAACACCAAGACAGAACTCTAGTAAAAATTCTACTCAAACTTATTCATAAAAATTCCAATGTTCTGGAGGTACAACATCCCCCCTCCAGCGAGAGTTCACTCCTCCCGTTGTCGCCTAGCTGCCCATACAACTAGGTATGTCCACCGCATAGAAAGCACGTCATGGACACTCCCACCGCATAGAAAGCAAGACGTGGGTTCCCACCGCATAGAAAGCAAGTCGTGGGTATCCACCGCATAGAAAGCATGTCGTGGATTCAAGAGTCCTAATGAGGAACTCTGCCCCCTGTGATCAGTAGGGGGGTCAGGACTGATTCAACATTGGAAATAAAATGAACATGTCGAGCTAAATTTTCCCTAGCAAACATTCTTTCCTCTTGCAAACAGCATACCCATCAGACATTACCTTCCTACTTTAGAACTTAATGTACAATGATTTCAATGCCGAGGTTTCCGTCGGATTTCTCCAACATGTTTGGGGATATGAGCATTCCTAACTAGCGTATGCAATGTTAATTTAACAACTTGAATAAAATATGATCTACCTCTTCCACTTCTTCATCGATGGCCCGTGAGATGGCCGGTATTTGCTCGTCCATGGGAGCCTTCCCCTTTCCGTTGACATTGCTCGTTCCTGCTTCGCGATCATGGGCACCCCCGAAACGCGTCCTCTTAACCGGGGCCATTTCTCACTACTTAAATGATTAGCTTGGAGAAAGAGCTAAGATTCACCAGCATCATAACAGTCCAATGGGTAGATTAGTGACATCAATTAATCCCTCCTATATGAGAGTCTAGATTTCTTTCATAAACCATTAAGGATGGCACATAATCCTATGGGAATCGGTTCTAAGATAATTACTCGGCTTGCATGATCAAGAATAATTAAGATTTCACTATTAGGATTACCAGAGGATTGGATTAAGTATGATTAAACTATTTCCTAGCAATTAGATGATGCAGATTTACCCTATGCATATGTGTGAGGAAAAACCAATTCTTAGAGACTTAATGACGGATTAATTTCTCCTTAATTACGTCTTAATGCACAAGAAAAAAAATGAATTCAATTAAGCTGCAATGTTAATGAGTGATTACAATAGTGATTCTCTTCAATCTGCACAAATACTAGCTTACCGATTAATTACTATACTATCTAGAGAGAGAAGATTCTGATAGTTATGCTCTGATCATTAATCGAGAGTGAAGAATGGCTGATAATTCAGATATGGGATAATGATTACATAATAGGGTACGAATAAGGAGAATTTAGAAAGTAGTCATAGAAATTTTTGACTAGGAATAAGCATAATAGACAAGGGATTTAGATGGTAGAGAAAAAGATTCACAGATGGCATTAATTAAACTGTTATTACCGTGATTAAGAGTTGGTAATTTTCTCGATTTCCTGAACTAATCGAGCCTCTTGAGATGAAAATTCGGCAGCACCTCCCTCCTAGCTTCTTCTTCAATAGTTGTGTGATTCGGCAGCACCTCCCCAATGTATGTGGGTGTGTGTGTATGCACTGTGTGTGTGTGTGTGTGTGATCATAAGTGTGTGTGTGTGTGTGTGTATGCAGGTCTTTAAATAGGCTCTTACAAGCTGAAAATCGATCTGGGTTGCTAAATGCATCTGGGAGCTTCTCCAGTTAAGCATGGCAAGTCCAGTTCTCTGCCCACCAAGTGTCAGGTTGGCTTGGTTAACTGGTTCTGAGACTGAGTTGCAGGCTAGGCAGCTTTCCCAAGACTCCCACAAAGCAAGAGGGTGCCCCCTAGCTGCTAAAGATGATCTGGAGTGGCCTGGGACCTGTTCCCACACAGTCCCGGGCCCCCGGTGCCTCCCCGGACAATTTTTAGGAAATTTGGTTCTAAGCTAAAACGGGTCATACGAATCGGATTTTGATGCCGTAAATTGCCATACGAAGCTCTAACTAAGGCGTACTGGCCCGAGTACCTACCATATTTAGCAGCCCCGGGGGTCCAAAAATGCATTTTTTTTCAAATTCGGGGTACGGGTGCAGATTTCCGAGACGGTCGAGACTGGACGGGTCGGGTGACCAAAAACTTACTATTTTTGGAAATTTTTCACAAAAATTATTTTAATTCACATTTTGAAGCTTTATAACATTCTAAACATCATGGCACCGACAGAATCTGGAAAACTGCTAAAAATAGTAACTTATTCCATTGTATTCATTTCGTGGTACAAGGGTGCTCTTGTGATCGGGTCAGAGACCTTACAACCTCCCCAACGTGAAAGATTTGAGATGTCCTCATCTCAAGAATGATTTTGGGTAATCTTTTAAGAGAGTCGATTCGTCTTCCCAAGTTGCATCTTCTTCAGGGTAATGCTTCCACTTTACCAGATGCTCAGTGATAGTTCTGTTGCGTAATTTTCTTTCCCTTGTTTCAAGTACATAGTCAGGTTGGAGCTCGAGAACTCCTTGTGCTGGCATGACTATCTGATCTGAGTCCAAGAATTGATCGGGATTGGGAATATAGGGTTTGAGTAAGCTGACATGGAATACATCATGAACCTTCAAGTTTGCAGGTAACTTTAGCTATTAGGCCTGGTCACTTATAACCTTAACGATCTCAAATGGTCCACAATATCTTGGGCTAAGCTTCTTATATCTGCCTAGCGATAAGTTGCTTTTCTTAGGTCGGACTCGCAGAAAAACTTTATCCCCTTCTTTGAAAGTCCTTTCCGAACGATCCTTATCTGCATAGTGCTTCTGCCTATCCTGAGCTGCCTGAATGTCCTGGCGAATAGCTCTAGTCTGTGCTTCCATATCTTCTAACATCTTTCTAGAGGCTTCTACTCTGATGGTTGGATCTGAAAAGTTTAGTGGTGCTAAGCAGTCCTGTCCATAAAGAGGTTTGAAAGGTGACATTCCAATGCTTCTGTGTTCGGAAGAGTTATAAGCATATTCTACCAAAGGTAGATATTGTAACCACTTCTTTGGTTCTTGAACAATAGGCTCTGAGAATGTCCTCAATGACTTGATTAACTCTTTCGGTTTGCCCATCAGTCTGCGGATGATATGCTGTGCTGAAGGCTAATTGTGACCCAATAGATTGGAAAAGAGAGGTCCAAAATTTTGATGTAAACTTGGCATCTCTATCATTGACAATACGCTTGGGTAGACCATGTAGCCTGAATATCTCCTTGATGAATACCCGACTAACATCTGAAGCAGTAAAGGTCGTCTTTACGGGTATTAGATGAGTCACTTTTGTGAGCATGTCAACAACCACGAAAACAGAATCATAACCTCCTGTAGAAGGTAACCCTGTAACAAAATCCATACTGATGCATTCCCACTTCATCTGGGGTATGTCAAGAGGTTGAAGCTGCCCTGGTAATTTGATCCTTTCGGCCTTTATCCGTTGACAAGAAAGACATTGCCTCACATAGCGAAGTATGTCTCCTTTCATTCCAGACCAGAAATAACTCCTTATGACGGCGTGAAGAGTTTTAGCATAGCCTGGGTGTCCGGATGTAGGGCTATCGTGTGCTTCATATAGAATGGCCTTCTTTAAAGCTGGGTCTCTGGGTACACAGAGTCTATGTCTGTAGTAAAGACATCCTCCCATAAGAGAGTAATCTTTCACTTCAGGCATCTTATTCTGCTGGACTAATGAAGCCATACGTTGGTACTCTGGATCTTCGAGGGATGCTTCTTTGATTCTATCCCAGATAGGGTTATTTGGAATAGAGATAGCTCCGAGAAACGATTTTCGGCTAAGACCATCTGCAACTGCGTTTTCCTTCCCTAGTCTATACTTTATGTCAAGGTCATATTCCTGTAATAGCTCTATCCATCGCCGTTGTCGCATATTGAGAATGGGTTGGGTAAAAATCCACTTTAAACTCTTGTGGTCTGTAACCAACTGAAACTTGCGTCCAAGAAGATAATGTCTCCATAACTTCAGTGCATGTATAACTGCTAAAAGTTCCAAGTCATGAGTAGGATAGTTCTTCTCATGATCTCTCATCTTTCGCGAAGTATATGCCACCGGTCTTCCTTCTTGAGTAAGAACTCCACCTAGAGCGAATTTGCTAGCGTCTGTCGCTACTTCAAATTCTTTACTGAAGTCTGGAAGCTTTAAAATAGGAGCTGAGACCAAGAATTCTTTTAGCTTAGCAAAACTAGACTCGTGCTCGGTCTTCCAATCGACCCTCATTCCTTTCTTCAGGAGTTCCGTCAAAGGTGCAGCAATACGTGCATAATCCTTGACAAAAATCCTGTACCATCCCGTTATTCCAAGAAATCCCCTTACTTCGCTGACAGTGGATGGTTGAGGCCAGTCAACGATGTCCTTGACTTTGTCTGGGTCTACTGAAATCCCTTCAGCCAAAATGACAAATCCAAGATAGTTGACCTTTGGTGAGCAAAAAGTGCACTTGCTCTCCTTAGCGTAAAGTTGGTGTTCTCGAAGGAGATCAAGTACTTTGCGAACATGTTCCTTGTTATCTGCTTCATTCTTAGAATAGACTAGAATGTCATCAAAGAAAACCAAGACAAAATCATCCAGGTAAGGTCTAAAAATATCCTGCATAAGTCGATTGAAGCTTGCAGGAGCATTTGTTAGACCAAAAGACATTACTGTGAATTCGTAGTGCCCATACCTAGTATTGAAAGCTGTCTTCGGAATATCTGATTCCTTGATCCTGATTTGGTAATATCCTGACCTTAGATCTATCTTTGTAAATATTTTGGCACCGTGGAGTCTGTCCAAAAGTTTGTCAATCCTTGGAATTGGATACTTGTTCTTGATAGTTACCTGGTTCAGTCCACGATAGTCTATGCATAGCCTTAAGGTCCCATCCTTCTTCTTTTGGAAAAGAACTGGAGCACCCCAAGGAGACGTACTGGGTCGAATGAATCCTTGCTCAATGAGTTGCCTAAGTTGTTCTTTGAGTTCGATGGCCTCCGGAAGTGACATTTTATAAGGTCTTTTTGAGATAGGTTCACACCCAGGGATAGTCTCAATCTCATGATCTACCTCTCTGTGTGGTGGAAGATTCGTAAGGTCTTCGGGGAATACGTCATCATACTCCCTCAGCCAGACTGGTCAAAGTGAGGTATCTGATTGGTCCACCTTATTGAGTTTAACTGCATATATTTGCTGACCCTTCCTTAGTCCCTTCAAGAGTCTGCTGGCCTTAACTAGAGTAGCCTTAGGTCTCCCATTTTCCCCCTGGATTAAGGCTTCATTACCCAAGTTATCTGTAAAGGTAAAATTCCCTTGTGCACAATGTATGTGGGCCCTATTTTGCTTTAGCCAGTCCATCCCTAGTATCCCATCAAAGAATCCTAAGGGTAAGGTTCGAAATTGGGCAGAAGTTGGGTGTCCCCCTAAATCAAAGTCAATTTTGCCTACAGAGTGTTGAGATACTACCTCCTTGCCGTTTGCTAACTCGACAACTAGTTTGCTTGACGGATACTTATCTAGCTTAAGCTTTCTCATGCATCTGGGTGAAAGAAATGAAAGAGTACTGCCACAATCTATAAGGAAGTTAACTTGTTCACCTCTGAGAGATCCTGGCATATGAATGACTGCGTATTGCTCGCAACCATTGGGATTGTCAATTGCAGCATGTAGGGTTGCTCTCTCCACTGCTTCGTCACCCACAGTTGGTTGTACCACTGCAGCATTCACTCTGGCGGTAGCTCCACGCCCTCGCCCTCTGTTCATTCTTCCGCGTCGCTCTCCACATTCGCCCCCTCACCCTTAAAGATCGGAGGTTGGGCTTGCTTAAGGAGGAGCTTCTTCTCTTGCGCTGCCGAGTACAGAGAAACAGACGGTACCTACATGGGTTATACGAAATTCTTGATACCATTACTTGAATTTCAAAATTCAAAATTCCACTTTATCAAGAGACAGAGGTTCAGAGACAAAAAGCACTTTATTGATGGAAATTTATTACAATCGAAACTCCTCAAGGTTTAGAATGACTGATGACCGCTTATTACAAGGCTTTATGGATTTGCGTATAACATACGCCTAGGAAATGGTATTGATATGATGCACTACTTCATTCGTGTAATAGTCCTTATACACATTCTTGAGGGGATAATAAACTAAGATATCGGGCCAGAGTTCCGCTTTCAGTAATCCAAAGGTCTTGACTCGGTTTGCTGGAATCACATTGGTGACCTTCTCCAAGAGCCAGTCGTTGATGGTTTGGTTGGAGTTGCCCGAAACAGTCTGATCCAATTGTGTGGGCACCAAGTAGAATATCTCTATTACTCTCAACTCTTCTCCCCAACGTATCTTCTTCAAGTCGGTAGCCAGGCATCCTAGCATCCGAGCGTTGATGTAGTAAACCCCTCCTGGAAATGTCCAATCAAGTTCCCATCCTTTGTCAATGCGAGTGGAGTGTGGCGTATAAGCCTTCAATAGTATCTCCATGACATCTCGCCTGAACTGGTAAACAGGGGATCTTCGAGCTTGCTCATAAATAAGCTCAAACACTTGGAACTTCCGATATTCGAGCACGGGGTCTTCCTGCAACACCAATGCAAGGAGTTCGGATCAACTACCTATATACTTTCAGTTCCTTTTAAATGTTCAAACAATACGACTTTATTTTCCCAGCCTAACCTAGGCTCTGATACCATGTGTGAGGTCCCCACCCCGTCGTATCACACAACGGATCTGATGGTAAACCTAGTGGCCACTAGATCTATAGCGGAAGCAAACAAAATGGTTCGGGGTTCAAATAGCGGACGATCTCTCATCACAAAGTGAGTCGAGTTCGAGCCTACTAGCAACGAGATCTAGCTCCACCTCGCAGGGGAAGCGTACTTAACTATCTAGCGATCCTAAGACCCACCTTCCAAGAGGAGAGAAACCCCGAGTGCCTTTTTTCCCATGTTTCAGAGGCACGTACTCTCGAGAATTCCCCGCTCTAGGGGCAATGAGCATTACTAATAACGAGTAAGCACTATGGGGACAGAGAGTTCCCGACCAATCGGGACCACCCATCTCGTAGGCATTGGCAACCTGAGCCAAGCCCCCACTTTCCACCCCCACACTCACACTTCCTCGTGTGACCTAATTACTACCACAAAGGTTGTTCAACATAAATGTTCCTTGTTTAATTCCGAATCACATGGTTCGTTAAAACAGCCCTTCAACCAGTATTGCAAACAACACCAAGACAGAACTCTAGTAAAAATTCTACTCAAACTTATTCATAAAAATTCCAATGTTCTGGAGGTACAACATCCCCCCTCCAGCGAGAGTTCACTCCTCCCGTTGTCGCCTAGCTGCCCATACAACTAGGTATGTCCACCGCATAGAAAGCACGTCATGGACACTCCCACCGCATAGAAAGCAAGACGTGGGTTCCCACCGCATAGAAAGCAAGTCGTGGGTATCCACCGCATAGAAAGCATGTCGTGGATTCAAGAGTCCTAACGAGGAACTCTGCCCCCTGTGATCAGTAGGGGGGTCAGGACTGATTCAACATTGGAAATAAAATGAACATGTCGAGCTAAATTTTCCCTAGCAAACATTCTTTCCTCTTGCAAACAGCATACCCATCAGACATTACCTTCCTACTTTAGAACTTAATGTACAATGATTTCAATGCCGAGGTTTCCGTCGGATTTCTCCAACATGTTTGGGGATATGAGCATTCCTAACTAGCGTATGCAATGTTAATTTAACAACTTGAATAAAATATGATCTACCTCTTCCACTTCTTCATCGATGGCCCGTGAGATGGCCGGTATTTGCTCGTCCATGGGAGCCTTCCCCTTTCCGTTGACATTGCTCGTTCCTGCTTCGCGATCATGGGCACCCCCGAAACGCGTCCTCTTAACCGGGGCCATTTCTCACTACTTAAATGATTAGCTTGGAGAAAGAGCTAAGATTCACCAGCATCATAACAGTCCAATGGGTAGATTAGTGACATCAATTAATCCCTCCTATATGAGAGTCTAGATTTCTTTCATAAAGCAACCATTAAGGATGGCACATAATCCTATGGGAATCGGTTCTAAGATAATTACTCGGCTTGCATGATCAAGAATAATTAAGATTTCACTATTAGGATTACCAGAGGATTGGATTAAGTATGATTAAACTATTTCCTAGCAATTAGATGATGCAGATTTACCCTATGCATATGTGTGAGGAAAAACCAATTCTTAGAGACTTAATGACGGATTAATTTCTCCTTAATTACGTCTTAATGCACAAGAAAAAAAATGAATTCAATTAAGCTGCAATGTTAATGAGTGATTACAATAGTGATTCTCTTCAATCTGCACAAATACTAGCTTACCGATTAATTACTATACTATCTAGAGAGAGAAGATTCTGATAATTATGCTCTGATCATTAATCGAGAGTGAAGAATGGCTGATAATTCAGATATGGGATAATGATTACATAATAGGGTACGAATAAGGAGAATTTAGAAAGTAGTCATAGAAATTTTTGACTAGGAATAAGCATAATAGACAAGGGATTTAGATGGTAGAGAAAAAGATTCACAGATGGCATTAATTAAATTGTTATTACCGTGATTAAGAGTTGGTAATTTTCTCGATTTCCTGAACTAATCGAGCCTCTTGAGATGAAAATTCGGCAGCACCTCCCTCCTAGCTTCTTCTTCAATAGTTGTGTGATTCGGCAGCACCTCCCCAATGTATGTGGGTGTGTGTGTATGCACTGTGTGTGTGTGTGTGTGTGTGATCATAAGTGTGTGTGTGTGTGTGTATGCAGGTCTTTAAATAGGCTCTTACAAGCTGAAAATCGATCTGGGTTGCTAAATGCATCTGGGAGCTTCTCCAGTTAAGCATGGCAAGTCCAGTTCTCTGCCCACCAAGTGTCAGGTTAGCTTGGTTAACTGGTTCTGAGACTGAGTTGCAGGCTAGGCAGCTTTCCCAAGACTCCCACAAAGCAAGAGGGTGCCCCCTAGCTGCTAAAGATGATCTGGAGTGGCCTGGGACCTGTTCCCACACAGTCCCGGGCCCCCGGTGCCTCCCCGGACAATTTTTAGGAAATTTGGTTCTAAGCTAAAACGGGTCATACGAATCGGATTTTGATGCCGTAAATTGCCATACGAAGCTCTAACTAAGGCGTACTGGCCCGAGTACCTACCATATTTAGCAGCCCCCGGGGTCCAAAAATGCATTTTTTTTCAAATTCGGGGTACGGGTGCAGATTTCCGAGACGGTCGAGACTGGACGGGTCGGGTGACCAAAAACTTACTATTTTTGGAAATTTTTCACAAAAATTATTTTAATTCACATTTTGAAGCTTTATAACATTCTAAACATCATGGCACCGACAGAATCTGGAAAACTGCTAAAAATAGTAACTTATTCCATTGTATTCATTTCATGGTACAAGGGTGCTCTTGTGATCGGGTCAGAGACCTTACACGACATCACTAGTAGAAAGGTTCTACAAGCTGGGTTTACTTGGCCAAGTCTTCATCGTGACGTCAAATACTGGTGTCAAATATGTGATGAATCTCAGAAAGCAGGACCACGACGGCTCATAGCTAAACCTCAAAACCCAATAAAGGTATATGGGCCCTTTGAGAAGTGGGGAATTGATGTCATAGGGCCTCTACCACGCACTCAGTCAGGTAAAGAGTACATCATTATGGGAGTAGACTACATGACTAGATGGGCTCAGGCTATGCCGACCAATAGAATTACTTCTAAGGATGTGAGTCAGTTCATCTTTGACCACATCTGTTGCCGGTTTGGCACCCCTCTTGAAATACTACCTGATAGAGGACCAAGGTTTAGAGCAGACTTGGTAGGAGAACTCATGCAGAAGCTAAATATTCATCATCAACACTCTACTCCTTACTACCCTCAGTTCAATGGCTTGGTAGAAAAGGTAAATGGAATCATTTGCAAAATTCTCACCAAACAGGTACATGCCAGGCGCCAAGATTGGGACAAACACCTGAATGGAGCTCTATGGGCCTATAGAACCTCCTTCAAAACCACATTAGGGTACACACCCTTTCATTTGGTTTATGGGAAGGAGGCACTTTTGCCCATTGAAGTGAAGTTAACAAGTCTTCGAATATTGGGTAGCCAGGTAGGCTCTCAAAAGGAGAAAGTACATCAAAGGATCATGGATCTAGAGAGGCTGCAATTGGATCGTGAAGAAGCCATCAACCACTATTCTCAAGAAGCAGATAAGCACAGAGAAAAGTTCAACAAAAGCTAGCATCCAAAGACATCAAAAAGGGATCTCTGGTGCTTCGATATGATAATCGCTTCGACACTCGTAAGGATGGAAAGTTTCTTTTTCGATGGGAAGGCCCGTTCTTCGTCACCAAAAAGTTCAAAAATAGCTCTTACAGACTTCAAGACATTGATGGTAAAGTGCACAAGACCAGGACAAATGGATGGCATCTAAAGCCTTATCACATCAGGATAAGGTCAGCCCAAGATCAAAGAAAGTAGGCTAGAGGCATAAATACCCCTAGCCAGGTTTGGGGGGCTATGATCTGAGCCTATCACAAATTTTTGTTTACTATATTTTGTTGGTTTTCCTTGCTTCTAGAGGTTTACAATAAAAGAAAGAGTGAGAACAACCACTTGGAAAAATTCAAAAAATGATTTGATGGGAGTTTTTTCTTGACCAGTTCACCGGAGGTGAAAGATAGAGGGAGAACCTAGTGGTAAAGGGAAGAGAAAATATGTAAATGTGAAAAGAAAAGATATGATGTGGTTGTGGAGCCATGCACCCATGATTCAAGGGTCATGAGTGGCTCATATCATCATGGCTTTGGAGCCATATGATGATTCAAACAGATGGGACCCAAGTGGAAGACTTGGTAAAGGAAGGAAACAGACACATGATTTTGCTGGATTTTAAGAAAATACTTCCACTCCGATCCAAGAAAAGTTGTCTTCATCAAAGTTATAGCTGATGAGCTGGAGATTCTGACCATATTTTTTTTATAATTTTTGCATCTACGGTCTAGGAGATATGGCCAAAATGGCGGACGCCAGTTTTTTCAATTGTGGTGGAGACCACCCCCTCTACCTTTACACACACACCCTTCCTTTTCCACATTGAGACCTTCTCTAAAAATCATCCATTAAACTTCTCACCCTCCCCTCCTTTCTCCTCTCTCTCAAGCTCAAAAAACCATCACAAATTCCTCTTCTAATCACCTCTCAAATCATGCTTAATCTTGTTGTAATTCATAAGTTCTCATTCAACCTCTTTCTATTATTACTAGATATGCATTGATTTTATGTAGATTCTTTACATTTTAAAATAAGGAAGCTCTTGGACTCAAGCTATGGAGGAAGGAGTGAAGACAACACAAGTGATGATGGAGCCAATTAGTTGCAAATTGGTCAACAAATCACTTGGAAGGAGCTTCTTCATTGGTTGAATGTCCCTAATCAAGCTTCATTCGTAAAAATTGCACTTGGATCTTAACCTCACTCCTAATCACTCTCTTTCCTATATAAAGAGGCCCCCCCCTTTGTAATTTCAAGTCTCCCTCAGCCCCATTGAGTCTTTGTATCACTCATCATGAGCCCATAAAGCTCATTCATTCACTCTATTCTTGCACATTCTAGAGTGCAAATTGTTTTATGCTAGTAACCTCCTCTCCTCTTACTTATGTTAATTAAGAGAGATCTTTTATGTGTGTGTGAGAGTGCTTGATGTGATTTTGGCTAATTCTTGAGTTGTTGTTTAGTAATCTACATGCTATTTGTGTTGGGAGTGCTTGAAGTTATCCATTCCTTGTACACACACTAAGGTTAATGCGTCATTCATAGTGATAGTTCTCTCTCTCTCTCTCTCTCTCTCTCTCTCTCTCTCTCTCTCTCTCTCTCTCTCTCTCTCTCTTTGTGTAGTGGTCCTAGTCCACGCTTCCAAGACTAGGTGGTGCCCTCATCTCATTTCCCTTGTGGCGCAATGGAGTTTGTTTTGGTGTAGAGGCTACCATTCCAAATTTCCTTCGTCAATGGCAACGTCATCAACTAACATGGAAGAAAAGATTGCATGCTCGTGCACGCTCTTCAAGTATCAAATCCTGCGCAAGCGTAGGATATGTAATGAGCATGTGCACAAGTACGGAGAGTTTGCTAGAGAAACCGTACAAAATTTGTTATACGACTCCTACGGAACAGGCATTGATTTCTGTGACATAGCACCTACATCTGAGAGAGACAGAAAAAAGATTATACGTGAAGGTCCGACCAATATAGAGCCATGGATGGAAGTAGAAAAGGGCTTACAGACAGAAGACGACGGCATGGAGGAGATGCTGGATGCCTTCTTCCAGACAAGCGAGGAGAACGCGAACGAAGGAGCACCAGAAGCCGTGCGCCTATCTCCTGAAGACATGTTGAGGAAGTTGGCACGTCAACCAATCAATAAAGGCACCAAAATATATGTGCTTCGTACTTGTCTGACGTTTTTGAATCTTCAGTCAGTGTACGGGTGGTCAGATGCAAGCGTCACTGCTTTGTTTAGGTACGTAATTTACAAAAGAGATTTTCCGATTGCAACGGTGATGTGCTCGGAGAGCTTTTTAATTTAATGTGGCTTAAACAGGTTATTTCGAGAGCAACTTCTCCCCGCTGGCAATGAAATGCCCCCCTCCAAGCCAGACGCAAAGCAACTTCTGACCTCAGTTGGCTTGGACTACAACAAGATTCATGCATGTCCAAATAATTGCATTCTTTTTCGGAATGAATTCGCAGATTGTCTATCGTGTCCTAAGTGCGGAGCAATGCGCTACAAACAAGATGCAGTTGGCGAGACAGTGCCAGCTAAAGTGTTGCGGCATTTTCCTATTATTCCTAAGATAAAAAGCATGTTTCGTTGTGGTTCCATTGCAAAGTTGATGCGGTGGCATTCTATGAATAGATCCACTGACGCAATATTTAGGGTGCCCGCTGATTTAAAGGCTTGGAGGGACATTGAAGATACCTGGCCACATTTTAAGAGTGAACCACGCAATTTGCGTTTGGGCATGGCAATGGATGGAGTCAATCCAATGCTTGCTAAAAAACGAAGAGCGACAAGTGAAAAGGGTGATTTTAGAGTTCAGGACGCCAACAGGATATATGCGATGTCTCAAGACAGCATTCACCCGTGAAGATCAACTGTCAGGATTAAAATCGCACGACTGGCATAAGTTCTTGCAATTCATTCTTCCAATTGCGATCAAGGGGTGTTTTACGGAGGAAGTGCGGACCTTCATATACAAGATTTCAGAGCTAGTGCGGTGGATCTCTTCCAAGGAGATACGGGAGGAATCTATTGCAGTCGCAAGGGCTAACTCCATTGAGGCAATTTGCATGATTGAGAAGTATCTACCCACGAGCTGCCTAACTATCCAAATGCACTTGCTCCTCCATGTAGTAGATGAGGTTGTAGTGGCAGGTACAGTCCACAGCCGTTGGATGTTCTTTCTAGAGCGGTTCATGAAAACACTTAAGGGTTTTTTTCGCCAAAAAGCACGTCCAGAGGGGAGCATGGCAGAAGGATGGCTGGTGCAAGAGTCTCTTGTATTGACGACCGAATTTCTATCCGTTTCTGACCCAGAAATGCCTCGACTGTGGAGCAATGAGGAGGATGCAAGACTGGTGGGAGAGGAGCCGTAAGGGCAAGGGGTGCCGAAGAAAATGAACCTAGCCATGCAAGAAAAGATCATGAAGTTCTGTATACTAAATTCAGTGCCGATGCAAAAATGGCTTGAAAGGTACGAAGAAGAGAAAGAGAGACGCAATAGGGAGCGACAGGATTTCAGGCGAAGTCGAACGACTAGAGGCTTACCCTTGCCAGACTATCTCGCTCCTCTACCTGAATTCCCTACAATGTCATGGTTGGACAAGACAGTGAGAGCAGCTCGACAGATCGGAGAACCCATATCTCTAGAAGAGGAAGAGTTGGCTATTGGATGTGACTGGAAGTATCATACATACATGGCGAGCGACAGATGCGAGCGACACATTTGCTCTCCCCGAACATTGCGAGCAAGTGGTCTTTGTACCGGACCCTCGAGAGCGACAATGGTGGTTTGTGGTTCAGGTTGCTCCAAGAAATAAACAAGTATTTGAACGGCAAGATCTCCTGGAGGAAAGTCAGTCAGACGACGTCCATACTACTGTGACATTAGATGAGATGGACGAAGGTATGACAGAGGAAGCTGACAGATATACGAGGGATGACGCAGACGAGCCAGAATTGACACTTGTAGATGAAGATGCAATGGATGAAGGCAATCTGCCAGAACGAGTTGGGGCAAAGTTATGTTTGCAATTAGAGATAGACGATGATACGGTGCAAGATCTTATCGATGATGCCTCACTCATCGAGGCCTAGGCCTGTAAGTGTTTGTGTGAAGACGTTGATTTAAAATTATGGTTATGGTTATTGTTATCTGCATTATGGTTATGCTTTTAAGTTATGGTTATGGTTCGTTATGGTTATTCTTTTAAGTTATGGTTATGGTTCGTTATGGTTATGCTTTTAAGTTATGGTTATGCTTTTAAGTTATGGTTATGTTTCGTTATGGTTATGCTTTTCACTTGGTACGGTACTTGTCTTTCATTGTCCTTAAATCTCATGTGAGATCCTACATGGATAGCATGTAGAGGCGTATACATGATATGGTTTTTTTTGAAAAGTTTATGTAATAACAAAGGGAACACTGCCGAAATTTCTGCGCGTAGAAGCATGGTTGATTTTGGTGCTGCTCGCTTTCTTAGGCAGAGGGCACGAAGTCTGGCCGTGGCTGTGTCCATCTTTTAACTAGGCACAGGCCAGGCTACCTGCCCTCTGCCCAAAAAAAACAAAATTCTGTTATGGTCTTCGCTATATGCGTCGCTATCTGCGTTGCTATATGCGTCTCTATCTGCGTCTATATCTGCATCGCAAATAGCGACAGGTTCACGGGGATGCGTATATCGACACAGATAGTGACGCTGTGCGTCGATATCTGCGTCGATGACACCTTTTTTTGTTGTAGTGTATGTACGGTTTCTCTAGAAAACTCTCCGTACTTGTGCAAATGCTCATTACATATCCTACGCTTGCGCAGGATTTGATACTTGCAGAGCGTGCACGAGCATGCAATCTTTTCCTCCATGTTAGTTGATGACGTTACCATCTACAATGATTATGAATGTTGTTTTAATATATATACTCCTCACAATGTAAACTACCTCGCATTCTCTAGCCTTGCC